>NC_139801.1:24019369-24704962 GCF_965231275.1 Zosterops lateralis | reverse complement strand
TCCTTATCTCATTGCTGTTTCCAGTAAATTGTTCTTATCTGAACCCGTAATGTCTGCCTTTTGTCTTCCACCAGAGAGGAGGGGGTGTAAGAATGACCTGTGGTTTGGAGTGCTGTTCCTAAGCCACAAAATATTCCAAAAGTGGAGAAGCATATATAATGACACTGTCTGCGTATCTTTCCCTTTTTGAGTCTGTTGGGCAATGTCAAAAAAGTTTGACATGGGAACAATAGTATAAACAACATACAGCCCTGGTCTGCACTAAATAGAGCCCACTGCCACTTGCCCCTTAACAAATCAGAGGCACTGATGTACTGCTTCCAAAATAGATAAGTTTTGTTTAACATGTCTCAGCAATTGCAGCATCAATAACTGCAGCTATAGAAAAAGAATAGAAAAAAGAAACAAGATAATACATCAACTGAAACCAGACATGACAGAATGCTTAACCAATAAACCAATGACACTTGGTGAAACAACCAAGATAAGGCCAGATTACAAGGAACAAAAAAAGGCCCACTAACCAAACTAGGTAAAAGGGTTATTCCGCCAGGGGGAGATCATGGCTACAAACTCACAGCCCACTGACCCAAGAAACACACCAACTCAAAGAAGACTGAGCATGTGAACTAATTAGCCTAATGTCCTAGGGTGACTTTATGATGCTTGTATCCCCAGTCATCTGTTCTGTTTATGCTGGATATTAAATTCTGCCCCTTTAAGACTGGTTCTGAGAGCTAAGAGGGGGTGAAAAGAGGCCGCAGTTTGTTTTCAGAAACTGTACTCACTCCCCTGCATTCTTGCTCATGGACTATGTTGTCTGCAGCATGGACAGTGGAAGAGAGCTCTCTTTTGCTTTTTAGTTAGTTTTTAGATAGCTGAGGCAGGGAAGTTCCCCAGAGTGTGGCTTTTCTTTTTCTTGGAACTGTTTAAACTGCTCTGGACTGAAAACCCAGAAAAACACTGGGAGCTCACACCTGTGGCCGACCGGGGCCTGGGACGTGGCATTTTCCCACACAGGAAAGACTGATGAGAGACTGAGTGAGCTGAGCTACACCCCACGAAAAGGACTTTCTGAGTTTGCCATCTCTTCAGAACAGCAAGAGGTATTATTGTTTAATATTATTAATTTTTTATGCTTGTGAATACTTTGCTTGTTAAATAAACAGTTTTTTCCACTTTTCTCCAAGGAAATCTTTTCCTGAACCAGTTGGGGGAGGGGCTACTTGAATCTGCTTTCTAGAGGGACCCCTTTGGAAGTTTCCTCCCAAATTTGCCCTAAACCAGGACACGTAAGAATCAAGACAATAATTTAACCAATAGAAGTGAAAATACTAATTTATGAGAGAACTTTGTAACTTGTAGCCAATAAACATTTATGCCTTTGTTTGCTAAAATGTATAGTGAAAAGTTTTTATAGTTGTGCTGGCTTTGTGGGTTTGCCACTCAGCACCCTTTTCTGTGTAGAACTGTAAGTAAATAAAATACCTTGACTCTGTGTGTGGATCGGCTTCTTGCACAACAGGTGAAAGAACCTGTTTTTGTGGGTTGCAGGATTTTTGTTTTAAAAGTTTCATTGTAAGTTAGTATAGGTTTAGTTACCCTGTATGGGCCCCCTGTCCTGGAATTCTTTTCTTATCATAGGTTGATAAGGTTTCTATGCCAAATCTGGTCTTTGCCCAGAGACTGTTTCCTATTGGTCCTTTCCCCATGATGATCCCTGCCCATTTTCTCCAATGTATCCTTCTTCCCTCTGTCCATCACTGAGTCCCTTATCTCCAAGGTCCAGAAACCCTCGAGGAGATTTGGCCAGCGGTTGACAGAATCCCCAATTTACCTTTGATTTATTAGTAGTTATGTAACCCAGTTGGCATTGTTGCTTTGCTTTGTTTTATTGTTTATAGTTGTATCCACCCCCTGAGTTCATCCTGGACAAACCTCCCCTGCAGCCCAGGTGTGGGGTCTCTCTTGAGGCACCAGGGCTGAGGTCAGGGGTTCCCCTGTGATCCCCGAATAAACCTTTGTTCCCCTGAACTTCCGAGAGTCCCCTCTTTCGTCTATACCACAGCTGTGACAGCGAAAGTCGAGGTGCTGCAGAGCCAAAACCCCACACATTTGGTTCTGTTGAGGCGTATCAGAGCTGACCGGGGTGGTCCAGCTGAACATCGGGCTGACCAGAGAGATACACACACCCACACGCTGTTTCAGGACAACAGCGCCACCATGCCACCAGACCACCAGGCACCAGCCATCTAATAAGCACATGGCCTGTCTGTTCTGCTAGCAAGTCAAACACAGGTAAGCAGGGGACATAAAATAGGAGCAGGAGCAATCCTCAGTTCCACAGCAGACAATCGAAATCCAGGTCTGCTGCTCAGCAAAGTTTCCTTTAGACATTTGTTAAAATTTTGTACTGTTTCAAATTTTATATTATTTGAAAGTAGCTAAGTGTTTACTTGACAGAAGTAGCTAAAATTGTTAGGCTGCAATTTGAAGTTATCTGAACTGCATGGCTATGTTCTATAAGTCAAAGATGGATTATAGTGAAACCTGGAACTAATAATCAGATCATTAATATTAAGGATGTATTGTAGTGAAACTTGAAGGTAACAACCTGAATATTATTATTAGAATAGACAAAGCTTACAGCTTAAATAAAACTTAAAAATTAATAGCTAGACATTAAAAGGGACTGATCAATGGTTTACAGTATTGAACTCGAAAGACGCTTTCTTTTGTACCCCACTGGACACCAGAAGTCTGGAGCTATTTGCATTTGAATGGGAGAATTCATGACTGGGGTGAAAGACTCAATTATGCTGGACTGTTTTACAACAGGGATTTAAGAACAGCCCTACAATTTTTAGAAAAACAATATAAAGCTGTGTATCCTTGGGATTGAATGGAGGCATCACAAAAAGTATAGTGAAATGTGAACTGTGTCCACAGATCTAGCCTCAACTTCTGCCAGGACAAACCAAAAGAACACACCAGGAAATATTGGCAAATATATTTCTCCAATTAGCACAGCAAAATGGGTATCATACTTATTGGTACTAGTGGACACATTTTCTTGGTGGACTGAAGCTTTTCCTTGTCAACCAACCAGGCTAAAAAGTAGGCAAGGTACTATTGAAAGAGGTAATTCCTAGGTATGGGATACCTATAGGTATGTCATCAGACAGGGGACCTCATTTTGTAGCCAATGTTATAAAAGAATACTGTAAATTAAATGGTATTTACACTGAAAGGAATGAGAGACTTGTCTTTACAAACAAACTGTGGGTCTGCTGGTAGATAAAACTAGCACTGAGAGATAAAAGAAATAATGGGAAAGATTCCATTGATTGATGAAAGGGATGGGGGAGTTTGTCTTGACAAACAAACTGTAGGTCTGCTCATAAATAAAATTGGATACTAAGAGATGAAAGAAACACTGGGAAGAACCATAAATTCCATAAGGAATTCCATTGAGTGACACAAGGAAAAGACAAATGTGGGGGTGCTGAATTGTTTCATAGGTTTTTTAGTTGTAGGTTTGATGTGATTTGGACTTTAACCCCAGCCAGATAAAGTTCTTGGCTTGGAATGTTCTTATCAGAAGTTTGATAAGAGTTTCCAAGGCAACCTAATCCTCTGCCCAGAGTTTCGGTCATCCCATTGTCTTTCTCCCTCATCTCAATGCATCCTCCCCTCCCCACCCATCATCTCCCAGGCCCGAAACCTTCGGAGAGGTGTCGGACAGTGATTGGTGGATCTCCGAGGACCCCACCTCAATTTACCTGATTTATTAATGTTGTGTATTGCATTTGGCATTAGCCACCTTGCTTTGTTCATTGGTCTTGTAACTTGTGCCCACCCCTGAGATTTCTGGGGAACAAAAACCCCCTGCAAACCAGGCCTGGGTCACTCTCCAGAGGCACAGGCCTGGGACCAGGAACTGCTCCTGTGATCCCCAAATAAAACCTTCTTCCTGAGCCTAAGGAGTGTCCCCTCTTTTCGAACCACGGCCGTGACAGCCAAGCAAAGGTACTGCGGAGCCAAGACCCACACAAAGGTACTGTTGGGGCGTATCAGAGCTAGCAGGGTGTCCAGCCGACCGCTGGACTGGCCTGAGAGACAGATACGCGAAGCAACAGACAAAGGGGGAGTATACATTAAGAGAGTCTTAGTGTTGTGGTTTGAAAGCAAAACGAGTGAGGAGCTCCAAGTCAGAGATACAATTTAATAAGAAGAAAGGTAAAAAGGTAAAAATAAAATAAATGCAATAACACAAAGGATCACTGACAGAGTCAGGATACAACCTGAGCAGGATGGTGGAAGCAGTCCAGGTGAGGTGCTCTTCCTGAAGCAGTGATCCTGTAGAAAGGTCTGGTAGCTCTGCTCCTCTGGGAATCCAGTGGGTAAGGGCTGCTTGCAGTGTCCTACATACCAGCTTATATCCACGTGAGAATGCTTGGCTCCTTCCCCTGGGCAGAGCATCTCACAATGGGATGATGAGTTGTGAAGTGGGTCCTTGATGGCCCATTAAACAGAGATAACTCCTGGAAGGAGTTACCTGTGAGTCATGGGCAAGGCGTTAATGGGCCATTAGCAGAAGACAGCCCTACACTAGAGCACTGCCCCACTTGGTTTCAACAGTTCATGAAGATGGTGATAGAATAAATACTTTGTGTACATCCTACACCACAACCCAGGACACTTAGGTATTAGGTGTTTCAGGAAGTCTGTACCTCTCAAGTACCTCAGCCAATGGGGAAAGAGGGAGGGACCTGCAGTCAGAAAATTAGGATAAAAAGGAGGCTGCATCCTCCAAAAATTTGAGAGATCCCAGGAGAAATGTCCCATGGCCTCTCCCTTTATTCAAATAAAGTTAAAGGACTCCTCTGTCTCCTTTTTGGACATTAACCACTTGTGTTTGTGGATTAATTTTCCTGACAACACAAACCATGGAGACCTCAGTCTAGTGGAAAGGTAGAGTGAATTAATCAATCCAAGACAACTCAATAAAATTTGCCAGGAGACTCAAATAAAGTGGCCCAAAATGTTCCCATTAGCACTACTGAGAGTCAATAACATCCAGATCCTGGGATAAACTTAGTCCCTTTGAAATCTCATATTGGTAGACCTTAACAGGCAATCTCTTACAAACCACATTCGGCAAATATCTTGGGCCAAGAATACTGTGTAATTATGTTATCTCTCTAGGGAACATTTTATCCTCTATCAACAGGTGCCTTTGTCCTGGTTTTAAAAACTCAAAAAGGAAATTAGGGCCACTCAAGCTGCCCCCTTTCCATAATGGAGAAATAAATACTAAGAGAGACTGAAGTCAGAGTCACAATTTACTAGAGACTCACAATAAACAGAACAATAAAATAAACGACTGCACAAAAAAAGAATGGTTTGACCAACAAAGGTGATATGAAGACTGACCCTACAGGAGATAAACAAGATGTCTGCTGTTCCCGCACCAGACCACTACATGGGTCCCCCGAGAACAAAGGCAATATGGCAGAAGGTTCCATGGTTTAATGCCCCCACCCCCAGCCAGGAAAAAAAACAACAAAAAAAACCCCCATAAAACCCCCCAAAAAACAAAGACAAAACAACCCCCATGTGATAAATATATTACAGTGTTGGCTTTCGCAATTGTTAGAGTGAATACTATATGTTTTATAGTGTTGACATTTGTAAGAGAAGTTTTGCTAAAGTTTACAGTTCTTTATGCCAATATTGTGTTGTAATACCAATGTTGGTGAAGAGTTGTTGTAATGTCAACATTTAACCAATGAAGGAATCAAAACCTGCTGAATGTGTCAAAAAGTAACAAATGACCATGACTAGGACCCCTGCACATGCTCCAAAAAGGTGGGACAGGGAAGGAACTATGTTAAAATGTTTGAATATGTATGACTGTTTATGAATATGTATTTGGCTGATGCAATATCCAGGGTATATAAGGGGTGTTGCTGTGATGTCTGGTGTGCCTCTGGCTGCAGCTAAGCACCCAGAGCTGTTCCTTTTGCTTTATTGACTTTGTCCCCTATTGTCCCTAATTAAATTTTCTTTAAATTTTAACTGAGTATTTGGCTTCATTTCTCACAATTGGGAACTTGTCCGGTATGGATGCCTCATCTCCGTGGCCCTAGGAGATTTTGAGCGAGAGGCGGGCCCCGCTGGTTTAAGTAGCTTGATCAACTTCTTGTGGTGTCATTGGCGATTGCAGGCTGACTCCCCATGAACAAGAAGGGACTCATAAAGCAAAAGAAAGTGGGAAGGATAAAGGCTCCCTAAGAAACCATGGTAATTGACCCACAATTCTTGTGCATGAAGATCCGGACAGGAAAAGGGACTGTAAGTACTGTGCAAGGGGCCGTGTATGGGGGAATGACTGGTGTGTGTGTGTGAGATGCAGACTGGACAATCTGGATCTGAGAAGCGTGTGCAAAGTCTTTCTAGCTGCGGTTCCATATCTCCATGAAGAGATCGGCCAGCTAAGAGACAAAGCGAAAGGCAGAGACTAAGTGATCACCCAGGGAACCTGGGACTGGGTCCCAGGGAGGGGTTCGACCCCTAATATAGAGACAGGAGAGAGAGCAATTTCCTAGGCAGTCCACTAGGAAATAGGAGACAGGAGTAAGGGTCCTCAGTTTCAAAAAGGTTGCCAGATTGAGGGTTGGGGTCCATGAAGGCTAGGAAAATTCCTCCAGTCAGCATGTGTGGAATTGAAGGCTAGGAAAATTCCTATAGACGGGAAGTATGGATTTGAACGTTAGGAAAACATCCTAAAGATCCTATATCCAAGAGCATCTGGGGTCGGCCAATAACATTTGAGATTTTGATCATATGCCCCAAATGAAAGCATTTTTAATTTGATAATAATACCCATGGGTGAAGGTTAACAAGTGATTTGAAAATAAAGGTACCTTATTGTTGTGTTTTCATTCTGTTATTATAGTAGAGTGAGGGAGAGAGAGTGAGATGTGTTATGGACATTGGGCGAGTGTGGGGTGGTGTAGTGGTGTGTGATTGGGTTTTCTGAAGTTTTGTATGGTTTTTGTTATGTTTTATATTTGTTTGAAAATGGTTTGTTCCTAGTACCCCTTACCCTCTGATGGTCTCTTCCCTGAGAGGCACTGTCAATCATCTTGTTAGATCTGGAAGATTCAAAGCTGAAAGCCCTAGGATTCCATCTAAGTGAGAGGGCAACACTTTTCCCTTTTGTTCTGTTAAGTTCCCCTGTTCTGGGTCACACCCTCCCTCGTTTGCTATTGGTTCTGGGTTCCCCATTCTGAAGGACCGCCCAGCCAGGTAAAAAGGGGAGACCGAGAGCCAGGAGGGGTCTTTTGCCACGAGGTCCAGCGGGAACACCACTAAAGCCTGGTAACTCAAGCAAGAGTCCACTCTCTTTATTCCACGCCTGCTAGCACGCTCCTGCCAGAAATCCGGACCTGCCTAAAACTCCATCATATCACAACAAGGCTCAGCTAGCCAGTGGGCAGCTCTGAGAACCGTGATAGGGTGGGTGCGGGGCTCTGTCTATGTTCTGTGGCCCAGCGATAGTGTGGTGGTTTGGCTAGGAAGTGATTTCTTAGGAAGTTATGCTTGACAAACTAATTAGAAAGGAATACGTCTACGTGAACATCTAAGGGTCAAAATATTGGAGGTTCTTTGGGAATTGTTTTTTTTTTTTTTTTTTGGCTTTTTAGTAGGTAATACTGAGTGGGGGCTGTTCTGTTGGAATGGCCCAGGCTGGCCAGGCCCCGCTGCTCCCCCCTGTTAGGTGCTCCATCAGCTCCTGGCGGGGGAGGGGGAGGCCATAGCTTAACATCAGCTAATTTTAAAGTCTACCCCGGAGCCGGCTCAGCTGGGAAGAATGTCTGCTGGGCCTCCTGATAACAACTATGGTCCTGGTTGAGCTGAGCTTGCCCTGATTGTTACTGAGGGGTAGGTAGAGCCCTCCTCCCCCTCTTTCTTCTGGTGACTCTTGAGCAAAGAAGAAAAGAAGAAGTGAAGCTTAGCTACTTTAAAATTTTTCTGCTAGAAAAGCTGCTGCCTAGAAGAAATTACATGACCACCGCAGGCTGGGGCAGATTTAATGTGTTTTTTTACAAAATAAAGTTTCTAAAGCTTAACTCTTCTCTAATTAAAAAAAAAAATAATTAAAAAAAAAAAACAAAAACAGAGTGAATGTTAAAAACCACAGCATAACATCATTAAACAGAAAGTTAAAAAACTAATTAAAAGAAAGATAAAAGAGTTACTTTGCTGTCTAGACTTTTTTAGTAAAACCATAGAGAATAGACTATTTCTTGTAATATATAATTGTTCTTTGGGGGGGATGCATTAGTTCTAGCTTGTAGACTGATATAATTGAAATTTAATAGAAAATTTTGAATAGAAGAAGAAAAGTGATTTGAAGTCCTTTGCTCCTAAGGAAAAAAGAGATCTCTAATTTTAGAAATGAATATGAAGCCTTTTGCTCTTAGAGAAAAACGAGATCTGTAGTTTTAGAGATGAAGATGATATACCAGAAAAAGCATCCCTAAACAGTACCCTAAATAAACAGACATGCGCCATAATAGAGTGTTAGGAAAGCTGCTAATAGGAAAGACTTCACAAAGATGGCTGTCTTTGTGAGAGTTAAGGCCCACAAAACAACTGTTCTAAGTTGTCAGTGGAGGAAATTCCATAGAAGTTCTAAGAGAGATTCCTCTTCTAAAAAACTGATAAAAAATACTTTTTTAAAATAGTGAAGCTGACTAAAAATCACAAGTTTTGCCTCTTTATACTGTTTGTAAGAAAGTGAACACCTGTAAAAAAAAGGAAGAGTGTTTTAAAAGTTTCATTTTTTTAAATTTTCTTTTCTTATTTTTGTGTGTTGATAAATCTGTTTACTTTTAAGTTAAGCCTATTTTACCTTCTTCTCCTAATCCTATCTCACAGCAAAAAAACCCACTTAAACCACTACATTAAATTCAGCACACAAAAACAAGTAAACATAAAACCACTACATAATTTTAGTGTTTCCGCCCAATTCAAACAAAACTGTTACAGATGGGAATGGCCAGAATGGGCAGATCAAGTGACTGTGAGTGAATAAGTGTAGGTTATATCAGTAGTTGGTCTGGAGTTCAGCCTTGTTGTCTAGAGGGAGGTGGATTGTGTTGCTGGAGAGATTTTCTGTGCTTAGCGTGGAAAACAACTGTGGGGAGTGTGTGGTGTCCAAGCTGCCTGAGGAGTGAACTAGAGCAAAGGAATAGAGATCAGGGACAAGCAGGTCAGGTCCAAGGAAGATGGGACAAGGAACAAGTAAGTTGGGTCCAAGGAGGAAGGGGCGCTGGCAGATATACCCCAGGACAGTCCCACAGGAATTAAGATAGCTAACTAGGATAGTAATCCATGTACAAAAGGAAAAGATAAAGTCAAAATGATTTGGTATTGCATGATAGAGTGGACGAAAAAGGAAATAAGACCCAATCATGTCTATTGGCCTAGGTACAGGTCTTTTGAGGGTTGGATTTGTCAAGCTTTAAACATATTTGTAAACGCAGAAGAACCTCATCATTCTGAGGAAAGTGAATATGCCTCCTGCTGGACAGGAGAAATTTGGCCCCAGGGGGTAAACATTTGTTGGGGGTTGGGTTTCTTTATTTTTTACTTATAGAATTTTTTCCCCATAAGTTGCTAGGAAACTACCTACTGGGTACTTAGGAAAAACAAAAAAAGTGGCCAAGGTCGGGAGAGGAGTGTAGCATCTGGTTACACTTCTTTTTTTTCTCTGGGAGTTTCTCTTTGAGGGGAGAGATACTGCGAGATTTGGGGGCAGGTAAAGGACAGGGCTGGGGGCAGCTGCTCTCTTTCTCTCTGGGCTTCGGAGGATGGTCAGACCTGCAGCTTGGGGAAAGGAATTCGCAGCCACCATAACCCAGCCAGGAGCTGCTTTTCTTCTGCTGCTGGGCCCCACACCTCTGGCCCTGCCGGGATGTCCCGCAGTTCCAGGTACTGCCACAGAGCTTCTGATACATCTCATCCACCACCCCAGGATTTCTGCTCATTCCTGCTCTTCCAGCTTGGTGCTCCTCAGTGTCCTGCTGGGGCACCAAGATACACTGCTCCAGGGGGGGTCATGAAAGCAAAGCCTCTCTTCCATCGCTTCCCATGTTGGACAAAAGCCAGGGGAAAGTGTCTGTGGCTGAGAAGGCTGTCACTGGGTTCCTAGTTTTGTTTTGTTGTTAATGTCAAAGTTGTTTGTTTGTTTGCCTTGTTATCCATACTAGTAAAGAACTGTTATTCCTAGCCTCATATTTTTTGTCTGAGAGCCCCTTAATTTCAAAATTATAATAATTTGGAGGGAGAGGGTTTACATTCTCCATTCCAAGGGAGGCTCCTGCCTTCCATAGCAGACACCTGCCTTTCAAACCAAGACAACGTTTTTAAGGTATCAGAAGCCTCAGAGACAGAGCGAGAAGAAGGAAAGAAGGAAAATATGTGGGAACCGCTAGAGGCACTACCCCCTCCATACCCTCCTGCTGCTCCAGCGTCCCTTGCTGCTCCAGCGGCCCTCTCTGCTTCACCGGCTCCCCTTCCCACCGGTGGGGGACCATACCAAAAGTCTATAGGAAGTTCAGTAAAAACTCAAGGGCCGCTCAATAAGTCTACCCTTGCCACCACCCCACAGCAAGGGAAAATGGTCTTTCCTAAGGTCATGATTATTGAGGAACAGAAAGGCTCATCTGATTTGGAAAGAGATCAAGAAGTCGGCTTATTTCCTTTGAGGGAAGCGCCTATGGGAGGGGCTCAAGGGAGGATAGGATTTGTAAATGCTCCTTTGACCTCTTTGGAAGTCAGAAATTTTAAAAGGGAAATTAAAGGGTTATTAGAAGATCCCATAGGTTTAGCTGAACAATTAGACCAAATTTTAGGCCCCAACATTTTTACTTAGGAAGAAATGCAGTCAAAAATGGGCATTATATTTTCCCAAGTGGAGACGCAGATGATTAGGGCTGCCGGAATGAGAATTTGGGAAAGAGAAAATCAACAGGATCCACCAGGGAACAAGAAAATGCCAATAGCCTCTCTTAACTGGAATCACAATGATGCAGCAGGACGAGGAAATATGAATGATTATCATAATCTGATAATCAAAGGGATTAATCTGATAATCAAAGGGATAAAAGAGGCAGTACCCCGAGGGCAAAATGTTAGCAAAGCTTTTGATGGGCAGAAAAGAAAGGAAGAATTTCCAACTGAATGGCTAGAGAGGCTCCGGAAAAACATATGGCAGTACTCCAGGATAGACTGATAGTATGGTGGGGCAAGCCAACAAGATTCATTTTGTCACCCGTGCCTGACCAGATATTAGGAAAATGTTGGAAAATATTGAGGAATGGCAAAATAAGGGGTAAAATGAATTATTGAGAGAAGCCCAAAAAGTTTATGTGCGGAGGGATAAAGAAAAAGCCAAGGCAACCGCTAAAATTACGGTAGCCATCATGCGAGAAAGAAACGCCTCGAAGAATCCACAGCCCCCAGGTACTATTTCCAGATATTCAGATTCTAGAGATAAGGAAAAGGCAGGAAACAGGACCCCTGTACGATCAAGGTCTCAGGAGCAAACTAGAAATGTCTGTTTTTATTGTGGAAAAGAGGGATACTATAAGAGAGATTGTCCTCACTAGAACAAGGACCTGAAAGTATTCAAAGAGGTACCCTCAGAAGAATTAGCAGATTAGAGATGTCAGGGGCTCTGTTTCCTGGGGGATAAATACCATCTAGAGTCCTTGATAATTTTAAAAGTAGGTCCTCAGGGGGAAGCATTAGAATTTATAGTTAATACTGGGGCAGAGAGAACTTGTAGTTACTATTCCAAAGGGGTGTCATGTAAGCAATGACACTATAAAAGTAATGAGAGCTAAAGGAGAAGGGTTTAAGGTTCCTGTAATCAAAAACTTAGTAATTGAAAGAGAAACTAGAATAGGGATGGGAGATGTCTTTCTAGTTCCTGGAGCAGGTTGCAACTTATTGGGGAGAGACTTGCAGGTGCAATTATGAATAGGGGTTATACCTGAAGAATGGAAAATGGTAGCTGAAGTGCTAAAACTCCGCCAAGAAGATGAGGAAAGGAAAGGACCTTGTATGTCTCCTCATAATACCCCCATTCTCCCAATAAAGAAGCCAGATGGGATTTATAGATTAGTACAAAAATTAAGGGAAATTAACAAAAGAACCCGGACTCGCCAGTGGTACCTAATCTCTATATCCTTTTAAGTCAAGTCCCACCTCAACATCAGTGGTTTAGTGGGGTGGATTTTAAAGATGCATTTTGGGCTTGTCCATTAGCAAATGATAGTCGAAATATTTTTGCCGTTGAATAGGAGGATCCGAGTACTGGGTGAAAACAGAAAATAAGATGGACAAAACTGCCACAGGGGTTTACCGAATCTTTGAATTTATTTGGGCAAGCTTTAGAGGAAATATTAGACCTTCTCCTGGAGTACAGATTACCCAATATGTTGATGACCTTTTTTTATCAGGAGAAGCTGAGGTTGAAGTTAGGGGGGGCACTATAAAACTTTTGAATTTTCTTGGGGAAAAAGGATTGAGGGTATCAAAAGGAAAACTACGATATGTGGAGTTAGAGGTGAAGTATCTTGGTCGCTTAATCAGCAAAGGTAGCTGAAAACTAAATCCTGAAAGGATTGCTGGGATTTTATCTCTTCCCTCTCCTTCTTCAAAGAAGAAAGTTAGAAAACTGCTTGGGTTATTGGGGTATTGTAGTCTGTGGATTGAAGGACATACTCAGGCAGTGAAGTTCTTATATGAAAAATTGACAGAGGAAGACAAGGCAAAGTGGACTAGAGAAGATGACAATAAATTAGAGGAATTAAAGTTTAAACTAGCCTTGGTACCAGCTCTGAGTTTACCTTCATTAGTAAAGCCCTTTTATCTGTATGTGAATGTGGAAGATGGAGTAGCCCATAGAGTTTTAGTCCAAGAATGGGGAGGAGTGAAGAGACCAGTAGCATATTTATCTAAATTGCTAGATCCATCCAGTGAGTCGTGGCTGGCCAATATGTATTCAAGCCATAGCCATTACTGCCATCCTAGTAAAGGAGAGCCATAAACTTACTTTTGGAAGTAAGCTAATTGTGTACCCACCTCATGCAGTCCGAAATGTGTTAAATCAAAAAGCTGGAAAATGGTTAACAGATTCCAGGATGTTAAAATATGAAGCAATTCTGATCATTTGACACTGGAGGTAGACAATAGTTTAAACCTAGCTCAATTTTTATATGGAGAACTAAAGAGTGACTTAACACATTATTGTTTAGAAGTTATACAATATCAAACTAAAGTTTGTGAAGATTTAAAGAACAGGCCCTCCCTGAAGGGGAAAGAATATATGTTGATGGTTCATCTAGATGCTTACAGGGAAAAAGAATGTCAGGATATGCTTTAGTCGATGGAAAAAAAATGCAGACCATTGAAAAAGGGAAATTACCTTTAAATTGGTCTGCTCAATCTTGTGAGTTATATGCTCTAAAGAGAGCACTGGAATATTTAGCACATAAGAAAAGAACCATATACACCGATTCTAAATATGCCTTTGGGGTAGTACACACTTTTGGAAAAATTTGGAAAGAAAGGGGGTGTCCTGGTTTAGGGTTACTGAATTCAAAAGGAAGAGGGCTGATTCATGAGGGACTCATTCTAGAAATTTTAGAAGCATTAAAATGGCCCAAAGAAATAGCTGCAGTACATGTTAAGGGACACCAAAAAGGAATGACACCAGAAGTAAGAGGGAATAATTTGGCAGACCAAGAGGCTAGAGATGCAGCTGAAAATGGGAGTGAGGTTATGTTAATTTTGGCTACAAGCAAGGAAGAATTGGAAATTACAAAATATAATGAAACAGAAGAGAAAGAGTTAAGTAAGATAAGGGGGGAGAGAGATTGATCTGGAAAATGGAGGCTCCCTGATGGGAGGCAATTACTTAATAAGCCCCTTACTAGGAAAATATTAGAAGACATACATCAGAAGACTCATTGGGGTACTCAGGCTTTGTGTGACCACTTTTTAAGGAATTACGGGTGCATTGGGATCTTTGGATTAGCAAAGCAAGTAACTGAGAGATGTATAACTTGCTTAAAGGTAAATAAAAAGGTGATGAGAAAAACAATACCAGGAGGTCATGAATTAGCTATGTGAGCATTTCAAAGCATCCAAGTGGACTTTACTGAACTTCCTCAAGTGCAGAGATGGAAGTTTTTATTAGTAATAATAGACCATTTAACTCACTGGGTGGAGGCTGTCCCAGCTGTTAGAGCTACAGCTAATGTGATATGTAAAACACTTTTGGAACAAATTATTGCCAGGTATGGAATGGTTAACAAGATAGACCCAGATAGAGGAACACATTTTATGTCTAGAGTCTTACACCAAATAACTCAAGCCCTGGGAATATAATGGGAATTTCATACCCTGTGGCACCCACAGAGTTCAGGCCGGGTAGAGGGGATTAACCGAACTTTAAAAAGGACTCTAACTAAATTGATGACTGAAACTCAGATGTCATAAGTTAAGTGTTTTCCTCTGGCATTACTGAAGGTCTGGACACAACCCAGAGCAGACCTGGGAGTGTCACCCTATCAAATGATGTTTGGATTGCCCTTTTTGACAACCCAACATGAAACTGCTACTTACGAAGAAGGGGAAGCGAGTGTTAGAAAATATGTCACCACAATTGCATGAACTCTAGAAAATTTACGGTTAAAAGGGGTAATACCTCAAACTACATCCTTAGATTTCAAGATCCATAATGTTCACCCAGGAGAATGGGTATTGGTTAAAACATGGAAAGAACAATCTTTAACTCCACAATGGGAAGGTCCTTTTCAGGTACTACTGACAACTGAAGTTGCAATCCGAATCATGGAAAGAGGGTGGATCCATGCCAGCAGAATCAAAGGACCTGTGGAAAAACCAAACAAATGGACCATAACATCTAGACTAGGTGATACAAAACTGATTCAAATGAGGACTGGGAGGTAATGAACTGAGAAGACCTGAATGATCCAAAGAATGTTCCAAGGATCACAGACAATTGGGAAATAAGGCCAAGTTCATATCAGTGGTTTCAAGTACTGTCTGGACAAGTTTTGAGAAACCTCCAGTACCCCTCTGGGGAGAGACACTTCTGCTCCAAGCAGGATTAGGACTGTATTGGTCAGGGGGTCCTAATGTACTGGCATTAGCATGGGATTTGTACTAATATAATTACCTGACTTTGTGGATGGGAACTACTGTGGAGTCCCTGCAGCCCCACAACATAATACCCAGGGTCTGGCCTTGGCAGTACAGACCATAGAGTTACCTGCCCAGCCTGAAAGAGGGGACTTCCCAATGTTGCTCTGTACACAATAGTTTGCACCAGTTTTCCTCCTCCTTAATGCCCCTGGCCCTTTGGTTTCTCCTTTCCTCTGTCTCCATTGGTTTTGGGACCCCAGTGACTGGCCCTGTTCTCCCTATGGGACACTGACCTTACCTGCCCTTTTCACCGCCCCCATGCCTCAAGGTCATTGGCTGCTGAACCTCATACTTAAGCCTGAGACTGGCACATGTTCAGCCCTTCTTGCACTGGATTCCCCTTCGGCTCCTGGAAATAAACCTGGCTGGAAATGATCTAGTGCAAAGGTCTTCTTGCCTCTCTTTGCTGAGCTAGCCACATGGCATGTGTGGATGTGTGAGCTTGACTGCTTCGCCTGAGTTTCCCCAAGCCGTCTTTCCACTGGAGAGTCTTATTGGGTCTAGGCTTCAGCTCCACTCCTAAAAACAACACTGCAACAAATGGCGCACCAAGTGGTTGGTGTCTGAACTTGGGAGTCTCTTCTTAGCTCTTTTGCAAGCATTCTTCAGCACCTTCAGGACTAGTCGCTTTCAGATATCCACTTCCCCGAGAGAAAAAATCCAATATTCCGGACAGTTTCTCTGGGGGGCGGACCAATAACCTGGTCAAGGAGGACTGGTCCTATCAGCTGAACTTCCATGAGATTATTTCCTTTGACCCACTGGAGTGGTGAGTATATTCTAGTTGAGGTCACCTTTTCATATTTTTTATTCTTTTCGTTTTTAAATCTCGTGGGAGGGAGAGGGCTTGCTGGGTGCAAAATTAACCACTGAGCAGAAAGAAGTTTATTCCCATGTATATAATGCCCTTGTTAGAAATAATGTTAATTTCTCTAAGGGGGATTTAAAGGTTCTTTTTCGTTGGATTTTCAAATATTTTCTGGTTGTTACCTCTGAATCAGTTCTGTCTCCTGAATTTTGGGATAATCTTGGAAAGACCTTATAGCATCTGCAAATTCAGAGAGATTTTCGGGTTGGGAAATTCTATCCTCTTTTTCATTCTATCTATGCGGTGATTGTGACCTTGGGAGAGGGTTCTAAAAATATTAGAGGCTGTGTACCCCAGCTATCATATCCCTACCCCCCAGTATGGAGAGGAAAGATACTCTGAGGTGTTTTTTTTTTGGTTTTGGGGGGCAGGTAAAGGACGGGGGTGGGGGCAGCTGCGCTTTCTCGCTCTCGGCATCAGAAGGAGCACGGTCGAGCTGTTCCTTACTGCAGGGAGAATTCACTGTCACCACCAAAGTCCAGTCCTACCTAGGGATCTACCACCATCTGCTCATGTGTCCAGGAGCTTGCCTTCTCCTGTCTCTCTGGACTGGGGTCGCCACTGTCCCACCCCCCTCTGCTTCTCCAGAACTGCTCTGGGTCTTTGCTATGCTGTAGCCCCACACCCCCTGCCCGCCGGGATGTCCTGCAATTCCAGCTACCATCTGTCAGGGTCCGCAAACATATGCGGGGAACCTGATGGTTCGTTTTGGAGATCTCAAAGCGCAAAAGACACAACAGGGGACAAACCAGTTTGCTTAAACAAAAAATGCACTTTTATTTAGTGCCCACAATGCGATAGTAGGGAGAGAAAATAGAGAATAGTGAGAAAGATAGAGAAAGAGGGGAAGGGGGATTATAGCTACCACGTGGAGAGTCGGAGGTCCTCAAGACGTAGAGATGCCCATAGACGCGATCTTCTCCAGTGGGGTGATCACAAAGGGTGCACGGGATCCGCAGAGTCTTTATAGGGTGGTCAGGAAGAGGACCAAGGCGAGTGGAACGGAGCCAAAGAGGGCACTGGGCCAGTGCAGGCACCTGCGTCAAAGTTGGGTGCTCAGGAACAAGCGGCAAGCTGTACCCTTCTAGCACGGTCAGTATAGTCAGCTCAGTCCACTGTAACGAGCTACTATTGTTCTTGCATTCCGTTCTCATGGAGATGCGTATCAGTCCTCGGCAGGCGCCCCACCTCAGCCAGGCCAGGGGCTCTCCCCAGTCTCTTCGGAGGTCTTGGTCTTCAACCATCGGAGACAGTGGTGAGGCATAACACATCCAGAGACAGACTCTGACACCACTCTGTGACTCACGACTGACGACAAAGGTGTTCTTCCATCAGCAGGTTCCGTAGTCTCGTGAAGTCTTCAGGACTCATCCACATTGGCAGCATATCCCAGAAAAACAGAGACAATAGAGAGGGTATAGAAGAGAGAGAGAGAGAGAGAGACAGAGAGAGGGTAAGAAGGAAAAATATGGAAAGGGAATAGAAGCAAAAAATGAAACAAGAATTAAAGAAATTGATTTAACAATTTTTAACAATTTTTCAAAATAATCAACATAAATCACCAAATATTTAATATAAAAATTTTCCAAAGTATTAACTCAAATTACTAAATAATTAATATAATACCATCAATTAAAATCAACAGTTACAATTTTCAATCAAATACTTAATTGAAAACAATTTCTTTCACAAAATTCTTTAAATTTTTAAAATTATAATAATTTGTAAACAAGCAAAAACAAAAAACAAAACAAAACAAAAAACCCCTAATTTTTAATTAACATGACTATGACAAAGCAACATTAATCAAAACAGCAAACCATTTTAAATCAAATTGTCGTTACAGGCTTAACTTTTGCTGTCTGGGTAGTGCATTTTACATCAATAACTTTAGGAGTGTCCTTTGCAAAAGGGATGTTAACTAAAACAAGGCCAATCAAAACCAAAATCAAAAGGAGGACGATAGGATGACACACTTTGTTCAGGATACCTGTAGCAGTAGGTGACCACCCAAAAAGGGTATCCCACCACCTGTATTCAGCATCCTTTTTTACCCTTTCCATAACATGATGTATTTCTTTCACATCATGATGGACTGTTACCAAAGTTTTCTGTCCATTTTCCTTGATCCTTTTCAAAATTTTTATTAAGTCCTGGTGAAGCAACAATTGCTTAACTAAGGTCAGGTTCATTCCAATGGGGACAGGCATTATCTGGTGAATCAGTGTGAAATTGGATTGTAAAAGATGGTAGGACGTGCCTGGGGCTTTATAAGAGAAGTCACATCCTGTAATTGTGGTAAAATTACAGACACAAAAATTAGAGTGATTTTTAGTATCTACCATTACTTTTTCTACAGTTACAACATCACAGACAGTCCTAAAGCATGCACACCCATTACCTATATCCACAAGTACTGTTCCAGGAGCTTTGTTAGGATGTACTTCAAAATGACAAATATTTTGCTCAGTGTCCAAACAAATGTCCTGAGATATGATTGCATTATTTTCACAAATGAAACCTTGTTGCTCCCTAACAACACAAGATTCTAAATTGACAGTTTGCCATTTCTCACCAGTTTGACGGGCCCATTCTCTATGCTCGGAAGGATAGAGAATAGCTCCATCATGGTTTATACCTAATGCAATGATAAGGAATATCAAATGCACTGAAGCATTCCCTATTGTTAACACAAAAGCTGTAACTGTGTTGGTATTGGGGTTATAGGTAAAGTTCACTAATTTCCACCAGGATTGGAATTCACTTTGAAAATAATTTGAATTGTTCCAAATTATTTTCCAAATTTCAGTAGGAAGAATTCCTTTTTCTTCTTGCCTTATAATTGAGGCAACAACCATCTGCATCCAAAGCTGTGTCTGGATGCAGCTTAAGGGCCAAAGAACTATTGTTTTGTGTAGCACCAGGTGTATCAATTATCAATTTGCTATCATTCACATTTATTTTTTCCCAATTTGGTAATATGTTTAATAGCAATCACTGAAGTGTCCCCAAAGCCAATAAGGACAATTATAATGATTGTTATAATTTGGTCAAATTTTTAATTGTGACAACCAATTTGTTCATTAATATTTCTGAATCAATACTATTTAAAATTTATGTTTAAAATATTTATCATGGTTTATATGGCCTTCATGTCCCTCGGAGTTCTCCTGTGGAAAATAAGCACAACAGAATCTGCCACGAGGAGACAGAAGGTTAAAATGATGAAAATTATCCAGCCTGTATTTATTTGATGCTCTTTCCCTAGAGCAAAGGCTACCCATGTATATTTATTCAGAGGGGTTTTCTGCACTAGTGGTACTTCCCCTACGGTAGGGAGGTCCACCAAAACAGGTTGTCCAGGGCAATGTGCTGGATTGCTGGAATCACTTGGTCCCCATAGTGAGGGAATCATGCTTGAAGCTGTCAGGCAAAAGGCAGAAGGATCAGTAAACCAAGGATTTGCTGGCTGTTTGGGGGAAAAGGGAGGGGTAATGGCTGAGGCTGGTTTGTCTTGGATGCTATCCAAGTTTTCTGCTTCTTGTAGTGCTAGATTTTTCACAGCTCCTTTAGTTATTGAGAAGATGTTACAATAATGTTCAATCTGAGCAGACCACTGTCTTACTGAGGTCCTCTTGGCCACCCTGGCAGGTGGGGGGGTCTCAGTAGTGACTGACTTAACCTTGAAGGGGCCTCTCAAAACAATTGGTTGTTGTTGTGCAATTTTCTCCACTTCTATGAGAGCTAAGCTAACCACAAACAAGCCTTTTTCCCAGGTAGTGTACTTCTTTTCAGCATCTTTAAAGCCACAGGAGTAAGAGCTGACAGATCTGATCGGGCCTTCAGGACCCCTTTGCCATATATATAATGACAATCCTGAGGTGGCAAATCCCCATTCTACCTGAAAAGGATCTGTAGGATGAATAGGGCCAAAGGCTTGGTGGACAGTTGCTTCAAAAAGCAGCAATTTTATTTTAACCAATTTATCATAAGGCAATTTGTCCATTACTTCTCGAGGTAGTCCCCTTTTCAGCCCTAGCAACCACAACTGCTGCTGGTTAGAGATTTGTTCTCCCTTTTCTGGTTTTTTGTTAGGAGAAGCAATGTGCCTGACTTCTCTGGGTTTTTTGGGTTTGTCCTCTGAGTGCTTGACTGGTCCGTATTTTCCACTGTTATGACTGCTGTTAGATTGTGTGCTAGGAGTAGCAAAAGGCGAGAAGTCAGTGGAGTCAGTGGAACCGGTTTGATCACTTGTGTGTCCAAGAAATCTTTCAAGCCTATCTACCGGAGTGATAGATGCTATTGTTTTTTGAAAAAGAATTACTGTTGGTTTAAGAGACTCCGGCAAACCTCGAACTAGGGGGGTCATAATCTCGGGTCTGACAGGCTGTTGCATGGGTGACTCATAGTCAGAAATCAATTTTCTTTCATGTATCATTTGCAAGCATGCAGTTTTGTGAATGTTTTCTAGGAGTTGGTCCGGGGTGCCGACTATTGCCAGAGGGTCGCCCCTTTCAAGGGGGCTTAGTCCCCCTGCCCAGTAAGCTGCACGCTGTGTCAGGGACCATGGAGCACGTGTATTCCCTGTTGTTAAGAAAACTCCATGTCCCCAATAGCCACTTACTTCTTGTCCACTTAATTTAATTTGGTCACCACCAGTAAGTGAAACTCTAAAGACATACTCCGTCTCTGATTCGCTAGAAAGTCGGGAGTATTCTTTCTTTAATTTAGCTAATTCAGTGGCTGTGTTGGGTGTTTGTTTGGTGGTTATGTGGGGGTCATGAACCTCTTCATTTATACAATTAAATTCTGTTTTGACAAGAGGTCTCAAGTTGGAGCAACAGAGTTCCCCACAATTTTGCATGTGTGCTAATTCTTTCTGAGGGTATATCTGTTTAATGCTGTATGTCTCCTTTCCTCCTGTTTCCTTTGGTGAATCTACAAGTTTTGAATTTTTGCTCCGCTCTTCTGCAAGGGAAATCTCCAGCAAATAAATCCGACTTCTTTCCTGTTCTAATTGTTTTTGCAAAGCTTCTACCAAATCTTGCAGGGATTCTATTACTTCTCCCTCTCGATTTCTTCCCTGTTCCAATTGTTTTTGCAGGGATTCTATTTCTGCTCTCTCTTCACTTACCCGTTTAAAATGGGTTTTTATGGCTGCCGAAAGGCAGGCCCCCAAAACTGAGCAAAGAATGGTTTTATTTCTGCCCAGTTTATACCTAGCATCATGTTGCAAAGAATATATTCTATCTACAATGTTTTCACACTTAAACCAATTATCTTGTGCCCACTCTTCTCCGGCTGGAGAAGGTCTAGCACCATGCTTTGTTAACAAAGCAAAAAGAATATCCTTATCTTTTGTACTAGAATCTTCACTCATTTTTTGTGAAGGGACAAAAACCACTCTCAGGGAGGTATTCTTAAAGTTACAAAAAATGGCACAGCTAATACTGTGTTTCCCTTCGCTTCCCTGGAATGGGAGAGGAGACCCAGCTGCTTGGGAGGCACTTCTTCACAAAAAAAACCTGTTGTCTCCTCAACTACACCAAGCAGCTCAAAACACAGAGTCCCATCTTTTGCACAGTGAGATCGTTTCTGAAATATCCTGATGACAGGGAGTGCTATTCGCCTGGGTGTATACAGTTTGCGGGAATTTTCCCTCGCCCCCCTTGCTTTCTAACAGCGCTCACCGAAGTGGCGTGCTAGGTGCGGCTGAGACGAGGGTCCTTCCCCTTCTACAAACTATATAAAACCCGCAACTCCACAGTCTATCAAGATCCTGTCCGTGACGCCAATTTAATGTCAGGGTCCGCAAACATATGCGGGGAACCTGATGGTTCGTTTTGGAGATCTCAAAGCGCAAAAGACACAACAGGGGACAAACCAGTTTGCTTAAACAAAAAATGCACTTTTATTTAGTGCCCACAATGCGATAGTAGGGAGAGAAAATAGAGAATAGTGAGAAAGATAGAGAAAGAGGGGAAGGGGGATTATAGCTACCACGTGGAGAGTCGGAGGTCCTCAAGACGTAGAGATGCCCATAGACGCGATCTTCTCCAGTGGGGTGATCACAAAGGGTGCACGGGATCCGCAGAGTCTTTATAGGGTGGTCAGGAAGAGGACCAAGGCGAGTGGAACGGAGCCAAAGAGGGCACTGGGCCAGTGCAGGCACCTGCGTCAAAGTTGGGTGCTCAGGAACAAGCGGCAAGCTGTACCCTTCTAGCACGGTCAGTATAGTCAGCTCAGTCCACTGTAACGAGCTACTATTGTTCTTGCATTCCGTTCTCATGGAGATGCGTATCAGTCCTCGGCAGGCGCCCCACCTCAGCCAGGCCAGGGGCTCTCCCCAGTCTCTTCGGAGGTCTTGGTCTTCAACCATCGGAGACAGTGGTGAGGCATAACACATCCAGAGACAGACTCTGACACCATCGCAGAGCTTCTGATACATCTCATCCACCAGCCTGGGATTCCTGCTCATTCTTGCTGTTCCAGCTTGGTGCTCCTCAGAGTCCTGCAGGGGCACCGAGATCAGACTGCCCCAGGGTTTTGTGAAGCAAAGCCTCTCCTCCATCCCTTCCTATCTCAGCTGAGAAGGCTGTCACAAGGTTCCTAGTTCTGTTTTGTTGTTAATGCTGTAGTTGTTGTTTTGTTTGCTTTATTATACATACTAGTAAAGAACTGTAATTCCTATCCTCATATTTTTTGCCTGAGAGCCCCTTAATTTCAAAATTAGAAAAATTCGAAGGGAGGAGGCTTACATTCCCCATTCCAAGGGAGGCTCCAGCTTTCCCTGGCAGACACCTGTCTTTCCAAACCAAGACAGGCCCCAAGAAACAACAAGTCTTTGAACAGATCAAACAAGAGATTGTCCACGCAGTAGCCCTTGGGCCAGTCAGGACCAGACAGAATGCAAACATGCTCTACACCGCAGCTGGGGAGATGGGTCCTTCCTGGACCCTCTGGCAGAAGGTACCTGGAGAGACTCAAGGACGACCTCTGGGGTTCCAGAGTTGGGGGTAAAGAGGATCTGAGGCCAGCTACACCCTAGGTAAAAAAGAGATCTTAGCAGCCTATGAAAGAGTTCAAGCTGCCTCAGAAGTATTGGTTCCAAAACACAGCTTCTTCTGGCACCCCAGCTACCAGTGATGGGCTAGACGTTTAAAGGAAAAGTCACTGCAACACATCATGCCACTGATGTAATGTGGAGTTAGATTGCTTTCATCAAACAGCAAGCTTGGATAGGAAATCAGAATTGTCCTGGGATCTTGGAAGTGATCACAAACTGGCCTGAAAGTGAGAGTTTTGGACTATCATCAAAAGAGGAAGAAGAGCGGGTGACACGTGCTGAGGAGGCCCCACCATATAACCAGCTACCAGAGAGTGAGAGAAGGTATGCACTCTTCACTGACAATCCTGCTGTATCATAGGGAGCAATAGGAAATGGAAAACAGCCGTATGGAGCCTCATACAGTTAATTGTGGAAGCTACTGAAGGACAAGGTGGATCAAGTCAGATTGCAGAGTGTAAAGCTGTCCAGCTGGCTTTGGACATCACCGAGCAAGAGAAGTGGCCAACACTCTACCTCTACAGTGACCTGTGGATGGTAGGAAATACTCTGTGGGGTGGCTGGGAAACTGGGAAAAGGTCAATTGGCAATGCAGAGAAAACCCATCTGGGCTGCTGAATTGTGGCAAGGCATCGCAGCCTGGGTAGAGAAGTTGACTATGAAAGTCCATCATGTGGATGCACGTGTGCCTAAGAGTCAGGCTAATGAGGAGCATCGCAGCAATGAACAGGTGGATTGGGCTGCCAAGATCAAGGTGTTGCAGGTAGATCTGGACTGGCAACATAAGGGAAAGTTATTTCTAGCTAGGTGGGCCCATGATGCCTCAGGTCATCAGGGAAGGGATGCAACAAATAAATGGGCTTTTCATTGAGGGGTGGACTGAACCATGGACACTGTATCTCAGGTAATCCATGATTGTGAAACGTGCTCTGTGATCATGCAGGACAAGTGGGTAAAGCCCCTGTGGTATTGGTAGCAGTGGTCCAATTAAAAGTATGGGGAGGCCTGGCAGATCCATTACATCACACTACCACAAACCTGCCAAGGCAATCATTACGTGCTGACAATGGTAGGAGCAACCACTGGATGGCTGGAGATGTACCCTGTTCCTCATGCCACTGCCTAGAACATCATCCTTGGCCTTGAATGTTATTGTATTCCATATCTATCTGTGCCCAAAAATTGTTACTGTCTCTTTAAGACCCTGAAGCCAGAAATGGAATCACAGGCTTGGTGGGTCTTTTTAAAGTTGGGTCACGAAAGCAGAGCTTGCTTTAGCTTTGTTGCATTTGTTAAAGGCAGAGGCTGTTTTGGGCGGGTTTTCTGGAGTCACAACAGTACTAACTTGAGAAGCTGCATTTTGCTGTCAGAAACTGTTTTGGAGTGAATTTTGCAATACCTGTTGGCAGCACAAAGACTGAGCCAGTCCAGGCTCCATTCTTCCCAGCCCCATTGGAGGAGGGACCTGAGGCAGCAGCACCAGCACCGGTGGAGTCCAGTGGGTAGCAGGAGGAAGCAGTGAGTGGCAGTCCTGATCTCACACACACCAGCAATTTTCATCTGCCACTAGAACTACTTCCTAAGTGCCTCCCTTCCTGAGAGGGTATGTCTGCCATTTCCCTTTTGTCTTCCAGACTGCACAGTTTTCCGTGGATGGCGTCATCTTGGGAAAGGGGGAATACTCCACCATTTTGGGTTTCTCTTTGTACCTGGGGAGTTTGTGATATTTAGCAATTTTGCATCTAGTGATCATTTAGTCTTTTTTTTTTTTTTTTTTTTTTTTTTTTTATTTTGCCTGTTGCTGTTTCTCTTGTTAGTAAACTGTTATCTTTTCACTTATATCTACTGGTATTTGTTTCTCCTTAAAGGTGGAAAGGGATTGGTTAAAACTCTAATGGGAGGCAACTCATCCCAGAGTGTTCTGTGGTAATGCAATCCCTACACCTCCAGCAGGTGCTTCCAAATAGGGAAAGAGTATCAATTTACCTTCAGACATGTTAGGAAATTTATCTGGAAAGTTCTGTGTATTTCTCCTTGTAATTGGCTTGGAGCCAGCCCAGAAGTGTGGATTGGACTCCAAGAATGTAACTCAAAGACTGTTGTTACTCTCATTGGGCCAAGGGCCAAAAAGCCCACCTAAGCTATTAAGTACTAAAGAGAGAGAACAAAGAAACTCCATGCTTTTCGAGGTGTTGTAGCAAGCAAGCGACTTATCTCAGTGCTGTGCTCAGCTTTGGTTTTGTTTTTTGTATTATTTTCCTTCTTTATTAAAACCTTTTTGATTTTTCAAGGCACACTTGATCATGCCGTTTCGCTAATTATTATAGCCATGTTTCTGCCAGGCTGGCCCTCAGAAGTGTGGATCAAACCCATAGTGTTCAACTCCTCAACTGTCTTAAAACATGACACCTGTATAGCAGAAGAACAACAAAGTTTTTTTCTGTGAGGGAAACACAATAAAAGCCCAAGATATAACCCTAAATATGGAACAGAATATCTGTAATTTTGAAATTTGGCCAGATATTAATATAAAATTGGAAACTCGTATACATATGTAAAGGATGTATATGCTTTAATACTCCTTGTGAATACATAGAAATAGATTATCAATTCCAGTCAACTGAATCACATTCTTAGTTTTGCATCTGCAAATTTGCCCAGGTTAGAAGCTGTGATTTTAACTATTCAGCCCCAGTAGCTTTGTTCCAGCCTACCCCTATGGGTGTGGAAGATCAGACAGCTACAGAAGTTAAGCTGGGTAACATCACAGACCTCCTGGTCCTGGTACAGCAGAAGCCATGGGAGAGAGAAACTCAAGGCAAGAACAAGAAGTGAAGACACTATTTCTGACCGCTCTGGTGCAAGAGGATGTTAGCAAGGACACTGCTGGTGCAAGGGGATGTTAGCAAGGACTTGATAACCAAAAAGATTATGTTGCTAAGGGAACAAGGGCAAGGGGGTCTGAGTGGAAAATTTTGTGTGGACATTAGTGAACTATAAATACTGGTGTTTAGTGTAATAAACTGGCTTTGCTTGCACAATATGTTTCATCTCTCTCAGTCGCCGTAAATGGTGCCCTGTGTGAGGAACGACAATTCACCTAACTGGCATCCAGCAGCAAACCCCACAGGATTTAAGTGCTGCTGAAAGGAAGCAGGAGCTCGGCCAGCATCAATCCCTTCAGATTTTGAAGGTGGACTGTGGGGAACATGGGCAGTAATATGTTCTCAAAAGAAAAACATGTTTTCAAACTTATGTCTAAACTTTTAGAGAGACATGGCAAATCGGTTGCTTCTCACTCTCTTAAGCTGATCTTATGCTGGGCGGAATCACATGCCAAAGGGTTAAACATCAGCACTGCTTTCACAGCGGAGTTATGGGATGAAGTAGGGGTGAAACTCTGGGATCAAGCAACTAAGGGTGACAACATAGCAGCTGTCTTGTTACCTCTTTGACAAGCTATTTTAGAAACCCTTAAAGGCCAGGAAGGTGCCAGAGAAAAAAACATCTGCCTCTGCCCCTTCAGCAACATCCACCCCTTGCCAAGGCACTGCAGAAGAGTCCTTAATGCCCTATATGCCCCTGCTTTCTGCGAAAGCACAAGCTTCTGATATCCCAATACGGGCCCCTGAAATGCAATTTACCACTTTTGATGGGGATTCAGAATTTGAGGACAATCCCTTTGATCCTGGACCTGTTGACACAGAGAAGGAGCCTAATTTATATCTCCCTAATCTGCATAACAATTGGTGCCGACTCTGGCAGCAAGCATTAAAAGCAGGTCATTTAGATATTGCACAAGCTATTGTTCCCCTGATGATTTATCATGGTCAGCAACCTCCCTCCTGAGAAGGCTTGCCTTTCTCAGCCATTAAAGAGTTGCAGTGCACTGTGATGGAATACAGCATCACTTCTTATTTTACTAAAATTTTACTATATGCTTTCCACTGTTCTCAATTCCTCCACTATGACTCCCCATGATTTAAAATCACTTTCCCAGCTGCTGCTTTTGCCGATGCAATATGCGCTGTGGGAAGCAGAGTGGAAAAAGCTTTTAGAAGCAAGACTTTTAACCTATGTGGGAAATGCAAATCAAAAACTCACTGCCTTAACCATTATCTCATGGGAATGGGCCAACATTCTCAGCCAGACCATCAAGCGCAGGATATCCCATGGGAGGCCCTGGACGATATTAAAGATGATACATATCGAGCTTTTGTGAAAGTCCCTGATACCAGTAAACCGCAAAAGGCTTTCACATCCATAACTCAAGGGGGAAAAGAACCTTCTATCCAATTTATTGATCGCCTTCAACAAGCATTAAACAAACAAGTTGCTCATCAAGAAGCTTGTGATATTATTCTTTTAAAGTTAACAATAGAAAATGCTAGCAGTGACTGTCAAAAGGTTCTTAGGCCACTTAAAAATCTCACAATTATAGAAATGGTTGAAGACTGTAATCATATCGGAACAGTTGAACACAAGTTTAAAACTATGACTGCTGCTTTTGCTGCAGTTAAGTTAATCCGTAGTCCTGCAGGACAGACTTGTTTAAGTTGCGAAAAACTAGGCCACCATATAAAAGATTGCCATGCCTTAAAAGGACCAAACCCCATAAAAACACCTGGAGTTTGCTCACGATGCTGCAAAGGACAACACTACGCTAACCAGTGTCGCTCTAAATATGATATTGAAGGCAAACCAATTTCAGGAAACTTGAATCAGAGCGCAGGGCAGCACCGCGCTCAGACAGAAATCCTTCAGCCAAGCTCTGCAGCAGGAATGTCGCCACCTTACAACCAACCACCAGCGGCAGTGCCGGCGTGGATCTGGCAACCACCTGCACAGTAACTATTTTAGATTCCTCTGTCCATCTGATCCCCTTGAGGGTTAATGGACCTTTAGGACAGGGATGGAGTGCATTGCTTTTGGGGTGTTCCTCAACCACTTTAACAGGATTGTTTGTGCTCCCAGGAGTAATAGATGCAAACTTTTTAGGAGAAATCAAAATCATGGTCTGGACTCCCTTCCCCCCATGTACTGTATCCCAAGGTTCTAAAATTGCCCAATTGATATTTTTTACAGCACCAATGTCTACTAACACAGTGCAAAAACAAAGAGGGGAGGAGGGCTTTGGATCCACAGGAGCACCTCAAATTTTCTGGACTCAGCAGTTAACTGTTCAATGCCCCACTTGTAAATGCAAACTATCATGACAAGGACAGCATGTCACACTCATAGGCATTATTTAATATAGGAGGTGATGCCATGGTCATCTCCCAAGCTAAATAGCCTCCTAGATGACCACTTACTGTGGTTCCCCAAGCACTCACTGGCATTGGGGGTAGCAGTACTAGCTTTCAAATCAAAAAATTTATCCTAATTGTAGGTCCTGAGGGATATACAGCTACCATTAAACCTTTTGTTTTGCCAATTCCCATGTTATTATGGAGCTGTGACATGCTCTCACAGATGAGAGTCAGAATTGGATCTGATTTTTTGTAGGGATCACTGATTTGTGCACTACCCTAAAACTGACCTGGAAAACTAATGCACCAGTATGGGTAGATCAGCAGCCCCTGCAAACTGAAAAATTGCACATCTTACAAAACTTAATTAAAGAACAATTGCAAGCAGGACGTATTGTCCCCTCCACAAGCTCATGGAACTCTCCTGTATTTGTAATTCAGAAAAGGAATGGTAAGTGGCATTTGCTTCATGATCTCAGAAAAATAAATGCAATAATGGAAAATATGGGAGCCCTGCAGCCAGGACTCCCATCGGCTACCATGATTCCTTGAAATTGGCACTTGACAATTATTGATTTGAAAGATTGCTTTTTTGCAATTCGTCTGCACCCAGAGGACACATCAAAATTTGCCTTTTCAGTGCCCAGTTTAAATATTCAAGAACTTTTGCAAAGATTCCACTGGGTGGTTTTACCCCAAGAGATGAAAAACAATCCCACAATTTGTCAGTGGTTTGTCGCATGGGCCCTTAGCCCAGTAAGACAGGCAAAGCCTCATGTGTTACTATATCATTATATGGATGATATTCTCATTGCAACTGAAAAACAAGATGACATGAAGGAAACCTTAGCCCTTACCACAGAAGCTGGAAAATGTGCAGGATTGCAAATAACTCAGGACAAAATTGAATAAATGTCTCCATGGCAATATTTAGCTTGGCATATTAGATCCCAAACCATACAGCCACAGTAATTACAAATTCAAAACAAAATTTCTACATTACATGAAGCACAAAAGTTTCTAGGGATGATTAATTGGGTAACACTTACTGGGAATCACAAACTCAGATTTAGCTGCCCTTTTTGCATTGTTAAAAGGAGAGTCAGATTTGCCTTCCCCAAGACATTTGAATCACAAAACACAATTGACCTTGCAAAAGGTGGCAGATGCCATTGCCCATAGACAAGTCTCAGGATGGGTGCCTGATCTCCCATTCTTACTAATCCTTTTAAATCTTTCACTACAACCACATGCTTTGTTGTACCAATGGGATCCTAGTATGGCCAACCCTTTACTTATCATTGAATGGATTTTTTTTACCTCACCAAATGACAAAGACAATTGTTACTCAACATTAAATGTTTGCACAACAAAAATTACAAATGTTAGCAGGTTGTGATTTTGAAAGAATTTGTATACCCATAACTACTGTTTACCTGCAGTGGCTTTTACAGACATTAGTACCTTTTCAGACTACACTTGCTGATTTTTCATCTCAGATTACTCTCCATTCACCACCTCATAAATTGTTAACTACTAACTTTAAAATTGTTTTAAAACCCAAGTGCAGTGAAACTCCTTTACAAGCCATACAGTATTTAGTAATAGCTCCGGACAATCCCACAAATCTGTTTTACATTGGACAGATGACACTGGTACATGGGCCTCTGATGTAACTGTAATTCCCGGGTCCCCACAAACTGTGGAATTAACTAGTTGTTCGTGCTTTTCAAAAATGACCTACACCTTTTAATTTAATAACAGATTCTGCTTATGTTGCAGGCATTGTTAAAAGAACTGAAGCTGCTGTTTTGAAAGAAGTTTCTAATGCCAATCTTTTCCAGTAGTTACAACAAATAATTTTCCTTTTAGATGCCAGACAACACCCTTATTTTGTTATGCATGTTCGTTCTCACACGTTACCTAGCTTTATAGCAGAAGGAAAGTGACAGGCTGATTTACTTACTTTACCTGTTCAGGTACACTCTGATCGTTTTGCACAAACCAAACTTAGCTATTCCTTTTTTCACCAGAATGCTGCAGCTCTTTGTTGAATATTTCCTTTAAAATGCCAGCAAGTGAAAGACATTATTGCTGCTTGCCCTAATTGTCAATGCCATAATTTTGTGACAGACTCACTAGGAATTAACCCTCGTGGCCTACAAAGCCTCCAAGTATGACAAACTGATGGCACCTACTACCCTGAATTTGGTTGCCTCAAATATGTTCACTCATCCACTGACACCTTTTCAAGTGCATTATTTGTATCATGCCACCCAGGAGAAACTGCCAAAAATGTTTGCCGCCATTTTTTGGCTGCTTTTGCAACTTTAGGGATTCCTCAACGGATTAAAACTGATAATGGTCCTGCTTACACTTCTCAACGACTTTCCTCTTTTTTTCATCTTATGGGAGAGCTCACATATTACTGGCATCCCTCACTCCCCCACAGGACAAGCAATTATTGAATGTACTCATTCAATGCTTAAGTGTCTTAACAGAAAGGGGGCATGCAGGGATATACACCAATGGAACAACTACACAAAGCACTGTATGTTTTCAATTTTTTAAATTGCTATGCTGATAGCAAAGTTCCCCCTATAATAAAATATTTTTCTACTTCTAAGGAAATGTTATTAGACATAGGGCAAAAAGCACGAGTCCTTGTAAAAGACCCAGAAAGTGAAAGAATTAGAGGCCCATTTCCCCTCATTACATGGGGAAGGGATGATGCTTGTGTTTCCACAGATACCAGTCCTCATTGGGTTCCAGCCAAGAACATCAGATCCTTCATTGAACAACCAGCTGATCAAAATACAGAAAATAATTAATGCCCTTGAAGAGGTGGTTTGGGTTTCCTAGAGGCATCAAAGTAATAAAAGATAAATCTTCCATCCTCAGGAAACCAGTTGATCATATGTCCAGAGGTGGTCAGTACTGTGCTCCCTTTCCTTTTGACGACACTTTTCTTACTTTAGACTGACAACATCCAGACTCCAGCCAGTTTGTTGTTGCAATGTGCAATTTTGTGTTTAATGCCCTATGGTTTATTCCTTCCCCCCCCCCCCCCCCCGGGGTGGTGGTTTAGCCTGGGTTGTCTGTCTTCTCTGATACCTACCCCTATTCCCAAATATTCCCTGTCAATTCTTCCTGGTACCAGCCCCTGTCTGGACTGCCCCTTGGGGAATCCCCTATTCCTTGAGGGTCCATTGGTCTGTTTATATAAATCTCATCACATTAGCCTTCCCATTGGGTTTATGTTTTGCAAACTTCACTTTGTGTCCCTCCTCAGTCTTCTCATTGGCCCCTTGACCCCAAACTCCACTCTGATTCTGTCCCTTAAAACCCATGGTCCAGCCTTTGTTCCCTGTCTTCACCTCTGCACTGTATTCGAGTTATGTAAATAAAGAAATCTCGGACTGCATGTGAAGCCCACTTCACTCCTTATTACACTGACCAGCAGCTACTGCTTAGGACTCTAGGACCCTGGGGGTTATTTTGTCCCCCCGTTAAGTGCCATATATCCAGGTGCGAGATTATACCGATGCTTGCAACCAATGGGTCCCATATCTCCCTCATGCAGTCCTTGAGCCCCAGGAACTAAAACTTTTGGGATCTGTAAAAATGGACCTTTGTGTTAAATTATTCTGAGGCCAACCAAACTACGCATGGTATGTCTCTCTGAGCCAACCCATATTCAAAAATGAAAGTGCCTGGTGTAATTATACTTCCACTAATATCTCTTGCTCTACTAATGCTCCATTATCATTACCAACAGGAATGTTTTTTATTTGTGGAAACAGAGCTTGGGCTGCTATTCCATCGCATATTAAGGGAGGCCTCTGCAGTTTAGGGCAACTCTCGCTGTTGACACCCAACACATCCATGATTTTACAACATAGATTTCCATGGAGAGAGAAGTGCAGTATTCATGCATTTTTCCCTGATTGTGACAATAACCTTGACTTTTAGTCACTACAACAGCTTTGGGCTGCCTCCTTTTTTTGCTCCAGGAGTAGGGGGTGGAAAGGCATTGGGATTGTTAAACAAACTAGGCTGCTGGTTAGCTCAACAAACTAATGCTACTTTGTTTGCTTTAACAGAATTGTAAACCAGTGTTGATTTCATTAGACATGCTACATTGTAGAATCAAACCACTACTGAATTTTTTTGCTTTTAGCACACAGACATGGATGTGAAGATTTTGATGGAACCTGTTGTTTGAACCTTTCTGATCACTCAATCTGTTCATGTGAGTATTAAAGCTTTACAAGATAATGTACCCAAATTAGAAATAGTAAATGGAGCTCATAATGACTGTTGAACAGAAAGAGGGAGATGTGGAAGATCGGACAGCTACAGAAGCTGAGCTGGGTAGCACCATAGACCTGGTCCTGGTACAGCAGAAGCCATGGGAGAGAGAAACTCAAGGCAAGAACAAGAAGTGAAGACACTATTTCTGACCGCTCTGGTGCAAGAGGATGTTAGCAAGGACACCGCTGGTGCAAGGGGATGTTAGCAAGGACTTGATAACCAAAAAGATTATGTTGCTAAGGGAACAAGGGCAAGGGGGTCTGAGTGGAAAATTTTGTGTGGACATTAGAGAACTATAAATACTGGTGATTAGTGTAATAAACTGGCTTTTCTTGCACAGCATGGTTCATCTCTCTCAATTGCCTCACCTTGCACTAGTGAAGAAACTGCTACAGCATAAAAATTTGCAAAGGTTGTTAAAAAAAGCTAAAGAGAGTAGCAGAAAGACTGATTACTGTCATAACACTGAATAAATTCGTCACTGAATAAATTAATAAGATAATGGAAAGAGTAAAGAAAGATGGGAATCACCATTGTGGGGTATTTTATTCAGATGGTCTCCAACCGCACTGGGAATTCTTAATAAAATGCCGCATATGCTACATCCCATAATCGTTTTGGTAATACTAATCTGTTTACTTTTTATTTTAGTGCTAGAATTGTATATCAAAATGTGGAGAATCATGAAATGGCTACTACCTCCAAGGTTTAAATATAATTGGGACAAGAGTAGTCAAAAGGAATATGGAAGTGTTAATAATATATTTCCAAGACTTCCAAAGGGGGTAATTGATGTCGTTAAGCAGAATCCTCTGTATTTTAAGTAGAATTCTCTGTATCTTTAAGCTCTGAGTCTTTAAGGAACATTCACTGTCCCTTCCTTTGATATCTGTTGCAGATGGAATATGATGGTATCATTCTCACTTTTAACCACTCTTTTGAATGTAAAAAGATGCTATCAGGTGTGTTAAGCTGATGTTTCTCAATGTTTATGGAAAGCTTTTGTATTTTACCATCTGCTTGGCAATTATCTGAGATGTGGTGCCAAGTTACAGATCACATCTTTGGATCTCAACCTGGGGTTCTGCACATCCTGAACTGAACTTTGCTCAAAACTGAGTAAGGGGAACTCCCCAAATGACCACCAGTGACCCCTGAATAGGCTCATGCAGGTGCAGTGACACGTATTGCATAAGGTTATACAAGCCAAACAATTAGGCAATAGCTAGATGGGTTTATGTAGATTTCAATTTATAAATTCTCTCAGTTTTTATTCCTTGGTGTGCTCAATTTGTGGAACTCTTCCAATTTGCACCCTGCACAGAATAAACAATGTCTCCTTTCTAAACCTAACTCTTTGTGTTTAGAGTTCCAAAAATTCAGCAACAAGACCAGTGGATATTGCCTACCTTGACTTCAGGAAAGCCTTTGACACTGTGTCCCATAAGATCCTTATGGAGAAGCTGTTGATGTATATGGGTTGGATGAGCAGACAGTGAGGTGGATCAAAAGCTGGATGAACAGCTGGGCTCAGAGGGTGGTGATCAGTGGAACAAAGTCTAGTTAGAGGCCAGTGACTAGCAGTGGACCCCAGGGATCAATAGTGGGTCCAGTCCTGTTTAACATCTTCATTAATGATCTGGATCATGGGGCAGAGTGGGCCTTCATCAAGTTTGCTGATGACACCAAACTGCGAGGAGTGGATAGTATTCCAGAGGGTTGTGCTGCCATCCAGAGGGACCTTGACAGGCTGCAGAAACGGGCTGGCAGAAATTTTGTTTAATCCTAACAAGGAGAAATGCAAAGTCCTGCACCTGGGGAGGAACAGCCCCATAGACAAGTACATGCTGGGGGCCACTCAGCTGAAAAACTGCTTTGCAGAAAAAGCACTGGTGGTCCTGGTGGGCACGAAATTGAACATGGACCAGCATTGTGCCCTTGCCACAGAGAAGGCTAGTGGTATCTGGGACTGCATTAGACATAGAGAAGAGAAGGCTTGAGGGGTGGGAGGTGGTGGTATCTTATTGATGTATATAAATACCTCAAGGGAAGGTGCAAAGAAGATGGAGTCAGGCTCTTTTCAGTGATGCCCAGTGACAGGACCAGAGGCAATGGGCACAAACTGAATCACAGGAGGTTCTGTCTGAACATCAAGATATAAGAAATATGGTGACAAATATTTTATCAGGGCCTGTTGTGATAGGACAAGGGATAATGGTTTTAAACTGAAGGTGAGTCAATTTAGATTAGATATAAGAAATAAGACTTTTTACAATGAGGGGGGTAAAACACTGAAACATTGCCCATAGAGGTGGTAGACACCCCATTTCTGGAAACATTCAAGGCCAAGTTGAACATGGCTCTGAGCAATCTGATCTAGTTGAAGATGTCCCTGCTCATTGCAGGGAGTTGGACTAAATGACCTTTAAAAGGTCCCTTTCCACACAAACTATTCTATGACTCTATGATCAGGGTATAGTTTTTTACTGAGAGGGTGACTGAGCTCTGGAACATGTTGCGCAGAGAGCTTGTGGATTCTCTCTCCTTGAAGACATTCAAAATTCATATGGACATAGTCCTGGGAAACCAGATCTAGGTGGTCCTGCTTGAGCAGGAAAGTTGACCAAATGACCTCCAGAGCTCTTTTCCAACCTCAATCATTCTGTGACTGTGAAAAGTATTGGTTTATTGACCCCCTGATGAAATTTCACATGGAAATTATTGTAATAATTTGTAAAATTTCTTTCTAAACAGATGCATTTCAAATCCTTTGCAATGAAACCTGAAATACTATATTCAGATACAGATATCTGGTAAGAGGTCAAGAGGAAAAGTGACTGCAAAACTTCAGTCCTGGATATGAGGAAAGCAGACTTCAGGTTGCTCAGGTAACTAGCTAGCAAGGTCCTCTGGGAAAATGCTTTGGAAGGTGCTGAGGTACATTAGTGCTGGGGTACATCAGTGCTGGTCGCTTTTTAAGCATCACCACCTAAGGGCACAGGAGCAGGCAATTCCCAAATGTTGTAAGTCAAGCAGGTGAGGCAGAAGTACAGCTTGGATTCTTTTGGAGCTAAGGCAAAAAAAGATGATGTATGCTGAGTGGAAGCAAGGTCAGGTGACTTGGGAGAAGTACAGAGATGCTGCTTGTCATTGTAGGGAATAAATTAATGTGTGTCCTGGGTTGCAGTGTAGGATGTACACAAAGTATTTATTCTATCACCATCTTCATGAACTGTTGAAACCAGGTGGGCTAGTGTTTTCCCAAGCCCCCTGCCTCTTCTGCTAATGGCCTTTGGGGTGTCTTCTGCTAATGGCCCATTAACGCCTGACCCATGAGTCACAAGTAACTCCCTCCAGGGGTTATCTCTGTTTAATGGGCCATCAAGGACCCATTTCACACTTCTCATGCTATTGTGAGATGCTCTGCCCAGGGGGAGGAGCCAAGCATTCTCACCTGGATATAAGCTGGTATGTGGGACAGTGCAAGAGCACTTATCCACTGGATTCCCAGAGGAGCAGGGCTGCCAGACCTTTCTACAGGATCACTGCTTCAAAAAAAAGCACCTCACCTGGACTGCTTCCACCATCCTGCTCAGGTTGTATTCTGACTCTGTCAGTGATCCTTTGTGTTATTGCATTTATTTTATTTTACTTTTACCTTTTTACCTTTCTTCTTATTAAATTATATCTCTGACTTAGAGCCTCTCATTCATTTTGCTTTCAAACCACAACAATGTGGCCAAAGCTCAACTGAAGTTGAAGCTGCCAGAACTGGGAGGGACAATAAAAAGAGTTTTTAAAAATATGTCAATAGCAAAAGGCAGACCATAAACAATATTGACCCATGACTTGATGAGAATGGTCACCTCACAAACAGGGACAGAAAAGGCAGAGATGTTTAATGCTTTCTTAGTTTCAGTCTTCAACACTGATTATGGCCTCTGGGGGTCCCAGTGCCCTGCTCTCAAAGACCATGGCTGTGAGAATGATCAAGTCCCAGTCACCCCTGAACTTGTGCAGGATATGCTGCTCCAGCTGGATCCCTATGTCTATGGGGCCTGATGGGATTCATCCAAAGTGCTCAAAGAGCTGACTGATGTAATTGTGAGACCTCTCTCAATGAGTTTTGAATGGTCCTGGGAATCTGGAGAGGTCCAAGTCAACTGAAAGCTGGCAAAGGCCCCAGTTTTCAAGAAGGGCAAGAAGGATGATCCTGGTAACTGCAAGCCTCTCACCTGAAGGACAGCACAGTCATTGGTTACAGCACAGCTTCATGAGGGGAATGTCCTGCTTGAAAAACTTAGTTTCCTTTTATGACAAGGTAACTCACCTGATTGATCAAGGGAAGCCAGTTGATGTGATCTTTCTGGATTTCAGTAACGCTTTTGATACTGTCACAGGATCCTTCTGAACAAAATGTCTAGCACAGAGATTGATAAACACATCATGTGATGGGTGAGCAACTGGCTCAAAGGTAGGACACAAACGGTTATAGTGAATCGGATGACACCAGGCTGGCAACCAGTCACTGGTGGGGTTCCACAGGGCTATTAGGCCTTTCAACCTTCTACCTTAGGCCCTCTATTTTAGGGCTTTTCAACATTCTTCATAAACAACTTGGATGCAGGATTGGAAGATATACTAAGTAAATTTGCTGACAACACTAAATTGGGAGATGTTCACTCCCTTGAAGGCAGGGACGTCCGGCTAAGAGACCTCGACAAATTAGAGGACTAAGCAATCATCAGCTGTGGGAAGTTTAATGAGGACAAGTGCCAGATTCTGCACCTGAAACAGGGCAACCCTGGATATATGGACAGACTGGGGAATGAGATGCTGGAAAGCAGAGCTGTGGAAAGGGACCTGGGGATCTTGGTCAACAGTAAGTTGAATATGGGTCAACAATGTGTTCTGGCAGCCAGGAGGGTCAACAATGTCCCCTGGGGGGCATCAGGCCCAGCATCACCAGCCAGTCAAGAGAGGTGATTGTCCCACTCTGCTCTGCACTGGTGCAGCTTCACCTTGAATATTGTGAACAGTTTTGAGTGCCACAATATTAGAATGATATAAAGCTATTAGCATCAAAAGAAGGGCTGTGAAGGTGTTGAAGAGTCTAGAGAGAAAACCACATGAGGAGTGGCTAAGGTCACTTGGTCTGTTCAGCCTGGAGACTGAGGGGAGACCTCATAGTTGTCTACAGCTTCCTCACAAGGCAAAGCAGAGGAGCAGACATTGATCTCTTCTCTGTGGTGTCCAGTGACAGGATCCGAGGGAATGGCCTGAATCTGTGTCAGGGGAGGGTTAGGTTGGCTACTAGGAAAAGGTTCTTCCCCCAGAGGGTGGGTCAGGCACTGGAACAGGCTCCCCAGGGAAGTGGTCACAGCATCAAGCCTTCCAGAGTTAAAGAAGCAATTGGAAAATGCTCTCAGGCACATGGTGGGATTCTTGGGGTTGTCCTGTGCAGGGCTGGGAGTCAGATTTGATGACCCTTGTGGGTCCCTTCCAGCTCAGCATATTCTATGATTCTATGGTGTAAGAGACAAAGAAAGTATGTGAAACTATTTATAAGACCTTTTTTTTTGTTCTAGACAAATGTCCTTTATTGGACAGATTCCATGTGGCAGAAGATATCTGCCTCAGTTTTTATAGTACTGCCAATTACCTGATTCTCGCAAAGATTTGGACCACCATGGCAATGTAGCATAATGCAGAGCATCAGCTCTGTGCATCTCCCAGGAGCACCATAGTGAAGTCGCAAGCCTGCATACTGCAAACATTTATGCATAAGCTGAACTTATGTACCGTGATTAGTTTCCTTGACACCATGTGGACTTCATTGCAGCACGCAAAACCAAATGTAGGCTTATGTATTTTCAGGATCAGGACCTAGTTAGCACTAGTCATCTGTGAGTTAATGGTTCTCTAGTTAATATGCAGTTTACTAAATGTGGGAGAATCCTATGTTTGGTGTAGTTTGGGGGTTTGTTTTTTGGTTTTTTTTTTTTTTTTTTCACACAACACCATGTATGTTGTTTCAGCATTAATGGTGAAAGTGAAGTCACTGATGATTGCTTGTTTATATTTAATGTAGCTCAGAGTAGAGAGCCCCATTTAAAAGCATGTCCTTTTATATAACATTGGAAAGCTCTAGTGGACATGTTGCCCATATGTGACTCCTTATTGTCTTCTGTTTTTCACAGGAATTAATGCATCTATATAGCATCTTTCTTGTGCTGATCAAGTATCAGCAATTTGGTGAGTATATAATGCATTCCATTACTTAAGCTATGCCAGATTATTCAAATGCCCTCTGGTAGAAGAGATTAGGAGTTATTTCTAATTACAAAACAGTGCCCCACAACAAAACTATTTAAGCAAGAACATCAGGAATGTATAATAAAAATGCAGGAAAATGCCACTGCAGGAAGATCCTTATGTGGTTTACATTTAGTGTAAATATCAAACTGTGGATTACTGTTAATGTTCACAAGAAAAGGTAGTCTGGCATCAGTCTTTACACCCTTTGAAGTCCTGCACATGCATATGCATGCACCAATGTACATATCTAGGAAGGCACCTATTATAGTATTTAAGCTACGCAAAACAAGGCAAAGGTTTCTGACCTAGATCTATTCCCTTAAACTACAGTTTGTGCTGTGAAACTAAATCAGTCAGGATACAGATACAGATACCACTCAGGTGCACATCCAACACTCACCAACTACACTGACAATCTTTAGAATGACTTCTCAGAGAAACTGATTAGGTTTCCAGCAACACTTCAGAAATGTATGTACAAGTTCACAGCATAGAGAGATAGAAATAACCTTCTCTGAAACAGTTAAAGACCTAAGTGGATAAAACATAGTAAGTAGTGCGGTTACATATTATTTAATTTTTTTTCCAGTTATTTACTGCAGGGTTGATTACTGCTTCAAAAATCAATGTTTCATATTGTGGTGTGTTAAACCCAGCCAACAGAAATTTGCTCACTCCTGGGACAGGGAGAAAATAGTATGGCAAGAAAACTCATGGATAGAGATAAGATTTTAAAAGGGAAAGCAAAAACTGTGTGTGCAAGCAAAACAAAGAGGAATTCATTCACTGCTACCCATCAGCAGGCATTTAGCCACTTCCTGGGAGGCAGGGACTCAGCATGCATAGCAGTTTCTTGAGAAGACAAGCACCATAACCACAAGCATTCTTTCTTTTTCCTCCTTTGATTGAGGTTTTATTGTTGAGCATAATGTCATATGCTATGAAATGTCCCTTTGATCAGTTCAGGTAAACCTTTTATCCACTTCCAACCTACTTGCTGGGGGAAGGGGGGGAAGGAGCAAGCACTGTTCAGCAATAGCCAAAACACTGTTGTGTTATCAACCCTGTTTTAGCCACAAATGCAAAAATTGACTTCTGGTTCTGATCCAGGATGTGTTTTATCCAAAGAATACATTAGGTGCACAGGACTGGCCAAAGACCACTGAAATTACTGAAAAGACTACTGATGACTGATGGAATACAGATTGGGCTTTGAGCCTAACACTGCTGAGTTCATTGGTTCATCACAAGGGCTGAATTTAGTTTTGACAGATGTAAAGCAGTTCATCCCATGTACCAAAATACTCCTTAACACACTGCATACATTTTAACTCCACCCTTCTACTTCCAGGAATTTATACCATTTTTCTATTAGCACTGTAAAGGACCCCAGTCCTTGCACATCCCCCCCCCCCCCCCCCAAAAAAAAAAAAAAAACCAAAAAAAAAAAAAAAAAAAAACCAAAAAACCAAAAAAAAAAAAAAAACCCCAAAACTGAATTACATACTACATATAAGCATTTGTACTTACAGTTGTCTGTCTTGAGCTGATGTTTGGCAATTCCAAAGTACTGGGGTTCTTCAATTATGGGAATCTGTCATCCCAATGATGACTGCATCAGGACCCCCCTCAGAAGAAGATGGAGTGTTACTGCCATTTGAGATGTGATGGAGGGGACTTGCCAAATTATCAGCATTGCTGATAACTGAAGGAGGACCTAGAGTTATAAAAAAAAAAAAAATAAATTATCCTTTAACTCAGAACATTTTCCTTCAGACAATTCTTTTGTTTTTTGGGTTTTTTTTTTTTTTTTTTTTTGGACCCATTTGTCTTCCATGCCATTAGTCAAGAGCTCTCTTTATATCCCTTGCTGATCTTACCTCATGAATTTTATATGCCTGGCCATTAGGAGTTGGAATGTCATATAGATTTTTGTACTAGAGTTCATGTAGACTAAATACATCAGGGTCTAGTATACTGGGTCACTGGGAAAGATCTCCAAATTTGATGAACTCCTATAATTTTCAGAAATAATCTATAAAATACATAAACTTTTTTGTCTTATGCCCTACTCTAACCACACTGCAATAATACCTTTTCCAACAAATCTGGCAAACATCCACCTTCCATTTGAGGTGGCATTATAACATGGGAACAGACATGGAGAAGATGGGGTCATTGTAACATGGGAATCTGCATGATTCCTGAAGGACAGAATGGTTGAATTAGCTTGAATTGCTTCAAGTCCTTGTTCCCAGAGAAACAAAGACCAGTTTGTGCAGAGATATGGTAATATCACTGTGGGAAAATGACTGGAGATCCTGTGGACAGGTAACTGGGGATGCAATTAGAAGAAACTGAGGAGTTGTATTGGCATCTTAACAGGAGTTTTAACAGTACAGAAATTATAGGGTAAATCACAGTTGCTGCTTCCTGGATGGAATGCAGTTGGCAGGACTTGAAACCTATTCCATGCTGATTCTCCATCCACACACACCTGCTGAGGGGCCTGGACTGGAAGGTGGTGCAGAGAAGGGAGCCCAATGGTACTTTGCAGCTGATAAACTGCATAGCACATCAACCAGGGGAAGTAGAGAATGATACCCTACTACTGAACCAGCAACTGTGGCTAAATCCCTCTCCTTATGTAGGAGAAGGGAATACAGGTGACCTCACTCTGATAAGTAACAGCTGTGTTAATTACCCAATACAGCCTTGCCCCTGATGAGTCACAGCTATATCCAATAAAGATAAGTGTAATAAAAGGGAATGGGTCAGCTGGTGAGGAGAGATTGTGAAAGAGGAAGTTTGAGGAAGTGGGAATGAGAGGATGATGATGATGATGATGATGATGATGATGAAGATGAAGAATGATCCTGAGGAGAGAGAATCACTGCTGTGAGGTCAGTCTGGGTCTGTAGTTAGAGCCTGCCGTTGGAACCTGCAGCCATAGTCTAGCTAGGTAAAAGCCTGCATTCAGAGTCTGCAAACTAATGTATGCAGTCATAGTTTAGCAGGAAATAACCAGCAGTCAGAGGCTGCAAGGGAAACCTACAGTAGGAGCTTGCTGCAGCCAGAGTCAGTGAATAGCTGGAGTCAGGATGACTAATCTGTAAAGAGGAATAAACCAGGACCCTTTTCATGATGTGATAAACAAGAAGTCTGTGTCTCAGCTCATTTCTACCCTCTAACAAGAGGGCTGCTGCAACATCCTTAGATAACCTTGCTTCATTAAAGCCTAATAATATTAACACACCCCTCCATCCCGAAGTTACTCACCCCTAAGGTACAACCAACCCTCACTCGGTATGTGCTCTGTTCTTTTTGACTGTATCTTTAAAAGCAATCAGTAACAAATGTATGTATGACTAGAGTCACTCAAACTCCACCTAAACATGAAGAAATAGTATAAAAGTAAGTCAAGAATGGGGGGGAAAGTTAGGGAAGACTCCATGGTAACTGCTGGGATCAGTCGATGGGCTGAACCTGTCTTCTCCCCCAGAGGGATGCCTATTGGGTAAGAATCATACTCTACACACTGAATATTTTACTAGGGATTAGACCTTGTCTATATATTCCTCCAAATAAATTTTTGCAGTCAGACACCATGACCAACAACCTTTGAACCTAACCTGTCACAATTTTATATTAATGATGAGTGTTATTCTATAAACTGTTAGTGCAAATCCTTTGTGGACACTGGCAGTAGCTGGCAGCAAGGAACATACTCAAAGGGGTACTGCTGAGGGGTCTCCCTTACGCTCTTCATGTATTTCCCGAAGTCAGTCAAGCACCCTCCAGTCCAGTAGGACTGATCAGTAAGGGTCCTCCTAATGGGGTGCTGTGGACATAGGATGGGGATTTAATTAGCATAGCCAGTTTGATAACCAGGATGCCTTGGTAAGAACAAACAGAGCTTTGAAGATTATAAGAGATTGGATTAAGTCTGGCACAGGAAAAGATTGAATCAAACTTCTGCAAGCAAGAGATGTTGTAAAATGTATGAGTTTGTCTGTGTGATGTTTAACCTAATCATTGTAGTAAAAACTTACTAGCCTTCCTAGAATATTATATAAGCATTTGGAAATCTCAGTAAAAATGAATTCTGATCAGCGAATCAGCCTTCCCATCTCTCTCTCAATCCTCGATAGGATGCTGACAGACTGGTTGGACACAAGGGTCTCGACTTTCCTGGAACACTCACAGACAAATTAAACACTAAGGGTTGAGTAAATCTCCCCAGACTAACGGCTGAGGAAGCCTCACCTTTTCATGTGACAGGCGTACCATCAGTCAAAAAAAGCAGGACAGTGCATGCACATCACCAGTCAGCATTAGCTTTGTTGGATTTTGAGTTCATACTGAATCTTCTGTTTCCTTTTGGGATGGATGTATTTTTTCACTAGTTAAATATGTTCTTCTCAAAAATCACTTACATGAGACTTCTTTCCCCATGAGATTCCCATATTTGCTATAGATTCCAAGAAATTATTTTTTTCTGCATGATTAAAAGACAAATTTTATACTTGAGCAAGAACAGACTCAAAATTTCTTGTTATAAAGCTAAGATCCAAGTTTCTTAATGGAATATACATCTCCTTTTTAGCTCATCTTTTGAATCCCTGCCTATCTTCCACTTCCTCTAGAAGAAAACTCATCAGCCATGGCATGACACATTTTTTTCTGACTTTTAGCATCTCACTACAAGCTTTACTTTGAACACTCTTATATTTATATTAAATTCAATAACTACAGGCAACTGTTATATTAAAGAATGTTTATGCAATTACATATTAAGAATGCAATATGCAATTGCAGATTATTAAGACTGAATAAGACAGTCCAGACTGATGGAAAGTAATGCAATTGTACCAACATTATTTTATATTATCTATCTCTTAATTGCTGCATGCTGAATACAGGGTGTTGAATGAAAAGGCATAAACAGAACATAAAGGAAAAGAAATTCAAAGCTAGCTGAATAAGCTTCCCAAAGACAAATCTTCAGGTGGTGGACCTGTTCAAAGTAATTTTATATTATTCTGCAAATTAATTCAAAGTGAGCTTATTAAAGTGATGCTCTTTCCTTTGCAGCTGTTGATGTTTTTAATGTAGGAAAGATCAAGGCATGGTGCTACGTTTCCCCAGCAGTTTGGCTGTGTGGAGCAATAACATTTCTTGCCTCCCTCCACCTTCCAACTGTCCCCTTGTCCTATGTCCCCATCCCTGCCAGCTCCTGAGAACATAGCTGTTGGTGTTAGCCTTAGTGCCATCAGTATTCAATATTCACTGCTACACTAAGTTGCCAACCAAGTATTATGGAGTTACTATTCTACCACTGATGATGAAAAAACCACAAGCATAAGATCACCCCAAGCAACATTATACCCAAGTCTACTCACCCTGGGAAAGCCACATCTACAGGGCATTCATGTGAGGGGCAGCAGAGGGGCTGTCATGGCTCATCAAAGGCCCCCCTGAAGGAGTCCCCAGACCCTGCACCAGAGCACTGCAAATGCAGTTAACAGTCTCATTTCTATGGTTGGGAATGAGTTCCTGTGTTGTCTGGAAGATAAATACAATGTGTAAAGAAGAAACACAAGTTTCCCTATGCTTCTTAGACAGTCTTTATCTGAGATAACAGCAAAGCTACTTGGAGTAGTCAACTGGAAGAATTTTGCAAATTCTGTTTAGGTCAGTATGGTTAGACATAGTTAGAAGATATGTAGATCATGGAGAATTTCTCCCTGATATTTAACTTACATTTGTTTAAAAACATCCCAACAAGAACAAACAAAAAAACCCTTTGCTAATGAAACTATTTCTCTCTTTTAAACCCTCCCTGATTTATATCTTAGAGTTCAGAGACACTATCTACAGGAGTCTCCCATACAAGCAAATCAACTGAAAACATGACATGGAAAGCTATAATAATGCTCAGAGACCTGAGGAAAAACTGGAAGAAATGAGCTGTATTTTATCCTAAAGGAGAGATGTCTGAGGAGATACACAATGACAGTCTTCATGACCATTGCATAAAGAAGGGAACAATATTTATTTCATGTCTAGACTGGACAGGAATGAAAAGTTGCATGATAAAATTGCATGAAGACAGACTGAAATAAAATGTCTGGAAGACTTCCTCAGGCACTGTAATTGTTCATATATTGTACAGAAATTTCCACTTCTGCAGATCTTGAAGCCAAATGAGGTAAATAGCTGTCAGAAAAGATAGTTGACACAGGCTTAGGACAGGGAATAATCTCCCAAGTCCCCTTCCAACCTTAAGCTTCGATGATGCCAAAAAGGTAGACCTTGAGGGGTCTTACAGCAGACGCTTTGGTCTCTTCAAATGTTGATTTATGTCTATTCAAAACTGAAGCCTGTAGCTGAACAAACATATATATAATTAAACTACATACATTCACTGCATTAGCAGGTTACTTCTGCAGGTTTTACTATCAAGATAGGTCCAGTCAGGTGAAAACATCAGTAATGTATGAATCCACAGTGTATAGTGGATTATTGCTATTAGAATACAACTTATTCAATTGCATTCTTCACATACAATTAATTTCAGGGTTTAATTTCCTTATCTTAATTGCTTCTGAACAGTTTTTATTAGTGTTAGCCACATAGCATTATAACAAAAAGTCCTTTACCATTTTTTATTTCCTGTCAGTGGAAGATCTCTATAGTCCACTATCCTGGTTTAGGGCAAATTTGGGAAGAAACCACCAAATAGGGTGCCTCCGGAAAGCAAATCCAAATGGCCCCTTCCCCAATCGGTCCATGAAAAAAAAAATGTCCTTAGAGAAAAGTGGGAAAAAAAATTATTCAACAAACTAAGTGCCCACAAGCATAAAGAATGGATAATATGAAACAATAAAACCTCTTGCCACTCTGAAGAGAGATGGCAAAATTGAGAAAAGTCCTTGCCGTGGATTAGCTTGGCTCATTCAGTCTCTTATCAGTTCCTCTGGTTCTGGAAAATGCTGTCCTGGGCCCCGGTGGGCTGTAGGTATGAGCTTCCAGTGCTCTTTTGGGTTTTTCAGTCCAGAGCAGGTTTAAACAATCCCAAGAAAAAGAGAAAAAAACAGTCCAGGGAATTTCTCTGCCTCAGCTAGCTGAACTAACTAATAGCAAAAATTATCTCTGTCCCGCTGTCTGTCCGACCTTCAGACGAACACAGTCCAGGAGCCAGAATGTGGAATGTGTAGGAGTGAGTGCAGTTTCTGCAAACAAACTGCACGCTTCTTCTTCCCCCCCTTCGCTCTCAGAACCAGTCTTAAAGGTACAGAACACAATATCCAACATAAACAGAACAGACGATTGGGGTTACAAGCATCATAAAGTCACCTCAGGACAAAGATCAACAAGTAAATACTTGTGTGTGGTTGTTTTTTACTGTAACTAACTTATTATTCTTTCCAAGTAGCCTAGGACATCCACCCCTTATCCCCATATTGTCAACTTACTACCAAAACTAATATATATTCTAACTACACACACATATATTATACATACATATTTCTGTATACAGCTATGTACTGACAATGGCAGTGACATTCAGCAAACGATATTTACACATGGTTCTCACCCAACTCAGGTCTCCCTGAGGTACACATTGTGTTGTTCAATCTTTCTGCATTATCCACCATGTGCAACCTGGTCCCTGAGCAAAGACAACCTCACAGATGGGTTTGTCTGTACTAGAGGCAGAACTGATCTAAACTGTCTTCCCTAACAAACCTCTGACATGCACCACTGGGACTTTATCTCTGTCTACTGTATGCAAGGGCTCAGATTGGGCAGGCCCTGCTCTGTTGGTGGAACCTCGGGTGTTAACTAACCAGGTGGCCTTTGCTAAATGCTGCTGCCAATTTTTGAAAGTCCCCCCACCCAGTACCTTCAAGGTGGTTTTTAACAGTCCATTGTACCTCTCCACTTTCCTGGCAGCTGGTGCATAGTAGGGGATATGGTACACCCACTCAGTGCCATGTTCCCTAGCCCAGGTGTTTTTAAGGCTGTTATTGAAATGAGTCCCATTGCCTGACACAATCCTCTCAGGGGTACCATGTCTCCAAAGAACTTGCTTTTCAAGGCCTAGAATGGTGTTATGAGCTGTAGCGTGAGGAACAGGGTAGGTCTCCAGCCATCCCATGGTGGCTTCTAACATTAGAAGCACGTAGCGCTTACCTTGGCGTGTCTGGGGCAGTGCAATATAATCAATCTGTCAGGCCTCTCCATACCTATATTTGGACCACTGCCCACCATACCATAGGGGCTTCACCTGCTTGGCCTGCTTGATTGCAGCACATGTGTCACAGTCATGGATAACCTGAGAAATACTGTCCATGGTTAGATCCACCCCTCGGTCTTGTGCCCACTTATAGGTGGCATCTCTGCCCTGATGACCTGAGGCATCATGAGCCCATTGAGCTAGGAACAACTCTCCCTTGTGTTGCCAATCTAAGTCTATCTTTGACATCTCTATCTTTGAACCCTGATCTACCTGCTCATTGTTTCGGTGCTCCTTATTAGCTCTACTCTTGGGGATATGGGCATCTACATGGTGGACTGTTGTGGTTTTGGTTTGTTTATCTGAGTCATGGCACCATTTATGTGGTGGTTTTACATTTGCTGAATTTGTTTGCCAACTGGGAGATAGGATTTTGGGAGAAAAAGGCCCAACTTAAAAGTGAAAATAGATTTTATTAACATACACTAAGAGAAGGAAATCAGAAAAAAAAAGAAACACAAATTAATTTCTAAACCAACCCTTTCTCCCACCACAAACTATTAATTTTCTACAAACAATGTAAAGAGGCAGAACTCCAGGTCAGTACCACTTATAAAACAGTCTTTCATTCAGTCTTTGAGAGAGAGAAGTCTCTCCTGTTTGGTAACTTTCTACAAGAGAAAACCATCTGCTTACGGCTTTCAACTCACACAAAAGCAGCCTGTCCAGGAGATTCTGCAATTGTGGAACTTCCCATATCATGTAGCCTTTCCCATGACTACATATGGGCCATAGACTCACAGACTGGGGTGGTATTTTTTTAAAATGAGCAGATTCAAAGGCAAAGGATCTTTTTCAACTCGGGGAACAGAGATGTCTTCTCACTTCTTCACTGGTAGAGGGCTTCTTCTCATCTCTCTCTGTTCAAACCTCTCATGGGACCAACAAATCACAACTTCTAATTCAATATTCACTCAGTCCATCACAGGTACCTTTGCTTTAAAATCCACAAATCATCCCCCCAATTTATATTGTCCACGATTTAAAGGATTCTAGCATATTATGGTCTGTTACCATAATCCATAGGAGATTCTCAGCCTAGAACCAAGGCAACTTGTCATTTCTATCACTTAAAAAGTCACTCTTCCTTTACTGACTTTGAGATCTCCATATTGTCCCTTTACATGTCTCCAATTTGGCCATCTCTCATCTCTGGGAAGGATTAGAGTTTAAGAAAGTCTCAATCTGTGTCAGGAAAGAGTTAAAGCTTGCCCAGGCCTGCGGTGGTCATGTGATCTCTGCCTTGGCAGCTGCAAAGGTTTCAAAGCCATGCCGGTGGGGGGCTGGTAGGTGCCTTTTCTTACCCCCCTCGATCTGAAGGCGTGAGCCACTTGCAGCTGCTCTCTAAGGCCCAGCGTAGAGTGGGGGGGTGATCCCATCCTCCCCCCGGGCCAGGGGTACTGGCAGCTGGGGGGCCGGGGCACAGCACTGCTGCTGGCAGCCGGAGGGGGGGGGGGCGAGGGGCGGCTGGGGCATGGCCCTTCCACAGCCGGCCCCAATCTCCACCTTGGCCCTCCTCACCTACCCACAATGTTACCTGGTCGCCAGATGGGAGGGAAAGAGGAAGTCTCAAACCCAGCCTTAGTTTATATGGGTATTACCAAAAGTCACATTCTGTTTTCTGAGTGGTCAGAACTGCATGTCAATCGAAAACCTGCCTCCTAATAGGTCCCTGTCCTTTCCAGAGAATTTTAAGGTCCTAGCAGAGCGATATTCTATTAACAAAAAAAAAAAATACAACCAAACTCTATCAACCCATGACATGGACCTTCACAGGTAGTTTCTCTACCCTGCTAGCGATGTCTTTCCACTCTTCAGCAGCCCAAATTTTTTTTTTTACGCTGCCAATTGGTCCTTTTACACTTCTTCAACCATCCTCACAGAGCATTGGCTACCATCCATGAATCAGTATAGAGGTAGAGCTTTGGCCATTTCTCTCTTTCAGCAATGTCCAGGGCCAACTGAACAGCTTTGAGTTCAGCGAGTTGGTTTGACCCACCTTCCCCTTCAGTAGCTTGTGTGACCTGTCACGTGGGGCTCCATACAGCTGCTTTCCACTTTCGTTTCATCCCTACGATGCGACAAGAATCATCTGTAAAAAGAGCACAACATGTTTCTTTCGCTGGCAGTTGGTTATACGGTGGAGCTTCTTCAGCACGTGTTACTTGCTCTTGTTCCTCTTCATCAGTGAGACTAAAGTTTTCACCTTCAGGCTAATTTGTAATTATCTCCAAAATCCCAGGGCAATTCAGTTTTCCAATATGGGCGTGCTGTGTGATAAGAGCAGTCCACTTACTCCATGTGGCATTGGTGCCATGGTGGGTAGAGGGAACTTTTTCTTTGAACATCCACCCCAGCACCTGTAATTGGGGTGCCAGGAGGAGAGGAGCAGTTGTGTTTCAGTGCCTATTACCTCTGAGGGAGCTCAGACTCCTTCATAGGCTGCTAAAATTTCCTTCTCTGTGGGAGTGTAGGTGGCTTCAGGCCCTCTGTAGCTTCGACTCCAGAATCCCAGTGGTTGGCCTTGAGTCTCCCCAGGAACCTTCTGCCAAAGGTCCATGACAGACCATGGCTCCCAGCTGCAGAGTAGAACACGTTCTTCACACCTGGTCCTGTCCTGACTGGGCCAAGGGCTACTGCATGAGTGATCTCCTGCTTGATCTGGGCAAAGGCATGTTGCTGTTCAGGGCCCCAGTGGAAAGTATTCTTCTTGCTGGTGACCAGGTAAAGAGGGCTCACAATCTGGCTGTACTCAGGAATATGCATTCTCCAAAAGCCTATGGCACCTAAGAAAGCTTCTCTTTCCTTCTTGTTGGTTGGTGGAGACATTGCTGTAATCTTGTTGATGACATCGGTGGGAATCTGATGCCGTCCATCTTCCCACTTTATTCCCAGGAGCTGGATCTCTTGAGCAGGTCTCTTAACTTTGCTCTTCTTGATAGCGAAACTGGCTTCCAGGAGAATCTGGATGATTTTCTCTCATTTCTCAAACACTTCAGCTGCAGTGTTCCCCCACAGAATGATGTCATCAATGTACTGCAGATGTTCTGGAGCCTCACCCATTTCCAGTGCAGTCCGAATCAGTCCATGGCAAATGCTAGGACTGTGCTTCCACGCCTGGGGCAGTCAGTTCCAGGTGTACTGCACTCCCTTCCACATGAAGGCAAACTGAGGCCTGCATTCTGCTGCTAAAGGAATGGAGAAAAATGCATTGGCAATGTTAATAGTGGCGTATCACTTTGCTGCCTTGGACTCCAGCTTGTACTGTAACCCTAACATGTCTGGCAAAGCAGCGCTCAATGGTGGAGTTACTTCATTCAAGGCACGATAGTCCATAGTCAATCTCCATTCTCCTTCAGATTTGCGCACAGACCAGATGGGGCTGTTGAAGGGTGAGTGGGTTTTGCTGACCATCTCGTGGCTCTCCAGCTCACAGATCATGTTGTGGATGGGGATCACAGCATCTCGAGTTTTTCTGTACTGTTGGCGATGCACTGTCAAAGTGGCAATTGATACTTGTTGCTCTTCCCCTTCAGAAGTCCTACTGAAGATGGGTTCTCTGACAGTCCAGGCAAGGTGTTCAATTGCTTTGCACCCTCTGTCTCTACAGCCGCTATCCTGAACGCCCACCTGAATCCCTTTGGGTCTTTGCAATACCCATTTCAGAGGAAGTCTATGCCCAAAATGCATGGGGCCTCTGGACTAGTCACAATAGCGTGTTTCTTCCACTCATTTCCAGTCAGGCTCACATCAGCTTCCACTAAAATAAAATCCTGTGATCCCCCTTTCATGCCAGCAATAGAAACAGGTTCTGCTCCTACATGGCTTGATGGGATTAATGTTCACTGCGCACCAGTGTCAACCAAGGCTTTATATTTTTGTGGTTCTAATGTGCCAGGCCAACGAATCCACAGAGTCAAAAAAACACGGTTTTCCCTAGCCTCTACCTGGCAAGAGGCAGGGTCCCTCTAAGCCTGGTTATTCTTCTTTCCCTGGATAACTGGAGCTGGTTCCTTTTTGGTGGAACTTCCTCTCTGAATCTTGATTTCCCACAATTCATGCAGCCATCACGCCAGAGCAGCTGTAGGTTTTCCATCCCATCTCCTCCACAATGACACAGGAAGGACCACAGCTCAGCTCGTGAGGTGCCCCTTCTCTCCCTATCTGGGGGACATCTGCGTTTGGTGCCAGAACCTCTGATCTGTAATGCAGAGTCTTGGAGAAAGCCCTCTTTCATCTTTCTAATCTCCTGAGTATATTGTGATTCTCCTCTATCTTCCAATTTCTGCAGACATGTTTCGACAGCTGTGATTCTTGCATGTGTTGGACCATGCATGGCATCTGCATATGCTCGGAGCTTCTTTGCCATATCAAGCGCAGTCTCCTCCATGTCATCCCGCTTCATTGCTGCTAAAGCAGAAGTGTATTCTTGTGGCCCAAGTTGTACAAGCTTTCTCCACATCGCAGATGTACATGGTACCAAGTCTGGGTTCCTAGTGTTTAGGTCATCTGAGAAGACAATCTCTGCTACTGCCATTTCTCTCAAGTGTTGAATCCCTTGTTCTATGGTCTTCCACTGGGTTTGCTGCATATAGAGATCATCTGCATGCAGATATCTTTGTGCCACACTTCCCAGGACCCGTACGCAGAGACTGTGAGGGTTAGCCTCCCTCATCATTTCTTGGTCGATAACTGGATCATGTGACAGGGACCCCAAATGCCACGCTTCAGTACTGTTCAGATTTGTAGCCTTGCCGGCAGTGTCCCAAAGATGGACTAACCAACTAATTATAGATTCATCAGGTTGTCGAGTGTAATCCTTTCTTGGGCCATGAAGGTCCTTCAGGGAATAGGGCTCAATAGTGACTTCTGATCTTGTGTCACTTGTTTTGACTTCTGATTTTGTGTCGGGAGGCGTTGAGTGTCCTTCATCTGGATCATCGTCTGTTGTAGTTTGAGTTTTATTGTTAATGGACTGTTCTGTATCCCCCCGTTTTCTCTGAGTTAATGGGTTTGTCCAGAAGGTTGTTTTCACCCCCTGAGCTGTCAGTTATACATACCCCAACCCCTTTTTTCTGAATGTTCTAAGTCAATCTTTCACTGGACCAATCCCTGTCAAATATAAAAGAAGCTAACTGTAGGTATGACAACATTTCCATTGAAATCAATGGAATTACATGCACATATTCAAATATAACATGTAGAAGAGTTTTCCAGGGCCACTAAAATGTAATAAAATAAAAGTAACTTTACAGTTCAGCTTTGATAAATACTGTTTATAAAAACCAACATCTTTCCAGTTAAGTTCAAACAGAAAAAAAAATTGTCAGAGTAAACAATGTAATATAATTTCTTCTTAATGTAATTTTGAAGAGATGGTAAGAACAAAGCAATAGAAAAGAGTGTGATAGCTTATTTCTGGACTTGCTTGAGTTTTATACCTGCATCATGGATTGTCTTTGCTATGCTGTTGCAAAAGTAGCTACTTATTTGAATGTACTTCTAGAGTTCTCCAAACATGACCAATGTCTAAATGAGATGTTCAGGGGAGATGGCACTTCACTGGGTAAGAACACAATTCACTTCTGTCCTAGAGTGACTTTATGATGCTTGTATCCCCAATCGTCTGTTCTGTTTATGCTGGATATTAAATTCTGCACCTTTAAGACAGGTTCCGAGAGTTAAGGGGGGAAAACTTTTCCTGAACCAGTAGGGGGAGGGGCCGCTTGAATCTGCTTTCTAGAGGGACCCTTTGGAAGTTTCCTCCCCAATTTGCCCTAAACCAGGACAACTTCCTAGTGTGCAGAGCATTCAACTTCCATAAATAAGCTCAACAGCCCTTCTCTCATATTTTCTTTATTTCATTTACCCATTCAGTGGAATCCTATGAAATAAAACAAAATCTAAAAGAAAAAAAATCTGAGAAATCACACTTAATAAAAATATCAAAGAAATAATAATACATAGGTCCAAATACAAATGAATACTTGACAATCAAACATGAGACATTCAATACATACATAAAATATTAAATAAAAACTGTACATGAATTCATAAACCTGTCAGCATTGGCTTTAGCTTGTGGCCAAGAATTGTATTCATTAATATTTTTTCTTGGTTTTAACCTTGATCAGTATGTTCACAATGTTTATAAAATACTGAAAGCTCATCTGTATTTCACATCTCACTGAAGAACCTAAGATTTAACCCTCCTTACCCTCTAAGATACCCTTACCCTGGGTATGGTAGATGAATCACATAATGAGATAGAGGATGAAACTATGCAAAAGTCTTGCCAAGAGACCAACCTCTCACAACAAAACCTGCATTAAGACAGGTTCTGAGAAGAAACAACGGTGAGTTATGGTCATAGGTGACTCCCTTCTGTGCAGAACAAAGGCATGCATTTGCAGACTGGGCTCAGGTCAGGGAAGTTTGCTGCTTCTTTGGGGCCCAAATTAGGGACATCACCACAAGATTGAAGAGCTTAGTACAACCTTCAGGCTACTATCCACTCCTGTTCTTTCACTTGGGTACTGATGATGTGGCATCAAAAAGTCTGAGGCTGATCAAAAGATTTCAAATCCCTGGGAAGAATGCTAAAAAAATCAGGAGCACCAGTAGCGTTTCCCTCAATTCTCCCAGTAATGGGGGGAGACTTTGGAAGAAATGAGCATATCCAAGACATCAATACCTGGCTCAGACTGGTGCAGCTGCCAAAACTTTGTGGTTTTAAACCATGGAAGAGTCCTAGAGGCACAAGGTATGCCAGGGCCTGATGGGATCCACCTGTCCTGATGGGGAAATACGTCTTTGGATGTAAGTTGGAGAGGCTGATCAAGAGAGGGCTTTAAACTAGAATTGATAGAGGAAGGGTATACCAACAGGAGGTAAGACAAGGATGCATATGCAATTGCTTGAGGGTGGCCATGTATTTGAAACATTAACACTGATCCTGGGCTCAGAATATGTGAAATGCTTATACACCAATGCATCTAGTGTGAGAAACAAACAGGATAAACTGCAAACTGGTTAGTTCTCAGAACTATGATGTCATTGGTATTAGTGAGACTTGTTGGAATGAGTCCCATGATTGGAGTGCTAGGATGGAGGACTACAGGCTGTTCAGGAGGGATAGCCAGAGCAGGTGAGGTGGAGGTGGTGCACTATATTTAAGGGAGAGGTTTGACTGTACAGCCCTTACAGTTAGGGACGATGTGTTTGAGAGCCTCTGGGTGAGGATTAGGGAGATAAAAAACAAAGCAAATTTCATGGTGGGGGTCAATTATCAGTTGCCCAGCCAGGATGATAGCACTGATGAGTTATTTTGTAGGCAATTAGGATAAATGTCTGGATCATTAGCCCTTGTTCTTATGTGAGATTTCAACTTCCCAGGCATCAACTGGGAATATCATACTGCTGTGATGAGCAGGTTTGCTTTTAAAAGCACAGGAGCAGGCAATTCCAGCATCCCATAAGTCAAGCAAGTAGGGTAAAAGACCAGCTTGGCAGAACAGGGAACTTCTCGTGGAACTCAAGAAGAAAAAGAAAATCTATGATCTCTGGAAGCAAGGTCAGGCTTTTCGGGAAGATCACAGAGCTGTGGTTTGTATATGCAGGAAGAAGACATGAAAGGCCAAAGTTCAACTAGAGATGAAACTGGCCAGTGTTGTTTCAGATAACAAGAAGGGCTTTTTGAAAGAATGTTAACAGCAAGAGGAGATCTAAATAAAAACATTTGACTGATAATTGTTGAAGATGGTCACCTGACTAATAGGGGTGAAGAAAAACAGGCATTCAATGCTATTTTTGCTTCAATCTTTAATAATATTGATTGACCTTGGTCTGCTCAGTCCTCTAAGGTGGAGGACCACAAGTGTGGAAACAGTGACTTTCCATTTGTGCACACTGAAATTTTAAGGGACCACCTGTATCACTTGAATGTTCATAAGTCCATGAGGCCAGATAGGATCCATCCCATGGTACTGAAAGAGCTAGTGGATGTTACAGCAGGACCCCTCTCAATCATCTACCAAAGATCTTGGGAGTCTAAGGAAGTCCCGGTTGGCTATCACATACCTAGTCAAAGAAGGGAATGTGGTAGATGTTTTTCTGGGTTTTAGGAAGGCTTTTGATACTTTCCCTCAGACTCTTCTGGACAGGTTGTCTTACTGTGGTATGAGCAGGTTCATGATGTGCTGGGTGAAGAACTGGATAAACATCAAGACTCAAAGGATTGTAATGAATGGGGCTTCATCTGGTTGGCAACCAGGCACAAGGGGTGTTAGGGCTCAGTTTTAAGGCCAGTTCTGTTCAATACATTTATCAATTATCTGGATGCAGGAGTTGAATGCATCATTAGCAAGTGTGTTGGTGATACTAAATTGGGAGGTGCTGGTGACTCTTGAGGGACAAGACACCTTGCAGGGGGATCTAGATAGACTGGAGCATTGGGCAATCATCAATGGCATGAAATTTAGCAAGTCAAAATGCCAGTCTACACCTGGGACAGCATCACTGGACAGAAGTATAAATTTAGGAAAAGATCTGGGATGCATGGAACGCAGTATAATCAGCTGGTAAAAAGGTGATTTTCCCATTTTATTTAGCATTGGTGCAGTTTCCCCTTGAGTAGTGTGCAGTTCTGTGCTCCACAATTTAAAAAAGATATGAAGGTACACAAATGTGTCCAGAGTAGGGCAATAATGCTGGTGAAAGCACAGGAAGTAATGTCCTATGAGGCACAGATGAGCCCACTGGGTTTGACTAGTTTGGAGAAAAGGTGATTACTAAGGGTGTTAGCCGAGGAAAGAACACACAATCGTGAAATTGTATGCGGTGCTTTATTTCAGAGCTCTGGAAGCCGGGGGTCCAGACCCAGATCTCGGCTTGTTCAACATGCTTTATGGTTACAGTTTTATACCTTTCTTGTTACATAAGGATTCGTGTTAATCATTAAACCCCATTGTTCCATTGATTCCATCCCGAGGAACAATAGTCTGTGTGATTCTTGCTCAAGATTCTGGTTGGAGAAAATAATCATATTTAGTTACCAAACTGATATTACAATTGACAGTTCTGGCATGCGTCTTGCTAATGATTATATCGGTACAGATCCTCCTGACCTAACTTTATTCTTTTAGGGCCTATGCATTCTACCAAGGTTCCCCCTTTCTCTCCCCCTACCACCTGTGCAAAGTTATGCTTTATACTTCATTTAATTAAAACAATAGCACGGAATAACATCCTGGTCACAAGTGGAGCCGATCCCTGTTTTTGGGCCCTTGCTATTTTAGAAATCAATTTAACCCTATGTTATCATTCCCCCCTTTGAAAGTATTTTCATTCTACTATGCAAATGCTTTCACAGAATTACAGTCCATTCATCTTCTGTGTCTATACTGGATGTTCGTCTTCAAATCCATGGTTCACGTGGGCCCCATGGTGGAAGTTGTTATGGATTGCAGGCGCTGGATGTGGGGTCTTGTCTCGTGTCAGTGTCTTCATTAGTGTTCTGTTCCAGGATGTCCTTTTCTGTATTTCTCTCTTCAGGATTCTAAAAGCTAACCAAATCACTAGAAATATGATTAGTAAAGTTATCAAGTTCTCAAGGATAGATTTTATCCATGAACTCACATTCCATCCCAACTTGTTAAAGATTTTGTCTAACCAAGTAGTAGCTAAATCCTTTTGCTCCTCTTGTACCTCATGTTCTATATGTTTTATTTGACTAATATCATATTCTACATCTGCAGTTACATTTGGGATGTGGACGCAGCAGTGGTCAATTTGTCCTTTTAAATATCCACACACTCCATGCTCTTTTAAAAGTAGCATGTCTAGAGCCAATCAATTTTGTAGGGTCATTTTGGTAGTGGCTTGTAATTGCATATTGAGTTCTCTGAATCCTTCTCTCCTAACTCTGGCTAGTCTATCTACCTGACCTGTGACCCTATATAACATTTCCCTATTTTGATAGTTTGCAACAGGACCAAGCAAAGACCCCAGGGCCCACCTAAGCTTTACTCTGCTAGAGAGTTCCTGCCAGGTATCATCTTGATCTTCACTATCTGGGACATCCTGCTTTGTTCTGATTTGCAGGAGCTCATGGCTCCCATTAAATGGGGACCTTTTCCAAATGGGACATAAAGTAGGGAGACCCTTGGTAATTTCTTTTACTTCCCCATCCACTGGCAGGTGTGTCATCCATCTACCATCACTTGTTGCCCATACAAATTGCACCAGACTCCGAATTGTACTCCTGCTACATCCCACTACAATCCTAGATTCTATCTTACCTTGTTTATGTCTGATCCCTCTGCAACCACAACCAATTTGTAAGGCTACTGCCAATAGTGACCATTGTTTTATCTCCAGGTCATCAGAAGTGCAGTCATAAATCTTATCACATGCCCACCAATCTACTTTATTTGCTTCCCTTCTACTGCTGGTTTCAGTGTTCGTTACTGCTGGGTCTGTGTCATTCTTGGGGCCTTTCCATTTAATACACCAGGGAGTGTCTGCCATATATTGGAATTTCTGGAGTATGCTTACAGTCCATGCACTGTCCCAGGGCTCTAGGCCTTTCCATTCTTTTTCTTCGCACCTCCATACCACAGTGCTCTCTGTAGCATTCTCTTTAACCTTTTGGTAGTGTGGTAACCAGCATTCCCACTTTGCAAGGTCTTCATCCTTAACCCACCATTCTACCAGTTTTCCCAGCTGTCCATGACTTAACTTACAGACCTTTTTCCTCAGGGTTTTCATATAAGCTCTTTCTGTTATTTTCCAGTACTCTTTAAGCACAATCCTTGACTCTGGCACTTGTTTACATCTAACTGTTTTGTTCCCTTTTATATCAGGTAAATTTGATGTTATAATTCCCCAACTTATTGGGTCCCCTGCTGCCATTGGTATTGGCAGACAGGCTGTTATTCTACTAGTATTTTGCATTTTGCCAAAGTCTTTAACCAATCCAATCATCACATTTTCAGCCCGAATTGTATTAGGAGCTTCTATTACCTGTGTCTCTGTTTGCACTTCTCTCTTCATCCTAGAATGAAGAGTGGTTGATCGACCTTTTGCATTCCATATCCCAAAGCAACAGCATTCCCTACTGGTGACATTAGAATCCATAGAATTAACATGAACCACAATATAAGCATGAGCATGAGCATAGTTACTGATACCATTAAAAAAAAAAAACAGTTACAGATGTTTTATCCTCAGCTTCGTGGGTTCCACAGTTTGCACAGCTCATGATTGAACTCCTCAAAGGACCTTCTTCACTCTCGTGTAGTGTATCTAGGGTTCCACTCCAGCCACTTTGACTGCTGTAAAGGTGGTTAGCAGTACCTGATGAGGGCCAGTCCACCTCTCTTTCAATGGTTCTTCCTTCTGGGCTCTGGTGTACGCCTCATCTCCTGGTTTCGATATCATGGACTGGATTCTCGAGAGTCAGTGGCTTATTCTACACAAGGACACTTTGGAGCTGAGCTAAAGTTCTCCCAAGAGACAGAACATAATTATACACATCATGATATGTACATTTGCATTAGGGTTAGGAGATTCATATGGTGTGTGGAAGTCCCAAGATATTCCTAATAATCTACTTACTTCCTGTACCACTGTAGCTATAAAATGTAAACTTTTGTCTGATGATATCCCTAGGGGCACCCCAAATCTAGAAATGATCTCCTGCAGTAACCACTTAACTATTTCTTTTGCTTGATTGGTGCGACAGGGAAGGACTTCTGGCCATCCAGAAAATGTGTCAACCCCTACTAACAGATGTTTGTATCCCCGAGCTCTGGGTAGTTCTGCAAAATCTACCTGCCAATAATTTCTTGGTTCTATTCCTATCTGAATTTTCCCTAACCGTGCCTGTCGTCTAGCCACTGGATTGTTCTTTAAGCATATCTCACACTTTGACATTATTGATTTTGCCATTGTTTGCATCTGTGAGGAGATTAGGTGTCATTTTACCAATGCTACCAATGCCTCTGCACCCCAGTGACACTCATTATGTTTTATTTGTAAAGTTTCTCTCATTACCAAGGGGGGTACCACTATTTGCCCTTGTGTAGTTACATACCATCCTTCTGAGTTCTTCTGTGCTTCCAGCAGACATGCTAACCTGTTGTCTTCCACCGTGTACTTTGGCTGGGGAGGCAAATTGAATTGAGATACATTAAATTTCAACAGTATTAGTGCCATTGTTGTCTGTACTTCTGTGCCACCTGGCGGGCTGTCCAATCTGCCCTTTGATTTCCCTCACAGATTCTGGAGTTACCTGGCTGATGTGCTTTGCAGTGCATAATCGCTACCTGTTCAGGTTTCTGTACTGCACTTATTAATTGCAGGACTGCATCCTGATGTTTAATCCGTGTGCCTTGAGAGGATAGCAGTCCCCTCTCCTTCCATAAGGCACCATGTACATGTACTACTCCAAAGGCATATTTTGAGTCAGTCCATATGTTGACTGTCTTTCCTTTGCTCAATTCTAAGGCTCTGGTTAGTGCGACCAGTTCTGCCCTCTGAGCTGAAGTACTTGGTGGTAATGCTTTTGCCTCCACTACCCTATCAACTGTGGTTACCGCATATCCAGCATATCTGATTCCATTCTCCATGAAGCTGCTTCCATCTGTGAAGAGTTCCCATTCTGGTTGTTCTAGAGGGATGTCTTTCAGGTCTGCTCTTGCTGCATAGGTGTACTCGATTACCTCCACACAGTCATGTTCTAGTGGACCTTCCTCAGCTGTGGTACCTAGAAATGAAGCTGGATTCAAAAGGTTAGTGGTTTTCAGAGTCACATCATCCTGCTCAGTCAGGGTTACCTGGAATTTCATCATCCTGCTTGGAGAGAGTCAGTGGCCCCCTTTTTGCTCCAAAACCGTGGTTATCATATGCGGCACAGAGACATCTATGTGTCTTTGCATCATGAGCTCCCTGGCTTCTTGTATCAGCAGCACAGTAGCTGCCACTGCCCGCAGACATGAAGGCCATCCAGCACTTACATTGTCGAGTTGTTTGGAAAAGTAACCCACCAGCCTTTTCCAGCTTCCCAGTTGTTGGGTCAGGACTCCCAGTGCCAGTTGCTGCCTTTCATGTACATACAGCTGAAAGTCTTTGGACAGATCAGGTAACCCTAGAGCAGGAGCAGTTGTCAGTGCTACCTTCAATTTCTGGAAGGCCTCTCTCTGTGGTTTTCCCCAGGTGAATGACTGCATCTTCTGAGCCTTGTACAAAGATTTCGCAATCAGTCCATAGTCCATGATCCACAGGTGACACCACCCAGTCATCCCAAGGAAAATCCGCAGCTCATGTAGATTCTGGGGTTCTGGAATGGCACAAAGAGCTTGGATACGATTAGTACCTAGTTTTCTTTGCCCTTGTGAGATTTTGCATCCCAAATAGATCACAGTCTGTTGGGCAATTTGTGCTTTTTCTCTGGACACCTTATATCCTCCCATTCCCAATGAATTTAAAATCTCCGTTGTTACCTTTATGCAAGTTGCTTCTTCCTCAGTTGCAATCAAAATTTCATATACATACTGAAGTATTAGGTATTGGTCTCTTGGCACCTGTCCTTTAGTCCAGATTTCCAGTTCCTTCTCCAATTGACTCCCAAATAGGGTGGGGAGTTCTTGTACTTCATCGGTAATTGAGTCCAGGTGAGCTGGGTCTTTCTTCCACTTTCTGGATGTTCCCACCCAAAGGCAAATAGTTTCCTACTATCTTGGTCAAGGGGTATGCAGAAAAAGGCATATTTTAAATCAATTACAGTAAACCATTTGTATGTCTCTTTCACAGATGCTAGCAATGTATAAGGATTAGCAACTACTAGATGAATGTCTTTTTAGTTATCTCATTTATGCCCCTTAAATCTTGTACAAGTCTATATTCACCATTAGGTTTCTTTACTGGGAATATTGCAGTATTGTATTTTAATTCACATTCTTCTAGAATTTGGTACTTTAGGAATTTATCAATGGTTTTTGCTATTCCCTGTCGTGCTTCTGTCTTGATAGGATATTGTTTAATTTGCATGGCACTTGCTCCTTTCTTCAATTCTATCTGTACTGGCTGTGCAAATTTAGATTTCCTTAGTATATCCATTTCCCACACAGAGGGAATCACTGCTACTTCTACTTCTTTAGGAATATTGGGAGTTGGTTTCTCTTTTACCATTAAAATCTTTCCTGCTTCAGACTCAGGTATCCTCATTACAAGTTCACCATTCTCAAAAGTAATCACTGCCTCTAGAGCTGCCAGAAAATCACACCCCAAGAGCAGAGCTGAACACCCAGGTATATATAAAAATTCATGTGTTAAAGTTTTATTTCCAAAGCTTAGATCTAGAGGTTGCAGGAATGGCCGTATCTCCTCCTTCCCTGTGGCTCCAATAATTACAATCAATTTCTCCCCAATCTGCCCTTCTACATAATTTAATATGGAATAGCTACAAGAAAAGTGACATCTTTCCCTTCTAAGCACAGAGTGACCATCTGTTCCTTTGATCCTGGCTTCCCCTCACAGATCCATGACTCTGGCTATGCTATTCAACTGAGGCTGAACATACTGACTAAACCAGTTTGGGCACTCTCACTTTCAATGTCTTTCTAATTTATTTATTCTTAATACTCCACAGCCTCTGCCAAAGCCACCTCTATTACTGTCCCGACCGGTTCTGCCACCACGTCATCGCCACCTCTAAAAGTTTGTCCAAACTTCTTAACTTTCCGCTTTCCAGTTTCTGTAACTTTTCCTAATGTCCTCCTGTGATTGGTCTAGAAAAATAAAGGCGAGCTGAATCTTTGCTTGCTCACTATCTATCTGAAGACCAGTATATTTCCTGGCTGCATTTGAGCTATCCTCTCCACTATCACTGCTTTCCGTTCTGTCCCTTCTGCATCTCCCTCCCCTTCATCCTCGCCCCACAGTCAAATCCTGATCGTTGTCAAGGATAGAAGCAGTGTGCAACTTGGGCAGAGGAGGATTGGGGATAGAGGGGACAGGAGCTGATGATATAGGCGTAGGTGGGAGAGGAGAGTCGGTAGAGGGATAAATCTTTGAGCAAGTGTCAGCAGAGAAGGGGATAGCCAGGAGAAGCATTTTGGATAGGTGCAAGCAGGGGCGAGGAAACAGAATCAGGTGGGGTGAGAGTAAGTGGAGTGGAACTTAATGCTGAGGGAGCATTGGTAGGGGCAGTGGGTCCTACAAATAAATCAGCTTCCAAATCATCTCCCCCCTTTTTTTCCCAAAACCAGGTGTTCTACACAACACTTATCTTGGACGCAAGCCAAACAATGATTATTTTCTAAGACCAATGCTTGTATTCCACATTCCACCAACCATGCCGGTTTCTCTTTTAAATAAAAGAAAAGATCTATGTATGGCAATTCATCAAGTTTCGATTCTCATTTACAATGTGTCATCAGTTGTGATATAAGTTCCAATTGTAAAGACCCATTTTCCGGCCATCTCCGGTTATCAGGCAAAACGTACTCAGGCCATCACACAGTACAATAATCAATCAACTTATCCTTATGTAATTCTTGACCAAAATTTCCTTCCTTCCAATGTGCCAACAAACAACCCAATGGAGAAGCATGTGAGATGGGGGCATTGCCGCCCAAAACCCTTTTAATCCTCTTAGCTTCTCCATTATAACTACATAAACCACCACCGCCGAACCTGCAATGCTTTCGCAATTGACTGACGGACGGCTGCCTAGGCAATACCAGGAATTCCTTAGCCCAACCACGCGCAGCTTTCGCCGCGTCTAACAGGCAGGCACCCATACCAAACCAAATAATAAAGCACCTTACCTCATTCCCAGGGGACGTTGTGAGCGGCGGGGGGTCCCAGCGCGATGGGCTCCCCGAGAATCCCTCGGTGCCGGCTGGAGCGTGATCGGGTTGGGAGGTCCTCAGCAGCGCTCACAAGGTCCCATCTGGGTCGCCAAAATGTTAGCCGAGGAAAGAACACACAATCGCGAAATTGTATGCGGTGCTTTATTTCAGAGCTCTGGAAGCCAGGGGTCCAGACCCAGATCTCGGCTTGTTCAACATGCTTTATGGTTACAGTTTTATACCTTTCTTGTTACATAAGGATTCGTGTTAATCATTAAACCCCATTGTTCCATTGATTCCATCCCGAGGAACAATAGTCTGTGTGATTCTTGCTCAAGATTCTGGTTGGAGAAAATAATCATATTTAGTTACCAAACTGATATTACAATTGACAGTTCTGGCATGCGTCTTGCTAATGATTATATCGGTACAGATCCTCCTGACCTAACTTTATTCTTTTAGGGCCTATGCATTCTACCAAGGTTCCCCCTTTCTCTCCCCCTACCACCTGTGCAAAGTTATGCTTTATACTTCATTTAATTAAAACAATAGCACGGAATAACATCCTGGTCACAAGTGGAGCCGATCCCTGTTTTTGGGCCCTTGCTATTTTAGAAATCAATTTAACCCTATGTTATCAAGGGATGACCTCATTGTGTGTCAGGGGAAGTTCAGACGACATTAGGAAGCATTTCTTTACTGAGAGGGTGGTCAAACACTGGAACAGGCTTCCCAGATGTGGTTAATGCCCCATGTCTGTCAGTGTTTAAGAGGCATTTGGACAATACCCTTAATAACATGCTTTAACTTTTGGTCAGCCCTGAAGTGGTCAGGCAGCTGGACTAGATGATTTTTGTAGGCCCCTTCCAACTGAACTATTCTACTATATTCAGGGCCAAATCTTGATCTGCCTTGAGTTAATGTCAGTTCTGCTACCAGTTATAAGAGAAGTTGAATTTGACTGTTAGTAATTAAGAGTGACTAATTTCTTTACACTGCATTTTATTTCTCATTTTAAACCTTGAGGCACTCCTAGAACTTCCATGTTGCAAATAGGTAATGGTATATTCAGAAATTAAATATGGTAGTTTTGAGCCACTGTGCATTTCCAAAAAGGTGTGGGCAAAATTCCATTTCTTCAAAACAATTGACAGGATTTAGTGTAAGACACCAACAAAATCAACAAGACTTGATTAATTCATAGACAAAAATATAATATCAATGCAAATGTATAGCATTTCATCTAAGGTTCTGCATAGGGACTGTTTTAACTGGAGAGGAAGGCTCTGAGTTAGACTGGTATTTACAAGAAGAGTCTCATCAGGCTATATCTACACGTAGTGATGAGTATCTTAATAACTTGTACAGAATACTAAGTTATTGTTAGAATTGGTGCTCTTCCTAGTTCTACTGCTTTATAAAATATCATCAATTGAACCTTTGCCATACTGTGGGTCCACAAAATTCCTTACAGGAGAATTCAAAACCATACCTCTGAAAAGCCAGGTCATCACACAGAATATTAACAACATAGCCCTAAAAGTCTACTTTTTTCACAGTGAAGACAAAAGGCTGTATTTAAAGTGACATCTGAATTTTCATTTAGAAGCATTTAACCAATGAATTTCTATTAACTGTACAGCACTATGCAAAGTATGGAGAGATAATAGATCTGCTTATATTCTTAGTTACATCAGCATGCATATTAGTTACTCTACTAGCCAATAGCAATGTCTAAAACAAGTATGTCAAGAGATTCAGATCTAGGACCTGAGTAGTCTATAAGAGTCAATGAATCCACAAGGGAGTCCTGCAAGTCCTATTAAAGTAATGAGAATTAATCCAAATTCATTCACACATTAAACTGTTTATTGACACGCAAAAAAACCCCACAAAAACTTATCTATTCAACTATAACATGGAAATAAAAGTGGCAGGTCATTTCACATATCAATAACTTACTTTTCTCCAGCCGAGATCAGTATAACTGGAACAACTTTTTTTGGCAACTTCTTAATTTGCTAAAAATGTAGGTAAACTCTAATTCAAATTCTGAAAATTTCAGGTCAAATTTAATGAATGCTTTCCAGTGGAAACGCATCTTCGAGACCAAATTTACAAGGACAGAAGAGTTGCTTTGTAGTGGTGTGGTTTTGGTTTTATCAGTTTTATGTATGTATTTGTTCCTTGTATTAAGTTCATTTTTATAAGTTATAATGGTTTGCCCCATGCCACTCATGTTCCACCCTCATTGGTTTCATCCCAACCCCAGTTATATGTCAGTCAGAAGTTACCCAGCCCCTGGGTCTTGTCTGTCACTTTGGGGTCTCTCCCAAAAGTCTGGAAAGTTCCAGTAAGGACCCCAAGTGATTGGACAAGACTTCAGCTGTCTCCCCACCCGAGTTATTAATTTGTTACAATGTATGTCATTTATCCAGAGAGCCATGCCCCTTTTGCCCCTGATTTGTCCCCAGTTAGACCCATCCCTGAGTTCCTCCCCTCAATAAAAGGTGTTGCATTTGGGAGTTTCCCGCTTTTTTTTCCCTCGCTTTTCCCCCCCGCTGCTTCTGCTGAAGGGTATCTGCTGGGGCAGATACCCTGATGAATAAAGCCAGCAGTTAACCCAGAACAGCCTCCTCTTTTTTCCTGCTGTCATTGCTTCACTCCTTCAAGCAAGACAAGAACTCACAGGGGTCAGTGAGGTTCATCCTGCTACTGAGCCATACCCTTCACTGTCGAGGCGTCAGGGCTAGCCGAGGCAGAGACAAGACACCTCTACATTGCTTCACTTGTACTAAATGTCCAGTGACTAGGATGTGCATCCACGATGTAAGAGACCATTTTGATTTCCTTTTAAGTGCCCCAAGCACTGTTGCTTAAAAACCTAGGAATTTTATGCATCTGGCTTTTTAAATTTCTTATGCTTTTCTTATCTGCAGGTTTAATGAAGCATTCTGTGGAGACTGAAATGAAGTTTCAGGCTTACATTTTGGTCTGGTAAACAAAACAAAAAACTTCAACTCATTTCTTTTCATATTAGCATATTTTGATTTGATGTATAACCTGAACAGAAATGACCACTAGTCATTATTTACAGAAGTCAATTCTACAACTTCCTCATGAGGGGAAAAGTAGGGGCAGACACTGATCTCCTCTCTGGAGTCCAGTGACAGGACTTGAGAGAATGGCCTGAACTTGTGTCAGGGAAGATTTAGGTTGGATATTAGGAAAGGTTCTTCTCCCAGAGGGTGGTTGGGCACTGGAACAGGCTCCCCAGAGCAGCGGTCACAACAACAAGCCTGACAGAGTTCTAGAAGCATTTGGACAATGCTTTCAGGTACATGGTGTGACTCTTGGGGATGGTCCTGTGCAGGGCCAGGAGTTGGCCTCGATGATTGTCCTGGGTTGCAATGTAGGATGTACACAAAGTATTTATTCTATCACCATCTTCATGAACTGTTGAAACCAGGTGGGCTAGTGTTTTCCCAAGCCCCCTGCCTCTTCTGCTAATGGCCCATTAACGCCTTTGGGGTGTCTTCTGCTAATGACTTTTAGGGTGTCTCCTGCTAATGGCCCATGAGTCACAGGTAACTCCCTCCAGGGGTTATCTCTGTTAATGGGCCATCAAGGACCCATTTCACACTTCTCATGCTATTGTGAGATGCTCTGCCCAGGGGGAGGAGCCAAGCATTCTCACCTGGATATAAGCTGGTATGTGGGACAGTGCAAGTAGCACTTATCCACTGGATTCCCAGAGGACCAGAGCTCCCAGACCTTTCTACAGGATCACTGCTTCAGGAAGAGCACCTCACCTGGACTGTTTCCACCATCCTGCTCAGGTTGTATTCTGACTCTGTCAGTGATCCTTTGTGTTATTGTATTTATTTTATTTTACTTTTACCTTTTTACCTTTCTTCTTATTAAATTATATCTCTGACTTGGAGCCTCTCATTCATTTTGCTCTCAAACCACAACAATGATCCTTGTGGATCCCTTCCAACTCAGGATGTTCTGTGATTCTGTGAAGTAAGTAAGTAAATAAATAAATAAATAGGGTATTGACTATCCACTAGAACATAGAAAGCAACCAAGTAAAGGATATAAAAAGAAAAAGACACAAAAATGCAGAAAAATTAGGTGTGGGGAAAGCTTCTTACAGGAGAAAGGTGAACCAGCAAAGAGAAAAGACTGGAACATGAAGATGCAGAAACAAAAAATGAATGCTTTAGAAAAAAAATATTCCAGGGAAGTTAAAAAAAAAAAGGCTACAAACCCATTAAGCAGCAGGCAATCTGAACTTACTTTGTAGCTCTCTGACTACTTTGAGTAATTGAGCTAATATAGCCAGAACATTATGGGGACTGGGTAGTTAGAAAATTATTTGATGTGTCTTTTAACAGCCAAACTCTCATTTGGCTTCTCAAAGTTCAAAAGGAATCAGTTCGGCAAGTTGAGGCAAAAATTGATTTTGGTTTGTGTTGCTGCCAGGGCACCAGATTCTGCGTTTAATATTATTTTTAAAAATCCCACATACACTACTGTTATGTAAGCTGTCATTTATGCTTGCAGAAGAAAGTGGACTGAGGAATAAAAATAAAAGCCTTAAAATAAAAGTGGTGACAGGACAAAAGCTATCCATCCCTGTACAAAGAATGACAAAACCTCATTCATTCTCTAAGGGAACATTATGTATCTGTCTCTGTCAGATGCAAAGAGAATGTGCTACGTAAAGTATAAAATGAAATGTGCTATTAATACAAATCCAGCTGAGCCAACAGTAATGTTTTTGTGTTTTGTTGTTTGGGTTTTGTTTTTTTTTTTTAATTCTGACAATTGGCTTTCTGGAGGTATCACAGCTGACTCTATTTTATGAGATTTGCAGTTCTGTATGACATACTAGATAATCTGTAACTTCCTAAGGTTTTATTCTCATTAGGAGATGGATAAAATGCCTTTGAGACTAATTCCTTTCAACCTTATTATTCACTGCATTACTTTTAATAATCACATGGTTCACAAAAAAGAAAAGCATAAAAGCAAAAGAAAAATCCATATATTTCTACATATTGAACTAATTCTGAAAGAAGACCCTATCCTAAATATCATTCTTCTTATATGTGAGGAAGCCATTTACTCCTCTTTCAACTAGCACACAGCATACATCTGGTTAGTTAATGGCATGATAATACATAATGCATTTCATTGCCAGATTTGGAAGCATCACTGGTATAGGGATAGTCAAATATCCATAGGTTCAATTTCTGACAGTCCTAAACAATCTCCATCACATCCCTTCTCATAGGCCATATCCCCTATGAGCCTCCACCCAAGTCATTCAGGAAGGAAAATGACCTTATTAACTTTTTCATGAAGTGAGAAAAAATTTTAGTTGTCTGAGATCCTTTTTGCTACAAAAATATATTAAATAATATGTCCCTATGATTTGCACATCAATTGGAGGCCTACTGTTGCAGTGGATTTTGAGTTTTATAACGTTCTGTATGATTTTTGTTATTAAGTTCCTGTAATAGTTCATTCCTACCCCTATCCCCTTTCCCTAATCCCTGTCATTATCCCCTCAATAGGCCTCTCCCTCCCCATTGTACCTTCCATTGTATCTTATCAATGGACACACCCTGGTACTTGATGGCTCTGGCAGAACCAGGTGGTTCAGCCAAGGCTTCAGGTATCCCCACACCCCTCTTTCCCCAAAATGGCAATGTCAATGCCCCCTGTACCTAAGTCACTCCCCCTCATTTCCATCAGTAACGCCCCTGTACTTAAGGGGAGGTAAGAGCCCAATTCCTCACTCACGCTCTCGCACTCTGGGCTTCGCCCTGAATAAACACCTTCCTAATTACCACCAAGTGTGAGCTGCTCCTTCTTCCAAGCAAGATCACGTCTCTGTCTGAAATCTGGACCCAAAGTGTTGCGGTGTGCATTTTGGATTTTGTGAAGTTTGTATAATTTTTGTTATTAAATTTCTGTAAGGTTTCATTCCTACCCCCACACCCCCACTTTCCTTAATCACCATCGTTAAGCCACATAATAGCCCTGGCCCTCCCCACTGTATCTTCTTTATAGCCCTGGCCTAGCCCATTGTGTAGCTTTGTATCTTATCTGTGAACACACCCCTGGTTCTTGATGGCTCTAGCCGAGCCAGGTGGATCAGCCAAAGCTTCAGATATCCACAGCCCTTTCACCCCTATATGGCAATGTCAAAACCCCCCTGTACCTAAGTCCCTCCCCCTCATTTCCATCTGTAACGCCCATGTTCATAAGGGCAAGCAAGAACTCACACTGACACTCATGCTTTGACCACCTGGGCCTTCGCCCTGAATAAACATCTTCCTAAGTAACATGAAGTGTGAGCCGCTCCATTCTTCTAAGCAAGGTCACGTCTCTGTTTGAAATCTGGACCCAAAGGATTAACTCGCTTATATGGTATCTGAAGAGCAGAGCTAGCTGGAGAGACAAGCTCGGAAGGACCATACCAAAGGAACAACTTGTTTATATGGTATTGAAAGAAATGAAATTTGGAAAATTGAAACCTTTAATTGTCATGTAATAAGTGTATTAATATCTTAAATGTTTATTTTGTAATGTAACAGTAAAAAGCCACCTCTGTGGCCCCCCCCCCTCCCTGGGGAGGGGAGAGGGGCAGTGAAGGGGGAGTTGCCTGATCGCTTAGAAACCGCCCGCAGGCCCCCTCTCCCAGACCCCAGAGTAAACTGCCTGTCGCCCTGAAAGAGAAAAAGTCTGCACCCCCCCCGACCACCTTAAAAACAAACCTCGAAAGCTCCATTCAAAAAAGCCCGGCTCCGTGGCTCCCTACCCCGCTCCTGCCGGACCGCCGCCGAGATTGGGGAGGGGAGAGCCGGCCCTGGCCCCCATCCGCTGCCGCCGCCGGGACTGAGAAAGAGAGGGCCGGCCCCAATCCCCGCCGCCGCCGTGGGGCTGGCTCCCGGTGCCCCCGTGATCCCAGCCCGGGCCCGGTGCTGCCCACCGCGGGGACCCCGGCCACCCGTGGCCGCCGCCGTCGAGATTCTGCCTCGGGCTTCCCAGCGCAGCGTGGCCGGCCCCATCCTCGGCCCGAGCCCGGCGCGGGGGATCCCGAGGCCTGCAAAGCCACCCCGGCCCGGACCCCCGCCAACGCTGCCACCGCTGTGAGGCAGTGTGAGACCCCTAAGACGCCATAACTGCTGCAAAACTGCCATGCGGTCGTTAGAGTCTCCAGCCCCTGCGCCCAGAAGGCAACCCTGTACATGCAAATTAAAAGTCTGAAGTGCATCTCAGGACTCTTTTAACACCAAAAACCCCTTATAAAAATAAAACTAAGTAAAATTAAAACACACAAGAACCAATACTAAGCCATGTAAACCCTAAAGTATCAAGAAAACTGATTTTTCCAGTTTCTGTGACTCGCTGTGACTTAAAAGTGCCAAGCCAGAAGTGAGACCCCCAAGGAAAACAAAAGAAATTCAGAACTCTGGGAACACTCCCAGCGAGGGAAGAGTTCTCCAGCCCTGCTCAACTCCCTGCAGCAGAGCTGACCATCACCCTCCTCTTCCACGGCGCAGCGGGCAGCCAAAAACCCCTCGAGCAACCATTGTAAGAGCTGATTAATAAAGGCATTTAAAAAAAATTAATATTATCTCCGCCCATTTTATTTATAACAGTATCTGAAGAGCAAGCTAGCTGGGAAACCAGCTCGGAAGAACCATAGTCTACAGGTGAACTTTCTTGGCCATTACCAATCTCATGTAAACTCTTCCAGAGAAAATAAGTTTCCTGTAACAATGACTTAAGTGAATTCAGAATTAGGTCTTCATATATGTAGAGGGTTGAGTGTTGGCCACTTCTCTCTTTCTCACATTGTGTTCTTCAAATATGTTTTGAAATGCCTGAAGGCTTGCATAAATTCGGAGATCACATATGTAAATCCAAACATTTAAGGAAAAGCACAAACAAAGTAAATCTTGAACAATAAAAGTTTCTAAGATGTTATGCCTCATGCCTTTTTTTTTCTTCACCAAGCATGTATGGTTTATCCTAAACAGTGTTACTTGGGGCTTTGATCCAGACATAGCATTCTGAAACAAAAATCAGCATGCATTTTTACTTTTGCCAAATTGGAGGCAATCAAGTATAACATGACATCTATCTCTTTTAAATAAACAATGTTTCCTATGGAGAAAATGCAAACTGCTGAGTAAAAAGGGAGGAAAGTAAAGAAAATATGTAGTTGTATTACCTAAAAAGATATTCTTAGTTTTGTTGGCTTCTAATTTCAAGTAGAAAATTAAATTAAATAATTCAATCTTGGTTTTAGCTGCTTGAACCACTGCTTCAAAGAGCAGTGCTGGCTACTGCTGCATCAAAATGAGGACAAAATATCACTTCACATTTATCTTTAAAACTCTAATGATAAAAAAATAAATGTTATTTTTTTCCTAAAGATACAAGCATAGATAGAAGACAAACAAATGAAAACCTAAAAGACTCGGATACACTTTGACTTATTAAGAGGCCAGGAATTCACAGAATATTTTTTATCTGTATTTCACAGTAGTCCTTTCCAGACCACATTTTCCAATGACTGAATTTTTTAGTAATTGGAGAAATTAAGACCAGAAGAGGTTAAGCAATCTGTGCTATGAAACTGTACTTAAAATAGAGTCTTGACCCTCTTACTTTTTCTAGCTACTTGCAACACTAATAAGGCAATACACATTACAATGATATTAACCTGAGGATTAATTAGAGTAAATCTAAACTTAGAGTTTATGGTCTTATTTATCATTCTTCAGAAACTGCAGTCTTTAAAAAATATTTATTTTCCACTATGACTAGTTGTCCTGGTTTGGGACAAATTTGGAAGGGAATTTTTGAAGGGATGTTTCCCTAAAGGGCAGAATTCAGCAGCCCCTCCTTCAAGAAAAGTGGAAAAAACTGTTTAGTTAACAAGCAAAGTACTCAAAAACATGAAAAAATGAATAATATTAAACTATGGAACCTCTTGTTCTTCTGAAGAGATGGCAAATTTAGAGAGACTCCTTTCATAGGGTATGGCTCGGCTCACTCAGTCTCTATCAGTCCCTCCTCCACTGGAAAATGCAGTGTCCCAGGCCCCGGGTGGGCCACAGGCATGAGCACCTGGTGTTCTTCTGTGTTTTTGGTCCAGAGCAGGGCTGATCAGTTCCAAGAAAAAGAAAAGCCACAGTCCGGGGAACTTGTCTGCCTCAGCTAGCTAAAAAAACCCCCAACTGACTGAAAGCAAAAGAAAGCTCTCTCCTGCTGTCCCTGCTGCAGACAGTATGCACCGAGAAAGAGAGTTAAAGCTCTTATCTCTATGTTTTAAATACAGCTGCAGAAAAAATTCCACCGCTTTTCCTTCTCCCCCCTTTGATCTCAGATCTAGTTTTAAAGATGCAGAACTTATTTCTGGGTTAAATAGACAGATGGGTATACCAGCATCATAAAGTCACTCCAGGACACTAGTGTTTATTCTAATGTTTAAATTTATGCTCCACAGATATGGATACAGATTATTTATTTATGGCTTGGTTCATTGATCTGCAAGTTCATATAACTAGGAAGAGGGTCAAATAGAATTATATGTACTTTAGTAAAGAATCCTACTGTGCTGGTTTTGCATGGCCTGGTTTTTGGTAGCAGACGGGCCAGAGGTGGCTTCTGTGAAAAGCTGCTAGAAGCTTCCAGCATGTCCAGCAGAGCCAATCCCTGATGGCTCTGAAGATGGACATGCCACTGGCCAAAGCTGGGCCAATTAGATGTTGGTAATGCCTCCGTGATAACATATTTAAGAAGAAAATCAAAAACAAAGTAGGAGCACAGTTTTTTCTAGTCAGAGAAGAGGATGAAGTGAGAACATGTGAGGGAAACAACATGGAGACAGCAAGCCCATGGAGGTCCACGGAGGATGCAGAGATTCCCCCATAGCCTGTGGGGGAGGTGTTCATGCAGGAGCAGGTGGATGCCTGGAGGAGGCTGTGGTCCAGTAGAAGACCCAGTGGAGAAAGGGGGCCCCTGCTCCCATGCTGAAGCAGCCTGTCCTTGGAGGACTGCACCCTGTGTAAGAATGACCCACACCACAGCAGTTTTGGAAGGACTGTCTGCCCATGAGAGGGACTCATGTTGCAGCAGTTTTGGGAGGACTGCTGCTTGTGAGATTGGAGCCACGCTGGAGAACTTCATGGAGAACTGTCTCCCATGGAAGGGACCCCATAGTCTCAAGGGGAAGGACTTCTCTCCCTGAGCAGCAGAAGAAAACCTCGGGTGATGAACTGATCAAATCCCCCATGCCCCTGTCCCCCTGTGCTGTCGGTAAGAAGGAGGAAGGGGTTGGGGGAAGAAAAGGTGTTTTAAGGGCTTATTTTACTTCTCATTATCCTCCTCTGATTTTGTTAGTAATAAATTCACTTTGCAACTTGAGCCTGTTTTGCCCATGAAGTGTTCTCCTGGTCCTTCTCTCAACTCATGAACCCTTCATTAATTTTTTTCCCTCCTCTGCCCAGCTGTGGCAGGGGAGGATGAGTCAGTGACTTTTATGGGTGCATGGCGTTTGGCCAGTGCAAACCATGACACCTATATAGCTCTTCTTGGTGTAAATTAAGACCAAGACATAGTAAAACTTGACATCTCTACTCAGCATTTCAGATGCCAAAAATATTTTAGGTTAACAGTCCCCTAACCTGCCAACAACGAGCATTTAATATCTTAATCTCTTTTTCTTTAATCTGATTTGTTTTGATTTATTTCCTGGCCTGATGTATCGGAAGATGTGTGTTTTCCAAGCAGGCAGCAGAAACTGAAACATCTGTGCTCAGCATTCTTGAGGAGAATATACTGCACCTTTCTCAAGAACAGCCATTACCCTCATGCCTTCCAGTATCACAACCAGCAGATGTTCCCTTTCACAGTACTGCTGATGATGTTGTACTTGTCCTGCTTGCTAGTGATTAATCGGTCAAGGACTTTAAGACCTGAAGCTCAAACCACCAGCTGTCAGAAGTAGTGAGTGCACAGCTTCTAGCTCAGGGACAGGTTAAAGTAAAAGGACAGAGTAAAAATAAGCAGTTGCTCAGACTCAGAAATAGAAACTGCAGAAACAGTAGCTCCTCATAGAAACACAGAAAATCCACATTGACAGAAACTCAGTTGACAGGAAAGGCTGTAACAATTACTATGCACACATATTTTAAAATCTGGATGTCTGTAGGTTATTCCACACTTCATTTACATGAAGCACAGTATGCCTAAGAGATCAACCAGTAGTTCAAGGAATTTCTCAATGCTTTCTGTGAATACTTGAAAAGTCAAAGCTATTAAAAAAAAGGTTTTTACCTTACAACATCCCTAGCATTTGTGCTTAATACAGTCATTGGTATGCATGTAAAATATAGAAATGCTACTACACAGGTAGGCAAATGTCAGTTTACAGCCAAAGAAAAGATCAGAGCACATAAAGGACAGAAGATAATTATGTCTCATCCCTTTGAAAAACAGAATCACTGTCACCTTAAAAACTGCTCCATCTTTCTCTACCTGAATATTGAAGCCAACTCTACCATGACTTTATCTTGCATAATTACAAAGGTCAATAGATATTTCATATTTTCAATATACCACCTTCTTGACTAGAACTAGGAAGTCAAGTTATACATGGAAATTAGGGAAATTATGTTGCTTCTTCTAGTATACTAAGATTTATGGAACTAATATATATTCATTTAAAATGAGATTATTCTGCTTACTGTTGCTTTATAACAATATTAATTCTTTTGATCATTACAGGTGTCATAGCTGTTACTCAACAGCTTTCCAGCTTCCTTTCTATGACATTCTGTTTTGAGTCTGTGAAGGCTGAATACTTCTAACAAGATGCATATGATAATCACTTCATTTCGGGAAGCAAATCTTTTTTTTTTTTTTTTTTTTTTTACTTAAAATAGAATAGAACAGAATAATTTCATTGGAAGGGACTTGCAACAATCATCTAATCCAATTGCCTGACCACTTCAGGGCTGACCAAAAGTTAAAGCATGTTATTAAGGACATTGCCCAAATGCCTATTAAAAACTGACAGACATGGGGCATTGACCACCTGTCTGGGAAGCCTGTTCCAGTGTTTGATCACCCTCTCAGTAAAGAAATGCTTCCTAATGTCAAATCTGAACTTCTCCTTCCACAGCTTTGAACCATTCCCACACATCCTGTCACTGGATACCAGAGAGAAGAGATCAGCACCTCCCTCCCTACTTCCCCTCCTCAGGAAGCTGTAGAGAGTCATGAGGTCACCCCTCAGCCTCCTTTTCTCCAAACTAGACAAACCTAGAGCCCTCAGCAGCTCCTCATATGACATTCCTTCCAGCCCCTTCACCAGCTTTATTGCCCTCCTCTGAATGCATTCAAATACCTTCACATCTGTCTTGGTTTGAGACAAATTAGGAGGAAACATCTTTAAATAAAAGTAGGTTTCAGCAGCCTCTCCCCTACAGGTTCGAAAGGAATTTCTTGGAGGAAAGTGAAAAAGCCCTGTTTATTCAACAAGCAGAGTGCATGCAAGCACAGGAAAAAAGAATTAATAATGTTAGATAATAAACCTTCTTGTGGAGAAAGGTGGTGGATTTTTAGAGTCCTGCTTGGCTTCTCCCTAGGTCCAGAGTCGGGATGTGGCATCTCTGAAGCCTCCCCCTGCCGGGCAGCTGTGTGGGGCTCCCAGTGATGGTATGGTTTTTCAGACCAGAGCAAAGCTGAACAGTTCCAGAAGAAGAAGCCACAGTCCTGGGAAAACCTCTTGCCTCATCTAACAAGAAACTAGCTAAAAGCAAGGACGCAACTCTCCCAGCTGCACAGCAGAGAGAACCGGGGGAGTCTGTGAGAACTGAACACAAACTGCATGCAGAGGAATTCCCCTGGCTTCCCTCCTTTTCGAGCTTAAAGTTACAGGACCCATGTTGGCATAAAGCAGATGATAGGGGATACAGTATCGTAACATCACCCCTGGACAACATCCTTTTTAAATTGTTGAGCCCACAACTGCACACAGTACTTTGTACTTCATTAATCTCAAGTATTTCCTATTACAACCATTATTATTCAAGCACTTCCAGCTGGAAATGAATGATCTTCCTTAAAAAGTTGATCTATGTTGGATAAATGTTTTTGAGAAATACTGTGAACAGTGACAGTGACTAGGATAATGGACTGACAGCAAGCGACCAGAAGTCAAATCTAAGCTATCCCGGTCACTGATTTACTACATGAACACAACTACAACATTTCTGTGTTTCTTTTCCTCCCTCCTATGCAGACTTTAAGCCTCTTGGCTCATTGCCATATTTTGATACAATCTTGGTTCAGGTACTTCACCCAGCCAATTCTCTCCTGCTAGAATAATAGACATAGGTTCAGAACAAAAAAAAAAAAAAAAAAAAAAATACCCCCCCAAATGTTAGTTATGTCTTGCCACAAATCCTACTGTCACAGCACAAGGAAGAAACAAACCTATAGTTGCCTTTCACTGAACCTTATCCAAAGAAGTCCTCCTCCACACCACCACATGGGCTTTGAGAGAAAAGGATGAGGCAGAGGATGTCTCTTCATGAACCTCATGGTCAGGATTTATATTGTTAAAAAGCCATCCTATAGCCTAGCACATTTTCAGGCAGCCTGGGGTATATACATTAAGGTCCTGCATCTCTTCAAAGGCTCCAGAGAGTTTAATGTCTTCCCAAGTACTTGAGTAACTTGGAATCACTCCAAAGACATTGTGAATGCCCCTTTGATTCTTCCAAAAAACAAAAGATTGTGGATACTATTTTTAAGGAAAAATATTGCACAGCTCAGTATCGAATAAAATAGCATGACTGCTTTTAGCTCAAGTAAAAAGAATGCTGTCTTGGTTTAAGACAATTTATGGGGTGGACACTCCAAAATGAGTTACCTCTCCTTTAGTTTTAACCACTTCCCTTTCACCAATAGGAGATGAATGCGAGAAGATATAAGTGGAAAAAATAACAGTTTACTAAAAAAAAAAAACCAACAACAGGCAAAAAACCAATAAACAATCAATAGATTCAAAGGTGCTGGATCCTGTGGACTCCCCAGGAGCAAAGAAAACAAGGTGGAGAAGCCCTTCCTCCAAAATGGCAGCCTCTGTAGCCAACCACATGGTCCAGGGGACAAAGACAAGATGACTGAAGATCATGTTCGCCAATTTTTGTTTCTCAAATTATGTGTAGTGGTTTGAGTGTCTACTAGAATTATTTATGTTAGATATTATGTTCTGTACCTTTAAGACTGGTTCCAAGAGCTAAGTGGGGAGAAAGAGAAGCGCCAAGTTTGTTTTCAGAAACTGCACTCACTCTTCCACATTCTCCTTGTGGACTGTGTTGTCTGCAGCATGGACAAACAGCGGGACAGAGATCTCCTTTGCTTTTAGTTGGTTTTGCTGTAACTTCCTTGAAAAAAATCACTTCCGTGTCAAACTAGCACAATGACAGAGAAGTCCCCTTCTGTCCACATAGTGGTGAGAGAGAACAAAGGGGAAAAAACCCAACACAGCAACTGAACCTCAACAATTACAAAATTCCCCTCTTTCCCCAAACAACAACCAAAAGGGAACAAGGACAAAACAAAAGAAACCTGGAGAAGTATTCCTGTCCAAAAACAGTCAAATGCTGCTGAGCTGTTTGCTTTACACCACCTGATAGGATCTCTCCTGGCAGCAGCAGCTCTGTCAACAGTGACAGCTGGAACTTGTGAAGGGACATGGATGACTCCTCAGCAAAAGCAGCAGGCACTGGGGCAGTGGCTAGAACTCACAGAAAGAGACAGAGAGTGGTTCCACTTTTCCTGGCATGATTGCCCTGAGTGACAGCAGCAGAGGAAAAGAAAAAGGTCTGAAGAAAACATCCTCCCTGGCCCAGAGACAGGTGTAGCAGAACATCTCACCCTCCACAAGAGCTTATCTATTGTTTGTTAACTGGTCAGATAACTCAAACAGGACAAGCTGTCTTGTAGTGAGTTATTTTGGTGCCACGGGATTAATATGGGTCTGGCATCTCCCAACTGCTAATAAACATGTTATTGTTGAAGTGAGATCTGACAAGATAAGCTGGATTTCTGACTGACAGACTCCTCACTTTACAACTATAAAAGCCACAACAAACTTTCACAAAGCAGAAATCTTCTATACATTTTCCTGGAAATGTGTGGAGCTTCTCCCATGAGTAGGGATGCCTGCTTTGCAGTTACTCCCCAGGGGTTAAGTGAAGGAGTCTGTGAATATTATTATCATTTTGATGGTGTGGCAGGACTTTCCTCCTACCACAGAAGAGCTTATCTGTTCTGCCTATCAGCTGGTATGATAGCTCCAGCTATCTTCCCCCTCACATGAACTGGTGAGATAACCCTGGCCGGACATCTGCCAGGGAGTGAGTTATCTCTGGTGCCAGAGAGGTAGAATCTTCAGCTGACAATAAACATCTGGCCTTGAGAGCAAGTGTTATAGTTCTGCCTGCTTTATGTTAGCACTAGCAGGTGTTTTTCCTCACACGAGAGGCACCAGTTGTTACAGTTCTGCTTGCTTTATCTCAACTGAGGTTGGGATGAAAGACAAGGGAAACATAGAGTTAAGTTTGGTCTTGGTTGTTTATTTTATCTTATCTATTTGCAGTATTTACAGTCTCACAAAGCATGAGCTCCAACTTGCTAGATAAAGAAACGAGACAAAATGGAGACCTTCTAACTTTTACCAAGGCTATTTAAGAGATAATTACCCAATGCCAAAGTGACACCTATAATATTTATATTTTTGATCCAATAATGATCATTCGAGGTTTGCAATGCAGACATCTTTCACCCAATTAGAGAAAGCCACTCAAATCCGTGAAGAAGAAGGAAGAAGAAAGTGAAGAACTCAGACAATACCCTGAATCCTCTATCTTGGCTCACACACATTACTGCATACCAAAACCCCAAACCTAAGTTTTCACCCTGTGAGATCACACACCACGACTCCAACTACACACCCACAACCCCTGTGCTATCACACAATCTTGGAAGCCTGTTCCAAGGCCTCAAGTCAAATGCGGTGCCTGCTTGAGGGTCAGCACCCCTCAGCTCAGAAAGCCCGAAATTTTCAGCCTCCAGGGTTCCAACAAGCAAGATGTAGGGAGATAAGCTGCTGGGATTTCTGACTGACAGACACTTCACTTTACAAACTATAAAAGCTACACAAACTTTCACAAAGTCAGAAGTCTTCGGCACACTAACGTGTAGGGCTTTGTCCCAAAGTTTGGATGCAAACGTCGTAGTTACTTTCCTGGGAATTAAGTGAAAGGGTTCTATGTGTACTCCATCATCAATTTGGTGGTAAGTCACATTGACTCCTAATCTATATTATTTCTTTGCTAGCTATAATATAGGTACCTCTATCTTGCACTGCATTTGTATCTACTAGTAGTTCTTTTTTTTGTTTATCCTGCATAGTAAGTCTGTTTAAAGTCTTCTATCTGTTAATCTTGAGCCTATTCAATAAATAATTCATGTTATAATAGACCAAATCAAATATTCTTAAGAACTTGGGAGCGAGAGCCATTTGGGGTGCAGGCCACCTCAAACAGAGTTACTGCCAGTGTCTTGAGGTGATTTAATGATGATACTCTATTCCCTAATAGTCTGCTTTATGCCCAGAAATGGCTGCTGTAGCCTTAAGGTGGGTCTGAGAGAAGGGCAGGAGCCTTGGGACTCTTGCACAAGCCTTGTTCAAAGCCTCACTCTCAGGCATGCTCGGTGTGATGCAGACAGGTTGTTACTTTGTTGCTTAGCTAGCTTGGTTTTTTTGTTAGCTTAAGCAAAAGTTTCTTTTTCTTCTTTCCCTGGCCTGGAGAGACTGCAGCAGCAATCCTTTGGTGGCTTTTATTTTTTTCTTGAACTGTTCGGCTTGGTTTTGGTCCAAGATCAGACAACCAATGGGACATGGCTGGCCAGGACCACAGGAGCTGCTCCACCTGGACCGAGATCTCGGGAAAAGCTGAACCAACATGAGAAAGGACACCAAAATCAACCAGCTTCATCTGCTGTGAGGAGGACACCAATGCCAGAGGTTCAACAGGTTCCCATCTGTTTTGCCCACGCTGCTGCATGAACTTTTTTTTCCCTTCCCTGAGACAAAAGCCAGGTGCCATTTTCTTCCCCCTTGCCACGCAGTCAGACAGTTTGCTTCTTACCCTGGTGTTTTGGGGATTTTTGTTCTGCTGTGAGTGGGGGTATGTGAGGTAAAGTTCTGACAGTTCAATATCTAGCATTTAGTCATTTTTTTCCCCATGCCATCTGGGCACTTTGTTTGTCAATAAACAATTGGGGATTTTTTCACTTTTACCCACTGGTATTCATTTTCTATTTGGCAGAAAAGAGATTGCTGAAGCCCTTTTTCTTTAGAGGAAACACTCATTCCAGAGCATTTTCTCCTCAACTTGTCTCTAAACTGAGACAGCCAGAAATCTGAGTCAAAGGCAGGATTTGTCTAAGCTCTCACTCCATTTGTAACAGGTGGTAAGTTGCATTTGACTCCTAGTCAATACTATTTCTTTTGCTAGCTGTCCTGGTTTGGGACAGATTCGGGAGGAAACCTCCGAAGGGGTCTCCTCCAGAAAGCAGATTTTCAATGGCTTCTCCCCCAACCGGTTGGGGAGAAAAATCTCCTTAGAGAAAAAGTGGAAAAAACTGTTTACTTAACAAGCAAAGTACACACACACATTAAAAAAATGAATAATATTAAACCATAGAACCTCTCGTTGCTCTGAAGAGATGGTAGATTCAGAGAGAGTCCTTTCCATGGGTGTGTCTTGGCTCGGCTCTCTCTCAGTCCTTCTGGGGCTTGGGTCCAGTGTCCCAGCAGCAGTGCAGCTTGGAGGGCCCCTGGACGATAGTCCTGGTGTTCCCAGATGGAATGATAGCTGTTATATGTGATGTATGTATAAAGTAATTAAAGAATCTAAAATTAGAAGTTTGCAAGCTGCAACCAGGGAAAGCTGATTTGCAACTGTGAAGCACGGGTGACTCCGAGGAAGAAATACAAATTTACAACAGAAAGGAGCTGCTGCAGTCAGAGATGAGTTGTTACCAGGGTTGGGCCGCATCTGGGTGATTGATACCTGATATGCATCTGGGATAAGACAGAGTCATCATGAGTGTGCATCTCAATGTCGACTTCTCGACTTCTCGGAAATCTAATCAAGCTCTGTCCCTGCCCAGAAAGAAGTCTCAGAAGACAGAAGTCCCAAAAGAAGACACATGAATATGCGAACTGAGCAAAAGTGGACAAAGAACCCTGCCTTAGAGGAAATAAACTGTATATAAACTGGCCCCTCAGCGGCCGGATTTGTGAATGGGAAGGTTTTGAAGCATTGATTTAGAAGAATTAAAGACTTTAGTCAAAATAGATAGTGCTGAGATAATGTAGCTAAGAATTCCCTTTTTGTTAACAGAAGCCAGAGTGAAGGAACTGATAAATCATGGAAGGAACTGATAAATCAGGGAAGCTGTCAAACTAGGCTTTTGAATCCTGAATAATCAATAGACCCCATGAATACAATACAATCATAAATCAAACAGTCCTGGAAAAAACAGGATTCAGCTGTCACTAACACTAAAGGTTGAAAAGTCAAAGGGAGGAAGACCCATCTTACTTCATCATTTTGAGAGCCCACCCTATAAAAAAGACCACTGACCCATTTTAAAGAACAAACTACGCATGCTTAATGGCTTTTTGGGCTAATTACCATACGAAGCGGGGGAATGGGAGGTACCAGAGTTATGAATATGCATTGTAGTTTGTGTATTCAATACTCCTGTACATAAAAGACCCTGTGATGATCTGTAAATTGCGCGTGTGTTTCTGGGAGCGATCCCGCACGATCCCGCACGCTGCCCTGCCCGGCGTCGTAATAAACATACACTTTCTAACTTTAAACTGTTAGAGAGTCTTTGTCCGTCATAGTTGGATATTGGTATTAGATCAATATCCATATTTTTTTAATAAATCAGTTTGGTGCGATACAGGCCGAACGCAGGTCCACTCAATATTGATCCCGGGATTGGTATTGTACTTTTTATTGTGGCTTTCTTCGATTGCTTTTTGTAGTGAAATAAAATTTATTTTTGATTATTAATCTGGCTATTTCATTTATAGCAATAGCGGAAAAGTTCAAATAAAAATCTTCTGGCCTCAGCTAACTAGACAAAAAACTAACTAAAAGCAAAGGAGAGCTCTGTCCCACTGTCTGTGCTGCAGACAACACAGTCTGTGAGAAAGGAATTCTGGGGGAGAAAAATGAAGCTTCTGCAGACAAACTGCATGCTACTTCTCCTCCCCTTCCCGCCCCCCTCCCCCTCTCTCTGTCTCTCTGGGCCTGGCTTAAAGCTACAAGACCCATTTCTGAGCAAAAAGACAGATGATGGGGATACCAGCATCATAAAGTCACCCCAGGACACTAGCTTTAATATAGATACCTTGATATAGTGCACTGCTTTGTGTTATGCTATAGTCTACTAGTAGTTATTTAGTTTTATACTGTGTAGTAAGTATTTCTTGTGAGAAAACAGATTGTGATTCCTGTCAATCAAATAGCATGTGTGTCTGTAGGCAATATGGACAGAGACCATGGGATTATTATAAAGAAGGGTTTTAAGAAAAAAAACCAAACAGCTAAGTAAGGCATGGAAGTGAGGTTTAACAAGGCAACTATACAACAGTAGGCTTTTAGCTAACAGTTTGTTTCAACAACAAAATTCTAATTATTTGCAATGTAAACCTTAAACTACCTTGTAGTATAAATTTTAAACTATCTTTTGTATAAGTTATAAATTGTTTTCTTAGTATAGAAGAATTTGCAATCGTTCAACAAAGGGGAAGTGCGACTAACTGAGAGGCTTTACAAAGATATTTGGAAACATGCTGACTTTGGGGTTTTGTAATAACTGAGAGAGAAGGGCCCGTGACAGGTGTTAAGGCATGTTATGCTTTAAAGTTGTGAAATAGTTAAGAGGAGGCTTTCAAAATGTATGCTGACTTACAAAATATATATGCTTGCTTAAGCAAACTATATAACCAAAAATAATGCTAGTGGAAAAATATATTTTAAAAAGAATAGGAGACTGGAGAGACATCAGAAGACCACCTCAGACCACCTTCCCAACAGATCTTCAAAAACCACAACTGCCGATTATGAAGAAAAGGAAGTAGAAAATAACTGAAAATTTGGGGAAGTGAAGTGTCTAGAATGGTATAAGACACCACTGTTTGAGAGTTGAATATGTGTGTTGCTTGGGGCAGAGACCCCTTGCGCACCCAGCACTGTGATTTGCTCACTCTCTTTATGAAACAAATTAATAAATTGGCTATGTTACTTGATGTATTGTCGTCTCACTTTTTATTTATTTCATTCTGATGATCTTTTGCTTGTTATGTCGTCTGTTTAATAAATAATTCATTTTTATAAATAGATCTGATTTACCATCATTAGAACTTGCTAGCTAGAGTGACTTCTTAAATTTAAACTTGCCAAAATCTGATGCTAAGGCAGGGCTTGCCTGAAGCTTCCACTTGTCCCATAACAGGGGGTTGCCCCAGGCAATTGTGGCCAAAAAGGTGTTGTCAGCTGCTCCAAAGCCTGGGAAAAACAAAGGAGAACTTCTGCCTTGCACTCCCTCAGCTTCTCAGTAGCCCAGTGAGAGCAAAAGAGAGCTCACACCTATCTGTTTCTTGCTTTTAAAGGGAACTCAGGCCAACTGCCTCCATAAACCTGGGGTAAAAACCCATTTCTGCTTCTGGGCCCTGCATGTTCAAGGGACAGTGATAATCTTGGGCAGACTGGAGTAGAAAAAATATGGAATACGAGACACATTTTTTGCGTCACCTAGGACAAATGTGCACTTACCCCAGTTTAGCCTTGGTTTGCTTTATTCTGCTCTCAGGTTTATAGACAAATGGGCACAAAATGGTTCTCCATTCAAAGGAACAGTCTTCAAAGGGTCAGTCTTCAAAGGGTAAAGAAAGGAATGGAGAAGGAGAATGGTATTGCAAGCATGTTTTGAGGAAAAAAGAAGCTCCCAATCTTAATATTTATAAATTCTACTGTGGCAGGACCTTTCACCCCCTGATACAGCAGAAGCTTATTTCCCTGTCACATATGGCTAAAGTCAGGCTGGAATGGTTGGTCATGTGATGAATTATCTCAGCTGAAAATCTCCTTAGCCAGCAATAAACATCCTGTCTTAAATGGTGAGAAAGAATAAACCAAAATTAGTGACTACAGATGAAGCACTTTTTACAGCTATAAAAGATCACTGATTTTCATTAAATCAGAAATCGCTTATACACTCTGAGTGTGTGGAGAGATCTCCTTGGCATGGAGACATTCACATCAAGGTACTTTCCTGGGGATTGAAAGTAATTAGGATATTCTCTGCACACCACCATCATTTGTTGGTAAGTGACATTGGATCCTAATCTATAATATTTCTTTGCTAGCTGTAACATAGGTATCTTTATTATCATGCACCGTATTTTATCTTAGTAGTGGTTTTGTTTATCCTGTGTAGTAAGCCTGTTTAAAGCCTTATGTCTGTTATCCTTGGCCTGTTCAATAAACAATTCATGTTGTAATAGGCCTGATTGGTCATTATTAAGAACTTGCAAGCAAGAAAGGGTTTTTGGGAGCTGGCTGCCTCAGTAAAGCTGCTGTCTACTGACAGAAACCTGTCAAAGGCAGGGACTTGTCTAAGCTGTCCCATCTCACCTTCTCAACAACTACCTCTTACAGAATCTTTTTGACAAAACTAAACATATACCATATCTAACAGGGTAATTGCATCTAAATTACAGTGTAAAGGCCCTATCTGAAGACTCAGTGACTTCTTTATGTGTGAAAGCCAGTCAGGTGAAATCAGGCGTCCAGCTGACGTGCATGTACAATAATGCACACAACACGGGTAATAAACAAGAGGAGATGGAAGCCACTGTAGAGAAGGAAAGCTATGATGTAGTCACCATCACGGAAATGTGGTGGGATGATTCAGATGACTAGACTGGTAGAATGGATGTGTAGCAATGCACCCCACACCCCCAGCAGGTGTTTCCAAATAGGGAAAGGGTTTCAGTTTACCTTTAGACATTTTAGGAAGTTTAACTAGAAGGTTCTGTGTTTTTCTCACAGTAATTGGCTTGGTGCCATCACAAGAGCATGGATTGGGCTCTGAGAGTGTAACTCAAAGTCTGTTGTTAATTTCATTGGCAGCAAGCCAGATTGTCCCTCCTAAAACATTCAGTATTTAGAAAGGAGCCCAAAGGAAGTAAGAGGCTTTTTGGAGTGTGTCTAGCAGGGTGTCAGAGGTTTTCTCAGCTAGCTGATGGCAATTGACGATGTCCCTGGAACTGATCGTGACAGTGAAAGAACCGTGTTTGGGCCCACAATCGCCTGTGCACTGCAACGTGACAGGTGAGCCAGGGAAACTAAAAATATGGGACAGGGAATGTCTGCCGAGAGATGTCTATGAAACCATGCTACATCTCCTGAGCAAGCATGGATCCCCCATCCTTAAGCGTAACCTTAAGTCGCTCCTACGATGGGTGTCACGCATATTCTCTGATACCACCCCTTCTTCTATTTTTACTCTCCACTACTAGGATTAAGTTGGCGTAAAACTCTACAACCTGGCTATGCTGCCTGGCCATGAGCCAGAGCTTCACCTGCTTCCTGCTTGGAAGGCAGTCATGGATACGATTAAAAAAGAGGGGGGAGGTGAGGTAACCTGTGAGGCGACTGCGGAGATGGCCCCTGCAGCCGTGCTAAACCAAGATATGCCCAGGTACCGCTCCCCGTCCCCTGTCTGCACCCCCTCCCTGATGAAAGCCAGGGACAGAGCCCAGTCTCCCCCTGTAGCCCTGCCGCTATCCCACCAGTGACCCCAGAGCCGCCAAACATTAATTGATTATGCGGACACTTACTCTAGCAGCGACGGAGAGTCTTTAGACCCCGGCCCCAAAAATGATCTGGACCTATTCCCTTCAAATATGCATAACAATTGGTTACGGATAAAAAAGAAAGCCCTTAAGGACAGAGACTTTGAAACTGCGGCAGAAATTTTTGTAGCCCCTGTGCGACTTGGCCCCGGGGGGGGGGGGGAGGGGGAATCCACAATGAGAGCCCTTGGGCCACTCAGAAATTAAGGAACTGTGCAGTACCATGGCACCATGGCAGAATATGGTCTGGGGTCCCCTTCAGTAATTTACTAAGAGCAATTTTCACTACTCACCTCATGACTCCTCATGACGTCAAATTCTTGGCAAACCTTTTGCTCACCCCAATGCAATATGCAATATTCATGGCACAATGGAAAAAAAGACTGGAGAACTTAATTATAACATATGCAGGGCATGCAAACCAAGCCCTGGCTGCCTTAATTATTGACCATTTGGCGGGGGAGGGGGCGCATACCGATCCTAATGGCCAGGCTGCCTAACCAAGAGAAGCCCTGGAGGGGATCACTGAGGCAGCTCGGTATACATTTCTCAAGGTGCCTGATGCCAAAACCTCACAACAATCCTTCATAAATATTAAACAGGCTCCCCAAGAATCCTATATGCAGTTTGTGGACAGATTAAAACAAACTCTGGAAAAACAAATTGATAATGATCAAGCCAGGGAAGTTGTGCTACTCAAACTGGCTGTTGAAAATGCTAATGATCACTGTAAACTCCTTTTGAAAACCCTGTCCCCAGAACCTGAGCCCACACTGCTTCAAATGATTGAAGCTTGCAATTGCCTGAGGATGTTGTAGCACACTACAGCAATAACCTACCAAGCCGTGGGGAAAGGCATAGCCAATGCTTTTGCTGCTTTGAAAATAATACCCGGAAAGCAGTTGGTTTGTTTTGGCTGCGGGGAGCCTGGGCACATTAAAAAAGACTGCTGAAAGGCACAAAAACCAAAGACACCTAGTGTATGCCCTCACTGCCAGAAAGGTCCTCACTTTGCTAATTCCTGTCGCTCTAAATTTTACAAAAATGGCCAGCCTTTGCAGGGAAACTCATCTCACAGTGCAGGATGGTGACGCGTGAAGACACAAGTCCCACAGCCTTCCCAGCCACAGCTGCCAGAGACAACCTTCAGCTTCCAGTCAGCCCTGTCCCTGCCACCCAGTCCATCACAGAACTACAGGCAGCCACTCCAGGAAGCGCCGGGTTGGATGTATCAACCAGTAACACAGTAACGTTGACCGATAGCTCCGTATTTTGTCTCCCCACAGGGATTTGTGGTCCTTTACCACTGGGTTACCATGCTTTGCTTTTAGGTAGATTAAAGCGAGGGAAACCCTTAAATATAAATGGGAAGCTGGACGAGAGCAAAAGCAGATCCAGCCAATATGGTTAATTAAGGTTCCCAAGTTCACTTCAAAAGTCTGTCCAGCTGTCATTGATGAGGTCAAATTGTCAAGTCAAAGTGACTTGTATCTAGTTTTTTGGTGCAGAAACATCTGGGTTTGTTGATGATCACATCTCCTCTAGTTAAAGTTAAGGTGTGGCCAGGACCCGGCTTTATCCAGAGTGATATCCTTTAATACATTTTTAAAACAAAGTTCTTAACAACAGTAATTACGAAATGCTTAAGCAACTAAAGAACATAAAGAAGAATCATGAAGTGTATCATGATATGTATCTTGTGGATAATTACATAAAGATGTTAAAACATATAAAGGAAGTCAACTATAAATATAGAAAATTAACAAATTCACAGTACTTATTACTTAAAACTTATTATCTTAAACTTAACTTACTTATCTTAAAACAAAATAGAAAAACCTTACAAAATAGCTTATAACCTATAACAATCATGATGTGAACTCTTCAAATTAGATTAACATATCTTAACAAAACATTAAAAAACTACATACAACAAAACTTTAAATTTATAAAATATAAATCTACTATCACTTAAACTTTATAAATCTTAATCTTAAATTCAACTTATAATAAATTAAATCTTATAACTATGATTATATAAACTATTTTTTTCTGCACGCTATAACGTCAATCTTCATCAGTTTCAGAGTTGTTGCAGTTGCTGTTGTCAACGTCGTTTCTCAACTTGCGACAAACCTTGGTAACATGGGTGTCAAGATTACATTTGTGACACCACACAGTCTTCTGACAGGCTTGTTTAAAATGGCCTGTTTTGCCACATCGGAAGCAAATGATGCCAGCTGGTTTGTTGGGACATGGAGTTCTGTTGCTGTGGCTGGGGTTATTAATTTTGCCACCTGATAAAGCAGCTGCAATGAGGTGTCCTTGTTGCTGCATGGCATCATGCATGGCTGCTGTGAATGCTGCAGTCTGGTTATTTTGTTCAGCTCGGGTGGCCCTCACTAGCATTTCGTCCACCGGACTGCCTTGAGGTAGTGTGGCCAAAATAGTTCTTGTGCGTAAATTGGCATTCTCGAAGGCAAGAGAACGGAATAAATGTTCTTGCACTTCTGGTGACACATCTGGTGCATCTTTTAAAGCAGCTGACAGTCTGTCTATAAATTGACCATATGGTTCTGTTGCACCCTGTTTTATTGAAGAATAGGGCGCTGGCTTCTTTTTGTCTGGAACCAGAAGCAAGGCTCTGTGAGCCAGCGATTGAGACATCTGATGCATCTCCATGGGATAGGTAAGCTGTACATTTGTTGTAGCATATGGTCCTTGTCCTGTCAGCATGTCTGGTTGGAGTCCATAGAAAGGGTCTCCTAATACTTGATGTTTGTTGGCTTCTTCAATTGCCAAAAGTTTCCACTCTCTCTCAAAAATCAGAAATTGTGAGGGTGTCAGCAGCAGGGATGCGATGCTTGTAGAATCAGCAGGGCAAAGTACATCAGCTGTGAATATGTATTGAATTATATTTCTGGCCACCTCTGACCGTATCCTGTATGTGGTAACAGTCTGTTTGGCTTGCTGAAGGACCTTCCACTCATGGGGTTCCTATGACGCTGTTCCATTGCCGATAACGACAGGGCAGGCTACAGAGCTGGCGGCCTGCCAATCTCCATCCAAAATAGCATCTTTAACAACTGCAGCCCAGCGTGTCTCAATTGAGTTTTTTGGAAATGCTGACAGTGATGTCTGCTTTGCTGAAGGAAAAACCGACGATGCAGGAGGAATTGTCAGTGAGGATGGAGGGGGGTTTTGCTCCCCCTGGGCCCAAGGCGTGGGAACTGCAGATGTTTGTTTTTCTAACTGGACTTGCCGTTGTGAAAGTTCAGCAAGCTTAGCTATTATTTGTTGTAATTCATTTGCACGCTGTAATTTTCTCTGCGACCGCTGTTTGCCACGGGACCTGGAGGCGGGACCCTCAATTTCTGAAGCTTCTGATTCTGAGTCTGTGGGGAGGGGACATTCTGCTGCTGCTGTGGTGCACTGTGGGCGTGCTGGTGCCTGTGCCACTGCACCTTCTGCTGCTGCTGTTGCTGTGTGAGGTAGGGCTGTCTCCCCCTGCGCGGGGGAGGGGGGGGCTGTGCCATCTCGCTCCGCACTGCCTCGCTTTGCACCACCTCGCTCCCGTCTCTGCCCCATTGCTTTGTCCCCTGTACCAGCCCCGTTCCGCCCTCGGCTCCATCTGACTCCTCATCTTTCACTATGCCCCCAGAGTGGAGCGGCTGTTTCACTTCCTGTTCGCTCTCAGTCTGTCTTGGCACCAGTGGGGAAACTTCCTTCGCCTGAGTCATGTGATCTAGTACATCTTGCAAGGTGGGACTAACTGGTGCCATCATGCCCTTCATGAGGCGAGTATTATAAATACCAAAAAGTTTTGCAACTTTGGAGGGTTTCTGTACTTCTTTTCTTTCATCTCCCGCCCCTTCAAGAGCCTGAATGGCAGCCTCAGCAGCTTTTTTCTTGGCAGAGACAGTTTGCAAGGTAATTCAAACCTTTTTCCACACAGTGCCGAGCTCCTGAGCTATTTTTCCATCTTTTCCACCTCCAATTGCACAATCCCATAAAAGATCCCCTATTTTGAGCCATTCTGTTGCGCTAAACACCAAAGATGGCTTATTTAACTTTCCTTTCTTCTTGGCCCACAGGGCTAATTGTTCTAGGTAATTTTCTTTCAGTTTTTCACCTCTCTTAGAGATAATGTTTAAAAGAAGACGCGTTGCCACTTTTAGTTCACCATCCGTGATTTCTTTCTCAGCCTTTGTTTCCCACTGTGGCTTACCTTCTCCCCATGGTGAGGCACTGTTGCTCTTTGTTTGAGACAGGCGATTGCCATGTTCCAACTTCCCAGCTCTGAAAGCTCACCCCCGTTTCGGCTTGTGACTCGGGACCAAGCATGAAGTCTTCCCATATTTAAATGAACATTAAAACTGCATTTAAGCGAACCGCATTGAAGCAAAACTCAAATCCCTCATTTAAGCAAAAAGAAAAAAAAAATGTATTGAAACGAAACCACATTCAAGCTGTTGCCATAAGGCCTCTGTTAGCAGTAGTTAGGCTAAGGAGTTGGTCCCTGTGCAGGCCCATGAGAACCAAACCTGAGAAATGAGGCCTGAGAATCTGCTCATGCAAGGAACAATGTTTAAAGGACTTAGTAGAGCATGTAGTACATAGGTATACAAATTACTTGTGAAATATGATTACATGGTTACCAATAAAATGTTTTCTATGGTGGGAGTTAAGCTTAGAGAATTAACCTTTATTTTAGCTAGAGCAAGCGTGCAAAATTTATAGCCGTTAGAAAGGTTACCTGTAAGATGAATGTGAATGTTTAAAGTAAAATACGTAGGAGACTGCACGTAGGCTGATGAAGTAAGACTTGTAACAAAGGTATAAAAGATGAGCATCTTTTGTAACCAACTCGGGACCCTGACTTTGAGACATTAGTCCTCAGGTCCTCGGGCCCTAAAAATAAAGCACCGCATAAACTGACACTCTGTTGGTTTGTGTTTTCTCTGGGGATCGGGCAGCAGTTTTCTGGCGACCGCGGCAGGACCTCCAGAGGTGGCTGGGGCGGTTCGCGAGCTGATCAACTCCACGCCGGCACCAGGTGATTTCTGGGGAGTCATCGAGCTGTGCCCGACCCCGCGCCTGACGGACGACTGTGAGAAGGTAAGCCCGAAAGGTGCTTTATTTTTTTTTTTAAGGTTTGGGTGCCTGCCTAATAAGACGGGACGGCGATTCCCGCAGGGTTGGGCTAAAGACGTCTATGGTCTAGGAAGCCTAGGCGCCGACCGTCAGACGAGGCGAAAGCCTCGCAGGCTCGGCACTTGCACCTCGCGGCGACGAGAAGTGGCAAGTTTGGTATTGGTATTGGTATTCGTACTGGTATTGGTATTGGTAGTAGTATTAGTATTGGTGTGTGTGTGTGTGTGAGCAACTTAAAGTGTAAAAAAAAAAAAGAGAGAAAAAAAGAAAAAGAGAAAAAAAAAGAAAGAAAAAAGAAAAAGAGAAAAAAAAAAAAAAAAAAAAGAGAGAGATGATGCCATTTAAAACCTTTAAGACTTTGGTACAATCTAATGATAAGGTCCCAGGGAATTCCCCCTTGGGATGTTTACTGGGAAGGTGGAAAAAGGAAGGATTCCACCAAGAGTTACATAAAAGTAAAATGATTGATTATTGTAATCATCGATGGCCGCTATATGAAACTGGTGGCCCAGAATGGCCTTTGAATGGATCTGTTAACTCTGATGTTATAACCCCTTTGATGTGCTTTTTACAGAATATTGAGAAATGGGATGAAATATCTTATCTTGATTTGTTTTATGCTCTCAAAAACAAACCAGAGTGGCAAAAGGAGTGTGGAATTATGATCTTGCAAAAGACAGAGAATGGAGATGGTTGTTTAGGATGTAAAAATAGAAGTAAATGTGATGAGTGCATTAGTAAGTTAATGAGTACAGAGGAAGACATTTCGTTGCTTGTATCCCCTAGTGCCCCCCCTTTAGAATCCTCTGAAGAAGAGGATGGAGCAGAATGTGGGGGGGGGGGAGAAAGTGGTTTCCTGGGACTCGGGGAAAAGTGATACTCAAGAGTCACCTGCGAGAAAGGTGAAGGAGAAGCCGAGAACTCCCTTAGCTGAAAGAACTAGAAAAGGGAAAAAGGGTCGGGAGGACCCTCAATTAATGGCCCCATTGAGGGAAGCGATGGGGGCGCAAGGAGAGAAAGTAGTGATTAAAGTCCCATTTTCCCCAGGCGATTTGATGATATGGAAGCAGTCAGCTGGGTCGTATCAGGAGGACCCAGAAAGAGTGGCTCGTGTGGTTAAAATGGTGATAAAAACTCAGAATCCGGATTGGAATGATTTACAAGTTCTACTAGATACATTAATGGACTCCACTGAAAAGGAGATGGTATTACGGGTCATGACGGAGAAAGCTAGGGAAATGGTGCGGTTGCAGCTGGCTGAGGGAACTTTGAATGATCTGGTGCCAAGAGAGGATCCTGGGTGGGACCCGAACACAAACAGGGGTTGGAAAAGGCTTAGAGACTACCAAGAGTTGCTGATTGAGGGAGTTAGGACTGGAATACCTAAAACCTTAAATTGGTCTAAATTATATTCTGTAAGACAAGATAAAAATGAATCTCCTTCTGCATTTTTAGAACGGCTGAAAGAGACAGCCAGGAAATATACTAATTTGGAAGTGGAAGGAGAATCAGGAAAATTACAATTGGCTTTGATTTTCATGGGGCAGTCGCAGGAAGACATTAGAAAGAAGTTACAGAAATTAGAAGGGGAGGACACGAGAAATTTAGAGAAGATGTTGGAAGTTGCTTGGAAAGTGTATAATACTAGGGAAAAGGAAACAGTGAAAAGGCAACAGTCTAGCATGTTAGCAGTACTACAGCAGGCGGTGGGGGGTGATAATAGAAGGGGGCGGGGAAGAGGGAGAGGAGGTATCAGTCACGGGAGAATTCTGCAAAGTCAGGGAAGAGGGGGAGCTGGGAATATGTTGGGGGTCCAGAGAAGGTTGGATATTAATCAATGTGCCTTTTGTAAGCAGATGGGGCATTGGAAAAACGAATGTCCAGTGAGATTGGGAATGGGGAACGGAGCAACTACTATGGGAAATATGGGAACTTTCACTTCAGGGACAGCAGATGTTGCTCAAGCATATGTTTTAGGAAACTATCAGAGTCAGAGCTGACTAGACCAGGATCTCAAAGTAACCTTAGAAATTGGAGGACAAGAACATGAATTAAGAGTGGACACTGGAGCAACACATTCAGCATTAAACACAAAATTAGGACCATTAAGTGATACTAAAATTCAAGTTGTGGGGGCTATGGGAAAAATGGAACAGAGGGCTTTCTTACAGCCCCTAGATATTAAATTTGGAGGGAAGGCGTTTGATCATCAGTTTTTATATTTACCTAACTGTCCAGAGTCTCTTCTTGGAAGGAACCTATTGTCACAATTAAATGCAAAAATAATATTTGAAAAAGGAAGAGTTAAACTGGAAATACCAGATGAACAATTGTCCAAATTATTTGTATTTAAAGAAGTTGAACCTACCCCCGTCCCAGAGGAAATAGAGCAGGCAGTAGTACCTTGGGTTTGGGAAACAGGAGTCCCAGGAAAATCCAAAGCAGCCCAGCCAGTGGTAACTGAATTAAAGGAGGGAGCACAACCTGTTAGGGTGAAACAGTACCCTATAAAGTTGGAAGCCCGGGAAGGGGTAGCCCCTTTAATCGCTCAGTTCATTACGCTAGGGATATTACAGGAATGTGAATCTGAATTCAATACCCCTATTTTTTCCGTAAGGAAGCCAAATGGTAAGTATAGACTAGTACAGGATTTAAGGGCAATAAATAACATTGTCAAAGACATTCACCCGGTGGTGGCCAACCCGTATACTTTGTTAACATCTGTGTCAGAGAAATTCCAATGGTTTACAGTTATTGATTTAAAAGACGCCTTCTTCTGCATCCCACTGGCATTAGAAAGTAGGAAATATTTTGCCTTCGAATGGGAAAATCCGGATACCGGGCGAAAAAGGCAGCTCACTTGGACACGACTTCCCCAAGGATTTAAGAATTCTCCTACAATTTTTGGAAATCAATTAGCCAAAGAGCTGGAGGAATGGAAGACGACTCAGGTAAGAGAATCACCCTTCTCTTATGTTCTCCTCCAGTATGTGGACGACATCTTTCTGGCTACAGAACAACGGGAGGTCTGTTTAACCCTAACTATAGAACTGTTGAATATGCTGGGACAAGGAGGATATCGGGTTTCAAAGGAAAAGGCCCAATTAGTCCAAGAGAGTGTGATATACCTAGGCTGTGAAATCTCAAAGGGGGTAAGGAAATTGGGAATCAATAGAGTTGAAGCTATCTGTGCAATACCCACACCCCGAAACCACCAAGAACTAAGATCCTTTTTAGGAATGGTGGGTTGGTGTAGACTCTGGATACCAAACTTTGGGCTAATGGCTAAACCCCTTTATGAAGCTTTAAAGGAGTCTCAACTGCAGTGGAACAAACCACAGGAGAAGGCCTTCCTAGATCTGAAACAGGCCTTGAAAGAGGCACCTGCACTCGGCCTACCAGATTTAAATAAAGACTTTCAGCTATATGTCAATGAGAGGCAGCGACTAGCCCTGGGCGGACTAACCCAAACCCTTGGATCGTGGAAGAGGCCTGTTGGGTATTTCTCTAAACAACTGGACACTGTGAGAGCAGGATGGCCGGCATGCTTGCGGGCAGTGTCAGCCACAGTGATACTGATCCAGGAGGCCCGAAAATTGACTCTGGGGAGAAAGATGGAGGTGTTTGTGCCCCATATGGTACTGACAGTTTTGGAACAAAAAGGGGGGCATTGGATGTCCTCTAGCAGATTGTTACAGTACCATGCATTGCTCAGAGAACAGGATGATGTTGAGCTCAAAGTGACTAATTGCATCAATCCAGCAGAGTTCCTCCGCAGTGAGCAGAATGAGGGCGAATTAACACATGACTGTGTGGAAACCATCGAACAGGTGTACGCTAGCTGACCGGACCTGAGAGATGTGCCCCTGGAGGTGCCAGACTGGGAACTGTACACCGATGGATCCAGCTTCGTAGAGAATGGAACCAGGTATGCCGGGTATGCAGTGGCGACCCTCACGCAGGTGGTGGAAGCTAAGGCCCTCACTCCAGGAACATCTGCACAGAAGGCTGAAATTATAGCATTAACCAGAGCCCTGGTCCTGAGCAGTGGGAAAAAGGTAAATATATGGACAGATTCAAAATATGCATTTGGAGTTCTGCACGTACATGGGGCTTTATGGAAAGAGAGAGGACTGTTAAGTTCACAGGGGACATCCATTTGACATCGGAATGAGATCCTGCTGCTACTGGAAGCTGTGTATAAGCCAGTGGAAGTGGCTGTGATGCATGTGAAAGGACACCAGAAAGATGAGGGAAAGATTTTTCGAGGGAATTGGCTGGCTGATTTAATCGCACGAAAAGCTGCTAGAAAGGTCTGGACTGAAATGGCACTGATTCCAACGAAGGTAGGACCAGTACAACCTTATATGGGACAAAAACCCAGTTATTCTGCTGAGGATGAGAAATTGGCACAGCTGGTCTCTCGGGTTGGTTTTCTCACCCGAGATTCAAGTTGTTTAAAGTCCTTGGCCCTCTAAAAGCCCCGAGTCGCATTGGTACAAAGAAGCGGAGTCTTCAAGGCCTTGCTTTCTGGTTTCTCGAGTAGTTTATTATTTGATATCACAAAGTTTTTCTCCGCTCCCAGCCGAGGTCCGGACAGCGGCTGGGACACGAGGCGACTGCCCACCGATGGGACGTCACCTTACATTTATACAGATAATTACGTATAGGATATTTACTATTTCACACCAATGCCTAGTGCTTACACTAAGAGGGTCACTTCTGCTTTGACCCAATCCACTCTAACTATCTTATTTCATCACCACCCCAGAAGATGGAGGACGAGGAAGAAGGAGAGGGACACGAGGTACCACCCAAATTCCACCATCTTGTCCCCCATTTACCTCTATTCTAAGAATCTTAAAACTACTGAATTTTGTATGTTCTACTGTGTTATACTACTATTTTCACTTCCTGGTGATTTGCAATTCCTCTCCTAATGCTGGAAGTTTTTCCCATGGGCTAAGATCAAACTCAGTGTCTTCCTGGGCTCTGTGCCAAGGTTTCCAACTCCCCTGGACCGGTTCTACACCCCCCTGTCCAGGGCTCAAATTCTCTTTCCCAGGTCTCAGGTCATCCAAGGGGATGTCCTGGACTCCAACACTGGTCCAGGCCCAGAAGAATGCAATGGGATGGTATGTGACTGGGACTGGCCAAGTAGTGGTCCCTACCAAATTGATGAAGGTGATTTTAGAAACTGAGCATAATAAATGCCACTGGGGAGCAGAGGTATTGGTAAAATTTCTGAAGAGGGAAATTATCTCTAACCAGATGTTAACAATGGCTAAACGAGTGAATGCCATGTGCCCAGTGTGCCTTAAAAATAATCCAATAGTGAGGAAGCAGATACAACTAGGGAAATTACAGGTAGGAGCAGAGCCAAGAGATTATTGGCAGATAGATTTTTCCGAATTGCCCCGATCACAAGGATACAAGTATCTGCTGGTGTATGTCTGCACATTCTCGGGATGGCCAGAGGCATTCCCTTGCAGAACTAATCAGGCCAAAGAAGTAGTGAAAACATTAATGAGAGAAATCATTCCGAGATTTGGGGTTCCATTAGGGATCTCTTCTGACAGGGGACCTCATTTTGTGGCAGGAGTGGTACAGACAGTCGCCCGACTGTTAGATGTTACCTGGAATTTGCATACCCCATGGAGGCCTCAATCCAGCGGGCAAGTAGAGAGGATGAATCAAACCCTGAAAGGACAGATTAAGAAAATCTGTCAGGAGGCCAAAATCCAGTGGCCTCAGGCCCTACCATTAGCCTTGTTAAGAATTAGGATTAAACCCCGGGAGAGGATAGGAGTAAGTCCATACGAGATACTGTATGGCAGACCATATCATGCTACAGTATTAAAGGGAGACCCTCATGTAGTAGGGAATGATGTGCTTTTTAATTATGTATTGTCTCTGAATAAGGTACTTACTGCCCTAAAAGGAGCCCTGCAATGGAACAGACCCCTGCCGCTGGAAAATCCTGTCCATGACATCCAGCCGGGAGACCAGGTCTATGTGAAGAATTGGAACACAGACCCCCTGAAAGAAACATGGGAAGGCCCGCGACAAGTGATCATGACTACCTTCACCGCAGTAAAAGTCGAGGGGATCGACAACTGGATACATTACACCCGAGTCAAGAAGGTGCCGACCCGTTGGGAAGTTCAACCGTTAACCCCCACTCGAATGGTGTTCCGGCCCAAGGACAGATTCTGATAGTTGGGTTCTTGCTGATCTGTTTATTACCTTTAACCAATGAATTTTTAGTTATTACAGAACTTGAACCCAAAATAGTGATGATGGAAGGAATGAATGTGTCTATGACCTGTCTGTTCACGGACAACCAGAAAGTTGGATCCGACGAAATCAATATAAAGTGGAGGAGACAAGGGGCAGAACAAATTCATACAGGTATAACTATGGTTTGGGATGAGGATGAGCAAAAAGGAAATACCACCCTGCAACTATCCAATGTCACAATAACTGACAGCGACGTTTATCGTTGCGTAGTCTGGATAAGAGAGAGTTTTGATTATGGGAGTTTCAAATTGAAAGTTTTACCATGGGATACTGGGAAAATAAGTGAAGAAACTGTAGCTGTAAATGTAACTCCAGTCTCAACTCAGGTGGATATGTGGGACGGACCTCCTTTGAGAATAAATTGTACCTTCAAATTGGAAAAGGAATGTTATCAGGATATCCAAGTCAAGTGGTGGAAACAGAATAAACATCAGCAATGGGAAAGACAGCTGGGGAATATAAGTTGGTGGACTCTGGGAACTTATGGGAAGGGGTGGCTGAATTATACTGATCCAAAGATAGGAGAGACAGAAGGTATATATCTGTGCATAGTGTCTTGTGGAGGGAAAGGGAATTTTGGGTTACGAAAGGTGGAGGCAAGGGCCCACTTAGGCTCTGAAATTAAGGCCCAACATGGAGAATATCAAGTGACCAAAGGGAAGGATGTGATTTTTACTTGTGAATTTAAAGAAGGCCAGCATTTTTCCGAGTATGGATGGTGGTTTGGGAAAAATTTAACATCTGGAGGGAAGTATCAGATAGAAAGGAGATTAGGAGAATCAATTATCCTGATAGTAAGGAATGTGCAGCCAGGGAAAGATGAAGGCATTTACTGGTGTTGGATAGCACAGGATGATTGGTGGGCACATGCAAGAACGATGATGTACCTAGATGAGATGAGAGTGACTCGGCAGGTAGATAATGAGGTAGTGTTACCAAGAAACTCTAAACAGGAAAATCTGGTAGTAGGACTGATACGAGACTTTGGAAAAACTCAGAATGTGTCATCCATAACTGCTTGTCTACCTTTACCCCATGCAGCAGGGGATCCCATACCCTGGGGAATTATTCCTATCACTGAAATGCCTCCGATCACCAGAAATGGGACAAAGGAATGTAGGAAAGAGTTGCATAACCGTACTGAGTGGACAGTTAAAACAACAACTCTCTGCAAACAGTGGTCATCACCTGGAAGTAGAGGGGATTGTGAAGCCTTACCCAATTCCAAATTCATCACGATTGGACGATTCAAAAATGTAGGATGGTGTGAATATGATGAGGTACAATCACATAAAATGCCCATTACAAAATATTACTATGAAGTGGTTTGCCAGGATGGCAAGGAAGAGTGGACTACATGGCAAGCAATCTGGGGGCCAAGCTTGCTGGAAACATATAGTTATCTAGGGAAAATTGGATGGTGTATACAATGGACTGGTAGAAAGAACCAGACACATGCCCATGTCCTGACAGCAGAAACAAGTCATAGGAAAATGACAGAGAAAGTAGAGTCATGGAATTGCACAAGGGTAATTACGTGTGATACACCAGGAGAGCAGGTAGGGCTGGTACCAGTGAAGATGTTGCTGAAATGGGGATGTGAATGTAGAGGATACAACCACTCTATAAAAGGAGAATTAAAAGGACAAAAGCAGGTGAATTGCAAAACTACTACCATAAGGAGTCCAGGGAATTTAGTATGGGTCATGGGACATGGAATGTGAACCACACATATACCTATAGATGGATTGGTAACCCAAATAACATTGGGAGTGCCCACATTATGCCCATTCTGGAAACAATCAAGATTGACAGATTTGGACATAGGAAGGAGGAATAAAAGAGAGGTCATAGAGGGAATAGATCCAGAAGATGAGTGGCATGAACCATCAGGAGGGGTTAAATTGGGTTGGATGTTAGAATCATTATTTGCTCCCATATCGACCTATAGAAATAGGGAAATGCTCTACCGGCTTTTGGGACAAACTGAGAGATTAGCATCAGCCACTAAAAAGGGGTTTAAGGATTTGAATTTGCAGCTACAAGCAACTAGTAGGATGGCTATACAGAATCGAATGGCATTGGATATGTTGTTATTAAAGGAACATGGTGTCTGCGGGTACCTACATGATAGAACAGATCATTGCTGTATCCATATCCCAAACGTTACAAAGGAAGTAGAAAAAGACATAAGTCAATTGGATGATATAGAATCTAAGATACAGGAAACCAAAGAAGATGCTGAACACAATTGGATTGAAGCAATATTTAGCTCTTTAGGGATCCAGGTTTCTGGTTGGATATCCTCTGTCATTCAATATGTAATAATGATTATAATCTTGGTTGTGATTATTTTTGTAGCATATCGTTGTTTCTTAGGAATGATCTTTAGGGAAAGGATGCATACGAGAAGAGTCATGAAGGCCATGACCCGAAATGAAGTCATGACAAGAATTACTCCACCACCATGTTATATAGAGACTGCTGCATGAAGAAGAGAATTGAGCATCCTTGCAACTGGTTGAAGAATGCTCAAAAGGGGGGAGTTGTTGCCATAAGGCCTCTGTTAGCAGTAGTTAGGCTAAGGAGTTGGTCCCTGTGCAGGCCCATGAGAACCAAACCTGAGAAATGAGGCCTGAGAATCTGCTGATGCAAGGAACAATGTTTAAAGGACTTAGTAGAGCATGTAGTACATAGGTATACAAATTACTTGTGAAATATGATTACATGGTTACCAATAAAATGTTTTCTATGGTGGGAGTTAAGCTTAGAGAATTAACCTTTATTTTAGCTAGAGCAAGCGTGCAAAATTTATAGCCTTTAGAAAGGTTACCTGTAAGATGAATGTGAATGTTTAAAGTAAAATACGTAGGAGACTGCACGTAGGCTGATGAAGTAAGACTTGTAACAAAGGTATAAAAGATAAGCATCTTTTGTAACCAACTCGGGACCCTGACTTTGAGACATTAGTCCTCAGGTCCTCGGGCCCTAAAAATAAAGCACCGCATAAACTGACACTCTGTTGGTTTGTGTTTTCTCTGGGGATCGGGCAGCAAAGCGAAAGACCGCATCTAAGTGAAGGCTCCCTGTTCGGGCACCAGATAAAGCGAGGGAAACCCTTAAATATAAGTGGGAAGCTGGATGGGAGCAAACGCAGATGCAGCCAATATGGTTAATCATACATTCTCCCGTTTATTTAATCTAAAATTCAGGTTATATACACTTCTATATAGTTTACAATTGCAATGACATTCTCATTGGCATACAGCACAGGGAAAAATGTGAACAGACATTGTTTAACTTGTGCTTAAGGTGGCTAAAGTGTTCACACTACTAACTAAACTTATTAACATCTAGAAAACCCACTGTCCCTTGTTAACACCTCAACATAATTTCTAACTGTGCCACAAGCTTCACAGATTAATTTCTAACTGCACCACAGGCTTCACAGGCCTCGGTTTGAGGCCCAGGCTGGGGTAGCTCAAACCTCACTCCAAATATAGATCATGCCCTCGTTCTCTAAGAAATTCTGCTGCAGAAGATCATCTACCTCAGTGACAGGGCTGTTTGTTTTGCCAGGAGTCATTGACTATGATACTGATAGCATAGGGTTAAAATGCTTCTAAAAATCATGGGAATTCTATACAATGGATTCAGGGGAGGTGGAAAAAAAGGTTGGGTCTGGGTAGGCCTGGGAAAGGTGTTGGGGCTTTAACAGTTAACAATGCTTACAGAAAGATATAAAGGACACAGTAACCTTGAAACTGCTAAGTTAAGCAGGAGCTGAGAAAAGACACATGGAGGTAGCATCTAAGCCCAATTAATAATGCTTACAGAAAGATATAAAGGACACAGTAACCTTGAAACTGCTAGCTAGATAACAGTTATGCAAAGTTAAGCAGGAGTTGAGAAAAGACATATGGAGGTAGCATCTAAGCAGCATCAAAAAAAACCCGCAAACAGGAAACTTTGCTAGGCGAATGCCAACCAATCAATAGTAGAGCTTTATGCATGCTTGCCTCGTGCAAAATGTTTATAGCAAATAGGAAAATGCGTGATCGCGTGGACGGAAGCAAAAAACTGTATAAGAGTCCGCACGGACGCAACAATAAACGGAGCATTAGCCTACTCATCATATTGATGTGTCTCGCTTCCTCACCTTCGGCCGCGGCATCTGGCGACCTCCGACGTGATCCTGACACAAGGATAGGAGTCGGAACCAGGCGGACGAGAGAGAGGGTGAACCATCCCGGCTGCCCGGCTGAGGCAGGAGAATCATAAGAAAAGAATTACTGTGGCCACGGCTGACCGGTGAGTCAGGCAGACTGCGGTCTGGATCGGGATGGGGAATGCTGCTATGACGGCGTTGGAAAAGGCGACCGTAGACGGTCTATTAAAAGTCGCTACGACGACTGGGAAAAAAATTGATCGAAGCGATCTGGTGGACTTGTTGTTTTGGTGCCGGCGTCGGGGGCTGTTGGACTCTGCTGGGCAAATATTTGACTTGGCGGCTTGGCAGAAAGTAGGGAGAGAACTGTGGGAGTATGTGCAGATAGGGGCCAAGGATAGTAAGCAGCTGGCAAAAACGTACAGAGAAGTGCGGATGGTTATTGAGCAAGTGCATGCTGATGCAGAGGTAGCAAAGGCATTACAGTTGGCTATTGCTGAAGGACCTGAAAATAGTTTAAGCCGAGAGGAGAAGGAGACGTTAGCTGATGCAGAGAGAAAAGAAGAGCAGGAGAAGGGATACCTTGATGAGTGGGGGGACTTTGCGCCTCCGATGCCCCCTATGGCAGCCCCTGCAGGATTTAAAGGCGCGTTTGATGACATCATACCACCCTGGATTCCAGAGCCCCCAAAAGATCCACCGGCAGTGCAGGGGCAACAGGACAGCGTGCCTCCGATGCCCATGGACATTGATCCAGCTAAGGTACCTCTGCCCAAGGAATCCCCAGAATCCCCAGGGTTAGGGCGTTTGTTAGAGGCTCAGAGGAATGTAATGGAAAAGATATTGTCAGAAATGAAAAGGATTGATGGGGGGGCATCAAAGCCTACTAGAGCGCTCGCATACCAACGTGCTGCTCAGGCTCTAAAGGAGGGTCTGGAGAATATTGAGAAGCAGCTCGATCGCCAGGATGCGAGTGGTTCCCATCCTGAGCAACCACCAGACGAGCCAAAAATGCTTACTAAGTCGCAAAGGTTGAACTTAATTGACTACGCAGCCGATGGTGAGATGGGGGTGGAAGAATTGAATGACCATCTCCGGGAGACTTATGGGCCAGGGCAAGGGCTGACACAAGCGGAAAGGGTAAGGATCGAAACGATGCGGCAGCAACTGCGAGTGCTGGGAAAAGATCCGGACGTTAGGGACTGTCATTATACCGAACCAACCCCTCGGAGGTCTGGGGGTGCAGCCGCAATGGACCCTCCTCGAGACCCTAACTTTGACATCACTAAAAGATGGAAGGGGGTGGTAACAAATGCTGAAATCACCGGGGATTTTTCTTTTACACCGTTGTTGGCTGCTCCAGTGGTGGCCACCCCTAATGGGCCAGAATGGACACCTATTGACTGGAATGCTGTTAATAAGTTGCAGAATTCGGTTCTTGCATATGGTATTAACAACGCACTGGTTAAGCGCCAAGTTCAGGCCCTTTGCAAGTATGCGGAGATGGTACCAACTGATATCCGCTTGTTGATGGAGTTGATTTTGGGACCCACATCTTTCACCCTATTTTTAACTAAGTGGCAGGAGCGTTTAGAGGACAAACAGTTGGAAAATATCCAATTACCTGAAGGGGATCCCCTCCGCCTAGCTACCCTTGAGCAACTAATGGGGACAGGGGCATACAGGGACCCGCAAAGACAGGCGGCTCTTCATCCGCGAGTATTAGCGCAGTCCAAAGCCGCCGCCTTGGAAACCTTTATGGTCCTGCCTCAGCTTGGGAAGGTCAACCCCCCCTATCTGAAGATAATACAAGGCGACGGAGAATCATTCCTAAGTTTTCTTGATAAGGTGAAAGAAGCTGTGGAGGCAGCACCAAATGTGCCAGAAGAAATGAAAGACGTTATGGTAAAGGAAATTGCCACACAGAATGCCAATACGGCTTGCAAAAGGCTGTTGGCTACACTCACCCCTGGGGCTACATTAGTGCAAATGGTGGAAGCATGCGCCCGTGCGCCATGGGAAGAGGAGAAAGAAAAGGCAAAAATTCATGCCACAGCCTTAGCGATCGCATTAAAACAAAACATTCAAGGCAAAGGGGATCGGAGCCCTACTAACTGTTATACCTGTGGAAAACCCGGCCATTTTAAAAAGCATTGTCCCGAAAGGCAAAAGAAGGCTACAGTGAAGCCAGCAGGGCCATTTGATGGTACCTGTAAGCGTTGTGATAAGTTTGGACATAAAGCTCAGGACTGCCACTCTCGTTTCCGGAAAGACGGGACACCATTGAACCAGCAGGGAAACATCAGCAGCCGCGGACCGAGCGCGGCCAACAAATACTCGGGCCGTCGAAACCTCCGCAGCATGGCTGTCTCCACGAGCTGCATGCCGCAACCCGAGGAAGCGCAGGAGTCGATCTGGCCTTGGCAGACGCAGTAATACTAAAGGATGAGAATGTGCATGTGGTCGATTCCACTACCTCTGGACCACTTGGCAACGGCCTGGCAGCCCTACTCATTGGCCGGTCGTCAACAAGCCGACAAGGTATTTTTGTCTTACCTGGACTCATTGATGCAGACTTTGAAGGAGTTATTAAAATTATGGTTAAGGTTTTTGTGCCCCCCATCACTATCCCTAAGGGAAGTCGCATAGCTCAGTTGATCCCATTTTTACCACAAGTTCCGTGAGCCTTGGATGTTAAACGGGGAAACAGAGGCTTTGGCAGCACCGAGGCGAGCCCCACCGGACCTCTCTCCTTATTTACTATGACGCTTACAACGGATCGGCCTCAACGAACAGTGCAGGTGACTAATCCAGGGTTTGAGACGCCTAGAGAACTGCTTCTGACAGATGGCTCAAGACCAAGAGTGATGTTGGACACGGGGTCGGATGTGACCATTTTCCCTATGATGGCGTGGCCAAGGTCGTGGCCACTGATAGCCATCAAGACCCCCATCACAGGCATCGGAGGGGATGCCACTACGTGTCAGAGCGCGCATTGGTGCATTGTCAAAGACATCAGAGAAAACAGGGAAGCAAGAATAAAACCCTATGTTATGCACACGACTCTTTGGATTCTGGGACGAGACGCCATGTCGCAATGGGGCCTGATGTTACAATCTATGCCTTTTTGACGGCGGCCGCTGGGAAGCAGGGCCTACCCGCAATGAAGCTACAGTGGAAAACTGATGATCTGGTTTGGGTTGCCCAGTGGCCGCTTACCAAAGACAAGTTAGAGCCCCTGCACTCACTGGTTGAAGAACAAGCCCGGCTGGGCCACATCAGACCCTCCATCAGTCAATGGAACACCCCAGTTTTTGTTATCAAAAAGAAGTCCGGGAAGTGGCGGTTGCTACACGACTTACGTGCAGTAAATGCAGTAATGAAGCCCATGGGGGCGCTTCAACCTGGTCTGCCGTCTCCGTCAGCGCTACCAAAAGACTGGTATCTTTTAATCATTGATTTAAAAGATTGTTTCTTTTCCATTCCGTTACACCCGGACGACATGGAACGTTTTGCCTTTTCGGTCCCTCAAATTAACAATAGCGCACCAGCCGCCAGATATGAGTGGACGGTATTACCCCAAGGAATGTGCAACAGCCCAACGATGTGTCAGTACTATGTAGATCAAGCTATAAAGCCCTGGAAGATGAAGCACCCAGAGGCCTTGGTGTATCATTATATGGACGACATATTGGTTGCGACCAAAGAACCACTATCCGTCGAGGTAGAACAAGAACTAGAGCACCAGTTGTCGCGGAATGGATTGACCATAGCCCCTGAGAAGGTACAGCGCACATCACCGTGGACATATCTGGGAATGACAGTAACCAAAACTCGCATTCAGCCCAGTAAGTTACAGCTACACACGGAAATTCACACAGTTAATGATGTTCAGAAGCTTGTGGGTGACTTACAATGGCTCCGTACGTGGAGCGGACTGACAAATCAAGATCTGGAACCCTTGGTGGCTTTGTTGCAAGATTCCACTGATCCCGCACAGCCTCGCACTTTGACAAAACAAGCCAGGGCAGCCTTACGAAATATAGAGGAAAAATTGGCTAATCAGCAGTGTTATCGTTATGACCCGCAACAAGAGATAGCGATAGCCGTCTATGGACCACAGACCCATCGGTCAGCGGTAATTATACAAACCACTGGAAAGCTGACCTATGTGCTCGAATGGGTGTTTCCTCCCATCCGACCTTCCTCTTCAATAGAATCATTACCTGAATATATTGGAAGGCTGCTGTTGAAAGCTAGAGTACGAGTGTGGTTGGTGTTTGGAAAGGACCCCACAACGATGTATGTTCCTTGGAAAACCACGGAGTTACTAGGTCTTTGGATGCAAGAATCACTTGTGTTTGCCTTGGCTACCGCTGGAATACAGCTTTCTGTGCACTACCCATCACATCCTTTGTTCAAAACAAGCCTGACGGTTGTCGAGCGCCCTAAGGTGGTAGATCATCCTCTTGTCGAAGGACTCACGATATTTACAGACGCCAGTGGACGTACAGGCAAATATGGATGTGCCTGGTTACAAGATGGTCACTGGGAGACTATAATACTGCAGCAAAACAATACCTCAGTTCAAGTGTTGGAGCTGCAAGCAGTCGCCCTTGCTATGACAACATTTGACTCTGCTCCCGTAAACTTGATCACAGATTCTAACTATGCAGCCGGCCTGGTGAACCGGCTGGACCAAGCTATCATAGGGCATGTGGGCAATATGGCTATAAAAAGTTTGCTAATTAAAATATTAGCCCTTCTGGAGCACAGGCAACACCCCCTTTGGTGTACACACATTAAGAGCCATACCACTTTACCGGGCATTTTAACAAAAGGCAATGCTGTAATAGACCAGGCAGTTTCAGCCTTTTCTCATACGGCTGATGCCGAGACACCTACAGATACTGCAGTTTCTTCTCATAAGTTTTTCCATCAATCTGCCCGTGCTTTACAAAAGGAGTTTGGCCTTTCTCGGGCAGAGGCCCGGGCAGTCGTTGCTGCCTGCCCTGACTGTGCTCGCATTAGCCCAATACAAGCCTCCGGCACTAACCCTCGTGGCCTACAACCTCGAGGTATATGGCAGTGTGACACCACTGAGCTCCCCTCTTTCGGCCGGCTACGCCACCTGCACGTCTCGGTGGACACGTGCAGTCGCGCGGTTTGGGCCACACCTGCAACCTCTACTGCATTTGTTGCTGTTAAGCAGCACTGGCTTGCCGCGTTTGCGGCATTGGGAGTGCCAGCTGTCATTAAGACAGATAACGGCCCAGCCTACACTAGTCAGGCATGTAAACGGTTTATGGATGCATGGGGCATTCAGCATAAAACTGGCATCCCTTATAACAGTACTGGACAAGCGATTATCGAGCGGCGCCATCAGGATATTAAGCGTCTTGCCGCTGTTTTGAAAAAAGAGGGGGAGCTATCCCCCTATAACGCTGTAATGAAGGCATGCTATGTTTTAAATTGGAAAAATCCCGTTGGGGAAGAAAATGACACACCAATACAAAATCATTTTAAGGTCAACCCTAATGACTTGACTCAGTGGGAAGTATTAGTAGACACCTGGGATCCGCACCAGGGGGCATGGGCGGGACAAGGTAGTAAACTGCTTACCTGGGGAAGAGGATATGCTTGTGTCGTTACAGGAGAATCGCGCCCGAGGTGGTTGCCAGCAAAGTGGGTGCGGCCCTGGCTTCCAGCGACGAAACCCAGCAGACACACCGACAGCGACTCCGAGCACGTCAAAGATTAGGCCTATTATGTCAAGCCCTTGAGACTCTGCTCAACCTACCGCCAAACACCTTGAACTGTGATTCCCCTCACGCAGTTGACATAACTCGGGTCATTCGTCTTTGGGAACAACAGAAGAGCAGGCGTAGACGGGCCGTAACTCAGTTGTGCTGTGGCCGCGCTGGATATTTGTGTGATACAGTAACTGTGGAATGTGGAGGCTGTAGGAGAATAGTGCAGGGACGCAGCCTTGCTAATTTGTATGGCTGTATTGAGTGTCAGCGCGCTTTAACCGCAAGAAACGTGTTTGTGGCATTGCGGGAGTGGGTTTCCCTTCCCGACGCTACTGACAATCAGTTGCTGGAGCTCTTTGAAAGTAGAGAAGAGCGAGCTTTAGCAGAGTGCGCTTATTGCTTAGCTTGGTTTTGCAGCAATATAATAGTGTTTAAGAGAACTAAGGTTATTAGCACGCGGTATATGATACAGTGCCAACATCATGGCAATTATTGGAAACATTATTGGAAAAAATAGGAGCAGCTTAATTTTGCTTTTGCTAATGGGAATAAGTATTGAGGCTGTTGCTTGCACAGAGCTATTGAACATAGATGACAGGCAGAACATGTGGGTCACCTGGGCCAACAAAACTGGCCAAGAGAGCTTTTGCCTATCATTAGCTACCCCTTCTGATCCTTTTAGAACTTGTCTAATAGGAGTGCCAGTCGTTAACCATACAAAAATATACCATAATGCTAATATTAGGCCGAAAAACGTGTCCTCGTTACAGGAATTAAGATTGCTAGGCTCAGTTGCCACCAACGATTCTTGCTTTAAGTTTCATGGCAATGGCAGCAACCTTTCTCCAGTACGATTTTACAATTATTCTCTTTATTGTAATGGCACAGCACATATTTACAACCCCCGTAACCTCACAGTCGCACTCCCAGAAGGGATATTTCTGATCTGTGGTGATAGAGCCTGGCAAGGTATCCCAGCAAATGCTAGCGGGGGACCCTGTTACTTGGGCAGGATTACAATGTTTGCCCCCAATATCACCGCTGTCATCACAGCGAATCATAATCGGACTCGCCGTAGGCGGGCCGTGTCGCAATTAGGCCCTGACTGCAAGGACACCATGGAACTGTGGGATCCCCCCGAAGTAATCCTCGCTAGTATTTTTGCCCCTGGGGTGGCTTCTTCCCAAGCATTGACACAATTGAGACGCTTAGCCTGCTGGACAGGCAAACAGATTAATATCACCTCCAATATTCTTGCCGACTTAACGCTTGATGTTGAAGGGGTCAGACACGTAGTTCTTCAGAACCACGCCGCGATTGATTTCTTATTATTGGCACAAGGCCATGGTTGTGAGGAGTTTGAAGGGATGTGTTGTATGAATCTATCAGATCACTCTAACTCTATTCACCGACAGCTTGCTCAATTGAGGGATAACATGCATAAATTACAGGTGACCTCGGACCCTTTCACAAATTGGCTGGCCTCTTTTGGGTTTTCCCCTTGGCTTGTGTCACTTGCAAAAGGGGCATTTTTGGTACTTGTGGTTGTTTTTGCCATACTGTTATTTGGGCCTTGCATTTTACGATGTTTTATGGCTCGCATGCAAGCAATGACCCAAGCCTTATTCGAAAAAAGAGGGGGAGATGTTGGGGCTTTAACAGTTAACAATGCTTACAGAAAGATATAAAGGACACAGTAACCTTGAAACTGCTAGCTAGATAACAGTTATGCAAAGTTAAGCAGGAGTTGAGAAAAGACACATGGAGGTAGCATCTAAGCCCAGTTAATAATGCTTACAGAAAGATATAAAGGACACAGTAACCTTGAAACTGCTAGCTAGATAACAGTTATGCAAAGTTAAGCAGGAGTTGAGAAAAGACATATGGAGGTAGCATCTAAGCAGCATCAAAAAAAACCCGCAAACAGGAAACTTTGCTAGGCGAATGCCAACCAATCAATAGTAGAGCTTTATGCATGCTTGCCTCGTGCAAAATGTTTATAGCAAAAAGGAAAATGCGTGATCGCATGGACGGAAGCAAAAAACTGTATAAGAGTCCGCACAGATGCAACAATAAACGGAGCATTAGCCTACTCATCATATTGATGTGTCTCGCTTCCTCACCTTCGGCCGCGGCAGAAAGGGAACCAAAACTACGTAGGCCCTAGGAACGAAAGGTTAGGCTTTGTCTTTACTAGATCATGTGAAACTGCACCTGCATAATCATCATAAGATAAATGATATGATTGCTAAATGTAATGATTGTTTGGTAATTGAATATGATTATTTTTTAAGAATCATGAGAAACTATGTTTGGGGGGCCTGATGAAAACTACAAGAATTCATACAATAGAACAATAGAGGTTTAATAATTAATATGTAGTTATATAACAAAAGGGTATAAAAACATGTCCCTCTCAAATCCATGTCAGAGTCAGATTTGGGTTTGTACCCCTGATTCCCAGAGCTCTTCAATAAAAGCACCTGTATATAATCATTCTGTGATTATGTGTTTCAACGCTAACAATACAGTTGGGGAAATAAAAATCATGGCTTGGACTCCACAGCCCCCCTGCGTGGTCCCTGCAGGGAGCAAAATCACACAGCTTGTACTGTTCCTGGCAGCCCCCTTATCCGCACCCCTGATAGCTACACAGAGGGGAGGCGGGTTTGGTTCAACAGGGATACCACAGATTTTCTGGACACAACGTATCACTTCTCAGCATCCCACATGCCAATGCAAAGTGTCTCTGAAAGGCAAGGAGTTAATTTTAACCAGGCTTATTGATACCAGCACAGATATTGGTCTTATCTCCCGAAATCAATGGCCTAATGATTGGCCATTAATGCCCATCCCCCAAGTCCTTCCAGGGGTGGGTGGGAACAGTAAAAGCTATCAGAGCCAACATCTGGTGCAAATTACAGGGCCTGAAGGGAGGGTAGCTACTGTCAGACCCTTCCTGCTGTCTGAGACACTGATCTTGTGGGGGAGAGATGTTTTATCACAGTGGGGAATTTTTATGCAGTCAAATTTTGCATAAGGGTCATTAGAACGCGCGACACTCCCAAACTGACTTGGAAAACCTCTGATCCAGTTTGGTTAGACCAATGGCCCATGTCATTAGAAAAACTGTGCGTATTACAGGAACTTGTACAAGAACAGCCAAAAAAAAAGGACATATACTCCCATCTAATAGCCCTTGGAATTCACCTGTGTTTGTAATTAAAAAGCGGTCTGGGGGGTGGACACTGTTGCATGACTTGAGGAAAATAAACGAGGCAATTGAGGGAATGGGGCCCCTACAACTGGGGCTCCCATCCCCTTCCATGATCCCTAGAAATTGGCATCTAACAGTAATTGATTTAAAGGATTGTTTTTTTGATATTCCGCTGCATCCAGATGATGCACCCAAATTTAGGTTTTCTGTGCCAAGTATTAATATGCAGGCACCTCTAAATTGGTACCATTGGCTGGTACTTCCTCAAGGAATACGAGACGGCGCCACCATATGCCAGTGGTATGTGTCAAAAACTCTGAGTCTGGTACGGGAAAGTATGCCTGATGTTCTGTTGTATCATTCATTATATGGATGATATCCTCATCTCTGCAGAAACTGTGGTTCGTGTGGAAGACGCAGTGCAGGCTGTCTGCCAAGCTGTTACATCAGTGGGCCTGACCATTGCTTCTGAAAAGGTTCAAAAGATCTCGCTGGAAATATTTGGGCTGGCGTGCATTCTATTTCGGCACAACCCTTGCAAATTTCAACTGAAATCAAAACTACATGATGCACAGAAATTGCTGGGAACAATAAATTGGATTTGTCCCTTGCTTGGGATTTCAAATGCAGATTTGGAGCTTTGTTTGCCCTCCTGGGAGGAGAGCCCGACCTCTTATCACCTAGACACTTAAGGAAACACAGACTGTGCTTCAGAAAGTGGCTGATGCTATCTCTCAGAGACGATCAGCTTGGTGGGCTCCAGAACTGCCACTGTGGCTAATCATTTTAAACCCTAGCAGGCAACCTCATGCCTTAATATTTCAGTAGGACTCAGAAAAACCAGACCCTCTGCTAATTATTGAATGGGTCTTTTTGCCTAATAACATGACCAAGACTATTTCCATGCAAGATGAACTTATGGCCATGATGATTACCAAAGCTCGTCAAAGACTGACCTCCTTGGCTGGGAAAGAATTTGATCATATCTATCTACCTCTTGCAATGTTTTATTTGAATTGGTAGCTACAGATGTCTGAAAAATTGCAAATTGCTTTAGCAGATTACCCAAGGCAGATATCCATCCACATAAACACAAATTGTTAAGCTCTTCTTTTAATTTACTCCCCAAGCCAAAGAGAAGTGAGACTCCTTTGCGAGCTACGACAATATTCACAGATGGTTCTGAGGCATTGAAGACTGTAGTCAAAATTGATAGTGCTGAGATAATGTAGCTAGGACTTCCCTTTTGCTAACAGAAGCCAGACTGAAGGAACTGATAAGGAACTGATAAATCATGGGAGCTGTCAAACTAGGCTTCTGCATCCTGAATAATCAATAGACCCTATTCTCGGGGTTTAGTCGGTTGTTTCCTCACCCGAGATTCCAAGGCTGGCTGGTGGTTCGTGTGGGCACGAAGGGAGTGATTTTCCCTCTGGACCTCTGAAGGATTTAGGGTCTGCTGTCTGACTCTGTGTCTCTGTGTTCTGTGCTGAGCTCGGTGCTCGGTGTTCGGCGCGAGAATGATGAGGAGTCTCAAGGTCTTGCTTTTCTGGTTTCTCGCGTTGTTTATTAGTTCTTATCTTACAATTCTCTGTGTCCGGCCATGGTGTTCACAGCAGCTCGGACACAAGGCGACTCCCCTGTGTCCGGCCATGGTGTTCTCAGCAGCTCGGACACAAGGCGACTCCCCTCCTGTGTCCGGCCATGGTGTTCACAGCAGCTCGGACACAAGGCGACTCCCCTGTGTCCGGCCAAGGTGTTCTCAGCAGCCTGGACACAAGGCGACTCCCCCTCTGTGATGGGAGGTCGCTACCTCTTATACAGATAACTACGTACCCATTGTTTACAATTCTATGCCAATGTCTATCACCTATACTAACAGGGTCATTTCTACTTTGATCCAATCCACTGAAACTATTTTGTGCCCACGTCACTGCAGAAGATGGATGCCAAGGGAGAAGAAGAAGAACCCAGGGCACCGCCCTACAATCACCATCTTGTCCCTTTGCATCTACATTCTAAAAATCCATAACTACAAAATCTTCTGCACAGTGATAACTACACTACTCTCTGTCACACATTTGTGACTTGCAATTCTTCTCTCTGTTGGATGTTTTTCTCATGGACCAAAATCAAAGCCTGTGTCTTCCTGGGCTCTGTGCCAGGCAAATCCCCCTGCACAGACCCCAGACCCTCTTTTTTGGGTCCCAGGCCTCTCTACCGAGGTCTGTGACTTCCCAGGGCGCCCAGAGGGATGTCCTGGACTCCAACACCCTATGAACACAATACAATCATAAATCAAACAGTCCTGGGAAAAACAGGATTTAGCTGTCACGAACACTAAAGGTTAAAAAGTCAGAGCTGAGGAAGACAATCTTACTTCATCATTTTGGGACCCCACCCCATTAAAAAGACCACCGACCCATTTCAAAGAACAAACTACGCATGCTTGATGGCTCTTTGGGCTAATTACCATACGAAGCGGGGAATGGGAGGTATCAGAGCTATGAATATGCATTTGTAGTTTGTGTATTCAATACTCCTGTAGATAAAAGACCCTGTGATGATCTGTAAATTGCGCGTGTGTTTCTGGGAGCTATCCCGCACGCTGCCCGGCGTCGTAATAAACATACACTTTCTAACTTTAAACTGTTAGAGAGTCTTTGTCCGTCATAGTTGGATATTGGTATTAGATCAATGTCCATAGTTTTTTAATCAATCATTTTGGCGAGCCAGCCAGGAGAACTGCTCTTTCTGGCCGTGGGGCCGGTGGGTCTAGGACCCCTCAGGGCGCCTGCCCGAAGTTTTCGGGGTGAGGGCTCCTCAGACCTTCTCGTCCACCCAGGGAAAGACCAGAACCTCCTGGAACTACGGACAAAAGGTATGTTTAAAGAAAAATGTATTGAATGTAGGTACCTTTGAATAGAGGCGGCTTATAAGTCATAAGAGACGTCTTATGCAAAGCAGAGGCCTGGGTTTTGGAATCTCCGAGGAGTATTGTAACAGTTGTTGTGTTCCAGGTAAAGCTGGTCACTTGTTGGCTGCATTCCAGGGGGGAAAGCAGCGGCGGCACAGAGCTGCTGGTATTGGGAGCGTAGTGGGTCCATCTTTGGTTTGTCCAGGTAAAGCTGGTCACTGTTGGCTGCATTCCAGAGGGGAAAGCAGCGGCAGCACAGAGCTATTGATATCGGGAGCGTAGTGGCTCCATCTTTGGTTTGTCCAGGTAACGCTGGCCACTGTTGGCTGCATTCCAGGGGGGAAAGCAGCGGCAGCATAGAGATGCTGTATTGGTTATAGGAGCAAAATGGCTCCAATTTGGCTTGTAGTTTAAAGGTGCACTTTGGTAATTCATAATCTGAGAGGCTAGCCTGAATTTTTGAGGTGAACAGGGTCCCGTTTTGAGTTGCGGTCGCGAACGCTGGATGTGTGTGTATTCGTGTCTGTTTGGGTTTTCGATTGAGTGCTTACAAAGAGAATAATTTGTGTACCGTGTGTGTGTGAATTGTGAAAGTTTGTGTTGTAAGTGTTTTTGTTTTTAAAGTGTGTTACTAACCCTTGTAAGTGTTACAAATTTAAAGTTGTAAGAGATTTTAAAACCCCCGCCGATCTGCGGAAGGATATCTCTGCTGAAAAGCAGAGGAATTCGGGGGGGGGGATGTGCTTGGGCCGTGACTGGAGGGTGTCACGGAGAGTGCTGTGAGTCCTGACTGCATAACTGATAGTGTGATTTTAATCAGTGTGTTGTTCAATAGAAAAACATCTGTAGGTGGATAAACTGTTTATTGTTTATTAGAAAAACAAGCAAGTGTAAAAAGTTTTGGGTGGGGTTTTTTTTGTGCTTTTTCCAAGCCTTTTCCTGAGATATCACAGTGATCAGGCAGGAATCTGAGTTGTCCCGGTAACCAGCAGGGAGCCGGGATTTGTAGACTCCTAGCCTCCGGCTGTATCTTTGAAATTCTGAAAAAGCCTGATGTGTTTGTTTTAACTGTTGTTTGTTTGTAGAATGCAGTTTTAATTGTAAAAAGAGCCAAAACTGCCTGATCGAGAAACCCCCCGCTTTTTCCTCAGTGCAGAAAATTTGTGGAGTGTTTTTGATCGAAGACGCTGTGTTAAAATCTTTAACTAAGTGAGTTTAAAGTAGTCAAAACCCATTGTTTTGTGAGCCTAAAAAAATTGCTATCACATAAACAGGTTTTGGTGAAGGGGGACAGTGTATAAGAAGTTGATTGCAATTTTTCTTCAATTGTTAACTTTTTGTTTTAAGATTAACAAGATGTTCTTTTCCTTTTTCTGGTAAACTATATGCCTAGGAATAAGAAGCACAAGAATTGAAAAGCTGGTTCAAAGAGTTCCTCTGCCCAGGGATGGAATTTCAGAAACCCTCAAAATTAATAACTAGTAATTTGAATTAAGTGTCTGGGTAATCGTGTGTTTTTTTCTTTTAAATAAAAAGAATTTTTCCTTTTTTATGTAAACACAAATTCTTTCTTCAACAGCTGGTGCTTCGAGCCTTGTTTTAAAGAATACATATTGCTAACTTTTTGTTTTAAGAATAGAAGGAACAAGAATTGAAAAGCTGGTTCAAAGAGTTCCCCTGCTCAGAAACGGAATTTCAGAAACCCTAAAAATTAATAACCAGTAATTTGGATTAAGTGTCTAGGCAATTGTATGGGGTTTTTCTTTTAAGTAAAAAGAATTCTTCAACAGCAAGCAATGACCTCTGATGAAGAGACAAAACTGATTAAGGTCCCCTTTTCCTCAATTGATTTAGAGATTTGGGAAAAGGGTGCTAAAGGCTATCGAAGTGATCCAATAGGGGTTGCTAAGAAAATGAAGTTTATAATCAAGCAGCATTTACCCGATTAGGCAGACCTCCAATTGCTGCTTGATGCCATAACAGAGAAAAAGAAATAAAATTCTTGATAGACACCGGGGCAATAAAACCCTAACACCTGTAACCAGTAACTATGTAATAGTAAAAGAAGCGGCTGGCCAACCTAAAAAAGGCTTACATTTACAAACCATTGAAGTTTAAATTGGGGAAACAATAGAGAATCCATCGATTTTTATATATGCCTAATGCTCCATCTGCACTTTTGGGCAGAAATCTGCTAGAGCAGCTGGAGGCAAAAGTAATATTTAAAAATAGAAAAATTATTTTGGAGGTAAAGAATCAACAATATGTAAAACTGTTAAAAAAATTGAAAAAAAAAAAAATAAAAAAGAAAATAGATTAGGTGTTTCCTGGAGTGTAGGCTCCTGACATGTCGGCAGGGCAAAGAAAACTTTTTAAAGATAAAACTACTGAAGGAGTGTCAGTTTAAATTCAACACTCCTATCGTGCCAGTAAAGAAGCCTGACAAGTCATAACTTAGCTGTTAACAAGATAACTGAAGGCTTGTATTCAGTAGTTGCTAACCCTTATATCTTGTCAACTCATTTACTGTTTTAGATGTGCAGATGCTTTCTTTTGCCTCCCTCTCCATAAAGCCAGCCAGAAAATCTTTTCATTTGAGTCCTTTGAGGTGGTCCTTGCACAGGAAAGCCTCCATCTGAATAGAAGATATTTGGGGAGCAGCTTGCAAACAGTTGCTCCAGTATGCAGAAGACCTCCTAATAGCTACCCAGATCCAGGGAACATGAGTGGACCGGACGGTAAGCCTCCTAAACTTTTTGGGCTTGCAGATCCCAGAAGAAAGCCCAACTGGTGAGGCAAACAGTCATTTACCTGGGTTAAGAAAGCTATTCAGGCCTTTGACCAGCTAAAGAAGGCTGTCATGTCAGCTCCAGCCCTGGAACTTCCAGACGTGAGTACACGGCTCCTAAAGGATGGCCAGAGTGCCTCAGAATTCACTCTAGGCCAGAAGATGCCTGTGCTAGTGTCCCATACAATGTCTGCAGTCCTTGAAGAAAAGGAGGACATTAGATCTCCCCACAGAGATTCCTAATGTACCAAGCTATACTGGTAGAACAAGACAATGTTAAGATTGTGGTAACTAACATTGTGAACCCAGCTTCCTTCCTCAGCGGGAGTATAGGAGAACCAGTGATCCACGACCACCTGGAGCCACCTACTCCAGTCACCCGGATCTGAAGGACACTCCGATTGAGAATGCTGAGACCTGGTTTACTGACAGAAGCAGCTACGTTGTCAGTGGAAAGAGGCATGCTGGGTATGCAGTTACCACTAGCAGAGAGGTAATAGAGTCTGGACCATGGCCCACCAACACCTCTGCACAGAAGGCTGGACATCTACTCAAGGTATGCCTTTGAGGTAGTCCTTGCACACGGAGCCATTTAAAAAAATCCTAAAGCTGCTAGATGCTGTGCAGCTACTTGAGAGGATGGCACAGATCGCATCAAAAAGTGAGCTCTAATTGGAAGAATATGCTGGCGGACAGAGAGGCAAAAGACGCAGCTAAAGGTGAGGTACCCCATGAGACAATTGAGGCAGGCAGCACTTATCCCAGATGAAAAAAAAAAAAATTCAATTTAAGGTAAGCCAGTATAACTTATTAAAGCAGAAAAAGCAAATTATAATCAGGAAGGGTGGGCCATGACAGAGAAAGAGAAGCTTGTAGTACCATCCTATTTGTTATGGCCATTAGTGCAAAGAGAACATGGGAAAACACACTGGGGAATAGACATCTTGTATAGTTATTTGAAAGAAAGAATTGTGGCCAGAAAGTTACAAGGTACAGTGATACAGGTAACCCGTCAGTGTAGTCTTTGCCTCCAAACTAATTCCAAAAATACACCAAAGCCTAAAATGGGACAAATTGGGAAAGGCTGTGGACCTGGGCAACAATAACAAATTGATTTTACAGAGCTGCCCAGGAAGGGAGGATATCGTTACCTATTGGTGTTAACTGATACCTTTTCAGGATGGCCAGAAGCCTTGCCTACTAGAATGGCTAAAGCCTGAGAAGTAACCAAAGCACGGTTGCAAAAAAGTACTGGGGGTAGAGTTCCAGCCACCATATCCCCAGATAAAGGACCACAAGTATATGGTGGCCCTAAATAGAGAAATTAAGAAATATGTGGCTGGAGCTCAAAACAAAAATTAGACAACCTAGAAATTAAGTCTTTTGCAGAAAGGTTCTTGGAACCACAGTGAGAAGGAGCATTCCAGATGCTTCTTACTACTTTCACTACAATCAAGATCAAAGAACAGAAGGCCTGGATCCATCACTCCTGAGTGAAGAAAGCCCCAGAAGGAATCTGGAAGATCACACCAGGTGATGACGAACTGAAACTGAAGCTCACTAGGAACCACGAATAGAAGGACTAATAATTATTATGGACATTATGTAGAAAGTTGTAATTATTGCTGTAATAAGCTTAACCATAACAAGGGTCAACACAATACTGCGTAGGTACAATGTGACTGAGATAAACAGGTGCCAAAGAAAAGCTTATGATGCTTACTCTCGTAAGGCTTTAAATAAGATGCTAAGGGTTATGGGAAGGAAATGTCCTCCATTTAGACTCAAAATAGAGGGGTGTGCAATAAAAGAGTACCTGTAATAGAAAGGCTGTGATCCCCAGGTGCCATCTAGAGATCTCTCACTGGGGTGCTAGGAATAGGGTTGGGAGTATTTCACCTATAATCCTGTGACTAGTACAGTGACAGCCTTTGTTTTAACTATACATGCCAATAGTCCCCTAAAGATTAAATCATGAGGGAACTGTATTGTACCCTTCTGAACACCGAATGTGAGCACAAGAAATTGAAGGAAAATGGCAAACTGTTAATCTAGAGCCCTGTACTGCAAGAAGACAGTTAAGATCTGTCACTTTGAGACAAACAGAAAACTTCACTGGTGTATACAGGGCAAGGTTGTGTCTGTCCAAAGACAATTCACCATGACACAGAAACCATCAAAGGAGTATTTAAGAGGCTTGAGGAACATTTGTCCCATCACTGGTGGGATGTGCATTTTGGGTGGTCTCCAACAGCAACTTGTATACTAAATGCCTTAGTCCACCCTATAGTTGTGTTGCTTATTTTGGTTAGTATAAGTTTAGTTTTATCTGTTGCGATGCTTGTTTGGAATTGGAGGATGCTACAACGAATAGCAGCCTTAACCTCATTATCAAAAGTGTATGGCTTGGTCTTAAGAGACACTAGCTGTACAGATTGGATTGATGAAAAAGACTCTTTTGAGTAAAAGAATTTACTCACTTTAAAAAGAGAAATGGGGAAAATGAGGCATTGAAGACTGTAGTCAAAATTGATAGTGCTGAGATAATGTAGCTAGGACTTCCCTTTTGCTAACAGAAGCCAGACTGAAGGAACTGATAAGGAACTGATCAATCATGGGAGCTGTCAAACTAGGCTTCTGCATCCTGAATAATCAATAGACCCTATGAACACAATACAATCATAAATCAAACAGTCCTGGGAAAAACAGGATTTAGCTGTCACGAACACTAAAGGTTAAAAAGTCAGAGCTGAGGAAGACAATCTTACTTCATCATTTTGGGACCCCACCCCATTAAAAAGACCACCGACCCATTTCAAAGAACAAACTACGCATGCTTGATGGCTCTTTGGGCTAATTACCATACGAAGCGGGGAATGGGAGGTATCAGAGCTATGAATATGCATTTGTAGTTTGTGTGTTCAATACTCCTGTAGATAAAAGACCCTGTGATGATCTGTAAATTGCGCGTGTGTTTCTGGGAGCTATCCCGCACGCTGCCCGGCGTCGTAATAAACATACACTTTCTAACTTTAAACTGTTAGAGAGTCTTTGTCCGTCATAGTTGGATATTGGTATTAGATCAATGTCCATAGTTTTTTAATCAATCAGTTCTGGGAGAACCCATAAATCAGTGATTGTATGGAAGGATTCTGAAACTGGAACCTGGCAATCTGATATTGCTGTTGTTGAAGGTGCTGCCCGATCCCCAGAGAAAACACAAACCAACAGAGTGTCAGTTTATGCGGTGCTTTATTAGGGGCCCCGAGGACCTTGAGGACTCGCGTCTCAAAGTCAGGGTCCCGAGTTGGTTACAAAAGATGCTCATCTTTTATACCTTTGTTACAAGTCTTACTTCATCAGCCTACGTGCAGCCTTCTACGTATTTTACTTTAAACATTCACATTCATCTTACAGGTAACCTTTCTAAAGGCTATAAATTTTGCACGCTTGCTCTAGCTAAAATAAAGGTTAATTCTCTAAGCTTAACTCCCACCATAGAAACATTTTATTGGTAACCATGTAATCATATTTCACAAGTAATTTGTATACCTATGTACTACATGCTCTACTAAGTCCTTTAAACGTTGTTCCTTACATCAGCAGATTCTCAGGCCTCATTTCTCAGGTTTCGTTCCCATGGGCCTGCACAGGGACCAACTCCTTAGCCTAACTACTGCTAACAGAGGCCTTATGGCAACAACTCCCCCCTTTTGAGCATTCTTCAACCAGTTGCAAGGATGCTCAATTCTCTTCTTCATGCAGCAGTCTCTATATAAGATGGTGGTGGAGTAATTCTTGTCATGACTTCATTTCGGGTCATGGCCTTCATGACTCTTCTCGTATGCATCCTTTCCCTAAAGATCATTCCTAAGAAACAACGATATGCTACAAAAATAATCACAACCAAGATTATAATCATTATTACATATTGAATGACAGAGGATATCCAACCAGAAACCTGGATCCCTAAAGAGCTAAATATTGCTCCAATCCAATTGTGTTCAGCATCTTCTTTGGTTTCCTGTATCTTAGACTCTATATCATCCAATTGACTTATGTCTTTTTCTACTTCCTTTGTAATGTTTGGGATATGGATACAGCAATGATCTGTTCTATCATGTAGGTACCCGCAGACACCATGTTCTTTTAATAACAACATATCCAATGCCATTCGATTCTGTATAGCCATTCTACTAGTTGCTTGTAGCTGCAAATTCAAATCCTTAAACCCCTTTTTAGTGGCTGATGCTAATCTCTCAGTTTGTCCCAAAAGCCGGTAGAGCATTTCCCTATTTCTATAGGTCGATATGGGAGCAAATAATGATTCTAACATCCAACCCAATTTGACCCCTCCTGATGGTTCATGCCACTCATCTTCTGGATCTATTCCCTCTATGACCTCTCTTTTATTCCTCCTTCCTATGTCCAAATCTGTCAATCTTGATTGTTTCCAGAATGGGCATAATGTGGGCACTCCCAATGTTATTTGGGTTACCAATCCATCTATAGGTATATGTGTGGTCCACATTCCATGTCCCATGACCCATACTAAATTCCCTGGACTCCTTATAGTAGTAGTTTTGCAATTCACCTGCTTTTGTCCTTTTAATTCTCCTTTTATAGAGTGGTTGTATCCTCTACATTCACATCCCCATTTCAGCAAAATCTTCACTGGTACCAGCCCTACCTGCTCTCCTGGTGTATCACACGTAATTACCCTTGTGCAATTCCATGACTCTACTTTCTCTGTCATTTTCCTATGACTTGTTTCTGCTGTCAGGACATGGGCATGTGTCTGGTTCTTTCTACCAGTCCATTGTATACACCATCCAATTTTCCCTAGATAACTATATGTTTCCAGCAAGCTTGGCCCCCAGATTGCTTGCCATGTAGTCCACTCTTCCTTGCCATCCTGGCAAACCACTTCATAGTAGTATTTTGTAATGGGCATTTTATGTGATTGTACCTCATCATATTCACACCATCCTACATTTTTGAATCGTCCAATCGTGACGAATTTGGAATTGGGTAAGGCTTCACAATCCCCTCTACTTCCAGGTGATGACCACTGTTTGCGGAGAGTTGTTGTTTTAACTGTCCACTCAGTATGGTTATGCAACTCTTTCCTACATTCCTTTGTCCCATTTCTGGTGATCGGAGGCATTTCAGTGATAGGAATAATTCCCCAGGGTATGGGATCCCCTGCTGCATGGGGTAGAGGTAGACAAGCAGTTATGGATGACACATTCTGGGTTTTTCCAAAGTCTCGTATCAGTCCTACTACCAGATTCTCCTGTTTAGAGTTTCTTGGTAACCCTACCTCATTATCTACCTGCCGAGTCACTCTCACCTCGTCTAGGTACATCATCGTTCTTGCATGTGCCCACCAATCATCCTGTGCTATCCAACACCAGTAAATGCCTTCATCTTTTCCTGGCTGCACATTCCTTACTATCAGGATAATTGATTCTCCTAATCTCCTTTCTATCTGATACTTCCTTCCAGATGTTAAATTTTTCCCAAACCACCATCCATACTCGGAAAAATGCTGGCCTTCTTTAACTTCAGAAGTAAAAATCACATCCTTCCCTTTGGTCACTTGATATTCTCCATGTTGGGCCTTAATTTCAGAGCCTAAGCGGGCCCTTGCCTCCACCTTTCGCAACCCAAAATTCCCTTTCCCTCCACAAGACACTATGCACAGATATATACCTTCTGTCTCTCCTATCTTTGGATCAGTATAATTCAGCCACCCCTTCCCATAAGTTCCCAGAGTCCACCAACTTATATTCCCCAGCTGTCTTTCCCATTGCTGATGTTTATTCTGTTTCCACCACTTGACTTGGATATCCTGATAACATTCCTTTTCCAATTTGAAGGTACAATTTATTCTCAAAGGAGGTCCGTCCCACATATCCACCTGAGTTGAGACTGGAGTTACATTTACAGCTACAGTTTCTTCACTTATTTTCCCAGTATCCCATGGTAAAACTTTCAATTTGAAACTCCCATAATCAAAACTCTCTCTTATCCAGACTATGCAACGATAAACATCACTGTCAGTTATCGTGACATTGGATAGTTGCAGGGTGGTATTTCCTTTTTGCTCATCCTTATCCCAAACCATAGTTATACCTGTATGAATTTGTTCTGCCCCACGTCTTCTCCACTTTATATTGATTTCGTCGGATCCAACTTTCTGGTTGTCCGTGAACAGACAGGTCATAGACACATTCATTCCTTCCATCATCACTATTTTGGGTTCAAGTTCTGTAATAACTAAAAATTCATTGGTTAAAGGTAATAAACAGATCAGCAAGAACCCAACCATCAGAATCTGTCCTTGGGCCGGAACACCATTCGAGTGGGGGTTAACGGTTGAACTTCCCAACGGGTCGGCACCTTCTTGACTCGGGTGTAATGTATCCAATTGTCGATCCCCTCGACTTTTACTGCGGTGAAGGTGGTCATGATCACTTGTCGTGGGCCTTCCCATGTTTCTTTCAGAGGGTCTGTGTTCCAATTCTTCACATAGACCTGGTCTCCCGGCTGGATGTCATGGACAGGATTTTCCAGCGGCAGGGGTCTGTTCCATTGCAGGGCTCCTTTTAGGGCAGTAAGTACCTTATTCAGAGACAATACATAATTAAAAAGCACATCATTCCCTACTACATGAGGGTCTCCCTTTAATACTGTAGCATGATATGGTCTGCCATACAGTATCTCGTATGGACTTACTCCTATCCTCTCCCGGGGTTTAATCCTAATTCTTAACAAGGCTAATGGTAGGGCCTGAGGCCACTGGATTTTGGCCTCTTGACAGATTTTCTTAATCTGTCCTTTCAGGGTTTGATTCATCCTCTCTACTTGCCCGCTGGATTGAGGCCGCCATGGGGTATGCAAATTCCAGGTAACATCTAACAGTCGGGCGACTGTCTGTACCACTCCTGCCACAAAATGAGGTCCCCTGTCAGAAGAGATCCCTAATGGAACCCCAAATCTCGGAATGATTTCTCTCATTAATGTTTTCACTACTTCTTTGGCCTGATTAGTTCTGCAAGGGAATGCCTCTGGCCATCCCGAAAACGTGCAGACATACACCAGCAGATACTTGTATCCTTGTGATCGAGGCAATTCAGAAAAATCTATCTGCCAATAATCTCCTGGCTCTGCTCCTACCTGTAATTTCCCTAGTTGTATCTGCTTCCTCACTACTGGATTGTTTTTAAGGCACACTGGGCACATGGCATTCACTCGTTTAGCCATTGTTAACATCTGGTTAGAGATAATTTCCCTCTTCAGAAATTTTACCAATACCTCTGCTCCCCAGTGGCATTTATTATGCTCAGTTTCTAAAATCACCTTCATCAATTTGGTAGGGACCACTACTTGGCCAGTCCCAGTCACATACCATCCCATTGCATTCTTCTGGGCCTGGACCAGCTGTGCCAATTTCTCATCCTCAGCGGAATAACTGGGTTTTTGTCCCATATAAGGTTGTACTGGTCCTACCTTCGTTGGAATCAGCGCCATTTCAGTCCAGACCTTTCTAGCAGCTTTTCGTGCGATTAAATCAGCCAGCCGATTCCCTCGAAAAATCTTTCCCTCATCTTTCTGGTGTCCTTTTACATGCATCACAGCCACTTCCACTGGCTTATACACAGCTTCCAGTAGCAGCAGGATCTCATTCCGATGTCGAATGGATGTCCCCTGTGAACTTAACAGTCCTCTCTCTTTCCATAAAGCCCCATGTACGTGCAGAACTCCAAATGCATATTTTGAATCTGTCCATATATTTACCTTTTTCCCACTGCTCAGGACCAGGGCTCTGGTTAATGCTATAATTTCAGCCTTCTGTGCAGATGTTCCTGGGGTGAGGGCCTTAGCTTCCACCACCTGTGTGAGGGTCACCACTGCATACCCGGCATACCTGGTTCCATTCTCTACGAAGCTAGATCCATCGGTATACAGTTCCCAGTCTGGCACCTCCAGGGGCACATCTCTCAGGTCCGGTCGGCTAGCGTACACCTGTTCGATGGTTTCCACACAGTCATGTGTTAATTCGCCCTCATTCTGCTCACTGCGGAGGAACTCTGCTGGATTGATGCAATTAGTCACTTTGAGCTCAACATCATCCTGTTCTCTGAGCAATGCATGGTACTGTAACAATCTGCTAGAGGACATCCAATGCCCCCCTTTTTGTTCCAAAACTGCCAGTACCATATGGGGCACAAACACCTCCATCTTTCTCCCCAGGGTCAATTTTCGGGCCTCCTGGATCAGTATCACTGTGGCTGACACTGCCCGCAAGCATGCCGGCCATCCTGCGCTCACAGTGTCCAGTTGTTTAGAAAAATACCCAACAGGCCTCTTCCACGATCCGAGGGTTTGGGTTAGTACGCCCAGGGCTAGTCGCTGCCTCTCATTGACATATAGCTGAAAGTCTTTATTTAAATCTGGTAGGCCGAGTGCAGGTGCCTCTTTCAAGGCCCGTTTCAGACCTAGGAAGGCCTTCTCCTGTGGTTTGTTCCACTGCAGTTGAGACTCCTTTAAAGCTTCATAAAGGGGTTTAGCCATTAGCCCAAAGTTTGGTATCCAGAGTCTACACCAACCCACCATTCCTAAAAAGGATCTTAGTTCTTGGTGGTTTCGGGGTGTGGGTATTGCACAGATAGCTTCAACTCTATTGATTCCCAATTTCCTTACCCCCTTTGAGATTTCACAGCCTAGGTATATCACACTCTCTTGGACTAATTGGGCCTTTTCCTTTGAAACCCGATATCCTCCTTGTCCCAGCATATTCAACAGTTCTATAGTTAGGGTTAAACAGACCTCCCGTTGTTCTGTAGCCAGAAAGATGTCATCCACATACTGGAGGAGAACGTAAGAGAAGGGTGATTCTCTTACCTGAGTCGTCTTCCATTCCTCCAGCTCTTTGGCTAATTGATTTCCAAAAATTGTAGGAGAATTCTTAAATCCTTGGGGAAGTCGTGTCCAAGTGAGCTGCCTTTTTCGTCCGGTATCCGGATTTTCCCATTCGAAGGCAAAATATTTCCTACTTTCTAATGCCAGTGGGATGCAGAAGAAGGCATCTTTTAAATCAATAACTGTAAACCATTGGAATTTCTCTGACACAGATGTTAACAAAGTATACGGGTTGGCCACCACCGGGTGAATGTCTTTGACAATGTTATTTATTGCCCTTAAATCCTGTACTAGTCTATACTTACCATTTGACTTCCTTACAGGAAAAATAGGGGTATTGAATTCAGATTCACATTCCTGTAATATTCCTAGCGTAATAAACTGAGCGATTAAAGGGGCTACCCCTTCCCGGGCTTCCAACTTTATAGGGTACTGTTTCACCCTAACAGGTTGTGCTCCCTCCTTTAATTCAATTACCACCGGCTGGGCTGCTTTGGATTTTCCTGGGACTCCTGTTTCCCAAACCCAAGGTACTACTGCCTGCTCTATTTCTTCTGGGACGGGGGTAGGTTCAACTTCTTTAAATACAAATAATTTGGACAATTGTTCATCTGGTATTTCCAGTTTAACTCTTCCTTTTTCAAATATTATTTTTGCATTTAATTGTGACAATAGGTCCCTTCCAAGAAGAGACTCTGGACAGTTAGGTAAATATAAAAACTGATGATCAAACGCCTTCCCTCCAAATTTAATATCTAGGGGCTGTAAGAAAGCCCTTTCTTCCATTTTCCCCATAGCCCCCACAACTTGAATTTTAGTATCACTTAATGGTCCTAATTTTGTGTTTAATGCTGAATGTGTTGCTCCAGTGTCCACTCTTAATTCATGTTCTTGTCCTCCAATTTCTAAGGTTACTTTGAGATCCTGGTCTAGTCAGCTCTGATTCTGATAGTTTCCTAAAACATATGCTTGAGCAACATCTGCTGTCCCTGAAGCGAAAGTTCCCATATTTCCCATAGTAGTTGCTCCGTTCCCCATTCCCAATCTCACTGGACATTCGTTTTTCCAATGCCCTATCTGCTTACAAAAGGCACATTGATTAATATCCAACCTTCTCTGGACCCCCAACATATTCCCAGCCCCCCCTCTTCCCTGACTTTGCAGAATTCTCCCGTGACTGATACCTCCTCTCCCTCTTCCCCGCCCCCTTCTATTATCACCCCCTACCGCCTGCTGTAGCACTGCTAACATGCTAGACTGTTGCCTTTTCACTGTTTCCTTTTCCCTATTATTATGCACTTTCCAAGCAACTTCCAACATCTTCTCTAAATTCCTCGTGTCCTCCCCTTCTAATTTCTGTAACTTCTTTCTAATGTCTTCCTGCGACTGCCCCATGAAAATCAAAGCCAATTGTAATTTTCCTGATTCTCCTTCCACTTCCAAATTAGTATATTTCCTGGCTGTCTCTTTCAGCCGTTCTAAAAATGCAGAAGGAGATTCATTTTTATCTTGTCTTACAGAATATAATTTAGACCAATTTAAGGTTTTAGGTATTCCAGTCCTAACTCCCTCAATCAGCAACTCTTGGTAGTCCCTAAGCCTTTTCCAACCCCTGTTTGTGTTAGGGTCCCACCCAGGATCCTCTCTTGGCACCAGATCATTCAAAGTTCCCTCAGCCAGCTGCAACCGCACCATTTCCCTAGCTTTCTCCGTCATGACCCGTAATACCATCTCCTTTTCAGTGGAGTCCATTAATGTATCTAGTAGAACTTGTAAATCATTCCAATCCGGATTCTGAGTTTTTATCACCATTTTAACCACACGAGCCACTCTTTCTGGGTCCTCCTGATACGACCCGGCTGACTGCTTCCATATCATCAAATCGCCTGGGGAAAATGGGACTTTAATCACTACTTTCTCTCCTTGCGCCCCCATCGCTTCCCTCAATGGGGCCATTAATTGAGGGTCCTCCCGACCCTTTTTCCCTTTTCTAGTTCTTTCAGCTAAGGGAGTTCTCGGCTTCTCCTTCACCTTTCTCGCAGGTGTCTCTTGAGTATCACTTTTCCCCGAGTCCCAGGAAACCATTTTCTCCCCCCCCCCACATTCTGCTCCATCCTCTTCTTCAGAGGATTCTAAAGGGGGGGCACTAGGGGATACAAGCAACGAAATGTCTTCCTCTGTACTCATTAACTTACTAATGCACTCATCACATTTACTTCTATTTTTACATCCTAAACAACCATCTCCATTCTCTGTCTTTTGCAAGATCATAATTCCACACTCCTTTTGCCACTCTGGTTTGTTTTTGAGAGCATAAAACAAATCAAGATAAGGTATTTCATCCCATTTCTCATTATTCTGTAAGAAGCACATCAAAGGGGTTATAACATCAGAGTTAACAGATCCATTCAAAGGCCACTCTGGGCCACCAGTTTCATATAGCGGCCATCGATGATTACAATAATCAATCATTTTACTTTTATGTAACTCTTGGTGGAATCCTTCCTTTTTCCACCTTCCCAGTAAACATCCCAAGGGGGAATTCCCTGGGACCTTATCATTAGATTGTACCAAAGTCTTAAAGGTTTGAAACGGCATCATCTCTTTTCTTTTTTTTTTCCTTTTTTTTTTTTTTCCTCTTTTTTTTCTTTTTTCTCTTTTTTCTCTTTTTCTATTTTTTTTTTTTTTTTTTTTTTTTTTACACTTTAAGTTGCTCACACACACACACACACACACCAATACTAATACTAATACCAATACCAATACCAGTACCAATACCAATACCAAACTTGCCGCTTCTCGTCGCCGCGAGGGGCAAGTGCCGAGCCTGCGAGGCTTTCGCCTCGTCTGACGGTCGGCGCCTAGGCTTCCCAGACCATAGACGTCTTTAGCCCAACCCTGCGGGAATCGCCGTCCCGTCTTATTAGGCAGGCACCCAAACCTTAAAAAAATAAAATAAAGCACCTTTCGGGCTTACCTTCTCACAGTCGTCCGTCAGGCGCGGGGTCGGGCGCGGGTCGATGACTCCCCAGAAATCACCTGGTGCCGGCGTGGAGTTGATCAGCTCGCGAACCGCCCCAGCCACCTCCGGAGGTCCTGCCGCGGTCGCCAGAAAACTGCTGCCCGATCCCCAGAGAAAACACAAACCAACAGAGTGTCAGTTTATGCGGTGCTTTATTAGGGGCCCCGAGGACCTTGAGGACTCGCGTCTCAAAGTCAGGGTCCCGAGTTGGTTACAAAAGATGCTCATCTTTTATACCTTTGTTACAAGTCTTACTTCATCAGCCTACGTGCAGCCTTCTACGTATTTTACTTTAAACATTCACATTCATCTTACAGGTAACCTTTCTAAAGGCTATAAATTTTGCACGCTTGCTCTAGCTAAAATAAAGGTTAATTCTCTAAGCTTAACTCCCACCATAGAAACATTTTATTGGTAACCATGTAATCATATTTCACAAGTAATTTGTATACCTATGTACTACATGCTCTACTAAGTCCTTTAAACGTTGTTCCTTACATCAGCAGATTCTCAGGCCTCATTTCTCAGGTTTCGTTCCCATGGGCCTGCACAGGGACCAACTCCTTAGCCTAACTACTGCTAACAGAGGCCTTATGGCAACAAAGGGTCTCCACAAATAGTAGAATTAGCTGCTGTGGTCAGAGAGTTTCGGAAGTTCAACACACCTTTTTATCTGGTTACTGACTCCGCATATGTTTCAGGTATTGTGCAAAGAGCAGAGAATTCTGTCTTGAAAAATGTTTAAAGTGACACTCTTTTTTCCTAGTTGAAACTGCTGGTTTCTCTGCTAAAGGGTGGCTCCTTATTTTGTCATGCATATCAGGTCCCATTCCAACCTCCAGGGTTATCTCACTGAAGGTAATGCCCAGGCAGACTTGTTAGCCTTATCAGTGCAGCATGTTTTGCCTAACAAAATAGAACAAGCTAAACTGAGCCACTCCTATTTTCATCAGAACACTGGGGCTTTAGTAAGACTTGTTGAATTAACTCCAGCACAAGCCTCTAGCATCATTGCTACATGTCCTGATTGCCAGCGTTTCTCCCTTCCTAATGTAAACACAGGAGTCAATCCAAGAGGTTTACAAAGCCTACAGATTTGGCAAACAGATGTAACACTTTCCTGAATTTGGCTGCTTGAAATTTGTGCATGCTTCTATTGACACATTTTTGGGTGCTCTGTTTGCCTCAGCTCACATGGGAGAGACAGCAAAGGATGCCTGCCACCACTTTGCTGCTGCCTTTGCTACACTAGGAATTCCACAACAGATTAAGACAGACAATGGACCCACATACATTTCCCATAGAGTTGCAGATTTTTTCTCCTTATGGGGTGTCACTCACAAAAAAGGCATACCACACTCACCCACAGGGCAGTCCATTATAGAGCGTGCCCATGGCTCCCTCAAACGTCTTCTGGTACAACAAAAGGGGGGAGCTGGAGACACTCCTGCTGAAAGGCTATGCAAGGCCCTGTATGTTTTTAATTTCTTGAAGTGTTCAATGACAAACTTAAATCCCCCTATGACCAGACATTTTGCATCATCCACATCGCTTTCCTGCAAGGAGAAACCACCAGTACTAATTCGTGACCCAGAATCTGGTAAAATCCTTGGCCCTTACCCTTTGATCACTTGGAGGAGGGGCTTTGCTTGTATCTCCTCAGAAAGAGGACACCTCTGGATTCCTGCAAAGAATGTAAAGCCATTCCGAGAACCCCTAGCGGCAGCTGATGCTACCAAGCCCATGGGAGAGGAGGAAGAGGAGGAACCCCACCCAGACTGCAACTGATGACATCTTTTGTCCTACCTGTAAAGGAAACGGTGAACTTTGGGTTTTATGTCAGTATAAAGGGTGAGAAAATTGGTGATATCGCAAAAGCCTTTTGGCAAAAATGTAGTGTAAATCAGGTATACAGCCATTGAATTTTTAATTATAGCAGGCCACAAGAAAAAGATAGTCCTCACTTCCCTACTTTCAGGACGGAAGTATTGAGGAAATCTGAAAATAGCCATATTTGCAAACTGGAATGCAGACAAAACAATTAAGCGAGTGCCTTATATTTGGCTGATCTTAAGAAAGGAGAAAAAGAGGATAAGCTAAAAGGGATTCTTTTTTTCTCACCACAACATAGTTCAAAACAAACAAGCAAAACACCATGGGGTTGAATAAGATACTATGCTTTTTAGCATGGCGTGCCTTTTGTAGCACAGCCTGGCCTGTTGATCAACCCAAAACAAATGTTTGGATAACTCTGGCTAATGCAACCAAACAAGATACCTTATTATGCCTAGCTACTGCATCCCCAGAAAATCCATTTTCAACCTGTTTAGTCGGTTTGCCATAAGATGGCTGGCCAATACCAGAAGCTACTAAAAGCATTGTACAGAGCTCAAATCCTGTTAATACATGGGATCAGTGGACTCCTTACCTTCCTGTAACACCCTTGGAGCCACAAGAATTAGAACTCCTGGGTTCTGTAAAAATGGATTTTTGTGTTAATTTTAATTACACAGGAAAAAAATCAGTCTTAACCTTGGGATGTTTCTCCCTATCATCCTGTGTATAAGAATCAGACCTTTTGGTGCAATTACACTTCTGGCAGCCCTTCTAAATGCAGTAACACCCCTCTGCAGCTGCCACCAGGCATGTTTCTGGAGATCGGGCCTAGGCAGCAATCCCTTTGCACATAAAGGGAGGTCCCTGTAGTTTGGGACGACTGACTGTGCTGACACCTAATGCATCTGTGATTTTACAGCACAAGTATCCCCGCAGAACAAGGCTCAGTTTGCATGCATTTGATGAATACTGTGATGATGAATTGTCTTTGTGGTCTGTGACCCAGACAAATTTGGCCTCTTTGCTTTTGCCAGGACTGGCTGCAAAAAAGGCCTTAAGTCAATTAAATAAGGTAGCCTGCTGGCTGGCAAAACATACGAATGCTACCAGCTCCACTTTTATCAAATTTATTAACAGATGTTGACAGTGTAAGGCATGCCAGTTTGCAAAACCGGGCCACCATCAATTTCCTCCTCCTGGCTCGAGGCCATGGATGTGAGCATTTCGATGGAATGTGTTGTATGAATCTTTCTGATCACTCAGAATCTATCCATAAAAGCATACAGTAGCTAAAGGATAGTGTGTTCAAGCTAAAAATAGAATCTGAATCTTGGCTAGATAACCTGTTTAGTGGCTGGGGTTTGACACTTTGGATAAAGAATTTTTTTAGGATAGGAATACATGTGATGATTTTAATAATAATTATGTTAGCTATGATACCTTGCTTGCTTCAATGTGTGCAGAGATTAATTAATAAGGCCATTAAAGGACTGTTTTTGGTTAATACAGAAGAGGGAGATGTGGGAATACACAAGAAAGAGAGTAAGACAGACTTAATTAGCATAGCTGGTTTGATCACCAGGATGCCATGCCAGGAACAAACATAGCTCTGAGATTACAGAAGATGGGATTAAACTTGCTTATGGGAAGAGGAGAGATTCAATCAACCTCCTAGGAGAATGATGTTGTAAATGCATAAGTTGTTTCTATGATCTTTTAACCTAATTATTGTAGTGGAAATTATTAACCTTCCTGAAATGGTATATAAGTGTTTGGGAAACCTGTGTAAAATCGAATTCTGATCACCGAATCAGTCTTCCTGTCTCTCCTCAATCGTCAATATGGATACACTGCTTTTGTCTCTGGGAATTTCTCTTGGAGGGGGGAGATCCTGCAACTTTTGGGGGCAGGTAAAGGATGGGGCTGGGGGCAGCTGTGCTCTCTCTCGCTCTCAGCATCAGAAGGAGAAAGGTCAAGCTGTTGTTTACTGCGGGGAGAATTCACTGTCACCACCAAAATCCAGTCCTAGGGATCTACCACCATCTGCTCGTCTGTCCAGGAATTCTGAGCTCGCCTTCTCCTACCCTGCTGGAGCTGGGCCGCTTCTGTCCCGCCCCTGCCGCTTCTTCAGCACTGCCCTGGGTTTTTTGCTATGCTGTAGCCCCGCACCCCCCTGCCCTGCCAGGACATCCTGCAGTTCCAGCTACCGCCGCAGAACTCCTGATACATCTCATCCACCAGCCTGGGATTTCTGCTAATTCCTGCCATTCCAGCTTGGTGCTCCACAGAGTCCTGCAGAGGCACCAGGATCAGACTGCCCCCAGAGTTTTTTGAAGCAAAGCCTCATCCATCCCTTCCTGTCTCAGCCAGGAAGGCCGTCATGAGGTTCCTAGTTCTGTTTTTGTTGTTAATGCCATAGTTATTGTTGTTTGTTTGCCTTGTTACACATACTAGTAAAGAACTGTTATTCCTACCCCTCATATCCTTGCCTGAGAGTCCCTTAATTTCAAACTTATAATCATTTGGAGGGAGGGGGTTTACATTCTCCATCCCAAGGGGGGCTTTTGCCTTCCCTAGCAGACACTTGTCTTTCCAAACCAAGACAACCATGAATGTAACTTTCTGAGTTGTGTGAAGAGCATTAGAAATAACCTTTTCCCATTTTCATACGTTAGTTAAGCTTCAACTCAAGAAACTCTCTTTGAAAGATGTCCTACATAACTTTGTAGGGACAGAACCTAGAAAGAGGTTGTGCTATTGCTCAGTTATTCCTGTATCATTGAAGAGCTGTGCCTCCTGAATTTCTCCATTTCCACAGGAAGAGTGGTCTTGGATTGATGAAAATACTGCTTAAGAAATCCAGCATCTTCAGCCTTCACAGTCATTACAAATCCCTCTGCCTTTTCAACAAACAGCCAAATAGATATGCCTTCAGTCAGGCAACTAAAATGACTGCCTACCTTTGGGCTCCAGGGACCAAACAGCTCCCAGCCTGAAACAACCACGGAGGAAGAGTTCCTTTGGGTCCAGAATCCCCGGAACCCGTCAGTGCTTCAGCCATGATGCTGCAGGCATTGCTCGAGGTGGTGCTCTGGCTACATGTGTTACTGTCACTGCAGAAAAAATAGACAACAGGGCTTAGACCTGCCCTCCTTTCATGAGATGGGATTCCCATCTCCTCCCCTTTCACGAGCCAGGGGCGATGTCTTTGTGCTTAATAGCTGTACCACTCAAACTCACAGCTCCTGGGGAGTGGACAGGTAATAGACCCTGTATTGTTCACCTGGCTCTGCCTGCACTCAAAGGACCACTGGGGTATACTTTACCCAAGGCAAGTTGCATGAATAATTATGATGCGGCAGAATGGCTGTCGCTATAGGACACAAAATGAAGGACACGCACTCAGTCAGTCATCAGGGCAAAAAGAGGAAGGTTTATTTTTCAACCTCGATTTATATAGATTTTGGACAATGACCACGGATTGGACAAATGAGGTTGACACCTTGTTACCCCTGCCCTTAGAGGGGCAACACGTTGCGACGTGGGAGCGGACCTTCACAGAGGATGGCAGGCAGCAGCTTGGTGAAACATGGAAGGCTCTTTATTATCTGACTCCAAAAGCTTATATACATTTTGTACAGAGGGCCAAGATTGGCCCAAAGAGGTTACAACCTCCTGACTCCATTGGTCAATATGACCATCAGTCAAGTTCTCTCTCAGAGAACAAGAATGCAAAACATACTGATAAATTCTAAGAATACAATATTGTTTAAATGAAGCAGCGTGAGAAGCTGCTGCAAAGACTCAAACACTTGAAAGCAAGAAATGCAGGGGTGACAACACCTCTCCAACCACACTGGTCAAACTAGAAGTTCATCAATTGTCCCTCCTCAAGAGAGGAACGATAAGCAAAAAGAACAGTTTACAAAACATTACTTTTGTTTACATGAAAATCTGTGAGAAACTCCACTACAAAAATGCAAACATCAGAAGGCTGAAAAAGATCAGGGTGACAAATGGCCTATATTAATGTTTGCCCAAATCATGCAGGGGAAAATCAGTGCAAAAGGAGCTGCAATGCACAAGCTTCAGACACCATGGGAAAGAGTTACATCACCTGCCTAGTTGACAAGCTGGAACTCAGAAGCATGGAAAGAATGAAATGCAGAAGGAGAAACTATCTACTGCTCTCCAAAGTGAATTAAAGATGTGAGAGCTTGTGGACAACCCCCCAGTATGATGGCACTGACCAGAAATACTTAGCTGATGGTATCTGAAAACAGAAGTTTATTTGTGTTTTAATTTTACCATCAAGTAGCTACAGTGCAAGAGATATTCAACAAATGAACAACTGGATCAGAGCCAGCTGAAGACTTAAAACACTGGCTTCTGTCTTGGGTTACAATAAAAGGTGTAACCAAAAGGATGTATTCTATTACCATCTACATAAGCTGTTAAAATAGGTGGGGCAGTGTTCTTTTTCTTCTTCATGACTCCACCTTGATAACTCCCACCAGGGAAGCAGCAGCCACTCTGTGGGGGCTATATCTGCTAATGGGCCATCAGGGCATCACAGAATGACTCAGAATTACATCATCCCATCCTGAGATGCCCTGCTCTGAGGGGAGGAACTGAATATTCCTACCCGTATATAATCTGAGGCTTGGAACACCACAGGACCACTAAAACTGGATTCCCAGAGGACAAGAGCTCAATAACCACCGCTAGGTCTCCAGAGGAGGACCAGATCTTTCTACAGGATCACTGCTTCGACAAAACAACATCCATCACACCAATGGGACTGTAGCCACCATTCAATCGGACTGCTACCACCATCCTGACCAACAGTGTGTCAGGTCGTATTCTGACTTTGTCAGTTTAAGCCAGTGTTTGTGTACTATTGCCGTTATTTTAATTTTCCTATTAAATTGTTTTTCTGACTTGGAATCTCCGGCTGGTTTGCTTTCAGACTAGTACAGCTTCTTTTAGAATATATCTCCATGTGAACTGGGAAAAGGATGGATAACAGTGGAGCTCTAGAGGTTGTAGGAGAAAACTTTAAGAGAACATTACAATATCCCTGTCCAAATATATTAAAGAAAGCTTAGATATTCTGTTTCAGACAGTGTAGAAAAGGAAATGTTTCTGAGGGAGGAATTCCTGCTGCTGCTGCTGCTTATTGCTACAAATCACAGAAATTTAACATTGTGAAAGGACACAAACATAGAGGCACTAGGCCACAACACTTCCATGGAAGGTTTTGGGTATCACAGCTTTCAGCCACAGCCATCATCTCATATGTCTGCGCACTCATAAGGACTTAAAGAGCACAGTTACCTTTCTCAAAACACTCAAGGCCACAGAAGGAGTTTGCTGTAAAATAAGCCACAACAGCAGGAACTTGAGATAAGCACAGAAGGAAGGAATTTGCAACAGGAAGGCACTAATTTCAGGCCTGGAAGAGGTGACATCTGGTTAGCACATCCTGGTTAACACTTCTGGATAAAAATTCCCACTGTAGCAAACTGTGGGAAAGGAAGCAACTGTTTATATACATATCACCTCAAAGTAAGGGAACATCTGTGACCACTCTGGATACCCTGAACTTGGACTATATAAAGGTGGTACCCCCCAGAACAACAACTCCGGGACCCTCACCACCAAGAGGTTCAGGGTGAAGAAGGACCAACAGGATGCTGCTGGATCTACAGATGATGACTATCTTCTGCTTGATATATCTCTCCCCTCCACCTCTTTTCTATTTCTTTCTCTCTCTCTCTACCTCACATTTACTTTTAAATAAAATCCATATTATTAACTTGGGCATATGGTCTCATTTGCACCTTAATTCAGGCAGAGGCATCCCTCACTAATCGGATCATAACAGCACTCTCAGGTGAAAGAGGACTCTAATAAATCAATTCACTCATTTAAGAGTATTTTTCTCTAAAGTTCAATTACTGATAGTGTCTTCTGACAGGAACCAAAGTAAAAATTTCTCCTTCTTTAAAAAAAGCCATATAGGGTGTGTGTCCATACAGGGGCTGGCCCTGTGAAATCTGGGAATAAGTGTTGGGTCCATGAACACAGGCATTTCTCACTAGTGTTATGAATGAACTCCTCTAGCTGCAGAAGTTTCCATATATTCCCTTCAGGCATTTATATACAATCTATCTGACTTGCAAATTTGCAACTAGCTGTACCATTATGTACACCACACACCACAGCATCTGAGCACCTCATAGTTGCAGCAATATTAGAAGGCTAAGCAATTAACAGAAAGCAAAATGCTATTATTTATTTTCCAGTGATAGGGAAACTGAAGCATGGAACAAGTAAAAGATCTGTGATTTTGGACCATGAAAAGTTATAGCAGTGTAAAGATTGGGCCCAGCTGAGCTAAGTGCCACAACTGTGGCTATCTTCTTCCCTCCTGGTACTTCATGAGGATGATGCATTTAAAATACAAAAACGATATGAGGGGGAAGATTCAATTCTCAGTTCTCAGAGGTGCCAGCTCTGTATTATAATACAAATAATGTTCAGAGTAGGCAAGAAGGAAAGGTGCTGATGGGAGGAGGAGAAAAAAGCTGCTTCCCATGTTGTAGGGAGATGATAAATGTGCATCAGCATGTATGAAAAAGAGGGGCCATTCATTCAAATAAAACAATTGTATTTGAATTTTTGATCAAAATAGAAACAAAATTTGAAGTGTTCTTTTTATAAGACATTGAAACGGCTTGGCTACCTTTGGTCTTCATTTATTCTTAATTCCTGTAAATTTTTGTACTTTCCAATTTCTTCTTAAGCAAGAACAGCACTGCTACTACAAAAATGGCTTTACAGCTTTTCCTGTTCATTCAGGGAAAAAAAAAAGCATTATAGAACTGGCAAAAATAAAAGAGTATTTTTTATGTTCTCTTCCAAACATCAAGATCCTAAGACTATAATGCTGTGGGAATGTAATACTATGAAAACAGACATTTTCAGTTGTATTAAAGGAAGCTCTTGATAAAAGCCTATTAATGGGTGTTTTTGCAAAAAATATGTATAAGAATTGCCATGTATGGTGCAACCCAACTTCAACCAGAATCTAGGATATCACAAATAAACAAAATGCTTTCATTTGTTACTGGCAGCTAAATGATTTGCTTGTCTTGTTTACCTGCAAAAGCACTATCTTACTGTGATTTCAAAAGGTAACAATGTGAAATTAACATATCCCTCATCTTAGATATACAAAATTAAGAGAGAAGCCAAAAGAGATAGCAAGATATTTTTAATCAACTCTCCAATGCATCTAGATAAGAGATTGATGCAAATGTACAGCAAATGTATTGGAAGCCCTCAGAGGACCAGGTGCTCCCTATTGTGTAAATTAGACTCTTCAGCTCAGGTACAGTCATGGAAAGAAGACAATTGGGGGTATGTGAACTCTGTGGCAGTCTCTGCAGTTCTTCAGCTGCAGAGCATGTGCTTTCAGGTATGGCCAACTCTAATATAGAATACTTCAGACCAAAACTACCTGCTCCACATCTCTTTCTGGGGACACTATTTACTTTCAGTTCTGAACTCCAACCGTGCTCAAGCTCTTTTAGTACAGAAGGAAAGTTTTGTACAAACACGGAATATACTGAGTCAGAAGAGACCCACAAGGATCATCAAGGCCAACTCCTGGCCCTGAACAGGACCATCCCCAAGAGTCAGACCATGTGCCTGAGAGTATTTTCCAAATGCTTCTTGAAGTCTGTCAGGCTTGGTGCTGTGACCACCACCCTGGGGAGCCTGTTCCAATGCCCAACCACCATCTGGGGAAGAACCTCTTTCTGATATCCAACCTAAACCTTGCCTGACACAAGATCAAACCTTTCCCTTGGATCCTGTCACTGGGCACCAGAGAGAAGAGATCAGCGTCTGCCCCTTCTCTTCCCCTCACAAGAAAGTTGTAGACTGTAATGAGGTCTCCCCTCAGTCTCCTCCTCTGCAGGCTGAGCAGACCGAGTGACCTCAGCTGCTCCTCATACAGCTTCCTCTCAAGGCCTTTCACCATCTTCACAGCCCTCTTTTGGATGCTCTCTAATAGTTTAATATCTTTCTTGTATTGTGGTGACCAAAACTGCTCACAGTATTCAAGGTGAGGCCGCACCAGTGCAGAGCAGAATGAGATAATCCCTTCCCTTGATCAGCTGGCAATGCTGGGCCTGATTCCCCCCAAGACATGGTTGGCTCTCCTGGCTGCCAGGGAACTGCTGACTCATTTTCAACTTGCCATTGAGAGGGACCTCCACATCCTTTTCTGTGGCATTGCTTTCCAGCATCCTATTCCCCAGTCTGTCCATACATTCAGGGTTGCTCCGTCCCAGGTGCAGAATCCAGCACCTTCCCTTGTTAATCTTCATATGGTTGGTGATTGCCCAGCCCTCGAATTTGTCGAGGTCTCTCTGCAGGGTTTCTCTGCCTTTGAGGGAGTCAACAGCTCTTCCTAGTTTTGTATCATCTGCAACCTTGCTTAGTATCCTTTCCAGTCCTGTGTCCAAGTAATTTATGAAGATGTTGAAAAGCATGGGGCCTAAAATGGAGCCCTGTGAAACCCCATTAGTGACAGTGTTGCCCGATCCCGAGAGAAAACACAAACCAACAGAGTGTCAGTTTATGCAGTGCTTTATTCGAGGGCCCTGGGGAACTGAGGACTAGCATCCCAAGTCAGAGTCCCAAGTTGGTTACAAAGATGCTTATCTTTTATACCTTTGTCTTACTTTTATACCAAGTCTTACTTCATCAGCCTACGTGCAGTTTCCTACATACTTTACTTTAAACCTTCACATTCATCTTTTAGATAACCTTCCTAACGGTTATAAATTTTGCATGCTTGCTTTAGCTAAAACTAAAGGTTAATCTTCTAAGCTTAACTCCCACCATAGAAAACATCTTACAATGTAACCATATTTCACGAGTAATCTGTATATCTGTATGTACTACATGCTCTACTAAATCCTTTGAACATTGTTCCCGGCATCAGCAGATTCTCAGGCCTCATTTCTCAGGCTTGGTTCCCATGGGCCTGCACCAGAAACCAAATCCTTAGCCTAACTACTGCTAACGAAGGCCTTATGGCAACAACAGGTCACCAGTCTGATGTCACCCCATTCACTATGACCCTTTGCGCCTGCCCGTGAGGCAGTTGCTCACCCATTGCATGATGTGTTTATCCAGCAGTGTGCTGGACATTTTGTCCAGAAGGATGAGAGATGGTATTAGACAGCTTAAGTGAAATCACAAAAGCTTACATCAACTGGCTTCCCGTGATCAACTAGGTGAGTTATCTTGTCATAAAAGGACATTAATTTTGCAGGGTCTGAAATTAAGCTTGAAGAGTCTGAATTAAGTTTGGTTGGTCTGAAAAGAAGTAATGTGTAGAAATTTTCCGTGGATGGCAGGGACAAGGAACTTTGCAGACCTGAGATGTTCTAGAAACATGTGGCTTTATTATTACAAGGGTCATGGGTAAAGAGGGCCTGCTTTCATCCACCAGCCTCGGCTGAAGCAAAGCCCTAAAGAGAGAATGGGGAGAGAGAGAGATAGAAGAGAGAGTAGGGGGAAAAGGGGAGAGGCAAGAGGGCAGAGGGGCAGAACAAGAGAGTAAAGAGAGGAGAGGGGAAGGGCGAAAGAGAGGAGTCAGAGAAGAGAAGAGAGCGATCACCTTGTTACAATACATTATATCTCTTTTTGTGTTGAATATTCTAATTTACAGTGACCAACCGGCGCGAGATACAAAACCTACAAACTTTGCATGCAGCTTATAAGAACTACTACATTACCATGTCATTTTATATTCTAAACTCTAAAAGCTACATTTCTTTTCTGTTTTCTACTTGATGCCTTTGCAGAGTGGAAAAGCAACATTCCTGAGTCCTTTGTTTTCCTGTCTTTTAACCCATCTTCAGCTAATCACCGTTTTCCTGCCTGCCATGATCACATCTCAAAGCTGGCTTTCATTTCTATTTCACTCACAGGTTTTACATCTGCAGTATTTCTTACCATACAGTCATATTCATAAGTCCTTCCTGTCCCATCTTTCCCAACAGTAATGAAAAATTCTCAGTCAACAAGAGTAGCTAATGTCGTAGACAGGTAAAAGAATTATAAAAAAAGGCCTCATAAAAGCAGGCCTGCTCTATTAAATTAATAGCTAGCCTGTCATCTCTTCTAAGTGTAGTTAAGCAATTTGCAAGTTCCCATGCAAAAACAGTCTTGGTATGAAAACTTGTTAGCATAACAACCTATTCCTGGGTTGAAAAACAAATGCACCTGAAATAACAAGGGATTGGTCCCATGAGAATCAGTAAAGAAAATATTTAAACAATACAAGAACAGAGATTTGATGGACAAGTAAAATACCTTTAACTAACCAATAGAGTAATTGGCAACAAAGCTATTAACCAATTAAAGTTGCACACAAGGTCTGTAAAAACTGTATAAAATGAGTTGTGAAAATAAATAATTGGCTTTTCTCTGCATGAAGATAATGGAGTCTCAGCTGACTTATTATAACAGCTAATTTCTGGATATTTCCATAGACAGCCATGCAATGGCTTTCCCAAGAAACATAACAATTTCTAGACTTTTTAGCCTTATTTATCCATGTCACCAACTGGAGTTGTGAATTTGGAGTAATTAAGGAAACACTCTGGACTACCAAGTGTTGCACAAAGTAAGCACTAAATCACTTCAACAAAGATTAAAGGCAGCAATTTCAAAAAGGAGAAAGAAAATCCAGAAATAAAAAGGAATATTGTTTTCATCAGAACAAGATCTTCCAGGTTGTGATTCACTTGCACAACTCACAGCACACATTTTAACTGAATTTACCAGTCAATTGTACTCATACATATGCATCAGGACCTTGACAAACAGCTCAGATTCAAAATCTTTAAGTATACAACAGTGTCATGGTTTAGGATCGTTATTCCTCCATTTAGTGTGTCCTCTGTGCTGCTGAGGCTCCAAAACTATACCCTGCTCACTCACTTCCCCTCCCCTCATGGGTGGATGAAGAGAAAATTGGAGGCACAAAAGACAAAGACCACAGGTTGAGATAAGAACAGTTTACTGGAAACAGTTAATAAATCCAACAGTAACAGCTACAGTATTAAAAACAAAAGTGTACAAAGAAGAGAGTGCAGAGCTTGACCTGACTGTAGCCATGCTACCCAAATGTCTCTCTCCGGTTGGGACCAGTGTTACCTGCACCATTCCATCTGCCACACTTGATCCACCAGAAAAGGATGCCCTTTTCAGAAGCAAAAGTCTCTTCCCTCCACTCCTGGAAATTATGTAAGATGGTATTGATTAACATCTGGGTCTTGGCCATGCCTACATGGCTCCAGGCTCCACCCTCTTACAGGTATTGCAAAAAAAATTAACCCCATCCTTGGCCAAACCCAGGACATTATCCACCCTTTATTCTATACCACTTAGTTCATGCTCAGATCCTACACCTTACAGCAACATACATATATATAAATATACACAAGCACAGGTATCATTTCCACAGTCAATGGCTATTCCTCCAAGATGTCTGTTGAGTTCATTTATTCCATGACTATGGGTTCTATCCATCCTAGATGTCTTCCAGGACAGGAGGGCTGGTGTGTTGTTGGCTGGTTGCAAGCTGCATCAGGAGCACACAACTGGTGAATCTGGAGCAGTCCATCCTCATTGTCCATGGGAGTTATGGCCCAGTAGCAGTGTCATTGAGCAACCAATATTATACAATTCAACATTACAGGCTGTTCTCACCCAAAAATCAAATCCTCTTAAGGTACATATTGTGTTGCCCCATCACTGCATTACCCACCAAGTGCACACAGGTCCTTGAGCAAAAACAATCCCAGAGATGGGTTTTCCCTTGCTTGAAACAGAACTAATCCAAACTGTCTTCCCTAACATGTTTCTCATATGTGCCACTGGGACTTTATCCCTTTCTATGGGACATGGAAGTTTTGACTGGGCAGAGACAACTTGATTGGTGGAGCCTCTAGTGTTAAGTAATCAACCAGGTGGCCTTCGCTAACTGTAGATTTCAATGTTTGAGGGTCCCACTTCCTCATGTCCTCTCCGTGGTCCTGAAGGTAAAACTGAAGGTTACCTTGTGGTATGGACTTTCTCTCTCAAGCAGGGGGGCGCTTGCTCCCAATAGCAGAGACTCTGGTCTGTACTTGCAGGGCATGGGAACATTTCCTCTCTAGTTTGCTCAAGTCTTTCAAATCTGTCCACAGTCTTGGACAGTCTTTCCATAGCTGAGGTGTAGGTCAGTAGGGAGGAAAAAAGATGATCTTCATATTGCCAGAGTGGGGTAGTCACCTGAAGCACTCTTCATTCTCCTTCTTTCATTGACGCCATTGCCAGTGAGATGGTGTATGGTGATGGTGCACTCTGTACAAATTTTCGCCACATGGATTGTCTACACCAGACCTCTAGATCTATAGGGGACTGTTCCTTATTTGAACCCCTATAGAGTACCTCCAGCACAGCTCAGTTCTCTCAGGTACTGGATATATTACTCCATGGTGTTCCACCTGCTTCGGGAAACTATTAGATCATCCTTAAAAGAATACCTTCCCCTCACACTTGACAGGAGTCACCAGCAGAGGCTGATATTCTGTCCTCTTCTCAATCCCCTTGTCCATGCCCACATCCTGGAAGAGGGATCCCAGTTGCTTGGCTCCGTTACGATCTAGTTTCATATCATGGACCATGATATTCCAGCATCAGAGAAGCCAGGTCACCAGGGGCTCACCTGACTGATGGCTGAAATCTTTTCACATAGCTCACACAGGGATAGGAATTGGGTGATTATCTCTGGCCCTGCCTCTTCCTCCTGTTGTGAGGGCCCTACTTCCTCTTCATCCTTCACTAAGCTAACTGATTTGGTCTTGGATTTTTTCTGTATAGAGGCAACTGCTACCAGCATGGATTGTTCCTCTGGTTCAACTGCAGTTTGAGTGGTCACAGTGGAAGTTGCTCTGCTTCCCTCCTCCTCCCCCTGAGAGTGCTGTCTAGTGATCAGTGTTCAATAAACAGTAGCCAGGGCCCAGCACACTGCAGTAAGTTGTTCCTCTCTAGAGTTGCCACAGCATTCTCCTTGCAAATATTCTGTCATTTTTTCAGGGTCCTGTAGTTGTTCAGGAGTGTACTTTCAAACCACTGGAGCAGAGAATTTCCTCAGAATCTGGCCAATTTTCTCCCACATTCCATGCCATTCATGACTATCCACCCTTGAGGCAGATCTCTGAATGATCTTCCTAGAAATCTCTTGACTCTAAACATGCTGCATACTGCACTAAGGAGACCTGGCAGACTTAGCAACAAGAGCATGCTTTCCTTAACATCCAATGGGAATTAAAAATTCTCAAAAGCTGTTGTAACAGGCCTGAAGGAGGAAAAGAGGATGAAAAGCTGGGGAAAACTATCCTCCCCTATTCCCCCCCCAGACTGAGCACAATTATTAACGGACTCCCAGAGGTTGCACACAAGGTAAGGGTAGCAGAGCAACACTGAATACACATCCCAAATTACTTCCCTTGCTGTTGATATTATCATGTCAAACTGATATCCCACAGTATGGCAACAAAATAATCCTGAACCATCTCCCTGCTCTGAAAAAGAGCATTGCAAAGAGCACATAGTGCATATTTGTGAGTATATACAGGGTTAGGTATCACAACCACCACGTGAACAGACCAAGCAACATTGTGACCAGTGGCTCTGTTGCTTAGATCAAATTTGTTTCCAACCTGCTCTGAGCAGATCTGTTGTTATGTCAACCCAACACAAAAGTGTACAAAAAAGAGTATGGAGCTCGACCTGACTGCAACCATGCCACCCAGACCACTCCCTTTGGTCGGGGCTAATGCTACCCCACTGCTCTGCTCCACTGGAAAGAAATGCTTGAGAGTCCCTGTCTCCCACCTGTGGCAATGACTTAAGATGGTTTTTGTAGCAAGACTCTTTGCCCTTGGAATGTGGTCAAACAACACAAAGAATGCCCTATTTTGCAAGCTATCAGTGGTGGGCTGAGTGGGGGTGTCATGTGATGCTTTTGGTGTTGAATTATTCTAAAAGCAGTCTGGCTCATCATCCCTGAATTAACATCCTGATAATCAGGCAAAGATTTGGCAGATAAGCTGCCAAGCTAACCTGAAGACATATGACTGGCAGTCATATCACATTACACTATAAAAGTCCGGTCCACTTTCATACGGTAGGTTCTTCTAACATATTCCTTCTTGAAATGTCTGTATGAAGTTTCTTTCCTTGAAGGAGGGACGCCCCTTCAAGAATACTCCTCAAGGTTGAGTGAAAGAGATCTACCCACGAGTGTTGATAGGATGGCGAGTTACATCAATCTCTACTTAATAATTGTTTCTTTTTGCTAGCTTTAATAGAATTGCTTCAATATAATTGCTTTGCTATCATGCACTGTACTATACTATATTATGCTCTACGAGTAGTTTTAGCTTTTATATTCTGTTGTAAATAATTCTGATTAAGATCTTTTGTCTAATCATTGGTCATAATAAATAATTCATTCAATAAAAATATATCTGATTTGCCATCTTTAATTCTTTGGGACAAAGTTACTTAAACGATTGACAAAGTCTGGGGCTAAGACTGGATTCAGCCACATCCAGACTCCTCTCTGAGAAGTTTAGAAAGCAAGGGGGCCCTTTGCACCTCATGACTCAATGGTAAGGCTTCTCTAATAAACTTTGTCTGAAGCTTCCACTCTCACCCTGGACAGTATCAAATAACATCTGGGTCTTGGCCATGTCCACATAGCTCAAGGCTCCTCCCCCTCATGGCTACTAAAAAAAGTTAACCCTGTCCTTGGCCAAAACCAGGACGAACGTCTATAACACAACATATGTGGGAAACTACAAACCATCAACTTTTCCTCCCCTTCAGAAAAAAAAAAAAAAAAAAAGGAAAGAGAGGGAGGGGAAGCTATGATTTAATATTTCTAAGCACTTAAAGCCAAATTGATGCTTGAAATGCACATTTGCTAAGGTTTAATGACATGGAATCAGAGTAATAGCATTTAAATTGGCTATTTTGTCCAAATAAAAGTACTCCAAACAGGATACAGCTTCTGCTGGAAGCTAAAGGGTATTTTGGCTGTGTTGATTGGCACGTACTTTCATACTCAGCAGAAGTATAGCAGAACTACTATGTAAAACTAGCCAGCTGTTATTCAGTTTGCAGCTTCTATTATAATGCACACTGGCTTTCAATAGGTACAGCCTAAAATATTTTATCTAACTAAAAAAATAACTTGAACACTGTCATCAAATCTCTCAGATATCACTGAGTTGATGTTCTGCTTATGCAAGAATAAAGGAAGGTACAAATGAAAGGACAGAGAAACAATACCTAGATGTGTATTCGGTTTGCATGGCCAGGTTTTGGTAGTGGGAGGGGGCTTCTGTGAGATACTGCTGGAAGTTTCCCCTATGTCCAACAGAGCCAATGCCAACTGGCTCCAAGACAGACTTACCACTGGCCAAGGCTGAGCCAATCAGAGGTAGTGGTATCACCTCCGTGATAGCACACTTAAGAAGGGGAAAAAAAATACAACAGCAACTTCAGCCAGAAGAGAGGAGTGAGAATATGTGAAAGAAACACCTATGCAGACCAATATATCAGTGCAGAAGAAGGGGCAGGAGGTGTTCCAGGTGCTGGAGCTGTTTTCCCCTGCAACCTGTGGTGAAGACCATGGTGAAGCAGCTGTGCCCCTGCAGCCCATAGAGGTCCACAGTGGAGCAGAGATCTACATGCAGCCTGTGAAGGACCCCACACCAGAGCAGGTGAATGCCCAAAAGAGGCTGTGACCCTGTGGGAAGCCGGCACTGGAGCAGGATCCTGATAGGACCTGTGTACCCATGGAGAGAGGAGCTCACACTGGAGCAGGTTTGCTGGCAGGACTTGTGACCCTGTGAGGGACCCAGACTGGAGCAGCCTGTTCCTGAAGGACTGCACCCCATGGAAAGGACCCATGCTGGAGTAGGGAAAGAGTGTGGAGTCCTCACTCTGAGGAGGAAGGACTGGCAGAAACCATGTGAGATGAACTGACTGCAACCCCTGTTCCTTGTCCCCTGTGCCATTCAAGGGGGAGAAGGTAGAGAACTGGTGAGTAAAGTTAAGCCCTGGAAGAAGGGAGGGGTGGGGGGGAAGGTGTTTTTAAGATTTGGTTTTATTTCTCATCATCCTACTCTGATTTGATTGGTAATAAATTAAACTAATTTTGCCAGGTTGAGTCTGTTTTGCCCATGACAGTAATTACTTAGTGATCTCTCCTTTTACTTATCTCTACCCATTAAACCTTTGTTATATTTTCACTCTTCCCCCATCCAGCTGTGGAGGGGAGTGATAGAGCAGCTTTGGTGAGTGCCTGGCATCCAACCAAGGTCAAACCACCACAACAGGAAAACTTGCTTCTGCCAAAATCATTTTTAAAGGGAATTTAAGGATACATTTTTGGAGGCAAAACAAGTACGGAATCATTCCTAGAAAAAAAAAAAAGTTATATAAGGAGAAATCATAAACTCTCTTTTCTCCAAGAAATGCCTCTGGAAGGTTCACAAAATCTCATGCCTGTCTGCTACATAAGACACTTGTCACCTACAGTACCAATTGTAAGCATAAGTAGGAGTGGATTTATGCTAATCTGAATCAAAAGAACCAGCATAAGTAAAAATTGCCCTCATTTATCTTAAATAATGTCATGGAAGGAACCAGCAATACACAGTGCCTTTTAGAATTGTATTATATGCCATTTCACTATAACTGGGACTGATATTCAGTCTTTTAGTGGTTTGAGTTTCTTTATTTCTATCATTAAAAGAAATAAAAAAGTAAATATATACCATAAACGTCCGGATCCACAATTAGGCCACTACCTGTTCATGGAAAGAGAAAAAAAAAAAAAAAAAAAAAAAAAGAAAAAAAAAAAAAAAGAAAAAAGCCTTTGTAAATAGATTGCAAATGCTAGAAGAATAAGAACTTCTTTAGGATATTTTTAAGAGCTTACATGTTATTTGCAAGAGCATTGGTCAACACCTATGCAATTTCAAAGCAGCATCAATATATTGCATTGTAATTTACAATTATTTTAGAGCTATCCCGAATATTAACACTTTGCTTTGTGTGAAACAGATAATGGACAAGGCATGTGTTCTAGTAAAACCAGGCATATTTACCAAATGGGTAAAATTCTGCTCTCGGCTGCTAGTGTATCTCTGTAATAAGTGCAACAGTAATTGTTCTCATTGAAAATCAATGGTAAAATTCTTCCTGACATTATGTGGAAGCAGACTTCAGTGGAAGTTACAACAACTGACTTTTACCTGGTCAGAAAATTTTCAGTTAAATCACTGAGAGAGAAAACTGGTTTAGAGCTGCAGCACTGTGGCAAATTAAAGGTTAGAGGATGCTGTCAAGAGGATGCTCCCAAGAAGCCAGCTGCACACCTGATCCACAGACAGAACTCTTACTAAAAAGAATAAGATTTCCTATGTGCAAAGAAACCATAAAAGCCAGACTTTCCACAAGCAAAGTGAATACCTGTTTAGTACATAGTTTTCTAAATTTTACTAGTTCCAGTTTGCAGCTTTTTCCAATTACTGGCACATATGTAAGGCTAACTATGTGTGAGTATAACACACACTGAAGTTAGTGTACTATTAGTGTATTTGTGCTTTGAAAGATACTTGTGTTATTATAGAATCATAGAATATCCTGAGTTGTCAAGGATCCACAAGGATCATCAAAGTCCAACATATGTCAACATGCCCATTCACCCTGGTCTATAATGTATTTATAGCATGTCTTATGTATTGTTTTGTTGTTGTTGGTTTGGTAATAAAATTAATAGTTACAACCTTTAAAGGTGACTCAAACTTCAAAAAGCATAATTCCATTTATAGTACCATACAGTAATTCCATAGTACTGACATTACACTGGAATAAAGTCACTATGAAGTATGACCAGAACACAGTTGTTTCTGCTTCCTTCAACAGCATGAGAATCTGTGCTGAAAATATAAGAGTTGCAAGCTATTTGCAAAATGGCAGCAGACAATAGGGGTTATTTTTAAATGCATTTAATGATATTCTAGTACCCAGAGATATAAAGAGGCCCCATGAGAATGGTCATGTCAATCTGCAGAAATTAATAACAAGTTAAGTAAGTGTGTGCTATCTGTTCTCAAGCAAGTTCTGAGCAGGGTTTTTTGTCCATAAACCTTTGTGGATTCAGTTTTTCCAGTATAAAACATTCAGCTGGTGAAAGAACCAATTTACCTTCTGTATGAGTCCTACTTCTCATAATCTGAAGGAAAAAAACCCAAACAAAATTCCTAGGCCTTTACTCTGGAGTTAAATGACAACATTTTTATTACTCTCTACTGGAAATGGGATCACAGAATCACGTTGATTTAACCTGTAATTCCTGCTAGGGGTATATAAAACAGGAAGTCATCTATTCCATTCAAATACCTTTTATATAACTAAATAGTTCACTTGAAATAAAGTTGAAAAAATCAAGAAGTTGGACCAACCCAAATTTTCTATGTAGTATTCCATACATAAAAACATCATCAAAATGTTGGTTGAATCTATTTCAATATGAAAGTTTACCACAGTAATTTTGAGTGTTTACATGCAATTATTTTAATGCAAAGAACAGCATTGTTGTTTGGTCCCTGTTAGAACAGGGTGTTGTGCAAATAAAATATTACAGACATATCCTATTCACTCATCTTTATAAACTGCTTCAACTACATTTGGGTTGCTTGCTTCTCTCTATAAAGTTGACATTTTCAAAATAAAGCAGCAGCAAAAGACTCAACCCCCAAAAATACTTGTGCAACAGTCATATGTTAGTAAAACCAAGGTTGAGGAGGGTAACTAGATAAGCAATTTCTCCTGCTCCTAATTTTTAAGACTGGTTTGGTGCCATTCCCACATACAAACTGATTTTTGATGCAGTTACTTCCAGGCTATATGTAGTCCAGTTTGAACACAACATAGATTATTTTGGAGACTTGCAATGCATATGTTTATAAAAAGAAAGGAACAAATAAATAATGGTGCCTTTATAATTGGGAGGATATCTTTAATTTCAATGGCCACAACTGGAAAATTTTCAGCTTACAGGGGACAAGCATAAAAAAAAGGAACATTAAAGGAGGAAAACAATAAATTAATATAAATGTATTAGAGGAACTGCTATTCTCTTAGAGAAAATTAAGCCAGATTCATATTCAAGCATCAGAGTGCAAAAGACTTCCATTGTATGCAGAATATCTATATGATTAACTTTTTAATTATAGTATTAAAGGATGCCAGTAGCTGAAACCACGACCTGTTTCTGTAAGTGGTCTATTTAAGGAAGGACTGTAGAGAAAAAAGAGAGGAGCTGTAGTGGTGTGGGTTTGGTTTTATCAGTTTTATGTATGTATTTCTTCCTTGTATTAAGTTCATTTTTATAAGTTATAATGGTTTGCCCCATGCACCCATGTTCCACCCTCATTGGTTTCATCCCAACCCCAGTTATATGTCAATCAGAAGTTATCCAGCCCCTGGGCCTTGTCTGTCACTTTGGGGTCTCTCCCAAAAGTCTGGAAAGTTCCATGAAAAACCCCAAGTGATTAGACAAGACTTCAGCTGTCTCCCCACCTGAGTTATTAATTTGTTACTATGTATGTCATTTATCCAGAGAGCCATACCCCTTTGGCCCCTGATTTGTCCCCAGTTAGACCCATCCCTGAGTTCCTCCCCCCAATAAAAGGTGTTGCATTGGGGGGGTTCAAAGAGATTCTTTTCCCTCGTTTTTCCCCCGCTGCTTCTGCTGAGGGGTGTCTGCTGGGGCAGATACCCTGATGAATAAAGCCAGCAGTTAACCCAGAACAGCCTCCTCTTTTTTCCTGCCGTCGTTGCTTCACTCCTTCAACCAAGCAAGAACTCACAGGGTCGGTGAGGTTCACCCTGCTACCGAGCCGCCCCCTTTACTGTTGAAGTGTCAGGGCTAGCCGAGGCAGAAAAAGACACCTCAGCAAGGAGCTACTAAGAACAGGAGGAGAGAATAGAGCCTGATTATTTCAGCTCTTCACCTTGTCTTTCTAAGGGTGGGAAAGAAAAAGACTTGCCATCTCTTTCCCTATAGCAGGCTGAGTTGATAGGAACAAATGTTAAATACAAACTATATTTTTACTATCTGTAGCCTACAATGTAGGAGAGGGAATTTAAATATTCAGATTTTCTCTATCACATAACATTGGCATTGCATATTTCTCTTTCAAAAAAGAGGGAGGCTGTTTCTATCCTATGGTTAAAATGCCAAAGATACACACATGCTCATATTTTCAGATATGATTCTGAAATTATTTGCACAAAACTACACCTATATTTCCACTCATGGTCCACTCAGTTTTTTCACATACAACAATGCCTTTGTATTCTTACAATCACTTCAAATATGGTTTTGAAGGCGTGGAAAAAGATCAAACCACAATGTAAATTAGCTATTTACAGTAGTCACTTCAGTTCAGTGAATTAGTACACCTTGAGACTGCTCACATAAGCATTTAGGAGGTCTGACCTGGAGTCTTAAGAGCAGCATAAAATACATTTGAATATAACCATCCCAAGCACAGGTATTCCTAGGCATGCAGATTCCCAACCTCCACCAAAATGAATGGGAATTTGATGTCTAAATGCATGTGAGGACTTGAGAGCTGGTCCATCCTGCCTCTGCATCACTTGTTTTCTGTCCAGCTTCCTCTAGTGTCCTACACAATATATTATCATCATTTCACTGGACTGCATTAGTGATTTCACATCAATGCACTAGATGCTACATAGGCATTTCCACTGTGTGTTTGGATACAATCTGTACTTGTACTTGTACACAGTGTAGAAAACTTGCAGTGACTGAATTGGTACTTAGTGCTTTCCAGGATCAGAACTGAAGCTAAAGAAAACACTTCAGAAACAGCAATCTTTTACTAGCGTTAAGTGGCACTGAGCATGGTCACTCAAAGGGAGCACTAGCATGGCCTCCCCTGAAAAGCAATAAAAAAGAAGAAAATGGTTTTTAAAAATTATTGTTTTGCAACTAATCTTGAAGACATTCATTCAGAGAAAAAACATGTGTAAGAAACTTCCTACAAAATAGGTAATCTGGCCAGGAGCACTGTCTCCACATTTTTGCCAATTTGCAATTGCTAACATAAAAAAAGTTTTACTCACCATCTCCAGGCACTGACATGAAATGAGCATTAACCTGTTTTTCATCCTCTCCATACTCATTCTTTGCTACTAAGGTATAAGCACCATTGTTCAGATGGGTAGGGTTGTCCAGCTGAAGGCAGCCATGGTATTCACTTTGATTGATAACATGTATTTTAGTGCAGATGTATTCAGACTCATTCAGTATAGCTCCTTCATAGAACCACTGCAATGTGGGCTTAGGCTTCCCCTTCACAGTGAATGGAATACACCAGTGGTGGTCTGGAGTTGGAGATTCAATAAATGTGATATTTGGTGCAACTGTATTGGGGAAAAAAGAGTGAAGAACATCAGAATATCCCCAAAGTAATTTTTTTTCCTCTGGTTATCAGTGCTAAAACATACTACTTTAAGGAATTATACCTATTTGGAAGATACATAGAAAGCCCACCTGTTCTGCTTTGGGTACTGTGCTCACAACTGAAATGAAGCCGTTCTTTAGAAAGAAACAAAAAAACCCCTAGTTTCAGACAAAGTGTGAACCCCCATTAAATCACTTACTTTGCAAGGTGTGAAAAGTTCAGTTACCAGATCACTGAGAAGGAAGATAGGGAAATTTTAGCTTTAGTGTGTTTAAAAAAATCACACAGAGGAGTGCTGAACGAACAAAACAGTATTAAAAATATTTAAGATTCAGCAAAAAGCAAGTACACTGGAAATATATTCAGCTAGGAATCTAAACTTTCAGGTGACTTCTTTAAAAGGAACAAAGCAAGAACAGCTCATTTCGTTCCCTGGATTTTTCTGTCAGGGAAGGACCATTTTCTGCTATACATTTTCTCATTCTTTGTTCAAATGTGCTAAATGCCTCAAGTTTACAGACTTCTGTTTCCCTCAGGAGACTATTCCAACACCTTGCATGTTATTTCACTGTTAGGAAATTTTCCTTGATATTTATTCTTAACTGCATCCAATTTCATCTAGTTATACTCCCTTTTATCACTCATAACAGTCCCAATCTCAAAATTTCATTTACACTGTTCAAACATTTCTAGTTTATGTCCCTTCCTATGGCTATTACATATCTAATTCCCACCTACAAAACATTTTAAGTGCTTCTAGAGTGATTTCTCAAGTTTTCTGTCATAAGCACATGCTGAAAAAATGTCCACCTACAAAGTGTTCCATTTCCATCTTCAATTAAGCAGAGGGTTGCAATTTGTGAAAACATATTTCACAGAAAATTAATTTAGGTTGGAATCTCAGGTCTAGGGAGCTAATGCTTGTATACTACATGTCCTTTCCCCCTTCCTTGGCCTTGAAAAATAATTATTCAAAGCAATGACAAATAAATTTACATCTGACAGAACAAATGATGCAAGCATGACAATTTTTGAACAAAGCAATTGCAGATTTAGTTTTTTTAAAAAAATTAAAATTTGTAGTTTATTGTAAATAATTTCCATGACTTGATGCATACATGTTTCTTAATTCCTAAGATTGTACATATGTATATGCACACCATTACCAACCTGTTCACACCAACAGTATCACTGAGTATTTGGGGTTTCAGACATTTACTTACAGATTGCTCAGACTAGAAGGAACATAGCATTTAGAAACATAATTTTTGCTAAAGATGTCAGAGCAAAAAAAAGGTAAAAATAACAACTGGTTATTGGGCTATTCCCATAATGAACTGCAATAGATAATTCACATGCCTGAAGTGTGTTTCTGTTTCAACAACCTGTGTGTCCAACAAATATTGATACCCAAAATAGCTATTTCAAATGCAGTTTAGTCTGCTTACGTACAGAATACTGTGAGCTCAGCAGAGGCTTGGTCCTCTCCCACAATATTCTCTGCTATGCAAGAAATCCACAGTCCGTTGTCCACAGATGAAATATTCTTTATGGTTAGTGAGGCAGGATTCTTACTTGTGTCACTCTACAAATGATCAAAAAATATGGATGTGCTAAATATGTCATAAAGGAACAATGAAGAGAGGGGGAACCCTTGGCCACAGTTCAACAGCATTTTCCATTTTTCCTTCCTTTTAGCTGTATCAGATTGTAAATAATCAAAACATCACTTTGGTATCTTATCCAAACAGATGCAAAACACCTACAGAACAAATTGTAATCATTGGTAGGGATGGATTCAAAGCTCCCAAAAACTCATTCATTTTTCTACCATGCCATTTTCTGTTTCTCCCTTCTTTTGACATCTCTTTCCCTCTACATAAATTTTTTTTTCTGCATCCATTCCCTTGCTTATCCCTCTCTTCAGTTTCATTATTGATTTCTATGGTCCACTGTTAATGTCTTTAATCTTTTTATTCCCTCCTCTATTCTGTTCTGTCCTCGCTTTACTCTTCTTTTTATCTCTTTCATTTATACTTAGCTTGACATCTCTTCTACTACTGCCTTCTGAGCTCCACTGCACCTTGACAACATCTTGCCTCTCCTCCTTAGCCAAACATCTCTTAAAAGCTTCTTGCTATCATGGAACCTTCCACAAGAAAATATGTCCCTTCTACTAACTGAACTACTGCCCACGTACTCTTTTACTGTGCTTGAACACAGGCTAATTGAGGTAAGAATTATGGTTTACAGAAAGTTCTATGCATTAAATGCTATATTAAATATGCACCAATGCTACACTGCATAAAGCAATTTGCAAAAAAAAAAAAAAAAAGTTACAAAAATCAAAGCAAAAAGCAATTACGAAGATTTTTTTTAATTATACCAGCAAGAAAAGCTAGATATTAAAGCCTCTGTTATCTCAAACGAGGTCCTTGAAATGACAGCCAAATAATTACTATTTCCATACTTCATTTTTTTCATAAAATGCAAGATTATTAAAAAGGAAAGGAATCAAACAAATTTAGAAAGTAAGCAAGAATTAAGATGACTTTTTAAAAAAAGACTTATGGGGTACTTATTGTACACATATGTTTTGATGTTACACAGAACATAAGCAAATACCAACACTGAGATTAGCTCAGTTGGTTGGAGCATGGTGCTAATACTGCCAAGGTTGCAGGTTTGATCTCCATATGGGCCATTCACTTAAGAGTTGGACCTGATGATCCTTGTGGGTCCCTTCCAACTCAGAATATTCTGTGATTCTGTGAAATGATATGCTACACCTGTAAAACCACACTGACTTGCAGTGGTAGACAATGGGGACATGTGGGAGTGCTACTGCATACAGGATTGCAGGACCAGAATTCTAAACATCAAGATGACATCTTAAATCCACTTAAATGTCCCATTGGGGCAAGAGGAGAGGAAAAGCCAACACCTCGATGCATGTCTTTCCATATGCAACTCTCAGAGGTGAACAGTCCTCAAAGCAGGAATTAAATCACAGGGCTTCAAATTGCAGGCTCAGGCTGAAACATAGCAGGAAGTCTAACTGACATTAACCAACTTATACAGCAGCATGAAAGCTGAGCATGTGGTTAATGTTGCAGGACTGAGGGTTGGTTTTCATTTTTCTAACATTTCTCCTTGCAAAACAGGCAGAAGCAGCATAGAAAGTTAGGAAAAGGGAGGCAGAAACAAAAATATGGAGGTAAGAAAAAGGAAACCAAAACCAATACTCACAGAAAAGGAAAATTGTAAATAGCAAATGAGCTTTTAAAGGTGCTCATTCTTCTGCTACTGAAAAGACTACTGTGCTCCAGATCTATATTATACCCTCTCTCACAAAGTTATGTCAGGATAAAAAAGCTTTTCAAGAAAGCTCAGAAAACTGAGCATGGCATTTGAGAGATGAGAAGGTTAAAATTTGAAGTGATCTTACCATTTGAACAGTATCCCACATTTGTCTTGTTGCTTGACTCAAAAAACCCCCCACACCACAACTGCATAAATTCCTCAAACTGTTTTAAGGTTTTGCTGATAATTGATGCATTTGGGCATTTTTACACATTAGAGAAAAGTTAAAAAATAAAACTAGAGCTCTGCAAAGCTCTTAGGAAAGTTGAAAGAAAGGCTAGTCAAATTCTACATAAGCCTAATGTAATGACTTCAGTGAAGAAAATGCAGTTTAAGAGGCCTTGTCTCTTCCACACTGCAGCAATATTTTTGGAAGTACACATCAAATGCTTTGTACAGACCCAAAAGCTTTTAGGTAGTCTGCACTCTCATGAATGCAGGGGAGCCAATACCATAAAATTGTTAACAACGAAGGATCTTGCACATTGTAAATAACAGAGGTCAACAGCTCCACGTTGAAGACCTGCTTAAATGCTTCTCCTTATCGACATCTCTGTCCTAAAATCAGTATATCTCCAATGCATACACAGCCTAAGGCAGGTGCACAGAATACCAGGATCTCAGGAAACAAAATTTCCCCTCTGGATGGGTTTATTGAGAAAACATTTTCATAATTCATAAGAAAATTTTGCAATTGCAAAACCTTGACATTGACTTTCATGACTTGTATTATTTTGTTTTGTTAAAGGAAAATTAAACAAATCACAAAGTAATTAATATTTACAACTAACATTTCAGCACACCAAGCTTATGGCCTAAAACTGTAATAAAATTAGAGACAAAGCTTTTCTCACAATTAGAGTAGATTGAACTTGTTCTCTCTATTCAGGTATTTGTGATAAGAAAGTACTTAAGCTTCAGTATCCTGATTCACTACATTACTTGCATGAAATTACAGCACTCTCATTTACAAAAGAACATGCAAAAAACTTAAGTGCAAATCAGTTTCTCAAGGAATGTTTACCATTTTCCAAAAGCACCGCAGCAGTCGCCATGTACTAAAAGTAATTAGAAATAAATGTAATCCATAACATTAATTTACTATTTCATATTTTTTATTAAAAGTTAGAGACAAAGCTTTATTTTATTCTTTGGCAGATGCCTCTGAATTGCCATTTATTTGAATATGAAACTTACCTCATGGTTTGAAACAAGATTAGTGAGTACCCAGGATACATTAGGGGGTATCAGTAGTACAATGTGATGTTCTTTCCTTCCACCACGGTGACGTTATAATTGCTTAAGTTTGCTGAGGGCAAGTCTATGACACAAGAAAAAAAAAAAAAAAAAAAAAACACAAAAAAACCCACCCCAAACAAAACAAAACACCAAAAAAACCCCACGTGGATATTTGTCTTTGCCAGAAATAGATATTGCTCAATCCTATGGGAAACGTATGAATTAAATGACGAACACTGCCTACTTAAAATTCACTGTGGTCATTTATTGCTCAGGAAGGGGGTACAAACAGCATTGTTGGAGACATATAAATATAATCCTTAAGCTGCTACATAAAATTTTGTGCCTCCTTCATTTCACATTCAAAGGAAACATTCTAGCATATGGAAATACATAAAACTAATTATAGAGGAAAATGTTTCAGGTGGGCAAATAGTAGTTATTCAAACTTCAGGTTTTAACTTCCAAAAAAATCCCTCAATTTTTTAACAAAGTAGATTTATTCTCCCTCTGTTGTAGCAGTTGCAATGAAATCTCTGTTTTCCAGGGATTCATTCACATTGTGGTATTCCCACTATTCTCCACTACAGTTAACATGAAAATCTCATTAACTGATGGTGTCTTGGGTCGCAATATATAACCAAATACGTGTATTCTATTTGCCATCTGTTGAAACCAGTTGGGGAGGTGTTTTTCTTTATCTCCTCTATAACCCATTCCTCATAACTCCAGGGGGGAGGGGGCACGTGCCTTCTGTTAATGGGCCAGCTGTTAAAACCAGGTGGAGCAATGTTCCTTATCTCTTCCACAACCCATCCTCCCTCCAGGGGGTATCTTCTGTTAATGGGCCGTTAAGGCTCACCACATGACTGATACAATTACATCACCCATTGTGAGATGCTCCACCCAGTGGGAGGAGCCAAGCATTCCTACCTGGATAAAAACCTGCTATTCAGAACTGCAGGACAGCCTGTTTTCCACTGGATTTCCAAGAGGAAGACTGGACCCATTTCACCATCACTGGACCCTTCTACAGGATCATCTCTAGTCCAAAAGAACCACATCTGTCACTCCAGGAGGACTTTTTTGGACTGCTCCCAACACCCTGACCAACAGGGTGTCAGGTCATATTCTGACTCTGCCAGTGTTTCTAGGAATTTTTTTTGCCTTTTTTGTTTGTTTGTTTGTTTGTTTTGTATTACTACATTTGTATTTTTTAATATTCCTAGTAAAGAACTGTTATTCCTATTCCCATATCTTTGCCTGAAAGCCCCCTAAATTACAAAATTATAATAATTTGGAGGGAGGGGGTTTACCTTCTCCATTTCTCCATTCCAAGGGAAGCTCCAGCTTTCCCTGGCAAACACCCGTCTTTCCAAAACAAGACAGATGGTATCACATAAGAGATTAAAACCCTTCCTTATAGATAGGAGAGAAAAACCTAGATCTTCAAGTACAAACTCCACAAGAGCGAAACAGCCCTGAAGAGATGAAACCAGTTGTCCTGGTTGCAGAGAGGGGGTAAAGCTTAGTGCTATGTGGGCATGGCTAAGATGCTATTCTATACCACTTATGTCATCGCTGGAGGGCATGGTTTCAGGAGGAAACACTAGCCACATCTTGCCTTTCTTCCCAATGCCTACATGGCATTGCCATCTTATCTTTGTCTGGGGAAGCCACATGGATGCAAACTCTGGAGAGGGTCCACCATCTTGTTTTTGTTCCCAATGTTGAACACCATTTTGTGGGTAAAACACTGTCTTTTATATACTTTTGCTATTACTATTGCAGTTGTTATTGGGCATTTCTTAGCCCATTGCTTTGTTCTTTCAGTAAATTGTTATCTCAAGCCATAGTGTCTGCTTTTGTCCCTCCCTTACCAGAAGGGACAGGGGAAAGGCAGTGGCTTGTTCGGAGTTTAATTTACTGCTGGTGTTAAACCACCACACTGGAGGAGAGAAAGGACAGAAAAGAGGATCAGTGACTGCACAGAGCTGCTATACAGGACACTTAAGTAGACTTAGCTATCACTCTCACAAAAGAGGGAAAGAAGAAAAGTTGAGAGATGGTACCACTCACCGGCAAGTCAGACTAAATTTTGCAAGAGCCAGGACTCTCCCAGCATCTCACAAAGGTATAAACTACTTCATATCTCATTATTCTCATTTTTCAGTGCCCAAAACAATAAAAACTTTCAAAAGCATAACACACTGATATTTTGAGTGCTTCAAAAACCCAACACGTTATAGCCTACTTTGGAGCTGATCCTCTTCAAAAATATTTCCGGGAATGTCAAAAGACTAGGTATGCAAGAAGTCAGAGCATAATAATTACATAACATGCTGGATAATTCTTCAGATATACTGTACCATCATTTGGAGCTTCTACTGTTGTGGTTCTGGCCAGGACAGGGTTAATTTTTGCAGTAGCCAGAACGAGGCATGGCCAGGACCCAAAGGTTATTCTATAGCACCTCATATCCTTGCTGGGGGTGGGGGGAAGGGACTCTCTTCCAAAGAGAAGGGGTTCCTTCCAGGACAGTTTAGTGTGGCAGAGGAAGTGGTCATGTATTGTTGTTTCCATGTGAATCATTCGCCTCTTTTTTGCACCCTCTGTCATTGATATTGTTGCTGTTACTGTGCATTTTCTTATCTCACTGCTATTTCCAGTAAATTGTTCTTACCTCAACCCATGATCGTTACCTTTTGTGCCTCCATTTCTCCTCTCCAGTCACCACAGAGGAGAAGGAGAGGGGGGAGTCAGCAAGCAGCATGTGGTTTCAGTGGGAGCACTAAATTGGAGAATACCATTCCTAAACCACAACATCTACATGCAAGAATCCTTACCCCAAATTGAGGCAGTTCTCATCAACAACTACAGGCAAGTTTGACTTGTAATTTATCCTCTCAAATAGAATAACTTATTTGCTTTACCGGACATGCATATATGTATTTGGTTTGCAAAGTTTTGGTATTGGGAGACTAGAGGTGGGTTTTGGAAGAAGACACCAGAAGTTGCCCCCATGTCAGATATGTCAGATGGTCCTGCTGCTGGCCAAAGCTGAGCCAAATAGTGACATTGGTGTTACCTCCATGATAACATTTAAGAAAAGGGTAAAGAAAGCTGTGCAGCAACTGTGAGAGAGCACAGAAAAAAAATGTGAGAGAAACAACCCTGCAGACACCAAGGTCAGTGAAGAAGGAAGAGGAAGAGGTACTCCAGGCACCAAAAGATTCCCCTGCAGTCCATGGTGAAGACCATGTGGATGCAGGTTGTTCCCAGTATGCCCATGCAAAAAATGGGAAGAGATCCTAAATACTGCCAAACAAAAAACATTCCTTGTGGGGTGGTTTGCTGCACACCAGACAGGGAATAATCCTGCATACCTGTTGAATAATCAAGTAGATTCACTGACACAATTAGCTAAAATAACAAGAGGGAGATGTTGTGGTATCCCCTCACCCCGCTTTTTCCAGGCCACACTGTGATCTGAGAAATGCTCGTTAGCCCTTGGCCTTGATGAGCAGCACCTGGACTCAGCTCTTCTTGAGCTTATCAGAAACACTGTCTGTTCCCAGAAACTGGTTCTGTTTAATGAGCTCCTGTTTTCTTTATGAACAGCCTTGACTAATTTTCTTCCCTGAATGGCATAACATCCCTGTTCTCACACTTTCAAAGAAAGTGCCGACCCAAACTGTGGCTAGGATGAAACATTATGACTAAAGCCCACTCTCTTGCAACCCTATAAACAGTGGTCCAAAATGAGACCCTTGGAGATCTCCTGGACCAGAGTGGGCTGAAATAGCAATCTTCCTCTGAGTGGGATGCCTCTCAGAGCCAGCGAGCTCTCAAGTTTGCTGTACTTGGAGGATTTCTGAACAATGACGAGTCCTAAGCCATATACCCCTGTTACCCCACGCCTTTAGAGGGGCAACACGTTGTGACGTGGGAGCGGACCTTGACAGAGGACAGCAGGCAGCAGCTTGGTGAATCATGGAAAGCTCTTTATTATCTGACTCCAATAGGCTTATATACATTTTGTACAGAGGGCCAAGATTGGCCCAAGGAGGTTACAACCTCCTGACTCCATTGGTCAATATGACCATCAGTCAAGTTCTCTCTCAGAGAACAAGAATGCAAAACATACAGATAAATTCTAAGAATATAATATTGTTTACATGAAGCAGCGTGAGAAAGCTGCTGCAAAGACTCAAACACTTGAAGGCAAGAAATTCAGGGATGACATCTCACCCTTTTTACCTTTAAAAAAAGAAAAAAGGAAAAAAGAAAATGAACTACAGTTCAATTTCTGTTCCCATGGGAGGACCAGTGGTTCCTCCTCTGTTGACCTTCATTTGGTCACGGTTTCTTGCTTTTCACATTGCAGGGTTAATGAAATTCTGTGGCACCTGTAAGGTGCTCCATGGCATGCAAAGCCTTTGCCAATTGAATTTGTGGGGTTTCACCCTGCGTTCCCCGTTTTTGTTTTTGAAGAACCAGGCCTCTGTGGCACAACAAAAGGTTCTTCAGCAAATGGAACAAACAACATTGCTGACTCCCTTTAAATTGAACAACCCATCTGTGTGCCATGTCGACCACAGAAGTTAAATCTGTGACTAAATGAAAAAGTTTCTGGGAAAACTGTGGAAATGCCATGACAGCAGCCCCAATACATCCCAATGGGCTGCCCATCCTCAGGGGCTTCCAAAACTTGCCCTCAAAATCATCCTTCCAAGGAACACTGGCCTACTTCATCCTCCCAAATCGTCTGTAAAGACAGTGGGCCCTTGCACTAAATTTCTGAATATTTTTGGGCCGCAAAAAGAAATCCAAAGGATTCTTGCCACTCGCAACAGCTCATGGCTCCAGAGCATTTGGCAGAGAAACACTGCTTGCAAAGCTCCAATCAAATTCCTCCCATAATACTGAGAGTATGAATTTTACAAAAATCTGCACCCATCAAATTCACAAGCATTGTTGCCTGCATTAGCAATCGAGCAATGAGCGCATACAAAAATGATTGATTGCCATTTTTGCGGCTGAAATCGAGCAATAATTAGCTCAAACAAAAAAAAAATATTTTCATTGTTTGTTTTTTCAAACAATATTTTGCCGCCTTGTGGCAGATGGGGCAAAAATGACCCATTCCAGAACGGGCAAGGAATTGGACATTCATCAGCCAGTGATACCTGCAGGATACAAATGAATCACAGAAAACAATCATTCACATTCACAATTGAGGATTGGCTTTTTGGAGGTGTTATAAAAACCTCCAGTCCCCAGAGTTCTGTTTTGATGCAGAACACAGGAACGTCCCAGGACTGGTTAAAATTTCCAGATGATCCTGTTCCAACAGCTCCCAAACAAGTCACGAAGGGCGATGAATGGATCTTGAAAGACAGTCCATTCCAGCTGCCAAACAGCAAAGGAAAAAATCGCAATGTCCGTTCCAAATTGTTCCAGGACAGTCTTTAATCAGAGCAACAGTCCAGTGAAATCCAGGCAGCTCAGTACTTCAGAGCAACTGCCTTCTCACCACCGACTCTTTGTCCTGTGAACAGAAACTCAAACACAAATTAAACAATTTTGGTCCCTTCAGGGACACTGACAGGGAGAGGTGTGTGTGGGATTAAACCTTCCCAACAAACCTCCATCGGCTGTGGGGACTGGGAAGACTCTTCTGTCCGAGCACACTTCCTCTTTGCACCCCACTGCCCTTTTGACAGAGGCTGGCCTTTCACATGGCTTGCCTTGCAAACATCTGCCATGTGATTCGGCCGTCCACACCTTCCACAAAGAAACAAGGGAGTGATTCCTCTTTTTTGCACTCTCTTTCTTTGTTTCTTGTTGGCCTTAGCATTAGATGAGGCATCATGCACCTCTGATTCCTGTCCCGTGTGTTTCACAGAGACAGGGGTGAGAGCTTTTCTCACCGCACCCACAGAGCTGGGGAATCCATCCCTGCCCTGCAGGGGGCGCCGTGCTGACCCACGGCCACCCACAGCATCAGCCTCGGCTGGGACATGATCCCAGACTGAGGGAAATCCCGCACCCCAGGATCCTCTGCAGCGGGAAAACACCCGCTTGTGGCCGCGCTGTCCCTTTAAAATTGACAGATCGGCTGCAGCTCCCTCCGCCGCGCTGCTCCTGCTCGGCGCGGGGGGAGACCGCAGCATTGGGAGGGGCGTGTCCCTCAGCGCCGCTTTGGGACCGGCGGCTGCTGCCCGCCCCGCGTGGCCCCGACCCGCCACGGGAGGAGATCGCAGCGCTGCAGGAGGCGTGTCCCGCTTGCCAAGCGCTGCCCCCACAGGCGCGGGGGGAGTGCCCCGATCGGCACGGGGAGGAGCGGGGGGGCTGGGAGGCTGTCCCGGACCTGCATTCACAGGCGGAGCCGCGGCTGTGGCTCCGATGCCGGACGGCTTCGCTGCCGCTCAGTGCGGGGCTGGCCCGCCCTTTCTCAGGAGCGGCACCGGCCTGTGCGGGGGGGTTTCTTCTCGCTCCGGGGCCGTGTGGGGTGGCCCTGGGCTGGTCCCTTCATTCTTTGGGGCCGCCCCCTCCCGCAGGGGCTGGGCAGGCTGCATTGCCCGCCCCGGGCCGGCCCCGCCGCTTTTCGGGGCTGTCCCGCCCCTCACAGGCTGGGTAGGCGCCCAACCCCGCTCCGGCAGGGCACTTGGCCTGTCACCAAATTGCACGGACCTGTGTGTGCCCTGCAAGTCCCCGCCGCGGGGGGGAACAGCCGCCCTGCCCGGCGCCCCGGGACGGCGCGATCCCGCGCCGCCCTGCCGCACGGAACATTCCACCGATGCCCCACAGTGCGGACAATCCACAAAAACCACTCCTCCCCCCCGATCCAAGAGTGCTCCCGGCGCTTCCAAGGCCAGGAAAGCACGGTGGGGGAGGGAAGTGGGGGGGGGGGCGATCTTTGGCCTCCGCTGCCGTTTTCTTGGCACGGGGCTGGGGAGCGCCGATCTCTCCGGTCCCGAGGGGCTTTCACAAGTCCCGAGGTTTTCCACACTCCAGCGCCGATACGGCGTGGGTGGGGAAGGGGTCTGCTCCCCAGGAGACCCCGTGCCCGCCTCAGCTGGTGCGCTGAGTGCAGGCAGGCTTCCCACCAAGCTGCTGCGTTTCCGAGGAAGGGGAGTCGGCTGTCCTGCCCACCTCCACAGAGCAGGAACAGGAGGAATGACTCCATCGTCTTCCCTGGCACTCAGCCTGATGGGGCTGGAGCTGTCCTCAGAGCTGGAAGGCTGTACTTTAGGCAGCACTTTCTCCAGCCTGCTCCAGGTGGCTATCAGTTTCAAAAGTTTCACACTGCGATTTGCAAAGAAAACCTGGAGCAGATAGTCGCCCAAAGACTTCCACTCTGCTGTAGAAAAAACTTCTTCAAGGCTGCAAAAAACCCCATGAGTTCTAGCATAATATAACAATTTCTGGAGAGCATCTCCAGGAAAGGGGACTTCTCTCCGCAGGACCTCAAGGCAAAGGTCCACCATGAGGGTTTCCTCATCTGAGGAGGGTTTAGAGATCATTATCTCTTACCACTATACCTCAGGCAGAGCAGGTACAGTCTCTCACTGGGCAGACAGGTCCACCGACGTGCAGTTCTCTCGCAGTTGGAGGTCACCGGTGTGACCTGTTCTCCCACGTCAGGAGTCAGTTCAGACACGGACAGTGTCCAGATGTGCCGTTCAGACACAAAGGGTCAGCAGATGTGACCTAGCTGCAGTCCAGACACGGAGGGGTCACCAGATACGACAGGAGACCCTCTTCCCACACGTCTGGGGTCACCAGATGCGACTCAGCTGCAGTCCAGACACGGAGGGGTCACCAGATGCGACAGGAGACCCTCTTCCCACACATCCGGGGTCACCAGATGCGACTCAGCTGCAGTCCAGACACGGAGGGGTCACCAGACGTTACCCCACGCCTTTAGAGTGGCAACATGTTGTGACGTGGGAGCGGACCTTGACAGAGGACAGCAGGCAGCAGCTTGGTGAATCATGGAAAGCTCTTTATTATCTGACTACAAAAGCTTATATACATTTTGTACAGAGGGCCAAGATTGGCCCAAGGAGGTTACAACCTCCTGACTCCATTGGTCAATATGACCATCAGTCAAGTTCTCTCTCAGAGAACAAGAATGCAAAACATACAGATAAATTCTAAGAATATAATATTGTTTACATGAAGCAGCGTGAGAAAGCTGCTGCAAAGACTCAAACACTTGAAGGCAAGAAATTCAGGGACGACATGCATGCCCCCCCATAACACCCCTATACTGGCTGTGAAAAAGGCAGAAAAGTGGTTGACCGATTCCAGGCTTCTGAAATATGAAGCCATTCTGATCAGCTCCCCGGGATTAGAGTTAAAAACCACCTCAGCACAGAACCCTGCACAGTTCATGTTTGGAGACCCCTCCGAGGAACTGCTGTACGATTGTGCTGAGATCGTGGAACTCCAGACAAAAGTAAGACCAGATTTGGAGGATCAGGAATTGGAAGGGGGAGAAAAATGGTTTGTGGACGGGTCGGCGAGAGTAGTGGAAGGGAAAAGGAAATCAGGGTACGCAGTGGTGGACGGCAGAACGGGAAAAGTGGTGGAATCGAGCCCCCTGAGGCCCGAATGGTCGGCCCAGGCTTGTGAGCTTTACGTTCTCCTGAGGGCTCTCAAAAGGCTAAAGGGAAAAAGGGGGACCATATTCACAAATTCCCGATATGCGTTTGGGGTGGTTCACACTTTCAGAAAGATTTGGGAAGAGAGAGGTTTGATAAACACAAAAGGGAAAGGCTTGGTCCACGGGGAGATGATTCGACAAATCTTGGAGGCAATCAGAGAACCAAAAGAGATTGCGGTGGTACATGTGAAAGGGCATCAGACCGGATTGCAATTTCAAACGCGCGGCAATAATCTGGCTGATCAGGAAGCGAAAAGGGTAGCGTTGCTCACAGTAAGCATTCCCGAGGTAGTCAGGGAGGAGAACTCCGAAATCCAAATATGTCCCTCTGAAAAGGACATTGAAGGATTCAAAGAGGTGGGAGGGGCTTTGGAAATGGGGAAATGGAAATTGCCTGATGGAAGGGAACTGGTCCCGAAAAGTACGGCCAGAGGGATCCTGAGACGTCTGCATGAGCAGACCCATTGGGGAACACGGGCATTGGCTGACCAGTTTCTGAAGTTCTTTGGGTGCAAGGGTATCTTTGAATTGGCAAAACAGGAGGTACAAGGGTGCGTGACTTGCCAGAGAGTGAACCGGTCCAGATCCAGACAAACGGCTTGGGGAGGTCATCCTCTTTCATACCGGCCGTTTGAAAGGATCCAGGTGGATTTCACTGATTAACAAAGGTCGGAAGATATAGGTACTTATTGGTTATTGTGGACAAATTGACACACTGGGTAGAGGCATACCCAAGGGCGAAAGCCACAGCTCAAACGGTTTCCAAAGTGTTGTTAGAAGAAATAGTCCCCAGGTATGGAATCGTGGATTGCATAGATTCAGACCAAGGGACTCATTTCACCTCAAAAATTATAAAACAATTAACCGAGGCCTTGGGAATCAGATGGCAATATCACACCCCCTGGCACCCCCAGAGTTCAGGGCAAGTAAAGAGAATGAATCAAACTTTAAAATCACAATTGGCAAAACTCATGTTGTAAACAAAAATGTGCTGGGTGAAATGCCTTCCCCTTGCTTTGCTGAATGTAAGAACCATGCCTCACTCTGATACGGGGCTGTCCCCCTTTGAAATGTTGTATGGGATGCCATACAAACACGGAATGCCAGTGGGACATCCCCGAGTCGAGGATGTGCAATTGCAACCTTATCTCATCACTGTAAACAAAAATTTACAGGAGCTTCAAAGGCGCGGACTCATTCCCCAAAGCGCTCCTCTCGGGTTTCCAATCCACCAGATTCAGCCGGGAGACAAAGTGTTGATCAGAACTTGGAAAGAAACCCCTCTCGCTCCACAGTGGGAAGGACCGTTCCTAGTGCTGCTCACGACCGACACTGCAGTTCGAACCGCTGAGAAGGGTTGGACTCATTCATCAAGGGTGAAAAAGATCGGGGACCCAAAAACCTCGGACTGGAAGGTTACCACCCCTCCTAGAGAACTCAAAATCAAACTCAGACGACAAACTAGATGAACGACCAGATAAGTTGCATTACCCCAGGTTGTGAATGTTTTCCCTTCATTCATTTTGAGTGTGTATACTGTAAACAGGTTTGGGTCACCCACTGTCGAGGAGGGAATCGACCGAAGGGTTTGTGTACTAACTGTCTAGCTGAGGAGCAGGATAACACAGACTGTCTCTTAGTACTTGCCACTAGGGCCGGACTTTTGGAACTGTGCTCTCCTGAGTGGTTCCATATTTTCAAAAAGGGGATTAAAGGGAAATTGGACGCTAAAGCAGTACCTTTAGCCGTTGAGTGCCGAAGGACCATCAAAGTACCCTGCCAAGGGGATACGATCAAATTATCCCGGTGGGCAACCTACAAGAGAAGGTTTGCCATTAGGACTACACGGGCCCCTGAAGCACACCCTTGCTGCCAAGAAGATGGTTTACCCCGCCGTATGTACACGTACGGGCGAAGGGCAAGGCAGAGGGGTTTTCCGGTGGGGAATCCTGACAGTCCTGAGCCTAGCCGTGTGCTGGGTCAAGGGGGCCCTTCCAGGGGCACTCCTGGGGGAGAGTCCTCCCACTAAGTGCGAATGGTGCTTAACAGCTCCAGAAACCGGGCAGATAATGGATTGTCCTCTGGAAAGGCAGTTGGGCGATTGTTGGGCCAATGGCACTCGATTTCACCTTTGTGAATCGGAAAAAAGGGTCCGGTGCCAACGCTCAGGGGCAAGTCCTAAGGGCAGACTGTTCAGGGATCCTGCTCGCTCACTCATTAGACAAAGGCGCGAACTCGAAATTCCTTACCCGGTGCAAACATGTCAGCAATGTAACAAAACTGTATGGGTGGGAGAAAAAAGGCAATCTACTTTCCTTGCCTACTACAAGGTGAATCCCCTGTGTTACGACAAAACGAAACTAAAAATATGTAATATGGGTGGAAAATTGTATTGGGAAGGGAAGAACCTCAAACATGAGGAAATAGGTTCCTTGGATTTTGAACCCATCATTTTCGATTTATTGCCTCCGGGTGATAATCGTGTGTGTTTGCAGTTTGACCAGGCCTTTTGTTTTTCAAGGAACGAGGAAGGGATGGATCCTGAAAGTAAAATGAAACAGGTAATGCTAGAACTCAGGAGACAGGAAGCCGAGGCCAGAAAGAGGAGGATTGAGCAAGAAAGATTAAGGTCGCTCAGTGAGCAATATGAACAATTGGAGAAGCAATATGGGGATGGGGGATTTCCGGCCCCTAACCAAAATCTCTTTGTAGAACTAATGCAGGAAATAGCCACCGAATTGGGACTGACGGATTGCTGGATCTGTGGGGGATTAAAGTCAGCCGAAAGGTGGCCCTGGAAGGGAGAAGGGTTAGCCCCGGAACAGCTTCTAAAATGGGAAAGCTCAAAAATATCAAAAATAAGAAAGAGACCGGAGGGATGGATTTTGGAAAAAAGGATAGTCGGAACTATCTGCATTAGCTGGGAAGGGAAGGAGTTCACTGATCTGGTGGGTTATACTCCTTGCATAAATACCTTAACGGTGAATGATAAGGCACGGGTCTGGCAACCCGAGCCACCCTCCGGATATTGGGGCAAAATTCGAGAGAAAGATTGCGAATGGTTCGAGACCATGGGACTTTGTTAGCATAAAAGTCCCGGGGCTAATCCGTTCCAGGCATTAGTGGGACTAAGAGAATATTGGGATGAGCCAGGCAGAACCAATGTAGGCTGGAAAGCTCCAGACGGGATATATTGGATTTGCGGAAAGAAAGCTTACAGCGAACTTCCCCGAAAATGGAAAGGGTCCTGTACCCTAGGCATGATAAGACCCTTTTTCTTCACTTTGCCCAGGGCTGAAAGCAATTTGTTAGGAGCGCCTCTTTTTGAAACATTGAACCGACAGAGAAGGGAGATAAGGCGAGAGCTACCTGTAGCCGGGGGCAACCAGAAATGGGGAGAGGAGGAGTGGCCCGCAGAGAGATTATGGGCCAGCCACCTGGGCGAATGATGGCAGTTGGGGATATCGAACGCCCATTTACCTATTGAATAGGTTGATTCGGCTGCAAGCAGTGGTAGAGGTGGTTTCAAACCACACCTCAGATGCCTTGGAACTCCTGGCAAAACAGCACTCGCAGATGAGGGCTTTTGTGTACCAAAATCGGCTTGCCCTCGACTACCTGTTGGCAGAGGAAGGAGGGGTCTGTGGCAGATTCAATGAATCGGAATGCTGCATTGAGATCGATGACTATGGGGAGACTATCAAAGGACTAGCCCAAGAAATCAAAAAGGTGGCCCACGTGCCGGTCCAGAAATGGAATTCAATCCTCCAAGCTTCATGGTGGGACCAGCTGTTCGGACAGGGGGAATGGTGGAAGAAGGTAGTGTTTTTCATAACATGCTCCATCGCAGGCATCATTTTCCTCCCATGTCTAATCCCCTGTTTCATTCGACTGATACATTCAGTCGTCCAAGGGATGCAAATAGCCTCCCTTCCTATGGATCCAGAGGCAGCCAAAGGGAGAACTGTGTCCAAAATAATGAAGCTCGAGGAAGAGAAGGGTAAAGGGAGGGCTGCTGAGGCCCTAAGGAGATTTGAAGAGGAGCGGAAGCTCCAACAGGAGGACGAATCCTCTCAGGAGGGATGGGAAGAGTGTAATCTTAACTGGAATTGAGGTCAATAAAAGGAACGAATTTTTAATTTAATGAATTATTAGGCGGGGGACTGTGATAAATTTTGGGTAAAAATTCGTGTATAAAATAATAACCTGATGTGTAATGGGAATAATGTTAATAAAAATTGTGAAATCCAGTATAGGGCTAAACGTTTCCCCCCCCAGCCTGCCAGTCTCAGTTGCAAAGACAGGATGAACATCATCAAGCTAGACAAAGACACTGGCCAGCCTCGATAAGAATCACTTCCTTGCCAATGCAAGGAAGAAATTCCTTCGTGACAACGATGCCAATCTCATCAACTCTCTGGCGATCTCATCAACTCTCCGGTGCAACAAGCAAAATGAAATCAGCATAAGACTAACCCGTGAAATTGACATAAGAAAAGAAACTTCCCGGAATGGAACAACAGGACTTGACAAGATCCGGGAAGACCATCGAAAAGAAATTCGGACTATTCAGCCCACCCTGGACACCTGGACTGCCTAAGGGCAGAAAAATCCTATAAAACGGTGGACTGAAAGCTGCACCGGCGTGGATTTGGGTGTCTTGCACCCTGGTGTGCGGACCTCTGTCCACCCAGCGCGGCGCTGATATTCTCCTAATTTGTGGCTTTCTCATTTTTCCGGTGTTCGATATTCTGTTATTAATAAATTGTCTTTTATTAATCCGATATTTGCCGTTGCATTTATAACAATTCACTAGAGGGAAGGTATACCATCCAGAGGTGTAGCAGGATGTTCTGCCCTGGAATGTGGTAAGTAACTTGGACAATGCCCTATTTTGCAAGGCTATCGGTAGTGGATTGTTGCAGACAGAGATATAAAAGACAGGCCTTATAAAATATGGTTTAGGCCCTGCTACTCTAGCTAAGCCAGAAGTAGTTTGTAAGTTCTCATAAAGAAAAATTATAAGAATGAATGCAACAACCTATTCTTAGAGAGAAAAATAAGTTTGCACCTGCATAAACAATGAATCTGTCCCATGAGAATCAGTGAAGAAAATATGTAAACATATCTACAGAGAGAAAATTTGATAGACATACACAATAGCTCACTGACCAATGAACTGAGTTTCACTGCGTTGCTGGCCAATTAGGTTTAACACAGTGCCTTCTGATATTTCCTATAAATATGAGCTTTGTGAATAAAGAATGAGTTTTTCTGCATGAGAAAACTGAGTCCTGTCTGCTTATTTATTACAACAGTGGATCAAGAGGGGGCAGTCATGTGCTGTTTTGGTGTTGAATTTTGATAAAACCAGTCTGCTCACCAACCCCAAATTAACAAATTAACCCCTGATAGTGAGGCAATTGGAGATGTGACTGGCAGTCAATAACTTTATGCTCTAAAAGTCCAGTCCACTCTCATATGGTAGGTTTTCTAACATATTCCTTCTTGGAGTGTGTGGAGTTTCCTTCCTTGGATAGGGGACAGCCCCAAAGGATACTCCTTGAGGTTGAGTGAAACAGATCTGTCCATGAGTGTTGGTATGGTGAGTTTCATCAATCTCTACTTAATAATTATTTTGTTTTTTGCTAGCTTTAATATAATTGCTTTGCTATAGTGCACTATACTATACACTACTAGTAGTTTTAGCTTTTGTACTGTGTTGTAAATAATTCTGATTAGGATAATTTGTCTAATCATAATAAATAATGTCTAGTCATAATAAATAATTCATTTAATATAAATATATCTAATTTGACATCTTTAATCCTGTGGGACAAAGCTCTTAAACCATTGTTAGTCTGCAGCTAAGACTGGATTCAGCTGCACCCAGACTCCTCTCTGAGAAGGAGTTTAGAAAGCAAGAGGGTCCTTTCTGCACCTCACGGCTCAACAGCAGGGCTTCTCTAATAAACTTTGTCTGAAGCTCCCACTCTCACCTGCGACAAGAGGCATCTTGACAAGTGCCCCGGTCATTTTAAAGTCAGAGCATGCAGGGAGACCTCTCTCTTGCCTCATGGCTTTTACTCAAGGCAGAAGCTCTGCTTAGTTTTTTTTTGTTTTCCTCTTGGCTCTTGGCTTTTGTCTTTCCCTGTTGCTCTCTCAGGGAGAGCTGAGATAGTGTGGATGGAGGCTCCCCCTCATGTTGTTTTCTAGGGGCAACAGTAGCAACTCAAGAAGCTGCATTTCACAATTAAAAACTGTTTCTGAGTGAATTTTGCAACACCTTTCGGCAGTGCAAAGCCAGAGTCGGTCAGGGCCGGGTGACATTTTTGGTGCCTGGGGAGACTGTTTCCCCCCCGAAAACACCAACAGTTTGGAAACAGCAGCACCAACACCAGTGGAATCTAGTGGGTGGCAGGAGGGAGCAGTGAGCAGCAGCACTGACCCCACACATGCTGGCAATTCCCATCTGCCACCAGAACTGATTCATAAGCTTCTACCTTCCTGGAGTTGTTTTTGTTCCAGGGGGAAGGTTGAGCTGAGTGGGGTTTGTCCATCATCTCCCTTTTGTCTCTGAGACTGCACGGTCACCTGTGGCGGGCGTCATCTTGGGGAAGGGGTCACTCCATCATTTTGAGTTTCTCTTTCTTCCCAGGGAGTCCACAGGATTTCAGCAACTTTGTAACTAGTGACTATTAGTCTTATTTTTTGCCTGTTGCTAGTAAGTTTTTTAGTAAACTGTTATTTTTTCACTTATATCTACTCATATTCATTTCTCCTTATTGGTGGAAAGGGATTGGTTAAAACTAAAGAGGAGATAACTAATTTTAGAGTGTCTACCTCTTAATATTGTCTTAAACCAAGGCAATACTGCATCCAGTTCTTGGGTCTCCAGCAGAAGAAAAATAGACCTGTTAGAGCAACTCCAGAGAAGGGTCACAAAAATGATCAGAGGGCTGGAACACCTCTCCTATGAAGAAAGACAGAGAGTTGGGGTTGTTCAGCCTAGAGAAGTCTCTAGGGGAGATCTTATTGTGGCCTTTCAGTACTTAAAGGGGCTGTGGAAAGACAGAGACTTTTTACCAGGGCTTGTAGTAACAGGAAAAGGAGAAATGGTTTTAAACTAAAAAAGAGTAGATTAAGATTGTTCATAAAGAAGAAATTCTTTACAATGAGGTTATGAGACACTGGAACAGGTTGCCCAGAGAAGTTGTCAATGTCCCATCATTTGAAGCATTCAGGGTCTGGTTGGATGGGGCTTTAAGCAGCCTGGTCTAGTGAAAGGTCCCTGCTCATTGCAGGGGGAGTAATACAGAGTAATTAAATTACCTTCTTAATTTAATTTTCACATGAATTATCTACAGAGCAGAGCCTTATGACCAAGAAACCACAGTGGTTTCTTCCAGCTTCACAGGGAGAGATTTATTAATGGTGTCCTATTATCAAGACTTTTACCACATACTGTACAGCTACTTACTACATTATGAAACAATTAATATCTGAAAGAAAAGAAAAAAAAGTATGTTTGCTTAGTTCCGAAAAAAAAAAAATAAAATTAAAACATCAACAAATGAGACATGGAATTGACCCTTTAATCTGAAGAGAAAATTAGAAAATGTTTCATTAACAAAATTCACAAAGGCCTGCATGCCTAAAACATCTCCTCACATCCAAAGGAGCTAAAAGGGGTTTCTTCCTCAATTCAGTTATACTTACTAGCCTCTCAGACCATGTTCGAAATTAAATTAACCAACTACATTGGTGCTTTTTCTGGAAACTGTCTTGTGCTGTTAAACAAAGAAAAATATGTACAGAAATGATGACAACAACAGCTAATACCAGTCATTCATTTGATCATAGAATCATAGAATGTCTTAGGTTTGAAGGAATCTTAAAGATCATCTAGTTCCAACCCCCCTGCCATGGACAGGGATGTCACCCACTAGATATCTTCCAGAGCACAAGCCATGTTCATTCCTCATATGCAAAATTCCACATTCTGATACTTCAGTATGAATGTCATATATGCTCAGAGTCAAGGGCACCTTTCCTCCTCCTCTTCACCCTCTAGTTGGAAGTGCCACCTTCTTGACTCATGACAAATATTTTAATGCCCATAGAATGTACATGTGTACATATATGCACCTACATAGCATCAAGAAGTCAGAAACAAATGTGCTGGGGCTTCAGATTCTAAGAAGTTCAAGAGAGAAATAATGTCTCACACATTTAGTTCTGGGAATTTAACACTGAGTTTTCAAAGGAAAATCCTAGTTACCTAGTAGTTTCTAGAAATGCCAGGCAAGGACATTGGGACTATGCTGTCACTCCAATTTTGTATCAATTGATTTCAATCCATCAGGAGACCTTTCAACACCTGGCAGATGAATCTACATTCTAGTCCATTCAGCCAGAACAGCTGGCCAGGTCAATTTAGCTCAACTCAGTATAATCTCTCATTTCAGGTAGATCAGACCCTGCGGTACATAAGACCACCAAAACAGATTATGTATTAGTGTCATTAAATGCAGCACACATTGGGTCCACAGCAGGTCTCCTCCATGGCTCTAACCTGCCAGTGGCTGCAATCAAAGTGTTGCACCCTCCATATAGCCAGCGGAGAGAAGGGCACTCCATATGCGATGATGGAAGGAAGAAAGGTAGAATTTGCTTGTTCTTCCTGATATCCACCTTTGTTTACAGCTTTTCCAATCCAAATCAGTCCTCCACAAGGAAACCCTACTCTTCTTATCTGCCTACTGCTGAACACCAAATCATCCCATCCCATCCTACTAAGAAAACTCCAGACTTCAATAGACTTCACATCATATCAGAAACATCCGAGCTCTGCCCCCACCCACAGAGGAACAGGATCTCTAACTATCAGGTAAAATATTTTGCTAGTTGTCCCAGAGCTACATACAGGAATCAAAGTTGCATATAAAACCCAAAGGGGATGGCCCTATTGTTGGCCATATTGATCATTTTTCCACCATTTCCAAATCCTTATAACTGAAAATAATATCCTGCAAAATGCTACAAACTTAACCTTATTATGTCTCTTTTGCATAGGCTATGCAAAGAGTTTTATCTGTGTAAAAACCAGATATTTGTTAACTTTTTCAGTCAGCATGGTTTTTTTCTGAATTTCTTTCCTGTAGTCCTAGGAGTAGAGTTTGTATTTTTGAAGGAAAAGAAGGATTTCATTAACCTCAGATATCGGAAAAAAATAAAAGGAAGAAAAATCTTGTGTCTGTTCAGCTTGGAAGTACTACTATTTTGTTAAATAAAGGCACATGGCTTTTATATAATTATTTTGTGTTGTCTGTAATTGATTTTCTGTTTTCCTGCATTTGAATATGTTTTTAAAGGTTCAAGGAACAAAAAGGCTTTATGTAAAGCTCCCAAAATTATTCCATGTGGCGTGAAAGACCAGCGAATGGTTAATATTTGCCCCCCTAAACCTTTTCCTTTAGCAGCACTGTTATCTTGTCAAAAAGCATGTTTATTTTTCCTTTTTCACAACATCTTAGTCATAACTTTATGTTTGATGAGTATTACCGCAATTTAGAACCTTCATATCCAGCAAGGATATCCTCTTGGTGGTGTCATCTATGCAATATAAATCCAAAGTTTCTCTGTAGTACTTGGTCTCTTGAAATTTCTTGATCCACATAATTTCGCAGGAACACTTGAATGGATTGCCCAGCAGTATCCTACAGCAAAGATTGAATTATTTCTTAAGAACATATTATGCATATTAAAAAAAGTTTCAAAGCACTTGTGGGTAAAACTAAAAGTTGAACTCTAAAAAGGTATGGATCAAAGATTTCAGTGCAGTGCAAACTGTAAGTAGATAGTGTTCTTCGTAGAAAATTAAGCCCTGCCTGCACTGAGAATCCATCCTGCCACAGATGAGAGATCACACAGGGGACTCAATTCCAGTCTCCAATTCATGGGGGTAAATCAGTAATGCCTTGAGAATTTGGGCTTTCCTCTAAGATGCCTTTTATTTTATGGCAGTCAAACACATCAGAAATTCTTTTTTTCTGTATGATAAACTCTGCAGTTATCTCAGAAATACCACTCCAGATAAGGTTTTATTGCTGCTAAGCAGACAAATTCTTTATAGAGCTAAACAGTCATGGATTATAGGCAAATTGTCCTGGGTTTGTCTGGGATAGTGTTAATTTTCTTCTCTGTAGCTGGTACAGTGCTGCATTTTGGATTTAGGATGAGAATAATGTTGATAACACACTGCTGTTTTAGTTGTTGCTAAGCAGTGTTTACCCTGAGTCTCACACTTTTCAGTGTCTCCTGACAGCTGATCTGAACTGGCCAAAGGGATATTCCATATCCTAGAACGTTATGCCCAGTATATAAACTGGGGAGAGTTGGCTGGGAGGGGTGGATCACTGCTCCAGGATGGGCTAGGTATCGGTCAGTGGGTGGTGAGCAATTGTGTTGTGCATCACTTGTTTCTTGCATTTTATTCTTCTCTCTCCCAGCAGGCAGCAGTAGCGGTAGCAGCGGTGACTGAGGTAAGTCTAGGGGTGAGGGTTAGATTGAACTGTACAGAGGAGTTCTCAAGCTCAGGGACATCCGAGCAGCAGCCTTGAATCCCGTCAGGACCCAGAAGCTCTCAGAAACCAGACGCCGAGGGAGCATTGCCGGGAGCAGTGCAGAAGATTTAAACGTCTCTTAAGGAGAGTGGCGAACAGGAGTGGGCAAACGGGTGTGACGCAGCAGTTTGCAGGGCAGTTTGCGCAGGCAGGGCAAGCATGTGGGGCAAGCAGAAAGGGCTTCTGTCCGACTATCCAGGAGCAGCAAATAGAGGCAGCAGACATAGACAATAGCTGGTGAAAAAGAGCACAAACAGATCCTTTCATCCCCAGTCTTATTAGTGTACTAGGGTAAGCTTCTTTACTTGACTAATAAACACACCATAGAGCTCATTCCCCTGCAGCTGTGGGAGTCACTGAACCAGCCGTGTCAGAGGCCTCCAGCCAGCCAGACCTACTGATGGTGCATGCAGCTCTCCAGGCCACAGGTTGCCAGGAGTGCCTGATGCCTCTCTGTGAGGCTGGGGCTGACAGAGTTCTTTTACAGGTGTGTTGTGGTTGAGGAGCTGTCTCACCAGGTGAAGGAACTACAGAAGAAAGTCAATAGGCTACATAGTATTCGAGCAAACAAGCAAGACATTGACCAGCTATTTTCAGGGACGCTACAGTCTCAAGATTCAGGAGTCTTGAACCTCCATTCAACCCTGGACATGAGGAGAGCAGACTTCAGGATGGTCTGGGAATTAGAGAGTAAGGTCTCCTGGGAAAATGTTTTCACAGGTCTTGGGGTCCATCAGTGCTGGTCGCTTTTTAAACATCCCCTCCTAAGGGCACAGGAGCAGGAAATTCCCAAATGTTGGAAGTCAAGCAGACAAGGCAGAAGGCTGGCTTGGCTGAACAGGGATCTTCTCTTGGAAATAAGGCTAAAAAGGAAGGTGTATGCCCAGTGGAAGCAAGGTCAGATTACATGGGAAGAATACAGAGATGCTTCTCACCACTGTAGGGACAAAGCTCAACCAGAGTTCAAGCTGCCAGAACTGTGGGGAACAATAAAAAGAGTTTTTTCAAATACATTAATGTCAAAAGGCAGTGTAGAAATAACATCTGCCCGTTACAGGATGAGGATGGTCACCTCACAAATAGGGACACACAAGGCAGATGTGTTAATTGCATTCATTGCCTCTGTCTTAAACACTGGTGATGGACCAGGGTGGTCTCAGTGCCCTGAGCTGGAGGACCATGCCTGTGAAAGTGATAAAACTCCCAGTTGACCCTGAACTTGTGCAGGATCATAAACCCATGCTGGCTGATCCCCTGTTTGTCCTGCACGTACTGTGATCACACTCAATATGATCTGCTCCATGACCTTCCCTGGCACCGAGGTCAGGCTGATGGGCCTGTAGTTCCCTGGATCCTCCTTCCTGCCCTTCCTGTAGATGGGCATCACATTGGCCAACCTCCAGTCATCTGGGACCTCCCTACTTAACCAGGACTGCTGATAAATGGTGGAGAGTGGCTTGGTGATCTCTTCTGCCAGCTCCCTCAGCACCCTTGGGTGGATTCCCAGACTTGTGTGTTTAAGTGGAGCAGCAGGTCACTGTTTCCTCCTGTATTATGGGGGCTTCATTCTGCCTCTCATCTCTGTCTTCCAGCTCAGAAGGATGAGTATCCCAAGAATAATTAGTCTGACTATTAAAAACTGAGGCAAAGATTGCATTAAGTACCTCAGCCTTTTCCTCATCCTTTGTGGCATCCAATAAAGATGGAGATTCTCCTTGGCTCTCCTTTTGTTGTTAATGTGTTTGAAAAAAACCCTTTTTTTATCTCTTACAGCAGTGGCCAAATTATGTTCTAGCTGGGTTTTTGCCTTTTTAACTTTCTCCCTGCATAACCTCATGACATTCCTTTAGTCCCCCTGAGTTGCCTGCTCTTTCTTCCAAAGGTCATAAACTCGCTTTTCTTCCTGATTTTCAGCCAAAGCTCTCTGTTCAGCTGGGCCATTCTTCTTCCCTGCTGGCTCATCTTTTGGCACATGGGGACAGCCTGTTCCTGCACCCTTAAGATTTTCCTTCTTGAACAATGTTCAACCTTCCTGGACTCCTTTGCCCTTCAGGACTGCCTCTCAGGACTGTCTCTCAAGGGACTCTGTCAGCCAGTGTTCTAAACAGGCTAAAGTCTACCTTCTGTAAATTCAAGGCAGCAATTTTGCTGACCCATTTCCTCACTTCCCCAAGAATAAAACCTATCATTTTGTGATCATTGTGCCCAAGACAGCCTCTGACCACTATATCACCCACCAGTCCTTCTCTGTTCACAAACAGCAGGTCCAGCAGGGCATCTCCCCAGTTAGCTCACTCACCAGCTGCATCAGGAAGTTCTCTTCCACACAGTCCAGGAACCTCCTAGACTGTCTCCTCTCCACTGTGTTGTATTTCCAGCAGACGTGGTAAGTTAAAGTCCCCCAAGAGAGCAAGGGCCAGCAATCATGAGATTTCTTCCAGCCACTTGTAAAATGTTTCATCTGCCTCTTCATCCTGGTTGGGTGGTTCATAACAGACTTCCACCATATCTGCCTCTTTGGCCTTCCCCCTGATCTTTACCCATAAACATTCAACCTTATCACTACCATCATCAAGCTCCAGACAATCAAGATACTCCCTAACATACAGGGCTACCCCACTGCCTCTCCTTCCTTGCCTGTCTCTTCTGAAGAGTTTATAGCCATCCGTTGCAGCACTCCAGTCATGAGGGTTATCTCACCATGTTTCTGTGATGGTGACTGTCATCGTTTTCCTGCTGCACAATGGCTTCCAGTTCTTCCTCTTTGTTGCCCATGCTGTGGACATTGGCATAGATGAACCTCATTTGGGCTTTTGATCTTGCCTTCAATAGTGGTGTGCTGCTCCCAGGCTTATCTCTAGCAAGTTCAGTTTTCTCCCCTTCCCCCTTTGAATCTAGTTTAAAGCTCTCTCAGTGAGCCCTACTAACTCCTGTGCAAAGATCCTTTCCCCCTTTTGAGACAGGTGAACCCCATCTGTCACCAGCAGGCCTGGTGCCATGTAAAGCAATCCATGATCATGAACCCCAAAATTCTTTCCATTACACCAGACTCAGAGCCAGGTATGGATCTGTGTGATCATCCCATTGCTTCCACCATCATTCCCTGCAATGGGCAGGATAGAGGAGAATGCTACTTGTGCTTCAGATTCCTTAACCAGTCACCCCAAGGCCCTGAGGTCTCTCTTGATTGACTTCCTGTTGTTGTGACTTCATCACTGCCTACCTGAAAATCCAGTAACAGATAATAATAATAATCAGAGGGCCATGCTGGACTAGAGAGTTTTCTAGGGACATCTTACTTGGGTCCCAGGGAGGCATCAGACCTCCTTATGGGTTGGGTCTGGTCAGCATACTGGGCCCTCTGTTCCTCTCAGAGTAGAGTCACCAATGGCAACCACTATTCTTTTTTTCTTAGCAGAGGCAGTCATGATCCATGGGATTGACTGATTCACCCTAGGCAACTCCTCCAACCTGGACGGACCTTCATCCACATCATGATTGTCCTGGCCCTCAAGTTCCAGAGCTTCATACCTATTGCATAGGGGTACCTGGGAAGGCGAGGTAGGCCAGGAGGCAATTTGACTGCTGCCCCAAGCAGGGACCCATTTCCATTCTCCCGTCTCTTAGATCCCCTCCTGCTGCCTGGTGGCAAGTGGGTATGGGATCCTCCGCTTCTTATGTGTCCATTTGTCTCAAGGATGGTAGAGAGTGCCTCTACCAGTCCATCTCCCTCTCACACTCCCTGATAATCCTTAACCTTTCTATTTCCTCTTTCAGCTCTGCCATCAGGCAGCTCATCCATCTGGTCGCACCTCACACCAAGTGTGTCTGATGCCCTCGGATACCAATGACAGGCTCTGGCACTCCCTGAAGCCTGAGACTTGGACAGCTGCACGTTTTCATGAGAGCTCTGTCTGGGTCTCCACGTCTTCCGGCGATAGCTTTGTGGCAAGTGGAAACCATAGCTTTGTTTCTTCTGAGACCATTAATTGAGCTTGCCTCTTGAGCTGGTAGGGTGATGGTGCCACGAGTTGCTGCTGTGTTGTGCCATTTGTCTGCTCTGGTTGCCTGAGGGCTACTTTTGTGTGGGAGTTGGCTGCCTTCACTCCTGGCCCTGCATATGCTGAGTCAGAGCTGCCGCTTGTCAGGGTCTTAACACTTCCTGCTTTGAGTGGAGGCTGGGGCACCCTCACTCTGCACTAGCTTTGCAGGTTTGCCAGTTTCAGAAAGCTCCCTGAGAAATTCTCCACTTCAGAGCACATCTGCTGGAGCAGTTTGCCTTGGATACTTCACTGAAATGGCAATGGAATTGGTTTTAAACTGCCGTTAAAACATACACTTGATCTTTTCTGAAGGTCTGGAATTAAAATCTCTCTGCACTTATGTCACTGGCAACATCTTTGCTGCCTTCTGTGGATCAGAATTTAATTTCTAATAATTAATGAACCTGTAGCTTCAAAAGAACAAACTTCAAAGTCCTGTTCTTTCATTGCTAGCCACAAATAAACTTTATTTTAAAAAACTACAACTTACAGGTCAGACAAACCAGATGGCAAAAGGCTTCTTGGACAAACTAGTGAGGTTGTTTCTGGATAAATTGCTATGGAAAACCAGAAAAATTGTATTAATTAGGGATGCTTCTTCTTAGACTCCCAGCACAGTTTGTGTCTCTCAAATAAATGAATACCCAAAACCATCTCTAAAAGGCTCTTATTCCTTTAACTTCAGCAGGAAAGGGATAGTACCCAGTCTCTTTTTACAGTTTGATGAGTTTCAAGTATTTGAATCCAACCTCTGTCTAAATACATTCTTTAAAATCAAATTCAACAAAGGATCAATATTTTCACTTAAAGCACTTGTGTTCATTAAAGAAAAGCAGTAGATTTAACTGTGTTCCACAATTATTATGTAAAGTCCAGGTGTTAATTATATGCTTAATTTATTCATAAGTGAAATTATTGTATTCTTTTCTTTGATACTGTACCAAACTCCATACTCATATAACAGCAGACATTCATATCAGAAGCTTTTAGTTATTGTGTTCAAATTAAATATGCAATATGCATTCAGAGGAAAGATCAAAAGCAAAAATTAAAAATGCCTGTATTTGGCCTTTTTAATGTCAATTAAGCATTTGCAGTTTCCAGTGATAATTAAGTGAAAAATCCTATCCTGTTATGCACAGCAAAGAAATACTCATCTGAATCATAAATGCTCCCCTTCCCAAGACTACAAGAATGCTTTCTCCAAATCAAAATAATGCTTGTTTTCTATAGTTTTGTGAGTCTACAAATTAAAGATAGTGAGAGCAGTAAACTGTAAAACTGCCAGTAGTGTAGTGCAAACCAGCATTATGAAGCAAAATACCACATGAGTGTTTTGTGATATTATAGATGTGCCATAGAGGCTCCATTTATGAAGTTACATAGCATTTAAAACAGGGAGTAAATCTCTTCTCCCTGCCCTCTGACTAAAAAACACAGCATTTAGTCCCTTGAGTTTCAGCCCTTTTTCTCTGAGTACAAGATACTTTCTGAGGAAATTATGGGGATAAAAGTTGCATCTTTTACAGGAATGGAATCACAGAATATGCTGAGTTGAAAGAGACCCCCAAGGATCATCGAGTCCAACTTCTGGCCCTGCACAGGATACACCAACAATCCCACCATGTGCCCAAGAGCACTGTCCAAATGTTTCTTGAAGTCTGTCAGGCTTGATGCTGTGACCACTCCCCTGGGGAGCCCATTCCAATGCCCAACCACCCTCTTGGGGAAGAACCTTTTCCTAATATCCAACGTAACCCTCCCCTGACACAACTTCAGGCCATTCCCCTGGGTCCTGTCACTGGACACCACAGAGAAGAGATCAGTGTCTGCTCCTCCTCTTCCTCTCACAAGGAAGTTGTAGACTGCAATGAGGTCTCCTCTTAGTCTCTTTTCTTCTTCTCTAGGCTGAACAGACCAAGTGACCTTGGCCACTCCTCATACAGTTTCCCCTCAAGGCCCTTCACCATTTTCATTGCCCTCCTTTGGATGCTCTCTAATAGTTTAAGATCTTTCTTATATTGTGGTGACCAAAACTGCTCACAGTATTCAAGGTGAGGCTGCACCAGTGCAGAGTGGAGTCGGACAATCCCCTCCCTTGGCCAGCTGGTGATGCTGGGCCTGATGCTCCCCAGGACACAGTTGGCCCTCCTGGCTGCCAGGGCACTGCTGACTCATTTTCAACTTGTCGTTGACCAGGACCCCCAGGTCCCTTTCTGTGGCATTGCTTTCCAGCATCTCATTCCCCAGTTTGTCCATGCATTCAGGGTTGTCCTGTCACAGAGTCTGGCACTTGCCCTTGTTAAACTTCATGCAGTTGGGGATTTCCCAGCCCTCTAATTTGTTGAGGTAATCTCTAAGAGATTTTATTTACTATATTTTTGTTGATTCCTTCTAGGAAGCACTAGGCCTGAATTTTGCAAGCTGACCAGTCCTTATGTGTGAGAACAAAATGGGTGAACTAATGTTTCATTACTCTCGTCAACTGATCTGTCCTATAGTAGATGCTGGTGGAAAGATCTCATGTGGATCCTGATGGTGAAAATTAAAGTACAGTGCACATGTAGGACAAGTGGTTAAGTAAAAACCAGTTGATATGTTAACTAACTATGATGTTTTGCCTAATATTCACAAACAATAGGTTAGGAGGTTGAAAGAAAAAAGTTAAGTCCTCCTATGGAATTGGGCTTTTCTCTCCATCACTGAGACAACAAAATACACCTCAAATCTTATTTGTTCACAGGTGATGCTCACTTATCAAAAAAAAAAAAAAAAAAAAAAAAAGCATCCAGTCCTGAAACTTCTGAGAAGCACACACAGATGCCCCCATGGTATTCCCAAATGAGGCAAATGCCTGCTTCTCTTACCTCTACAGTGACTAAATTCCACTTTTTTTTTGAAAGGCAACAAAGAATACAATGCCTATTGCAGATAGGTACCCATACCACTTACTAGTCTAGTGGAAGGCAACATATTCCAGGTCATGGGAGAACAAGATTTAATTCTTGGTTTCTGCACAGCACAGAACCCCGCTGTTCCATATGAGGACTCCTTAACCATCAAATGATAGGTCCCTCAGGGAAATCTCTCCAGCTGAAGTTGTTCCATTTTATGTGATCTTCCCTGACACCCTAAAAGAGAAAGCCCAGACTCAAGCTCTGACTCCAGACCAAGTCAAATAGAAGGGGCTTTGAAAATCACCCCTCTCCCACTTTCTAAAACTAAAGTATCACAATACAGGTCTGAAAATGAGCCTCAAACATTTTATGTAAGAGCCTCAGACATCCTATGAGATGGTATTTCTCTCTTTTTCTCTTAAGAAGATAAAATCTTAAAAATATATTTTTAACAATATCCTAAAAAACCCACAAAAGATAAAAAAAAAAAGACTGACTCCAGGGATGTGCTGCTTTTTTTTTTTTTTTTTTTTTTTTTTGGTAAGCTGGAATGAATATAAAAGTCTAACTACTTCACAACCAGGACTAAACAAGAGTGAAGTCCCATTTTTTCCTACAGATTTCCTCCTGGCTGATTATGTGCTTCCTTGCTTAACTCACTAATGGTCATCTAATTCTCCATTTCTCTGTGAAGACATGAGCTGCTTCATGCAGAGATATGAGCTCTACTGTACAAATGACTGCTCAATGTTGTTGCCATAATTGTATTTTGTTGTCACTTAGCTTCAGGCTACTCATCACTTTTGGAGAATTATTGCAACCCTCTAGGCATAAGAATAGCTCTTATTTAAATTCCTAATCCAGACTTACTGTCCAAATATCAGTGAATATGTTACTTTCTGAACATTTCATGCGGGTTTAAATGACTGCATGAGACAGTGAGGAACTGAAACTATTAATTCAAGCAAAATTAGAAAAAGAAAAAATAATTATTATTTTAACAAATCCAGTTGCTAAAAAACAAAAGTAACTCAATAGGCTTAATCGTCTTTTCAGATTTTTTACCAGTTGTGCTTGTTATATACCAAAGAAAGTAAGAAGTAGTAAACACATTAACAAAAAAATCTTTTTCCTATATTCTTGCTCATGGGTTGACACATTTAGTACTTTATGACTGTAGTCTTTTCCTCCATGTAGTTTAGCACCTTAAGGTTTTTCAAGTTGGCTAGTTATTAAACATATTTTTCAGACCACTGTTATTGATTTACTACCTTAAACTATACTTTGACTGTATATTTATTGTTAAATAGGTTTTTCATAAACTGAGCACTTGATAGTGATTATAGAGATGCCTGCTATGGTGTCTTTAATCCGTGTTAAGTGAAAAAATATGGACTAAATTATTACAGATTAGGCAATGATCACTCATCCACTTCCATGGAAAAAAGAATAATTTACCAATTAAATAACACACACATGCATGGGCGCATGCACACACACAAACATAAAGATTGTGGTGAGCAGCTCAAAGACAATTCATCTGGGCTTTAAAAGCCTTTTTGGGGGTTTGGGGGCTTTTTTTTTTTTTTTGTTTTTCTTTTTTTAAAAAAGGTGTGGACTACAGAGTCTGGCTCCAGAGCTATACCCTAAGAACAGCATGCAGTCAAAAGCACAACTATATTTTACATATAAATATCAAATTCACTTTTAAGTAGCTAGATGTAATACAGCTAAAAGCATACCTGTGGCAGCATAGGGAGCACAAGAGTGGACTAAGCAATTGCATAAATATTCACATAGTTAGCAACACGGGTGCAGCTTTCCATTGCAATGTCACTCTACTGGGTCTGGATGGAATGGAGTTCATTTTCTTCATAGCAGACGGTATGGCATTGTGTTTTAGATTTGTGACCAAAACGCTGCTGATAATACACTAAGGTTTTAGGAGTTTAGCCATCTTTTGTTCAGGAACTGTCCGGGCATCAGTCTATCTGTAGGAGACAGAGTGATTGCCTTTATATCACTTGTTTTGTTTTCTGTCTTCTTCCACTTCTCCTTCAGATATTAAACTATTTTTATCTCTACCACAAAGTTTTCTTGCTTTTCCTTTCCTCTTCCCCATCCCGCTGGGGGTGGTGGTGGGGAAGTGAGTGACTCTGTGGTACTTACCTGCCTACTGTGGTGTTGCAGTCTGTTCAAGTTGTAGCGTTACAGGGACTGTTCTGTAGCCCCTTTGTTTTGTCTAAGTTCGTGGTTTTGTCCCAAAAGTTGTTTGCTCCCCGGAGCTGTCAGTTATGCAAACCCCAACCCTTTTTCCTGAATGTTCTAAGTCAATCTTTTTACTGGACCAATCTCTGCCAGAACCTGGTTCGGGGGTTCCCCTAATCCCCGGTGTCCCATTTGTCTGTATAATTTGTTTTCCTTCCACTGGTTTCCTATTAGTTCCTTAAGTCCTTGTTTACCTCCCGTACCCTCACTCTATTGGTCAGAAGCTGTTGCTTGCCCCTTGAGTTCTCCCGGTTTATAACCTGCTGTGCCCGGCGCTCGGGGTCGGTCTGTCACAGGCTGTTGAGAAGAATAAACCCTTCTGGATCACACACAGACTGCCTCTCTCACACTCCTTGCTTCCAACCTGCGCCTAACAAAGACATTCCAGCCGTAGAGCCAAAGAAGCTCTGAGACGCTGCCCGGAGCTCAGCTCGGGGGACGTGTCCTACTCAAAGTCGTCCGCAGCGGAAAACTGAGCTAGCACAAAGGTTCCGGCTGCGGCGATACTGGGGTTGACCTACAACAGTCACTATGCCACTATACTTCTTACACTGCTCCTGGCAAGGAGAAGCAAGAAGGAAGAGTAAGGAACAGATCTAAAGAGAAGGGGAGGAAAGAGTTGAAGAAATGGTCATGCTATGCTCAGTCTCCCTCTAGAGGCTTTCCTCTACCTCCGGCTGGAGACAGCCCTATATTGACTGTGCATAGGAGGGAGAAAATCGGCAGCTAGGTCTCAAGTAGTTACATTTGGCTACCTTTCCTAAACCAAATCAGCCTAGAGATATGAATGCATTCTAATACCTAGAGCTGTAAGTATACAGTGTATACAATTCTGTGATTCAGTGATGCAATTACACACAGCCTGGTAAATGGCAATAACTATTTTTTAATTTTTTAGGAGTGCTTTATACCCACTTGCTGTGAAATTTATTTCTGCATTTAAAAGTATTGACAAAATACTATGCATGTGTATTACTCAGATCTATTAAAATTATTTTTAGCAGCAAATGATCTTATAAATTACAGCATGACTAAATTAGGACTGTGTGGTAATGGTGAATCAGGTGACATCAGGCTGGTGACCTATCACTAGTGGGGTTCTGCAGGGCTCCATTTTAGGCCTTGTGCTCTTCAACATCTTCATAAATGACTTGAACAAGGGACTGGAAAGAATATTAAGCAAGGTTGCAGATGATACAAAGCTGGGAGGAGCTATTGACTCCTTCAAAGGCAGAGAGGCCCTACAGAGAGACCTCGACAAATTAGAGGGCTGGGCAATCGCCAACCATATGAAGATTAACAAGGGACAGTATCTGGTTGTACACCAGGGACAGGACAACCCTGAATGTATGGACAAACTGGGGAATGAGATGCTGGAAAGCAATGCCACAGAAAGGGACCTGGGGGTCCTGGTCAACGACAAGTTGAAAATGAGTCAGCAGTGCCCTGGCAGCCAGGAGGGCCAACTGTGTCCTGGGGAGCATCAGGCCCAGCATCACCAGCTGGCCAAGGGAGGGGATTGTCCGACTCCACTCTGCACTGGTGCAGCCTCACCTTGAATACTGTGAGCAGTTTTGGTCACCACAATATAAGAAAGATCTTAAACTATTAGAGAGCATCCAAAGGAGGGCAATGAAAATGGTGAAGGGCCTTGAGGGGAAACTGTATGAGGAGTGGCCAAGGTCACTTGGTCTGTTCAGCCTAGAGAAGAAGAAAAGAGACTAAGAGGAGACCTCATTGCAGTCTACAACTTCCTTGTGAGAGGAAGAGGAGGAGCAGACACTGATCTCTTCTCTGTGGTGTCCAGTGACAGGACCCAGGGGAATGGCCTGAAGTTGTGTCAGGGGAGGGTTACGTTGGATATTAGGAAAAGGTTCTTCCCCAAGAGGGTGGTTGGGCATTGGAATGGGCTCCCCAGGGGAGTGGTCACAGCATCAAGCCTGACAGACTTCAAGAAACATTTGGACAGTGCTCTTGGGCACATGGTGGGATTGTTGGTGTATCCTGTGCAGGGCCAGAAGTTGGACTCGATGATCCTTGGGGGTCTCTTTCAACTCAGCATATTCTGTGATTCTGTGAATAGCTTGCTAAATGTGGCTGTTTATGATTTGAGTCTGAAGTCAATAAGAAGAACAGAATTAGATAAAAATTGTTATTAATTACATTTAAGTTGTAGCTATTGAAACACTTATCTTTCTATTTTTTATATTTTATTCAAGTCCTGTCACAATACATAACTCTAGAAAGATAATTGGGCTACAGAAGTTTGGATTACAAAAGAAAGTAATGACAAAGAAAAAGCTAAAGGAAATACGTGTTAATAAGTTTGTTATAATTCTACATTCTTATATGATTCATAAAATAAATGTTATATTCTTATAATAAAGCTTCTTAACTACATTAAAAGTCTTCTCATGTAAAAAAAAGAAAACTATAGTAGTATCACTAGCAAAAATAAAGCTCATACAGTTACATCAGTTCTCAGAAAAGTGACCGGAGTTTGTTTTCTTTATGAAATAATGACAAAATGATGTTTTAAAATAAAATGTAAGACTTTTCAAGGTCCTGTGCTCAGGAATCACTCTGGCAAAGCAAAATTATTTTAGCTTTCAATAGTTTTCACTATCACAACCCCAAATGCATCTGTATTTCTTTCCCAGTGCTGTCAACAGTTTTATTGCTGATAACAACAAGCAATGGATCACCAGGATTTCCAGAAACATTTTAACATGCATGAAGGCTTCCCAGTGAGAATAAACAAATGCATTTTTTAATGGGATGATAGATCAGCCTAGACAAAAAATATCTCTATACTATCTGCTTTGACATGTATATATAGAGAGGGTGGCACCATTTACTATTTTCAGTCTTATTTGGGTTATCCTGTGTCTGCTGAGATTACTAATTCTCCAACAAAGAAACCACAGTGTAAGACTGAACAAGCTCCTAGTTCATAACCTTCTTCTGAATCAGAATTGCATGTACATCAATGTAAGAGATGTCAGCTTAATTTGTTTCTAACAAGCAGTTTCATGAACTAGAGTTCTAATAAACTTTGCATACCAACAGATATGTATTCCATGTTTTATTGTGTTCTCCAGTGTCCTGGGTTGCAGTGTAAGATGTACACAAAGTATTTATTCTATCACCATCTTCATGAACTGTTGAAACCAGGTGGGCTAGTGTTTTCCCAAGCCCCCTGCCTTTTCTGCTAATGGCCTTTCGAGTGTCTTCTGCTAATGGCCCATTCACGCCTTTGGGGGTGTCTTCTGCTAATGGCCCATGAGTCACGGGTAACTCTCTCCAGGGGTTATCTCTGTTAATGGGCCATCAAGGACCCATTTCACACTTCTCATGCTATTGTGAGATGCTCTGCCCAGGGGGAGGAGCCAAGCATTCTCACCTGGATATAAGCTGGTATGTGGGACAGTGCAGGTAGCACTTATCCACTGGATTCCCAGAGGACCAGAGCTCCCAGACCTTTCTACAGGATCACTGCTTCAGGAAGAGCACCTCACCTGGACTGCTTCCACCATCCTGCTCAGGTTGTATTCTGACTCTGTCAGTGATCCTTTGTGTTATTGTATTTATTTTATTTTACTTTTACCTTTTTACCTTTCTTCTTATTAAATTATATCTCTGACTTGGAGCCTCTCATTCATTTTGCTTTCAAACCACAACATTTTTTTGGTGCCCAACGTGGGGCAGAGGCACTGAGAAAAGTCAGATCTACAGTTTTGTATTTGAGAAGACACCTGTTTGCTATGATGCTCAACATGCTTACATGTGTCTTATACCTATCACTTTATATTTTTCCACACATGGGGTACTATCTGCCGGTCTTAATGCTCCTGTGTAGACCAGGGTATGGTACTAAAATTGCCTTATTGGTCTACTATGCCCATTGCTTGATAAACTCCGAAGCAATGAACAGCATTCAGAATATATACCCAGTTTTGGATTCGTGTCCTGGTCTAGGATGCTACATCTGGAGCCTCAACAATCTCACTCAGCCCCTGTGGGGAGGAGTAAAGAATGATTTTTTCCAGCTTTTTAGGCACCACACAAAAGTTTTTGAAAATATTGAGTACCCTCTGGATGCCAAGGACAGTATTATGTTATTGTCATCCCTGCTTTCTCTTCTCTGCACAGCCCTTTGTTTTTTCTGCACCATACTTAGGAACAAAACACTACCTGGTGTGATACAGCATGTTCCTAAGGAAGAGGAAGAGGGAAAGAGAAGCAAAGCAACAGCATCAGCGTCTACACAGACTATTGCAGAGGAGAAAGAAGCCAAAAGTGAATCAACAGTGTCTGCATCTACACAGACCATCGCAGAAGAGAAAGAAGCCAAAAATGAATCAACAGTATCCGTGTCTACACAGACTGTCACAGAGGAAAAGGGAACCAAAGGCAAGGCAACAGTGTCCTCATCTACACAGACCACCACAGAGAAGAAAGAAGCCAAAAGTGAGGCAACAGTGTCCACATCTACGCAGACTGTCACAGAAGAGAAAAGAACCAAAGGTGCCGTCAGCATCTCCACACAAACCGTTACTGAACTAGAACAACCTAAACCAGTAGCAGTTGCCACCACTCAGAAAAAGAAGTCAAGGAGCAAATCAGTCCGCGTAGTGACTGACGAAGATGCAGCAGGACCTTCACAGCCAGCAGAGGAGACAGAGATAGAGATCATCACTCGCTCTCTATCCCTGAGTGAGTTGCGTGACCTGCGAAGGGATTTCACCCGCCAGACCAACGAGTCCATCCTGACCTGGCTGCTCCGCATCTGGGACGCTGCAGCCAATGACACCATTCTGGATGGAATTGAGGCTAGGCAACTGAGATCGCTGTCCCGGGATGTGGTCATTGACCAGAGGATTGGGAAAACCCAAGAACCTCTCAGCCTCTGGCAGCGACTGCTGACAAGTGTGAAAGACAGATACCTTTGTAAAGAAGACCTCCAAGTGCACCAAGGCAAATAGAGCACAATAGAACAAGGTACCCAACGCCTGAGGAAATTGGCTGTGCTGGAGATCATTTTTTCAGAAAACTAGAGATTTCCTAAAAACCCAGATGATGTCCAGTGCACATCACGGATGTGGCTGAGACTTGCACGGCTTAGACCAGAGATGCACTCACGTTACCTGGCAACACTGCAATGAAGGGAAGGTGAGGACAAGGTGGGTGTCTTGGCTAATAAATTAAGAATTTACGAGGACACTGTCATCGCCCCAGTTCGCACCCATGTCTCGTCTGTGGAAACAAGACTGGCTGAGCAAGTCCGGAGCTTGATTGAAGAAGGCCATCAGAAATTAAAAGAACTTAAGGAAGAAATTTACCATATCTCACCAGAGCCGACGAGAGTCTCTGCCATTAGGAGCAGGCGTCCCCCAGCCAGGGAGAGAAGATACACACCACGGGGTAACCTCTGGTCTTTTCTTAGAGAGCATGGAGAAGATATGAAGAAGTGGGATGGAAAACCCACTTCCGCTTTAGCAGCCCGGGTACATGAACTGAAAAGAGGAACACCTACCACAAGAAGCCCATCTAGAATCAAGGTTGCCCCAGTCTCTCAGAACTCCAGACAATGCAGGAATGATGATATGACTGATCCTCTGGAAGGGACCTCAGAAACATACATACAGGAGGAGAACAATGTATGCCATGACCAGAAATAGGGGTGCCCTGCCTCTAGCCAGGAAGAGGAAAGGGATAATCGGATCTACTGGACTGTGTGGATCCCATGGCCTGGCACATCTGACCCACAAGAATATACGGAGTTGGTTGACACTGGGGCCCAATGTACCATGATGCCATCAAGGTATGTAGGAACAGAATCCATCTCTATTTCTGGGGTGACAGGAGGGTCCCAGGAACTGACTGTATTAGAGGCTGAAGTGAGTTTAACTGGGGACGAGTGGTAAAAACACCCCATCGCGACTGGTCCAGAGGCCCCATGCATTCTCGGCATAGACTATCTCAAGAATGGATATTTCAAAGACCCGAAAGGATATCGTTGGGCTTTTGGAATAGCTGCAGTTGAGAAAGAAAACATCAGACAGTTGAATACTTTGCCTGGTCTCTCAGATGACCCCTCTGCTGTGGGACTGCTGAGAGTCGAAGAACAACAGGTACCAACTGCCACAACAACAGTACACCGCCGCCAATACCGCACTAACAAAGACTCTGTGTTTCCCATACATGAGATGAGTCGTAAACTGGAGAGCCAAGGAGTGGTCAGTAAGACTCATTCACCTTTTAACAGCCCAATATGGCCTGTGCGTAAGTCCAGTGGAGAATGGAGACTGACAGTGGATTACCGTGCTTTGAATGAAGTCACGCCACCACTGAGCGCTGCTGTGCCAGACATGTTAGAGCTTCAGTATGAGCTGGAGTCCAAGGCAGCAAAGTGGTATGCGACCACTGATATTGCCAATGCCTTCTTCTCCATTCCTTTGGCAGCACAGTGCAGGCCCCAGTTTGCTTTCACCTGGAAGGGCGTGCAGTACACCTGAAACCGACTGCCCCAGGGGTGGAAACACAGCCCCACCATCTGCCATGGGCTGATCCAGGCTGCACTGGAGAAGGGTGAGGCTCCGGAACATCTGCAGTACATCGACGACATCATCGTATAGGGAAACGCCCCAGGGGAGGTTTTTGAGAAAGGAGAGAAGATTATCCAAATTCTGTTGAAAGCTGGTTTTGCCATTAAACAAAGTAAGGTTAAGGGACCAGCTCAAGAAATCCAGTTCCTGGGAGTCAAGTGGCAAGATGGACGTCGCCAAATCCCCACAGAGATAATAAACAAGATCACTGCCATGTCCCCACCTACCAACAAGAAAGAAACACAAGCTTTCCTAAGTGCCATAAGCTTCTGGAGGATGCACATTCCTGAGTACAGTCAGATCGTGAGCCCTCTCTATCTGGTTACTCGCAAGAAGAACGATTTCCACTGGGGCCCTGAACAGCAACAAGCCTTTGTTCAGATCAAACAAGAGATTGCTCACGCAGTAGCCCTTGGCCCAGTCAGGACGGGACCAGATGTGAAGAATGTGCTTTACTCTGCAGCCGGGAACAACGGTCTGTCCTGGAGCCTGTGGCAGAAAGTGCCTGGGGAGACTCGAGGCCGACCATTGGGATTCTGGAGCCGAAGTTACAGAGGCTCTGAAGCCAACTACACTCCCACAGAGAAGGAGATCTTGGCCGCCTATGAAGGAGTTCAAGCTGCCTCAGAAGTGATTGGCACTGGAACACAGCTGCTTCTGGCACCCTGATTACCAGTGCTGGGGTGGATGTTTAAGGGAAAGGTTCTCTCCACACATCATGCCACTGACACCACATGGAGCAAATGGATTGCTCTCATCACACAGCGCGCCCGTATTGGAAACCCAAATCGCCCTGGGATTCTGGAAGTTATAACAAACTGGCCAGAAGGTGAGAATTTTGGATTATCGTCTGAAGAAGAAGAAAAGCAAGTAACACGTGCCGAGGAAGCCCCACCATACAATGAGCTACCGGAGACTGAAAAACGATACCCTCTCTTCACTGATGGCTCCTGTCGAATTGTAGGTGCTAACCGGAAATGGAAAGCTGCAGTTTGGAACCCCACACGACAAGTTGCACAGGCTACCGAGGGATAAGGTGGGTCGAGTCAGGTTGCAGAGCTTAAAGCTGTCCAGCTGGCTTTGGATATTGCTGAACGAGAGGAATAGCCGAAGCTCTATCTCTACACTGACTCATGGATGGTAGCTAATGCTCTGTGGAGATGGCTGAATCGCTGGAAAAAGGCCAACTGGCAGCGCAGAGGAAAACCCATCTGGGCCGCTGACATTTGGCAGGACATCGCTGCCCGAGTAGAGAGACTGACCGTGAAGGTTCGACACGTGGACACACACGTACCCAAGAGCCGGGCTAATGAGGAGCATCACAACAACGAGCAGGTGGACAAAGCTGCCAAGGTGAAAGTATCACAGGTAGATCTGGACTGGCAGCACAAGGGAGAACTGTTCCTAGCTCATTGGGCCCATGATGCCTCTGGTCATCAAGGAAGAGATGCGACATACCGACGGGCCCGTGACCGAGGGGCGGACCTTACTATGGACAGCATCTCCCAGGTCATCCACAACTGTGAGACCTGCGCTGCAATCAAACAGGCCAAGCGAGTGAAGCCTCTGTGGTATGGTGAACGATGGCTGAAGTACAGGTATGGAGAAGCCTGGCAAAATGACTACATCACCCTTCCCCAAACCCGCCAAGGAAAGCGCTACGTGCTGACCATGGTGGAAGCCACCACCGGATGGCTGGAAACCTACCCTGTGCGTCATGCCACTGCCCGGAACACTATCCTAGGCCTGAAAAAACAAGTCCTGTGGAGACACGGCACCCCTGAGAGAATTGAGTCGGACAATGGGACCCATTTCAAAAACAGCCTTATAAACACCTGGGCCAGAAAACACGGTATTGAATGGATATATCACATTCCTTATCAGGCACCAGCTGCCGGAAAAGTTGAACGGTGCAATGGACTACTAAAGACTGCCCTGAAGGCACTTGGCAGGGGGACCTTCAAGAATTGGGAAATGAACTTAGCCAAAGCTACCTAGATGGTCAACACCCGAGGGTCTATTAATCGAGGTGGTCCTGCCCAGTCTGAACCCTTGCACACAATAGACAGAGATAAAGTCCCTGCAGTACATATGAAAGGGATTTTAGGGAAGGCTGTTTGAATTAATCCTGCCTCAGGAAAAGGCAGACCCATCCGTGGGATTGTCTTTGCTCAAGGACCTGGTCACACTTGGTGGGTAATGCAGAAAGATGGGGAAACCCATTGTGTACCACAGGGAGACTTAATTTTAAGTGAGAACAGTGTGTAACATTTTATTCTCTATGTGTATGCATATCTTTGTAAGAATGTATTGATTTGGATATGATGTAGATGGTAATAGAATAAGGGGTGGATTATATCCTGGTTTGCAGTGTAGGATGTACACAAAGTATTTATTCTATCACCATCTTCATGAACTGTTGAAACCAGGTGGGCTAGTGTTTTCCCAAGCCCCCTGCCTTTTCTGCTAATGGCCTTTCGAGTGTCTTCTGCTAATGGCCCATTAACGCCTTTAGGGGTGTCTTCTGCTAATGGCCCATGAGTCACGGGTAACTCCCTCCAGGGGTTATCTCTGTTAATGGGCCATCAAGGACACATTTCACACTTCTCATGCTATTGTGAGATGCTCTGCCCAGGGGGAGGAGCCAAGCATTCTCACCTGGATATAAGCTGGTATGTGGGACAGTGCAGGGCTTATCCACTGGATTCCCAGAGGACCAGAGCTACCATACCTGTCTACAGGATCACTGCTTCAGGAAGAGCACCTCATCTGGACTGCTTCCACCATCCTGCTCGGGTTGTATTCTGACTCTGTCAGTGATCCTTTGTGTTATTGTATTTATTTTATTTTACTTTTACCTTTTTACCTTTCTTCTTATTAAATTATATCTCTAACTTGGAGCCTCTCATTCATTTTGCTTTCAAACCACAACATCCAGTTGAAGCTTTTCCTGTAACTTAAATATTTTTAAGACATCTTGTTCACATGGATTGTCTGTTTCCCAACAGGACATATAAGCACAATGATATTTTTCCCTTAAGCAGAATGCCTAATAGGATCTTTATGTTCTGCCTAATGGCAAATTTTCACAAAACCTATTCACCTATATCAAATTTGGATCTAATCAACCACTGGGGACAAAGACTTTCTGACTGCATGAGCCTCATTTTCTCAAAGAAAGAGGCAAAAAAAGACTATGAAGAGGATCCAGGAAACTCTCAGTTATTTTTTGCAGTCTACTTGCCCATAGAGCTGTGAAGATTTTCCAAATGTCTATCTTCCTTGTTACAAATTGAACTCATTGTTTCCTATCCTCATCGTCATGGAGAAAACTGGTTGTTCTCCTCTTCATAATTACCTTCTTTTAAAATTTTGAAGATGTATATTTTTTTTCACTCTTTTCTTTACTAAATTGGACAAACTCAGACTTCTCATTCTATTCTGAAATTATTTTCTTTACAAACTCCTTATAGTTCTGTTGCTCTTCTCAAATATCTTTTAAGATGAGTAGATTTGGTGTCCTAATCTGTATACAGTATTTCAATTATGCCTTACCAGCAGCTAAAGTAATAGTAAATACTAGCAGTAAAGATGCAAAAGTCTAACACAAAATTACTTCTGATCATAGACTGAATTTGCTTTGTTCTGCTGCATCATGCTGAGATTCTGTTTCAATATAGCCACTAAACATTTTTCTGCAACTGTGCCACTTAGACAATAATTTTCCATTGTACATTTTCATAGTGCATATGCACTTGACTTTATGGAATTTTATCATATACAATCATAATTCACTGGGAAATTGATACAGGTAGACACACACACATTCTGGAAGATACTTCCCTTATTCACCAACTGCAATTCAACAAAGCAATTTACTTTATTAAGGTGTCTATGAAGTAAAACCTTCATAAGGCCATCAAGATATGGTTCATACTCTTCCAATGTTTGTTCCACACTAAGGACAGCAATTACTGTGTAGGCAAATTCACATATTCATGCCCACTTCTTTGCATAAACTAATTGCTACTCCTTGGAAAACACAGATACAGAAAGTCAGTCCATTTTATTTACAAAGTAATAAGTCCTAAGCCAAATTTAATAATTCTTCCATATTACAAGAAAGCATTTAGGCATCTTACAAGACTGAGGCTTGGCCTTACATCTTCTTGATCTCATTGGAACTTTATTAAAAGCAAGGACTTAATTAAATGATAAATGTATCTAATAAAGATGGATGGACTTAAACACACTTGAATACTTGGCTAAAACAGTGAGCCCTACATGAGCTCAGTGTTTTCTAGGACTGGAACCATAATTTTCCATATGAGTAGCAGGAATGAGCGCAAACTTGTCAAAATAGATGTACTCCATGCATGGACTGAATGCACTTCTAGCTGCTAAAACATGTTCAGCCCACTAAAACAGACTAGAGTTAGTCCAAAGTCAAACTCATGTCACTAAGCATGATGCATTTAGTGTGGACATCATACTGTCACCCCCAAATGACTCAGTAGAGCGATGCACTCCTTTGTGCTCTGCTAGTTACTGAAACAGGCACAGCCAGTGACCACTGTTAGAGACAGGATAATAAGTTGAATGGATCTTTTTGCCATTCCACATTATGTTCTTATGATCTACCAGTTCCCCACCATACATGTCCTATTTCATGACCATAATGTTTGGAGGCCATAAGAAGTTAAAACATTTAATATTAAGGAAACAGGAAGAGAAAGAAGAGAGTTAACAAGGTTTGGACAGTTTTAACTTAGAAGACAAGCTATCCTTACTCACATATATTGTAGTTTGAGATTTTTCACAAATGCCTGATGGGACACAAACCTTAAGCCTGAATCCACCACAGTCCTGTGAAAATATATAAAACTTAGAATAGTTACTTTAAAATACAATTAAAAGAATAATGATAATTTTTAAAATAAGAATGTGGATGAAATAACTAGGCTGAACTGAAAGCTCTACAGCTGTCTTCTATAATGCAAAATGTTAGCCCTATTCTTTCATGAGATATGTAAATGTTTCTGCATGAGAAATAATGAAATATAATTATTCCATATACTCACAGATTTTTAAGTCCAACGTAAAATCCAGCTTCATTATTATTGATACTTTCTAATTTCTGCTGGTTTGCAATGTAACTGTTGAAAAAGACAAAAAAAAAAAGTAAGGAAGTGGCTCCTTCCATGGTTTTGATTGATGAGAAGTCAGCTATGAAGTCTGAAAGCCAGAAGTGGTTGCTGATCTATTACACTATGTTTGGTTTACATGACAAGTTTTGGTAGCAGGAGGGGCAGCATAGGTGGCTAATGTGAAGAGATGCCAGAAACTTCCCCCATGTTGAACAGAGCCAATTCCAGATGGCTCCAAGACACTCACTTCTGGCCAAAGCTGAGCAGATCAGTGATACTGATGGCAACACTGTGATAACATTTAGGAAAGAGCAAAAGCTGCTGCACAACAGCAGCTGAGATGTTGTGTTGCTTCGCGTATCTGTCTCTCAGGCCAGTCCAGCGTTCGGCTGGGCCACCCTGCTAGCTCTGATACGCCCAACAGTACCTTTGCGTGGGTCTTTGGCTCCACAGTACCTTTTGCCTTAGCTGTCACGGCCGTGGTTCGAAAGAGGGGACACTCTAAGGCTCAGGAAGAAGGTTTTATTCGGGGAACACAGGGGTGGTCCCTGGTTCCAGGCCTGTGCCTCTGGAGAGTGACCCCGGGCCTGGTTTGCAGGGAGTTTTTGTTCACCACAAATCTCAGGGGTGGGCACAAGTTACAAGACCAATGAAACAAAGCAAGGTGGGTAAGGCCAAATGCAATACACAACATTAACAAATCAGGTTGATTAAGGTGGGGTCCTCGGAGATCCACCAATCACTGTCCGACACCTCTCCGAGGGTTTTGGGCCTGGGGGTGATGGGCATGGGGGGGGAGAATATACATTGTGATGGGGGAAAATACAATAGGATGACCAAAACTCTGGGCAGAGGATTAGGTTGCCTTGGCAACTCTTATCAACTTCTGATAAGAACAATCCAAGACAAGAACTTTACCTGGCTAGGGTTAAAGTCCAAATCACATCAAACTTACAACTAAAAAACCTATGAAACAATTTCAGCACCCCCACAATGTTGTGGTGTGCATTTGAGTTTTCTGAAGTTCTGTATGGTTTTTATGTTTTATTATCTGTTTAAAATGGTTTATTCCTAACATCCCCATCCCCAAACCCCCTGATGGTCTCCTCCCTGAGGGACCCTGTCAATCACCTTGTTAGATCTGGAATCTTCTGAGAAGAAAGCCCTGGGATTCAGTTTAGGTGAGGGGGCAACACCTTTTTCCTTTGTTCTGTTAAGTTCCCCTGTTCTGGGTCACACCCTCTCTCCCCTGCTATTGGTTCTGGGTTCTCCCATCCTGGGGGACACTCCCCGAGTTCTTAAAGAGAAGCCCGGAGCCTTGCACTTGCACATGGGCAGCTCCCGGGACAGGAATAAAGCCTGGTGAAACCCAAGCAAGTGTCCACTCTTTCTTTCATGCCGCTGATCATGCTCCAGCCTGGGGTCCAGACCTGCCAAAACCTCCATCATATCGTGGCCAGGAGCAAGTTAGCCAGTGGGCAGCTCTGAAGCTGTGATACTGAGAGAGACAAGCAAGAAAAATGTGAGAAAAACAACTCTGCAGACACTAAGGCCAGAGAAGGAAGGAGAGGAGGTATTCCAGGTGCCAGAGAAGAGATTCCCTTGCAGCACATGGTGAAGACCATTGTTGCCAAATGAAGAATTGTTTGCACCTAGTGGGTTAATACAATGCTTGTTCTTAAAAAAACCACTGGCCCATGGAACTGCACAGTGCTTATTCTGTAGGATCCTGTTAAATATTGGCCAATAAGAACTGGAGAGTAACCAGCCCAGTTATGCCAACTTTTCACCAGGCGGTCAAGTATGAATTTGGGGTTGTTGACTATCAGGGACCACCAAAGAGACCCCTGTGACAGAAGAATGCATGCGCCAATAGGAGGGAACATATGTTAATGGTTTTGGGGAAATGATTATCATATGTATGTTTATTCTGGGAAAATCAATGAATATGCATGTAAAATATGGTACATAAACAGGAGCTTTTTCTGTACTCAGCATGCACAATACTTTGGAGGAGATATCCCCTCCTGTGTCCAGCCAAATAAAGTATGCCTGCTTATTAATGCTACATTGGTGTTAAGGAGTTTTCTTTTTACCAGTTTCTGGTAACACCATGATGAAGCAGGTTGTTCCCCCCTGCAGCCCATGGAAGACCACAGTGGAGCAGATATCTACCTGCAACCTGTGGAGGACCACACTCTGGAGCAGGTGGATGTTTCCTGAAGGAAAGTGTGACCCTTTGGAGAGCCTATGCAGGAGCAGGTTTTCTGTCAGGACCTGTGACCCTGGAGAGCATCTATGCTGGAGCAGTCCATTCTTGATGGACTGTACCCTGTGGAAATGACTCATGCTGGAACAGTTAATGAAGGACTGTATCTTGTCGAAGGGACCCCATGCTGGAGCAGGGGAAGAGCGTGAGGATGGAGAAGAAGCCAAGACAAAGAGTTATGAATTGACCATAACCCTCACTCCCCATCCTTGTGCATCACTCTGGGGGAGGAGGTAGACAAGTGAGGAGTCAAATTGAACCTGGGAAGAAGGAAGGGGTGGAGGGAAGCTGTATTTTAGATTGGGATTTATTTCTAACTACCCCATACTGATATTATTGACAATAATTTAAATTAATTTCCCAAAGTCAGGCCCGTTTTGCCAATAGCAGTAATTGCTGGGTGATCTCCCGTGAACTTTTCATCATACTTTTTCTCCTTGTTCAGTTGAGGAGATGCAGTGATAGAGCAGCTTGGTGTGCATCTAAGAGCCAGCCAAGGTCAACCCACCATATGCAATTAACCCTGAGCTCTAGTTAAAGCACCTGAAAAGCAAATGTGCTCATAAAAATCTTCTCTAACTTTTATTATTGTAGTATGGGGCTGTTGGAGGATGAATTGAGTTTTGCACATGGAAAATGAATTAATTAAGGAAAGAAGTCACCCTGAAAACACAATAAAGCTGCATCATGATGTTTTCCAGGACACTGCTTCATGGATTTTACAACATGAAAAGGGACAACTTTCATGGTAGTAGCACAGTTGCTCACATTTACATTTGGGGCAGACTGTCCTAATCTTATTTCCCTCATATTGTTCTTAACTTAATTGCCTGTTAAATTCATTTTCTTCCTTTCCCAAAGTAGTTACAGGTTTGTTTTTTAAGGTGTGGAAATAGGAAAACAAAAAAAAAAAAAAAGGGAGGCTAGACTTCATTATATTACATACACAGATGGAATTAAGAGAAAACAAACTGTCATAATAGACCAAAGTACTGTCAATCCTCACATATTGTGAATTTCTGTTTGAACCCAAAAAAGATGTGGGAATACAAGCTACTATTTTGCATGATTACCATGCAAGATCTATGAATGACCAGTGATATCCCACAGATTGGAAATTAAAATGCTGTACAGATAATACAGGGGATGATACATAGTTTCTCTGTTTTGCAGACAGAAAAAAGTTTCACAGTGCAAATCATGCTGTCTGGGAAGGAGGAATCAGAGGAAAGTGCAATTCAACTGACATTATGAGCAGAAACATAATTCTGATGTGGGAAATCACCTTGTCAGAGTTCATGCATTTCAAAAGATAATCCCAGTCACAGACAAATTGAAACAGATTCATTTGTATTTTCATAATAAGTATTCAGAATTAAGCAAAGCTACAATACAGTACATATTCATAAACAAGAGTATTTATTTTGCTAGAATAAAACTTGTTTTCGCTTTAGGTGTTTCTTGTATTTAAAGGAACTGATGAATTGGAGAAGAAAGTGTTTTGCTTTCCCAAAGAAAATAAACTCCACCATAGCTGCTGTTTTAGAGAAATGTTTTGTGTGCCTGTGTATTGGGTCTGGCTGAGCTGGAGTTCATTTCCCCACAGCAGCTTTCCCAGTACTGTGCTTTGCATCAGGATCTGGAAATGTGTTGAGAATACACCAGTCTTTTGGCTACTGCTGAGCAGTGCTGGAACAGCATCAGCACTCTCTCCAACATTTCCCCCCATCAATAGGCTTGGGGAGGGCAAGATCCTGGGAGGAGACACAAACAGGACAGCTGACCCAAATTAACCAAAGGGATATTCCATGCCATATGACATCTGCTCAGATATAAAAGCTAAGAGAAGGAGGAGAAGGGGGGGGGGAGGGCATTTGTTATTAACAATATTTGCCTTACAGAGCAACGGTTACACATGCTGAAGCCCTGCTTCCTGGGAAGTGGCTGGACATGGCTTGCTAGTGGAAAGTAAAGAACAAACCATTTTTTTTTCCCTTTTTGCTTATGTGTGAACAACATTTGATTTTGCTTTAGTAAATTGCCTTATCTCGACCCAGAAGTCATTTTCCATCTTATTATCTCTCCCCTGTCCAGCTGGGGAGTGATAGAGCAACTTGATGGGCACCTGACATCCAATCAAGGTCAACCCACCACAGCCCATTTCCCAACAGAAGTTTGAGAATCCTAAGCAGCTGGACTTTCCTGTAAGCTGCAAAGATAAGTTAGACTGCGGTCTTGCAAAGCACCAGGAAAAGCAAAAAAAATCCCCTAATGGGATTCATTGCCTCTTGAAAAAATAAAGGCAGACAAAAGACATGATACTGGACAGAACATGTTACCACAGCATCATATTGTTGCCAGATGAAAAATCATCTGCACCTGGTGAGCTAACACAATGCTTATTCTTCAAAAACCACTGGCCTATGGAACTGCACAATGTCCATTCTGTAAGAAGAACTGGAAAGCAACCAGCCCAGTTGTGCCAACTTTTACCAGTTCACCAGGTGGTCAGGTATGACTTTGAGGTCACTAACCACGAAGGATTACCAAAGAGACCCCCCATGGCAGAAGAATGCATGCATAAAGGGGAGGGAAAATATGCTAATGATTTCAGGGAGATGATTATTGCATGTATGCTTATTCTTGGAAAATCAATGAATCTATGTAAAATATAGTATATAATCAGGAGTTTTTCTGTATTCAGCATGCATGATATTTCAGAAGAAATATCCCCTTGTGCATCTGGCCAAATAAAGAATGCCTGCTTCTTAATGTTATGTTGCTGTTAAGGAGTTTTTTTTTATTTTTACCTATTTTTGGTAAAAATATGACATCAATATTTGCTCTTCAGGGTTTCTTATCCTAAGATTAACATGATGGACCCATTGTAAGGTGTCTTTCCTATATATCTTGAGCCCTTGTGGGGATTTTTAAATTAATCTGATTTCATCCCTTGGAGTTTATTAATCTATTTTTCATTTGTTGGTTGATTTATGCATTTTGCCAATTTAAAACTATGAGAAGTCTAGTAAAGGCTATCAGTCCTGCCATTTGAGAGTCCTGTAAGTAGGTGATCTTACTGACTTTGAATTTTCTTTGGAAAAGAACAGAGGATTTAATTCTCATCTTATGAGACTCAAGACTCAGAACTTAGCCTTAAGACTTAGACCTCATCATGATAAAAGCAAGAAATATCAAAGGTATCTTCCTCAATCTCTTCTCAACACTGAATAAACAAGCACCCTGCAAGACCAGGAGACAGTGCAAATGAGGAACAGCAGAAATTAAAGAAAATGGACAGCGAAACACAGAGGGAGAAGGGACTCAGAAGAGTAAAAGAAGAAACTGAGCAACAATTTTCTGACAGGAACTACCATAACCCAGTTCCATCACTTAAACATATTTATCGCAAATCCAGATCTGACATTGCAATTTTAATAATAAAAACATTTAACCACAACCTCCAGCTATGAGAAGCTACAAAACTGACATGAGTTACAGTGTCACATTGAAATATATCTGTGCTTTACATTCTGTGGTAAGCCAGTGTCTTTAACTAAGGCAACTTAAGGGGACAGACACTCCAAAATGTTACCTCCCCTTTAGTTTTAACCAATTATTTTCCACCAAAAAGGAGAAATGAATACGAGTAGAGACAAGTGAAAACATGTCCTAGGGTGACTTTACGATGCTTGTATCCCCAATCATCTATCCTGTTTATGTTAGATATTATGTTCTGTACCTTTAAGACTGGTTCTGAGAGCGAAGTGGGGAGAAAGAGAAGCGCCGAGTTTGTTTTCAGAAACTACACTCACTTCTCCACATTCCACTCCTGGACTATGTTGTCTGCAGAACGGACAGACAGCGGGACAGAGATCTCCTTTGCTTTTAGTTGGTTTTAGATAGCTGAGGCAGAGAAGTTCCCTGGACTGTTTTGTTTCTTTCCTTTTTCTTGGAACTGTTTGAACCTACTCTAGACTAAAAACCCAGAACACCAGGAGCTCACACCTGTGGCCCACCAGGGCCTAGACCTCGGCATTTTCCAGCACTGGAGGGACTGATAAGAGACTGAGCGAACTGAGCTACACTCCCCAACAAAGACTTTGAGTTTGCCATCTCTTTGAACAGCAAGAGGTTTTATTGTTTCACATTATTCTTTTTTTATGCTTGTGGGTACTTTACTTGTTAAACAAACAAATGTTTTTTTCCACTTTTCTCCAAGGAAATATTTTCCTGAACCAGTTGGGGGAGGGGCAACTTGAATTTACTATTCTAAAAGGACCCCATTCAGAAGTTTTCTCCCAAATTTGCCCTAAGCCAGGACAAAACATATCAGTTTGGGTTTTTTTAATGAAATAGCAACAGGCAAGAAAAAACACAGTAATAATCACTAGTTACAAAGTTGCTGAGGTCTTGCAGATTTTCCAGGAAAAAAGAGAAACCTAAAATGGTGGAGAAACCCTTCCCCTAAGATGGTGCTCTCCACAGATGACTATGTGGCTCAAAAGACAAAGGGAAAATGGCAGACAAGCCCTCCCCCCAAGATGCTTCCCTCTGCAGGCAACCACATGTTCCAAGAGAAAAAGGGAAAAGGGTTCAATCCCCACCCACAGATGTGGAGGAGGTCCCCCTAATTGTCCTGGGGAGCACAGAAGAAAATGGTGAAGACTCCCCTCTCTGGACCACACAGCTGAGAGAGAACAAAGGAAACAACATGGCAAACCATCCTCCACAGTTCCAAAACTCCCTCCATCACAAAAAAACAAACAACAGGAGCAGGGGAAAACAAAACCTGGAAAACCTATTTCTGTTCAAAAAGAGTCAATGCTGCTGGGGAGCTGATGCAGGCTTCCATGTGGTGGCTCAGCAGGCTTCCTCTCTCTCCCTTTCTGCCTTTTCCTTGGCCAGCTGAATCCAGCCAGTGTTGGCACTGCAGCCTCCAAACCACTGGTGTTGGTGCTGCTGTCTCGAGTCCCTGTTCTGATGGGGGACGAAGAAAACGGACTCCTGAGCACCAAAGAATGGTGGCTTAATCCCGACTAGCTTTGGCTTTGGCTTTGCACTGCAGACGGGTGTTGCCAAAATCACTCTGAAACAGTTTTGGATTGGGAAATGGAGCTTCTTGGGTTGCTACTCTTGCCATTCCACAAAGCGGCCTAAAGCAACCCACTCTGGAGCCCAGACAGAAATGAAAGAAGGTTTCTGCCTTGTGCTGCCTCAGCCCTCTCCCTGCCAGAAGGAAAGGGAAAAAGCAAAAGCCAAGGGGCAAGAGAGTTCTGCCTGAGTAGCCTGACCTTAAAAAGACCAAGGATTGAGAGGCAGACGGGGAAGACTGACTAGTGATCAGAATCCATTTTTACTGTCAGCTACATGTGCTTATATACCATTCTAGGAAGGCTAGTAATTTTTTTACTACAATGATTAGGTTAAACATCACATAAACAAACTTATACATTTTGCAGCATGTCTTGCTTGCAGAAGTTGATTCAATCTTCTTTTCCTGTGTCAGTCTTGATCCAATCTTCTTGTAATCTTCAAAGCTCTGTTCTTGCTAAGGCGTCTTGGTTATCAAACTGACTATGCTAATTAAATTCACAGTACTCTGTCCTGTGTACCCCAATATCTCCTACACTCTCCCAGCCCTGCATTTTCATTTCCGGATGCACCACCAGGTCTTAAAGAGACAGTAACAATTTTGGGCACAGATAGATATGGAATACAATAACATTTTGGGTTACCCAGGACAGCCTAAAGCAGTGTAAAAGAGCTCATCTCCACTGAAGTTTATGAAGCAATCACAATTTGCACCAGATTAAGATATGAGTGGGAGCAAAGCATCTATTAAAAAAAAATCAGTATTCATTCATAAGGGAACAAACAAAGAAACAAACAAAAGGAATTTGGAATGATTAAGCAACATAAATTAATTTTCCCCCCATCTTTCCCTTATTGCATCCCTTAAAAACAATTTAAAAAGAGTTTCACACTTTACTCTGAGCTAATACTAGGCTGCCTATGCTGAATGATTTCTGACTTTCCATAACTGTACTTTAAATAGGGAGTCAGAAGAAATTTTGTCTAAGTGCAAATACAAATTACTCAAAATAATAACTTATTCAATACATTTGTATACCACCCACTTAGTATAGAACATGACAGTAAAGGAAATTTTACACAATTGGAAATCCCTGAAGAGTAGACAGATGTACATTACCACAAGCAAGTCAAGTTCTCTTATAATTCCTTACTTGCTTAAAAAATCTTTTCAAATGTAAATCTTTGCAGCTATTTCACATCAGTGAGAAAGAAAGAAGTACAATGAATATGGATGTATACTTCAAATGGAAACTGTTCTTTTGTTTACTTAGAGAGAGGTTTGAAATGAAAAATCTTGTCTAAGTGAAGTCTATTTTTACCTTCTTCACAACTACTCTATCTTGATGTTATTTATCATCAAACATTAATACTCTAAAAGCTCAAACTTGCAGTGGGTGATGCTAAATGCAATTTGCATGCCTGTCCTTAAGAATATCCAGCTTGTTCTTTAATTGAACATTTTTTACTGTAGCACAGAAGAAAAACATCCTGACTCGTGTCTGGCTGAAGTCACATGAGGAGCTCCCACTACATACCACAAAGTGCAGCACCACTGAAATCTGTCAGGATATTACCCAATCAAATCACATTTATTGTTGCTAATCTCCTCAGGGTAGGAGGTCATGATTTATGCCAGAATGTTGAACTACCCTGACCTGAGGCCTGGTCAAGGCCTGGTTTGAGGCCTTGTCAGGGCCTTGGAGCCATGACGCAGATAAAATTCTTTTAGGGTTGTGGCACAGTTGAAAAGAGTTCTTAAGGTGTTTGGGAAAAGTATTAAGGTTTGAAGGTCACTGGGTGAAGTAGTTAGTAGGCACATGTGTAGCCACCTTAATTGTAACTAAAATAATGTGTGTTTGCATTCTTTCTCTTGCTGTATGCCAATGACTGAGCTATCTGGGCTGTAAACTATATAGAAGTGTATAAAAGACGCCATTTCTCTCGAAATAAAGGAGTTGCGTAGTGTTAATCACATTGATCAGACCTACTCGTCTCTGTCCAGTCCTCCCTTTTTCTATCACGGTTTCCCTGGCAAGATCTGGCGCCTGGATCTCAGGGACAGCTTTTCCTTAAATGGGTTTTCCTTAAATGGGTTTTCCTTAAATGGGTTTTCCCTTCGAGGGGTTTTTCTTTTTTGTCGTTGCGACGGAGTTTTGCTGCAGACGTGCAGCGGGGGATTCTAGCTTAAATGCATATAAATCCTCCAGACGGTTTTAGCCTAAACGCATATAAACCGTCTTCGGTCCTAGCTTAGACGCAGGTGGACTTCCTTGAAGACTCCGTGCTTGGACCTGCCTCGGAATCGACGTGAAAGCAGTGCGGTCAGCGCAGACCGAGACGAAACCGAGCCGGGACAGTCCGAGCGTAACGGAGCGGGAGGACTGGAGCCGCGGTGGTTGTCGCGTCAGCGCCACCCCGTGGACGAAGGTAAGCCGCATCAAGGAAACAGAGAAAGACGAGAAAATATGGATATTGATTTGGGCGCTGCAGTGCGGCTGCTTTACAATATTCTCTCTAAGAGAGGTGAAAAATTTAAAGAATGCGAACTAGAGCAGTTGGCCCTATGGGCGAGAAAGAAAGGGCATTTGCAAAAACCTTCCCTGATGTTTAGTACAACCGAATGGAAAGAGATCGGTGATTTACTCTGGAGAACAGTAATATCTGGTGGGAAAGAAGGGAAGATTGCACAGGAGCTTGGTATAATGTGGGAAAAGGTGATCCGTACCCTGCAACTTGTCACAGCAGAGAAAAAAGCGGCCGCGGCAGCTATTGAAGCTTTTGAGGGGGCAGAGCAGGTAGAACCAGAGCTCCCCCCGCCGCAGAAGCCGCAAAAGCCCAAAACCGCGAAAACCACAAAAATTTTCGGTCCTTGTAATCGGCCGATCCGTGGTTTGAGCGCGTCCGTCAGCCCTACCCCCCAAGACGTCATTGATCAGGTGACCCAGGCACAGGACTTATCTCCTTCACCTCCGGCACAGACTGAGAGCCAGTCAGAAGTGGTGCCGTCGCCTCACTCGGTGGGCGTGGAGACAGGCAGAGACTCAGGTGGAGCTGAGGGCGGGGATGGGCAGAGCCAAGTGACGCAGAGCGGAGGCAGAGTTCAGGGCGGAACGAGAGGCGGAGACCAAAATGACGTGGCAATGCAGGCGGAGTCCCAACATGACGTGGCAGTGCAGGCGGAGCCGAACTACTGTCAGCGCGCACGGGCGCATAGCAACCTGGAAATCAACGTCACTCCTCGGCACGTGGCGGTGCCTGGCAACACGGCGCAGTTCCCGTCCCCCGCGGGGGGAGAGCCAGCGTCGCATCGCCTGGCAACCACGGCTCGCATGGCAACGCTGGCAGGAGCGGCTGTGATGAATGAAATGCCAGCACAGCCACGCAGCTTTGAACCAGCTCGGCGTCCACTGCCCTCTGATTCTGATTCAGACTCAGAAACTGCGGACAACGATCGAATATCAGCCTTTGCAGCCCATGGCAGACGGCAATCACAACAGCCACAATGTGTCACTGCCCCGCAAAACAAACAACATTCATCAGAATTGCAGCAAATAATTTCCAAACTTGTTCAAATGTCCAACAGGCAAGAACAACAAACATTTACAAGTTCTCCATCCATTCCTTCAGCAGGAATGCCATCAGTTTCTGATGCTCCACCGCCAGCGTTTTTAAGCAACCCAATTGCAGAACGTAAGGCTGCAGCAGCGAGAGCAGCAGTCATGGATGGGAACTGGGATGCAGCCGGTGCCCTTTCCTGCCCTGTGATAATTGAGAATAACACTGCACAATGGCAGCCTTACGATTGGAAAATACTACAAAAAGCAAAAGACACTATAACAAATTATGGACTCAGATCAGAGGCAGCAAGAAACATTTTACAGTATATATACACTGCTGATCTGCTTTGTCCATCTGACTGTGCGAACATTGCTACGTTGCTTCTCACACCATCACAGCTTCTCATCTTTGAGCGAGAATGGAAGCGTCTGGCAGCAGAGGAAGCCAGCAAACATCAAACAGTGGGAGATCCATTGTATGCCATTCAGCCCGACGTTAACTGGGCATGGCGCATATGCATCGTCTGCTGTTCAGCTCACCTATCCTGTCGAGATGCACCAGCTATCGCAGTCACTGGCACTCAAAGCTATACTGCTGGTTCCAGACAAGAAAAAGGCATTACCTTATGCCTCCATCAAACAAGGCCCAGGTGAATCATACTCTCAATTTATTGATAGGTTGGCAGCAGCTTTGAAAGATGCTCCAGATTTAACGGAAGAGGTGCAAGATAAACTGTTTAGTACCTTGGCTTTTGACAATGCCAACACACGCACCAGAACCATTCTAGCCACACTTCCCCAGGGAAGTCCTGTTGATGAGATGCTTGTGAGAGCCACTCGAGCAGAACAAAACAGTCAGAATGCAGCTTTCATGGCAACCATGCACGATGCCATCAAACAGCAAGGCCATATCCTTGCTGCTGCTTTGACAAAAGGTAAATCTAAGGGCAAGTCTTCACGCAGCAATAAGCTACACAACATGACTTGCTTCCGGTGCGGTGAGTCAGGTCATGCCAAGCAGTCATGACAAAAGCCTGTGTGGTGCCAAAGGTGCAACACTGACAATCATGCCACCGAAGCTTGCAAAAAGTTGGGAAACTCCAGGAACAGCACGTCACGGCACCACGTGAAGACACAAGTCGATGCCTTGTCCCAAAAGACGCCAGTGATAGATTTTTAGTTAAAAACAAACCTGCCACATGGGGGAGTCTCGGTGTGGACGTGGAAACAACTAAAGAAGTTACTCTAAAAGACAAAGAAGTTACCCTGATTCCCACCAATGTTTGTGGCCCATTGTATAGTGTCAAGTCTCTTGTGGGAGGTTTGCTTCTTGGCAGATCCTCCACGAGCAAGCAAGGAGTGATTGTCATTCCAGGACTCATTGATGTGGACTTTACTGGCCAGGTTCAGATTCTAGCTTATGCCCTGCAACCACCTGTGACTATTCCAAAGGGCAGCAGAATCGCTCAGATTGTGGCTCTTGAAAGCTTTTTGCCACATCGCCGACAACCAAAGGAGCCACACCAAAAAGAGAGACTGGATGGAGGTTTTGGCTCCACTGGCCATGAAGTTTTTTTTACTGTGGATTTGAATAATCGTCCAGTCAGAACTGTGATTTTACAGCGTGGCGCTGAACAACTTCAGCGACAGCTTCTTCCTGACACAGGGTCGGACGTTTCGATTTTGAACCAATTGTATTGGCCTTCTGACTGGCCTTTGCAAGCTCCGACCAATCACATCATCGGAGTGGGCGGAATGAGGATTCCTTCAATCAGCGCAGATCCCATTCGCATCACTTTCGAAAAGGGTCAAGTCATTGTAGCACGACCGTACGTCATGCCCTTGGATCCCAGGATTCGAGGACTGTTGGGCAGAGACGTACTGTCCCAGCTTGGCTTGGTGTTGACCACGGACCCGCATTTTTCTTAGTGGCCACTGCAGAGCAGCCACCCATCCTGAAGATCACCTGGTTGACTGACAACCCTGTATGGGTCGAGCAGTGGCCCATGACTGACACAAGGCTGCAAATTGCAGAACAACTGATCCAGGAACAACTGGATGCTGGACACATTCGACAATCTGTTAGTCCGTGGAACACTCCGATTTTTGTCATCCCACAAAAGTCAGGCAAGTGGAGACTGCTGCATGACTTGCGGAAAGTGAACGCGCAGATGCAGGCTATGGGTGCTTTGCAACCAGGCCTGCCAGCACCAACCACGATTCCACAGGGATGGAGCATTGTTGTCATTGATTTGAAGGACTGTTTCTTTACCATTCCACTCCACCCACAGGACACTCAATGTTTTGCTTTCACAATTCCGTCCACGAATCGAGTGGCTCCAACAAAAAGATATGAATGGGTCGTTTTGCCGCAAGGAATATGAAATTCTCCATGCATGTGTCAGTTGTTTGTTGACTGGGCCTTGCGACCAATTCGTCAGCAACTCTCTGACACATTGATCTATCATTACATGGACGACATTTTGATTGCGTCAAAGCGCCCATTGTCGAAGACAAAGATTGACTGGTTGATTTCACAATTAGAGCATCAAGGACTGAAAGTTGCGCCTGAAAAGATACTAACGATCAGCTCCTTGGAAATATTTAGGATGGCTGATCACGGATGTGCAAATTCGTCCCCAAAAGATCACTTTACATGACAACATTTCCACCTTGCATGATGCTCAGAAGCTTTTTGGTGACCTGCAATGGGTTAGAACCATTGTTGGCATCACCAATGATGACTTGCAACCGTTTCTGCCATGGCTTCGTGGCAGTGATGCTGACAGTTTGCGAGTTTGTACCCCTGAGCAACGGAAAGCTTTGCTGACGGTGTCAGAAAAGCTTCAACGTGGTTGGAGTGCACGTCGTGTGGAACTTCTTCCGTTGTCGCTCTTTCTGTCCAACGCTGAAGCTTGTCCGCTTGCCATTGTCTTTCAATGGCAAAAGAAAAAAGGGGAGAACCACTCTGAACAAAAACCTGAAAGAAAATTTGACTCTGACCAAAAATAGTCTCTGATTCTACAGCAATTGTTATTGAGTGGGTGTTTCTGCCTGTGCAGCCAAAGTGTTGTGTCATGAGCAGGACGGACGCTTTTGCTGCCTTGATAAAGAAGGGCAGAGACAGAAGCATTGAAATAGATGGGAAAGAACCAGCAGACATCAGCATTCCCGCAAGAGATGAAAACTTGGAGTGGTTGTTGAGGCACTCAGTTGCATTGCAGGAAGCATTGTTGGGATTTGCAGGTGTGGTTCACAACAGACAGCCTAAAGGACCAATGTGGCATCTGATCACGCGACACCGTTGGTTGGAGAGACCTTTGTGTTCACTGAGACCAATGAAGGGCAGAACGGTGTTCACAGATACTGGCTGAAAAATAAAAAAGGCCACGTGTGTCTGGCAGCAAAAAGGAGAATGGCTGCAACATGTGATTAAGGGTGAAGCAGGAGATACCCTGCAAACCCTTGAATTGAAGGCTGTCTGTTGGGCTTTGCAGACCTGGAATAAGGAACTACTCAATGTTGTGTCCGATTCTTTGTACGTGGTTGGAGTTGTTCAGAGAATTGAGGATGCACTCCTCAGGCAAACCCAGAATCAACATCTTGGAGAACTGTTCCTGCAGCTGAGAAATGTGCTGAGGCAACGCCATCATGTCTTCTGTGTGATGAACATTCGGAGTCATCAGTGCAACAGAGGTTTGGGAGAGGGCAACGCACGAGCTGATGCTGCAGTCAGCAGTGTCGTCCATGCTCCTCCCGAGAACAAATTTGAAAGGGCTCGCAACAGCCATGAGACATTTCATCAAAACGCACGAGCCTTGCACCGACAATTTCAGATTCCCTTGAGTGATGCACAAGGAATTGTACGTGCCTGCCCTAAAAGCAGTCACCAAGGGCCTGGACTGAGGCTGGGCACAAACCCAAAGGGACTGAAAGCTTTAGAGTTGTGGCAAATGGACGTGACTCATGTCCCAGAGTTTGGGAGATTGAAATACGTCCATGTCACTGTTGACACGTTTTCAAAATTTATTTGGGCAACAGCACAGCCAGGGGAAAAAGGTTTGCACGTAGAGAGGCATCTGTCTGCTTGTTTTGCAGTCATGGGTGTGCCTGTGGAAATCAAGACCGACAACGGTCCAGCCTATGTCGGACAACGAATTGCTAGGTTCATGCAGAAATGGGGGGTGAAACATACCACAGGGATCCCTCATTCGCCCACAGGACAAGCTATTGTTGAAAGGGCAAACCGCACCCTGAAAGAATACCTTGCAAAACAAAAGCAGACCGATGACACTGACGTAGTTAGTAGATTGTCGAAGGTATTGTTTACTTTAAATTATTTATGTTTAGCAGAAGGTCGGGAGGAACCTGCGGTTGTGATACATCATCACGCAGTGAAAGAGGGAAGGCCGCAGGCAATTCCAGGACTGTATGTTTATTACAAAAATATGCAGACGGGTGAATGGCAAGGACCAAGTCAAGTGTTGTTTAATGGTCGTGGATACATGTGTGAATCCACAAAAGCTGGTTCTGTCTGGATGCCGAGTCAATTTACCCGTGCGTGTCCTCCGGCAAAAATACCATCGAACAGTGAAAACAATCAAGAGGACAATCAAGATGACAATGATCTACCTGGAACATCATCAGACAATCCTGAACCTTCTGAACCTAGTCAAGATTAGTTTTAGAGTGTGTGAATTTATTAGTATTTTAAGTTAAGAATTTTTAAGGAAACATTGGGAAAAGGGAATCATTTTGTTTATTATCATAGTTGTATTAATAGTAGCGCCTCGTGTGTTGTAGTGTATGTAAAATGCCATTGGTCGCGTCTTTGACTCGGTCTGGGTAGTTCAAAAGAAAAAAGGGGATCTGTTGCTAATCTCCTCAGGGTAGGAGGTCATGATTTATGCCAGAATGTTGAACTACCCTGACCTGAGGCCTGGTCAAGGCCTGGTTTGAGGCCTTGTCAGGGCCTTGGAGCCATGACGCAGATAAAATTCTTTTAGGGTTGTGGCGCAGTTGAAAAGAGTTCTTAAGGTGTTTGGGAAAAGTATTAAGGTTTGAAGGTCACTGGGTGAAGTAGTTAGTAGGCACATGTGTAGCCACCTTAATTGTAACTAAAATAATGTGTGTTTGCATTCTTTCTCTTGCTGTATGCCAATGACTGAGCTATCTGGGCTGTAAACTATATAGAAGTGTATAAAAGACGCCATTTCTCTCGAAATAAAGGAGTTGCGTAGTGTTAATCACATTGATCAGACCTACGCGTCTCTGTCCAGTCCTCCCTTTTTCTATCACGGTTTCCCTGGCAAGAATTTATCAGCTCACAAATACCAGTTATTGCCTCTAACCCAAACCCTCAGCTGTGTACAATACTATTCACTTCACTATGCTCTAGCATTTTGTGTCTCCTTCAATGAGTCATCAGAAAACTTTTTTCATGCCTTTAATGTCCCCTCCAAAAACTACTGACTCATTCTTGTAAAGGCATTCAGAATCGTACACCTACCAATTGCACATTGTAACCTACAAACACATGCTAATCTTAACACACTTCAACAAATTAACGATTGAATATTAACACATATATATCCATATTTCACCATGTTTTGTTTTGAAAGACAGCTGTCTGCCAAGGAAGGTGGGAGCCTCCCTTGGAATGAAGAATATGACCCCCTTCCCTCCAAATTATTATAACTTTGAAATTAAGGGGCTTTCAGGCAAAGATATAGAAAAGGGAATAACAGTTCTTTACTAGTATGTATAACAAGGCAAACAAACAACAATAGCAGCAGCAACAACAAACAAAACCAGAAACCCAGCAACACCCTTCTCTTGGCTGCCAAGCATCTTCCCCTTTGGTGTAGTTATGATCACAGCTGGCAGGAACATTGGTGGCTCCTGGCCAGGCAGGGCATGTGCAGTGAGTCCCTTGCGGCTGCAAGGGGCACTGTGGGGCAAGCTCAGTCACGTCTCTCTCATGTGGGTAATGGCGGGCACAGCTGGAAGAAGAGATGGAAAAGGGGCTTCCTTTACAATCTCACAGGGGCAGCCAATCCCTGTGCCCCTCCAGATGGTGAGATGAGATGTAGCAGGAACCTCAGGGCAGCGGCTGGAATGGCAGAGGCGGGCACACTCAGGATAGCAAGCAAAAGGTAGCAGAAACTCTGCAGCTGTGGCAGGAGCAGCGGTGTGTCCCAGCAGACAGGAGGTGCAGGGTTACTGTGTAGGGAAAAACCTGGAGCAGTGGCAGAGAAACGGTGGGGCTGGGCAGCGGCAGCTGGGCTCCTGAACACAACTGGGAGAGACTCCCTCAGATGGGAGGAGGAGCTTGGGGTCCCAGGTTTTCCCCTGAGGCACCGGAGTAGATGGTGAGGGTCCTTTTCTAGTGAGGTAGGGTGTTAATAAGCCTAGCAGTAGTGGCAAATTCTCCCCACAGTGACTGCAGCCTGTCTCCTCTCCGATGGCGATTGCGAGTGAGAGAGAGCTCCGAGCTCCGCCCAGCCCCTTACCCTCAGCTCAAATTTTGCAGTATCTCTGCCCCTCCAAGAGAAACCCCACAGCTGAGAGAGTAGCCAGCCACACCCTTCCCCTGAACCATGGCCACTTCTTTTGTCTCTCTTAAGTACCAGTCATTATTTCCTCTTAGCAACAGACAGGAGAATATTCCCTGAAAAAAAAAGAAAACAAAAGGAGCAATCCTAACCCCCAACATTGAGGAAGATTAGGTTAGTGATCATAAATCAGCAGTATGCCCTTGTGACCAAAAAGAGCCTGAAATATAGTTAATGACTTAAACATTTTTATGAAGGGCTTTTGCCTATTATAGCAAAACTGTATTACAAAGGCTGCAGAGAAGACCATCACACCCTGAATGGAGCCCTGACTGATGAAGATAAGATAAAGTAACAACTCAGGTCTGGGCTGGGGGAGAAGAATACATTCACAGAGCTCAAGCTTAACACCTTTGGAGTGGAGACTGAAGCCCCAGGGCTAGGTGCTTCCAGGTTCAAACAGACCCTCACACCAAAGGGTGGGGAGAAAGAGGCTTTGAGTGTGCGCTGAATAAGCCTCTGGTGAGAGGCAGTGAATGCCCATCCTCCACTGTGCAGACCAGCTCAGCTGTGGGGCCCCTTCACCCTGGGAGAAGCTGCATCCACATGAAGGACAGAGGGGGTGTTATGGCCTATTAAAGGCCTCCCTCCCCCCAAAGGAGTCCCCAGACCCCGCACCAGAGCACTGCACATAATGCAACATCTGGTATATGATATAAAATAATTCGTGCTTAGGAATTGAAGGTTCCAAAAATTGCAAAACCACAAGGGAGCTACAGGGAGAAGACTAATTTGCAATTGTAAAAAAAACACGGGGGCGGCAGGGAGGAAGTCGAATTTGCAATAGAAAAGAGTGGCTTGGATGAAGATGGGCCTTCTCCAGGGATAGGTCCGACAATACTTCCATGATGAATACCCAATGAAGAAAATGAAAATTAGAAGGCTCCTAAGTACATATATGTTGAATTTAAAGTGTTAAGACCCTTAGTTATTGTATAATAAGGGTATTAATATCTTGAATGTTTATTTTGTAATGTAACAATGAAAAGCCACCTTGGTAAGCAAAAAGAGGGGGGGCTCTTTGAAAACCGCACCCCCCCAAGCAGCCGGAAGAGAGAAAAGCCCCTGCGCTGCTGAAGAAACTGAAGACAAAAGCTGCCGGTGTGCCGCCCCCCCGCGAGCGGTCCACTTGCCTTGGGCCGGCACAGCCCGGCTCCCAGAGCCCGCAAACCGCTGCCGTGCGGCACGGGCTACCGAGCCGGCCCAAGCCTGGTGCGGAGAACCCCTGCGCTCCCAAAGCCTGCTCCTGTGCTGCAGCACAGCCAGAACGTCCCACCCCTGCGCGCCCACCACCACCGGACCCGCGCTCCCACCACCGCCCCTGCACCCAACCTGTGCAGAGAGTCAACGTGGCTCCAGTGCTGCCGCCCTCTACCCCCCCCCGACTCCAGGCCCGGCCCACTCCAAAAACCAGCTCCCAGAGCCGCGGCAAATCACCCCCGAGGCGCCGCCGCCGGCACGCCCTCCCCCACCAGAGCCAGCATGAATCTGCCCCGGGCTGCCGGACCCCAGCCCTGGTTCCACACTGCTCCCGCTGCGGAGCGGCCAGAAGCATACACACACACCCCCCATCAAAACCGCGAGACCCCCAAGGTGCCTGCTCCCCATGCGGCGCGGCCGGGACGTCCTGTGCCCGCTCTCCCGCCATGAACTGCAGCGCCGATTGCGAAATAACCCCCCCGGGGTAACCCCGTAGTACATGTAAATTAAGAACCCTAGTGCACACTGGGACTCTTTTTAACACCAAAAAAACCCTATAAAAACAAATCAATGTAAGATTTAGACCCACAAAAGACAGTACTAAACCGTGTATACCCTAATGTAGTTGTGTGGATTTGGTTTTATCAGTTTTATGTATGTATTTGTTCCTTGTATTAAGTTCATTTTTATAAGTTATAATGGTTTGCCCCATGCACCCATGTTCCACCCTCATTGGTTTCATCCCAACCCCAGTTATATGTCAGTCAGAAGTTACCCAGCCCCTGGGTCTTGTCTGTCACTTTGGGGTCTTTCCCAAAAGTCTGGAAAGTTCCAGGAAAAACCCCAAGTGATTGGACAAGACTTCAGCTGTCTCCCCACCTGAGTTATTAATTTGTTACAATGTATGTCATTTATCCAGAGAGCCATGCCCCTTTGGCCCCTGATTTGTCCCCAGTTAGACCCATCCCTGAGTTCCTCCCCCCAATAAAAGGTGTTGCATTCAGGGGTTCAAGAGAGATTTTTTCCCTTGCTTTTCCCCCGCTGCTTCTGCTGAGGGGTGTCTGCTGGGGCAGATACCCTGATGAATAAAGCCAGCAGTTAACCCAGAACAGCCTCCTCTTTTTTCCTGCTGTCGTTGCTTCACGCCTTCAAGCAAGACAAGAACTCACAGGGGTTGGTGAGGTTCATCCTGCTACCGAGCCATACCCTCTTACTGTCGAAGTGTCAGGGCTAGCCGAGGCAGAGAAAGACACCTCAACACCCTAAAGTATTAATAGACAATTTTTTGTAACTCGCTGTAACCTAAAGATACCCAAGAAAAGGCAAGACCCCAAGCCAACCCAACAAAAATTAGAACTCCTTGGAAACTCCTGACGAGGAAGAGTTCCCAGCTTTGCAGGAACTTCCGGCTGCAAAGCTGACCAGGACCCTCCTCCTAAAGGGTGAACCCAGTTGCTGGTCCCTCGAGCCACCCTTGTAAGAGCTGATTAATAAAGGCATTTTAAGGAGAAAAATATTATCTCCGCCCATTTTTAACACCAATATGCATCTGGGATAAGACAATCAAAATCATCAAGGGTGTGCATCCCAATGCCAGGTTCCCTTAAATCAAATCAAGTATTCATCCCTGCCCGGAAAACTGGAAAGCGTGCACAAACAGACAGAAACACTGCCAGAAAACTGTTTCACAAAACCAGCATAAGAAAAGAAGTTTCATGAATATGCAAAGCAAGCAGAAAGGAACAAGACTCTGCCTTAGTCAAAAAACTGTATAAATACAGACCCCTCAGAAACTGAATTTGTGAATGGGGTAGGTTCGAAGAGATAGAGTCCGAATCTAAGGTTCACCCAATGTCGACCCCGGGGCCTGACGCTGTCTCTTTTGATTGTGGCTTTTCGAGATCGTTTTTGATAATGCAATAAAATATAGGTTTTTATTAATTAATTGGGCTACGTCATTTATAACAAAACAGATCAGCAGTGTTGCAAAAGACAGAGTCAAACCGTCCCCCTGCAAGGGAGGTGAAAGAAACAGAGTTAAAAAAAAAACAAACTCCTGGTTATATGTTGAAAGTTTAAAGTGTTAAAATCCTCTTAATTGTTGTGTAGTAAGTGTATTAATGTTCTGAACGGTTTGTGATTGTGGGCCCCTGTGGTGTGGCCACCTCTATGGTCTCCCTGCAGAAGCAAAAAGCACGTTTGCTCTTTGGGCACCACGGCCCCGTTTCCTGCAGGAGGGAGGCGGCGGTGGCGCTGCCTGGGTCGCTGTCGCCGCTTCGGGGGGGGGGGGGGGGGGGGCGAGGGGTGTTGTCCTCCGCGCCTGCGCTCCCCGGAGGGGGCCGGGACACGGCCGCTCCGTTCTTCGCCTTTCAACACCGCGACAAGCCCGCATTCTCAGCGGCAGCGCGGGGCAGCCGCCACCGCGGGTCCGCCACTGCCGCCGTCACAGCCGCCGCCATGTGCCCCCCATCTGCATTTCTGCCCGCACGCCCCGCCGCCGCTGGCATGGCCGCCGCGTGCACCCTGTCGGCATTTCCTGCTGGCATTTGCTATGGAAATCAGTGAAACACCCATGAAGCCCCCCTGTGAGCCAGAACGTAATCAGCACCGAAAGTCCCCAGCCGAGACAAGCCGATGCAAGATCTGGACCCACAAAAGACAGTACTGAACTGGCTATGCCCTGAAGTGTTGGCAGACAGTTTTTTATATCTCGCTGTAACTTAAAAGGGTGCCTGAGAAGGGGAGGATACCCCTGGATTGGGCCGGCCTGAGTGAGCTCTGGGAACACCTGCGAGGGTGGGGTCCCGGCTCTGCAGTGACCGAAGCTGCAAAGCCAAATTGCCCCTCCTCCCCAACGGTGAACCAGGAAGAGCAGCGACAGCTCAGACCATCCCTCGAGCTACCCCCTTAAGAGCTGATCAATAAAGGCATTTTAAAGAGAAAACATTGTCTCCTGTCCATTTTTAACAAATTGGGGAGCTCGTCCGGGATTGGCCACACCCAGAAGATGACCAGGACAGGAAGGCATCGTCCGACCTTGGATCTCCTGGACAGCTGGCCTCCTGGACCAAGAAGACGACAACGCACCATCAAGGAGCATTGGGTAAGTATATACCCGGTGGCGGCAGTGGAGACGTGCGAGTGTGGAATGTGTGAGACGGGGGCTGGCAGCTCGGACTCCCAGAGTGTGTGAGAACCCCTTAGTACCGCATTTCCACACCCCTGTGAAGGGGCAGGTCAGGGACAGGGGGAAGTGAAAGGGAATAGAGAGAGGCATCTCCAGGGGTGTAGTGAAGCCCCGTCCGGACGTGCGGAGGCTGCTTTAGGGAGTGAGTGGCACATCATAGGGTGAGTGGTGTTATAGGTTTCCCCTTAGACCTGTAGGGGCAAACCGCCCAGGTCGCCTCAAGTGTGCAAGGAGGCCAGGGATGAATGTGTGAGGCACGCACCACACCGGCACAGGTTAGAGGGGTGGCTAGGAAGGCTAGGCTGCCCCCAGGGCCTGCAGGGGTGTGGGGAGAGCAAGGGGTACTGGCCGAGGTTACTAGCTGGAGGAAACTGACGGGGTACAGGAAAGGTCACACTGGTCAGGGGTGCCCAAGAGAGGGGTACGCTTTCCGAGTGTGGAGAGTCTGCATTGGTTGGGGGTCTTTTGAGTGCGCTTTCCGGGTTTGAGGGTGTCGTACTGGTCGGGGGTACCCAAGAGAGGGATACACTTTCCGAGTACGGAGAGGTAGAACTGATTGGGGGTGCCCAAAAGGACGCTGTCCAGGTGCAGGAGAGTGAGAGAGTTAGGGAAGTTCCAAAGTGCAAGGAACTTAACAGTAGAGTGTATGGGTGAGTCGCACGCTGTGTGTCCGAGTCCTGGCAGTAAGTAGTAACTGGAACCCTGGGCCCAGGTTGACCGGCTGCTTACGGGGATTTGCCTGACGTACAGGGCTGAAAGAGGGTATCGGCTAGGGTGACGGCTGAAGCCCTAAAGGGGGTGGGCAAGATTCAGGCCACTGACGGGTACCAGGGGCTGGCTGTAGCAGGGGTCGGGACCCTAAGGGCGGGTCATACGTACTGCTTCCAGGGCCCACGAGTGAGTGTGAATTAGAATATTAGTTGTCTGATTGTATTTGAATGAAAGCACTTTAGAAGATTTTAGGTAAGGTTACCAAGTGAGAATGGGTACTTGGATGAGTAAGCCAAAGGATGTTGAAAAGCAGGAGAGAGGGAAGATAACTAATATCCCTCCAGAAAGCCCATTAGGAAAAATGTTAGAACAGTGGGACAGGGAGGAGAGTACTAAGGCCTTAAAAAAAAAATCAAAATGATACATTACTGTGTGGAGGTATGGCCTACTCTAAGTCTACCTGGGGAATGGCCATGGCATGGAACAACTGACCCTTGGATGTGTGCTCAATTAAATCAACATCTGAGAGCCCGAGGGGATATAGAAATAGAACAGATACAGTATGCTGCTTGTTGGCAAGAACAAAGCACTCAGAAGGAGAAAGTAAAGATCAGTAAATTACAAAGGCAGAAAGAAAAAAGTGATAAGAACAAGGAAGAAGAAAATAGCCCTATTTGGGATCCACTCAGCTATTTACCTCCCCCTCCCTCTTATCCAGATATACCCCAGGTTATCCCTCAGAGCCCTCAAGCTCCACCTGTAAACCCCTTTCGGCATTCCCAGACTGTAACCCCTGTTTCTCCTCCCAAATCTTCGGCCCCACCTATAAGTCCTCCTCAACTTCCTCAAACTGATTCCCCTATTCCTCCCTCCAGTCCTCAGACCTTACCTGCAAATCTCTCTCAGTCTTCCCAACCCAGAACCCTTGTCTCCTCCTTAACCAGCCCTTCAATAAGTCTCCCTCAATCAAGTAACAACTCCTTCTACTCAACAGTAATACCTCTGGTCTCTCCTAACAGTAGACAGATTCCCTCTCCCTTGCCATCCATGGTTCCAGCACCACCTGCCAATTGGGAACTGAATTTGCCCACCTCAAGCACAGAGCCTTCCTCTGAAAATAATCCAGGAGGACCTTGCTATAACACCTGATCTAGAGCTAAACTTTTTCCCATGAGCCAAGTTCCAATGGGTGGAGCTGCCGGAGGGGTGGGATTTGTAAATGCCCCCCTGACAGCCTCAGAGGGTAGGAACTTTAAGAAAGAACTGGGGAACTTAGTAGAAGACCCAGTAGGGGTGTCTGAACAAGTAGACCAACTCTTGGGTCCCAATACTTTTACGTGGGCGGAGATGTATTCTATATTTAAGATTTTGTTTAGCCCAGAGGAAATGAGAATGATTCGAACTGCGAGGATACAGATTTGGGAGAGGGAGAATAGAATGGGCCCCCCAGGTGATCATAAACTACCAGTATGTGATCCAAGGTGGAACCCAAATAGGGAAGAGGACAGGAGAAACATGGATGATTATCGAAATTGGATGATTAAAGGTATCAGAGAGTCAGTTCCCCGTAGCAACAACTCAAAGCTCGCCTTTGATAGTATGCAAGGGAAAAATGAGAGCCCGGCCACGTGATTAAATAGAATAAAGCAGAATTTCTGGTTATATTCTAATATTAACCCTGAAAGCCCTGAAGGCCAAGTGCTACTTAAGACCCAATTTGTCACCAAGTCTTGGCCCGATATTCGGAGGAAATTAGAAAATATGGAGGACTGGCAAGAAAAAGGAATAAATGAATTGTTGAGAGAAGCTTTAAGGGTCTAAGAAGGGAGGAAGAGAAAGCCAGAATGAAAGCAAAAATTATGGTATCTGTGGCTAGGGAAAGTGTGTCCAACCAAGGTCCATCCAACAGAGAGTATGGGAAGCCAGTAAGAGGGAAAAGGAATGCTTTACCATCCTGGGTGATCTCTAAAAAGCAAGGAGAGGATCGGAAGTGTTTCTACTGTGGGGAAACGGGGCACCTGAAAAGGGATTGCCAGAAGTTACCTCTTGATGAGGCAATCAAAGAGGAGCAAAACGCATTGGAAAAGCTATTAAGGGGGGAAAGTAAGGAGGATTAGGGATGTCATGGGCTCTATGCACTAGGGGACCTAATGTACCACCAAGAAGAGCCCATAGTAAATTTTGAAGTGGGTCCCCAACATGAAGAATATGAACTTGTAGTAGATACAGGAGCAGACCAATCCAGTCTTAATAAGCTCCCAACAGGAGTAACCTTGGGAAACTGAATGTGTGAAGTAACAGGAGCGGAAGGAAAACCATTCAAAGCATTAGTAATTGAAAATGTTGAAATCCGAGGAAACTCGCAACAGACCATGTGTGACTTTATTTATTTACCAGATGTGGAAGGTAATTTACTGGGAAGAGAATTGCAAGTCCAGTTGGGGGTGGGGGTTATCCCAGAAAAAGGAAGGATGGTAGTGAGGATCATGAAACTGACTACAGGAGACTTGGAAGAAATAAACCCGGAAGTCTGGGCAGAGGGAGGAAAAAGTGGCCTCCTTGATATTCCACCAATAAAAGTAGAAATGCAGGCAGGAATCCCTCCAGTTCAGGTGAAGCAATACCCGATATTCGCAGAAGGGAAGAAAGGGTTGGCACCGATAATTGAACAATTGATCAAAGAGGGCATTTTAGAACCATGCATGTCCCCCCATAATACACCCATCCTGGCTGTGAAAAAGACAGAAGGGAAGTATCGGTTAGTCCAAGACCTAAGAGAGATTAAGAGAACTGTTACCAGGCATCCTGTGGTTCCCAACCCCTATACCCTTTTAAGCCAAATCCCCCGGGAGCATGCCTGGTTTACTATCATAGATCTAAAGGATGCATTTTGGGCATGCTCCCTGGCAGAAGAGTGTAGAGATTGGTTCACTTTCGAGTGGGACCACCCAGAAAAAAAGAGGAAGCAACAGTTAAGGTGGACTCATTTACCCCAGGGGTTCACTGAGTCACCAAATTTATTTGGGCAAGCCCTAGAAAAATTATTAGAACAATTTACCCCCGAGGAACAGGTGCAAGTTTTGCAGTATGTGGATGACCTATTAGTATCTGGAGAGGACCAAGCTAAAGTAAAAATTACAAGCATACAGCTTTTAAATTTTCTAGGAAAGAAAGGACTAAAAGTATCCCAAAAGAAATTGCAATTTGTTGAATCTGAAGTAACATACTTGGGACACCTAACTGGAAGAGGATACAAAAACCTGAGCCCTGAAAGAATTACTGGTATATTGTCTATACCTGCCCCAAAAACTAAAAAAGACATCAGAAAACTCCTGGGCCTCTTCAGATACTGTAGGTTATGGCTAGACAAGTACACCCAAAGTGTAAAATTCCTCTATAGTAAACTGGCCAACCCAGAGCCTATAAAATTGACAGAGAAAGATGAAGAACAACTAAAGGAATTAAAAGATAAATTGTCCACAGCACCTGTCTTAAGTTTACCAGATCTTAAAAAGGAATTTGACCTATTTGTAAATACTTAAGAGGGAGTTGCCTATGGGGTAGTGACTCAGGAGTGGGGAGGGTGCAAAAAGCCAATAGCCTTCCTCTCCAAACTATTGGACCCAGTAGCAAGGGGCTGGCCCACCTGTTTACAAGCCATTGCTGCAACCACAATGCTAGTAGAAGAGACTCAAAAACTGACCCTCCAAGGAAAAATACGAGTACACACCCCCCATGATTTAAAAACTATCTTGAGCCAGAGAGCCCCGGAATGGATAACAGATTCCTGGATCCTTAAATATCAAATCACCCTGGTGAACACTGAAAACTTAGATATAACTACTTCCAAAAATTTAAACCCAGCCCAGTTTCTCTCTGGAGAACCCTCTCCAGAGTTAGAACATGACTGTTTAGAACTTATGAACTTCCAGACCAAAATGAGGGAAGACTTGGAAAGTATACCCCTACCCTATGGAAGACAGTTGTTCACAGATGGGTCTTCAAGAATAATAGAAGGGAAAAGGGTCTCTGGGTATGCAATTGTTGAAGGCCCAAACACAGAGGACATAAAAGTCACAGAAAAGGGGAGGTTGCCTTCAACGTGGTCAGCACAGCTTTGCGAGATTTATGCATTAAAGAGGGGACTGGACTTATTAGAAAAGGACCGGGGAACAATTTACACAGATTCAAAATATGCATTTGGGGTGGTCCATACATTTGGAAAAATTTGGGAGGAATGGGGATACTTAAATTCCAAAGGAAAAGATCTGGTGCACAAAGACCTAATAAAATTAGTATTAGAATCCCTGCTAAAGCCTGAGGAAATAGCAGTAGTGCACATAATGGGGGCACCAAAGAGGGAATACTCTGGAAGGGAAAGGGAATCAATTAACAGACCAAGAAGCAAAAAAGGCAGCCCTAAATTCCAAAGAACCAATCAAAATTCTAGCATTAATCAAAGTTTCAGGGGAAAAGGAAAGAAATACAGAACCAACGTATAGTGAAAAGGAACTAAAAGTAATAGAAGAACTAAAAATGCAGAAAGGGAAACAAGGAGAGTGGTTAACTCCTGATGGGAGAAAGTTTCTAAACAAGCCCCTAGCAAGGGAGATGCTAACTGAAATCCATAGATTAACCCATTGGGGAGTCCAGGGGTTATGTGACAACTTCCTAAGAGAAAACTTATGCCTGGGAGTGTATGATTTAGCAAAGGCCGTAACCCAAGGATGTGTCATCTGTCAGAAAATCAACCAAAAAGTAATGAGAGGGGTCACACCTGGGGGAAGAGAGCCAGCTTTGAGACCATTCCAAAGTGCCCAGGTAGATTTCACTGAAATGCTGCCTGTTCAAGGTTATAGACACCTTTTAATAATAGTTGACCACCTCACCCACTGGGTGTAGGCATTCCCAACAAGGAGAGAAACAGCAGAGGTGGTGGTAAAAATCATTCTGGAACACATAGTCCCTCGGTATGGGTTAATTAGCAATATTGATTCAGATAGGGGACCCCACTTTACCGCTAAAATTTTACAAAAAACAATTGAAACATTAGGAATAAAATGGAAACTCCACACCCTCTGGCATCCCCAGAGCTCAGGGAGGGTGGAACGAATGAATAGAACTCTCAAAAATGTGTTGACCAAATTAATTGAAGAAACACAGCTAAATTGGCTCAGATGCTTGCCTCTTGCCTTTTTGCGAATCAGAACCAGGCCCCGATCTGACATAAGAGTTTCCCCTTATGAGATGATGTTCGGACTTCCATTCTTGTTAACCCTCTATAGCACTGGAGGTTACCAAGAAGGAGAAACCAGAACCCAGAAGTATATAATGACAATTGGGAAAACACTAGAAAACCTCAGAATAAAAGGATATCTTTCCCAAACTTCTCCCCTTGACTCAAACATTCACCAAATTAATCCTGGGGACTGGGTATTAATTAAGTCCTGGAGTAGTACTCCATTGACCCCAAAATATGAACGTCCTTTCCAAGTGCTGCTAACCGCCCATACCGTGGTCCGAACACAGGAGAAAGGCTGGACCCATGTTACCCGAGTAAAAGGACTGGTGCCACCTCCAAACAATCTGTCAAGCCCAAACCTTCTGAGCAATCCTCCCAAGTGGACTCTTGTTCAACATCCAGATCCTTTAAAAATAACCCTCAAAAGAAAACCAAAAACCCAGTGAAAAAAAAAAAAAAACAAACTTATATAAGTCAGATACCCATACAGGACATTTTAGTATTACTGTTTGTATTAATCACTGAAGTTGTAATATTGTTATTAAGAGTTTGTCGCTGAAGTTGTAATATTGTTATTGAGAGTTCATGTCAGTCATTGAAGTTGTGAAATTGTTATTAAGAGTTTGTTGCCTTAAGTTAGTATAAGTTATAGTACTGTTATTCTAAATTAGTGTAAATTATTAGAAAAGTTATAACAACTACTAATACTTATTAATAGAAAATCAAAAATTAGAAATCTCTCATAGAGCACACCCAAAGAAAGTTAACTAAAATTAACAGCCAAATGGGACTGTATAGAGGAAAGAAATCTGGAGGCTGAACCTGAGGAGCTCCAAGACCCAAGAGGCAAGACCAGGTGAGACCAAAAGATGGAAAAGGTTCATACTGGACTCTTGGAAGGACTGATAATGGTCTTAATGATGAGTAGACCTATAGAAGGAGCTTGTTCAAAGTGCTATTCCCCCATCTATGACGGGGAGAACTTGCAGTCCTTAATCAGAGTTCACACCAACGCAAACTCCGCTTGCTTTGCTGTTTCCCAACTCTCAACCTGTCAGGAAGAGAGAAAACAATATTGGATCACAAGAAACGCTGCCACCTTTAAGCAGTGCTTGACTGGGGAGTGCCCTATAAGAGAATGGTTTTGTCTGAAAGAAATAAATAATTTAGAATGAGTTAGAGACCTCATAGAAGAAAAACCACTAAGTATAAGAAAAACTGAAATAGGTGAACCCCTTTATAAGAACTTGTCTATTGATTTGATAAAAAGAATCAGTTACAAACAGTCCCTAATAATAAAAGATTTAACCCAAAATTGGATCCCTAAAAACCCCAACACCTATTGGGCTATTAGAAAAAAAGAGATTGGGTGCATTTATAACAAAAGCTATCAGTTACATCAATGTAGTAGATGGGGAATTAACCCCTTTTGGGGAATTAGAAATATATCAAAATGCTGGGAACACCCTTTCAACACCCAAAACACCTCATGGAAAGCTCCAAAGCATTTATTCTGGATATATAGGGATGGAGCTTGCACACATCTTCCTGGAAACTGGGCAAGTAGCTGTGCTGTTGGCATCATCAAACCTGCTTACCAATTGGTGGGACAGTTTCTGGCCCCTAAAAGGAGCCTGGTGGAAGAAAATAAAATTCATAGTTTTAAGTGCAGTTGCAAGTCTCCTCCTTATCCCCTGTGTACTCCCCTGCCTGATTTGAACCATAACCTCCACAATACAGGCAAGCCTTCAAGCTTCAAGAATCAACCCCAGAAAGCCTGCACATATACTAAAACTAACCTCTAATGCAAAAGAACTTGATAAAGCAGAAAAAAATCTATAACCAATATCAGAAGTTACAAAAAATATATTACCAAGAGTAAAAAAAAAAAAAATATGCAGATCAAAAACCCGATCAAATAAAAAGAGGTAGTATTGAAAGAAATAGAGTTTAAAAACCCCAAAAAACTCCTGGTTATATGTTGAAAGTTTAAAGTGTTAAATCCTCTTAATTGTTGTGTAGTAAGTGTATTAATGTTCCGAATGGTTTGTGATTGTGGGCCCCTGTGGTGTGGCCACCTCTATGGTCTCCCTGCAGAAGCAAAAAGCACGTTTGCTCTTTGGGCACCACGGCCCCGTTTCCCGCAGAAGGGAGGCGGCGGTGGCGCCGCCCGGGTCGCTGCCGCCGCTTCGGAACGATTTATTAAAGAACTATGGATATTGATTTAATACCAATATCCAACTATGACGGACAAAGACTCTCTAACAGTTTAAAGTTAGAAAGTGTATGTTTATTACGACACCGGGCAGCGTGCGGGATCGCTCCCAAATACACACGCGCAATTTACAGATGATCACAGGGTCTTTTATGTACAGGAGTATTGAATACACAAACTACAAATGCATATTCATGACTCTGGTACCTCCCATTCCCCGCTTCGTATGGTAATTAGCCCCAAAAGCCATCAAGCATGCGTAGTTTGTTCTTTGAAATGGGTCGGTGGTCTTTTTTATAGGGTGGGGTCCCAAAATGATGAAGTAAGATTGTCTTCCTCAGCTCTGACTTTTTAACCTTTAGTGTTCGTGACAGCTAAATCCTGTTTTTCCCAGGACTGTTTGATTTATGATTGTATTGTGTTCATGGGGTCTATTGATTATTCAGGATGCAAAAGCCTAGTTTGACAGCTTCTCTGATTTATCAGTTCCTTCCAAGAATTATCAGCTCCTTCAGTCTGGCTTCTGTTAGCAAAAGGGAAGTCCTAGCTACATTATCTCAGCACTATCTATTTTGACTACAGTCTTTAATTCTTCTAAATCAATGCCTCAGGAAGGTTGGGGGGGGGGGGGGTGGGTGTTGTTCTCCGCGCCCGCGCTCCCCGGAGGGGGCCGGGACACGGCCGCTTCGTTCTTCGCCTTTCAACACCGCGACAAGCCCGCATTCTCAGCGGCAGCGCGGGGCAGCCGCCACCGCGGGTCCGCCACTGCCGCCGTCACAGCCGCCGCCATGTGCCCCCCATCTGCATTTCTGCCCGCACGCCCCGCCGCCGCTGGCACGGCCGCCGCGTGCACCCTGTCGGCATTTCCTGCTGGCATTTGCTATGGAAATCAGTGAAACACCCATGAAGCCCCCCTGTGAGCCAGAACGTAATCAGCACCGAAAGTCCCCAGCCGAGACAAGCCGATGCAAGATCTGGACCCACAAAAGACAGTACTGAACTGGCTATGCCCTGAAGTGTTGGCAGACAGTTTTTTATATCTCGCTGTAACTTAAAAGGGTGCCCGAGAAGGGGAGGATACCCCTGGATTGGGCCGGCCTGAGTGAGCTCTGGGAACACCTGCGAGGGTGGGGTCCCGGCTCTGCAGTGACCGAAGCTGCAAAGCCAAATTGCCCCTCCTCCCCAACGGTGAACCAGGAAGAGCAGCGACAGCTCAGACCATCCCTCGAGCTACCCCCTTAAGAGCTGATCAATAAAGGCATTTTAAGGAGAAAACATTGTCTCCTGTCCATTTTTAACAGGAGGCACATTGGCATTCCCACCTGGCCCAAAACATATATTAATCGACTGGATTCTATACTCTTTGGAGTGGCAGTGGCAGCAAGGGACCCTCACCACCAGAAAACCAGATGGAGGGGAGCAACGAGACGTCATTGGGACCCCTAGAAGGGTGATATGTTTCTACCTAAACCCTGTCACAATCTCCCTGTCCCCCCACCCCCCACGCACACTCCTTCCTTCCTTCCTTCCTTCCTTCCTTCCTTCCTTCCTTCCTTCCTTCCTTCCTTCCTTCCTTCCTTCCTTCCTTCCTTCCTTCCTTCCTTCCTTCCTTCCTTCCTTTTCTCTTTGCCTCTTTTACTATTACATAAAATACATAAATTATTTAGCACCACCATCTTACCTCGTTTGGTTGTAATCATGGTTTTTGGGTACTTTTTGAACCTTTCTGGGTTTGATCCACTTTATTCACAGAAATTTAGTTTCCTCTGCTCACCTGTGTTTAAACTGGATCACAACAGATGGCAAATAGGATCCCGGGGTGCATTGGAAAGAGCATTGCCGGAAGGTCAGGGAGGTGATCCGGCCCCTCTACTCAGCCCTGGTGAGGCATCACCTGAAGTCTTGTGTCTAGTTCTGTGCTCCTCAGCACAAGAGAGGCATGGAGCTCCTGGAGCGGGTCCAGCAGAGGGCTACAAAGAGGATTAAGAGACTGGAGCATCTCTTTTACATGGAAAGGCTGAGGGAGTCGGGCCTGTTCAGCCTCAAGAAGAGAAGACAAAGGGGATCTTATTAATGTATATACGTGTTGCTGCAGTGCACCCCCACACTTTAACAGGTGTTTCCATATTAGGAAAGAGTTTGAGTCTCACCCTGTGGGAATACACAGGACAGAGAGTAAAACAGACTTAATTAGCATAGCTGGTTTGATAACCAAGATGCCATGGCAGGAACAAACAGAGCTTTAAAGATTACAGAAGATGGGATTAAGCTTGCTTACAGGAAGAGGAGAGATTCAATCAAACTTCTGCAAGCAAAAGATGTTGTAAAATGTATGAGTTGTCTGTATGATCTTTAACCTGATTATTGTAGTGGAAAATTATTAACCTTCCTGAAATGGTATATAAGCTTTTGGAAAACCTGAGTAAAATCGAATTCTGATCACCAAATCAGCCTTCTCGTCTCTCTATCAATCATCGACATCACCCCTGAACTTTTAAGGAAGAAGAACCAGAAACTTCTATGCTAATTGGCCCAGTGCCAGGACAAAAGCACCTGTTGGATCCTTTAGCTGTTCCTCAAGAAATGTAGCTATTTTATATTGGGCAGCATGCCAAAAACCTCTTCTTGATCGTTGAATACTTAAGAGAGAGCATGGAGTCCCTCGGGGCTTTTCAGGGTGTCTTAGCAGGTGCAAAGGACCTCCCTGCACTGTGCACAGCTTTTACTCTTTTGTATCGTTTGTTATTTTCGTGTTAATTAAAACCTTTTTACTTTTTCAAAACACCTTCGATCATGCTGTCTCACTAATTTTTCTTAAGCCATTTCTGGGAGGCTGCTGGCAACCCTCAGAGCTTGATAGACCTTTGTGGGGCTAATAACACGCTGGCCTCATGCAGCTACATATCAAAGTATCTGAAAGGAGGGTGTCAGAAGATGGACCATTTTCTGCTTGGTGGTGCCAAGCAGTAGGACAAGAGGCAATGGGCAGAAACTGGAACATGGGAAGTTCCAACTGAACATGAGGAAGAACTTCCTTACTGTGAAGGTGACCGAGCACAGGAACAGATTGCCCTGGGAGGATGTGGAGTCTCTCTCACTGAAGATATTCAAAAGTCATCTGGACACAATCCTGAGTAATGGGCTCTAGAGGACCCTGCTTGGACTAGATGATGATCCCCAGTGGTCTCTTCCAACCTTACTTCTTCCAGCCTTCGTATGTGATTCTGTAATGATGATTCCATAGAATTATAGTTGATTTGCAAAACAGTAGTATGTGTGTTAAGTAGTGATTGGTCAAACCATATTGCACCTGAATGCTTGGAAGGTATAAGAACCATGTGTAAAATCATATTTGGGGTGCCCCAGTTTGAATGGGTCACCTCATGCGCATGAATGAAGAATGACTCTTGTAATTCTATACTTTATGTCCTAGCCTCTCTCCTCTGTGGGCATGGGCCAGTTGCAAAATTTTCATGACAAAACTAAGCATAAAATAAAGCTCATGGGGTGTGAACTCACGTAGTTTGAAATGAAAGCATAGAACGATATAACTTTTTATATCAGGAGTTCTGGTTTCAGACAGATGTAGGGACATTGGAATGGTATAATGCTTCATGAGGGCACCAGTGATACAGGCAGGAACAGTATGAACAGCATCAAGGATTACAGAGCCAAGGGAGCAGCAATAAAGGACTGAAGTGCACATAGTTTTTTTCATCAATCCTCCCAGCCAAAGAGAAGGAGTTTTAAAGGGCAGGTTGAACCTGGAGAATCAACAACTGGTTACAGGGCTGATACCACATCCAGGAGTTCAGCTTCTTAGGCCATGGTATTCACTTGGAGAAACAGGGTCTACTAGAGGCTGATGAGGCCCATCTGTCAGAGAAGGGGAAAAGCATCTTTGGTCATAGACTTGCCAAGCTGGTAAAGAGGGCTTTAAACTAAAGTTGCTGGAGGAGAGAAACCTCAGTCCATCCCACTCGTGCCAGAGCCATCAAGAGATGTCCAGAGCCTGGAAAGGGATCACAGGTCAGCAGAACAGCACCTGAAGGGCATCACAAAGGAATTCCAGACACTCCAGACAGAAAGTAAGTCAGCTTCATTGGGGGCCTAACTTCAATGCCTATGTGCAAACGCACACATCATGGGGGATAAACGGGGAACTAGAGACGTGCGAAAGCCTGCAGGGCTATGACCTTATTGGCATTATGGAAACATGGTGGGATGACTCCCATGACTGGAGTGTTGGAATGGAAAGATACAGGCTCCTTAGGAAGGACAGGCAGGGAAGATGAGGAGGCAGTGTTGCCCTCTGTTGTCAAGCACCACCTTGAGTACATGAGTCTCCATCTGGGAATGGTCAAGGAGTCAACCAAGAGCTTATGGGTCAGGGATCAGGGACAGGTGACATTATAGTAGAGGTGTGCTATAGGCTGCCCAACCAGGAAGACCAAGCCAATGAGGCCCTCAATAGACAGATAGGAGCAGCCTCTCATTCACAAGCCCTGGTCCTCATGGGAGACTTCGACCACCCCAACATCTGTTGGAGGGACAACACACCAGGGCGCAGGCAAACCAGAAGTTTCCTATAATGCGTTGATGGCAACTTCCTCCTCTAAGTGACAGAGGAGTCAACAAGGAGAGGTGCTATGCTGGACCTTGTTGTCACCAACAAGGAGGGGCTGGTGAAGTATGTAAAGCTAAAGGGCAGCCTGGGCTACAGTGACCATGAAATGGTGGAGTTCAAGAAGCTTATGGCAGCGAGGAGGGCACACAGCAAGCTCACTGCCTTGGACTTCAGGAGAGCAGACTTTGGTCTCTTCATGGATCTGCTTGGTAGAGTACCATGGGATAAAGCCCTGGAAGGAAGAAGGGCCCAAGAAAGCTGGTTGATATTCAAGGATTGTCTCCTCCAAGCTGAGGAGCAATGCATCCCAATGAAGAGGGAATCAAGCAAAAATGCCATGAGGCCTGCATGGATCAACAAGGAGCTCCTGGATAAACTCAAATGCAAAAAGAAAGTCTACAGAGAGTTAAAGCAGGGACAGGTAGCCTGAGAGGAATACAGAGATTGCCCAAGCAGACAGGGATCAGGTTAGGAAAGCTAAAGCTGTGATAGAATTAAACCTGGCCAGGGATGTCAAGGGCAACAAGAAAAGCTGCTATAGGTAAATGGGTGATAAAAGGAAGACTAAGAAAAATGCGAGACCTGATTACCAAGGACATAAAGAAGGTTGAGGTACTCAATGACTTCATTGACAAGTGTTCCAGCCATACTGCTTGAATTGCAGAAGGCAAAGTCAGGGACTGTGAGAATGTAGAACCACCTGCAGTAGGACAAGATCAGGTTTGAGACCATTTAAGGAACCTGAAGGTGCACAAGTCCATGGGACCTGATGAGGTAGATTCATGGGTCCTGAGGGAACTGGCTGAGGAAGTGGCTAGGCCACTATCCATCATATTTGAGCAGTCATGGCCGTACAGTGAAGCTCCCACTGACTGGAAAAGGGGAAATATAACTCCCATTTTAAAAAAGGGATATAAGGAGGACACAGGGAACTGTAGGCATGTCAGTCTCATCTCAGTGCCTGGAAAACTCACAGACCAGATCCTCCTGAAATCTATGCTAAGGCACAAGGAAAATAAAGAAGTGACTGGTGACAGACAACATGGCTTCACTAAGGGCAAGTCAGGCCTGACAAATTTGGTGGCCTTCTATGACAGAGTTTACAGATGTAGTGGATGAGAGAAGAGCAATTGACATCATCTACCTGGACCTGTGCAAAGCATTTGACATTGTCCTGCATAATGTCTGTCTCTAAACTGGAGACGCATGGATTTTATGGGTGCACCACACAATGCATAAGGAATTGGCTGGACAGTCAACCTCAAAGAGTTGCAGTCAAGGGCTCAATGTCCAAATGGAAACCAGTGGCCAGTGGTGTTCCTTAGGGGTCGGTATTGGGACCAGTATTGTTTAACATCTTTGTTGGTCACATGGACAGGGGATTGAGTGCACCCTCAATAAGTTTCCTGATGAGTCCAAACTGTGTGGTGCAGTCGACATGCTGGAGGGAAAGAATGCCCTCCAGAGAGATATTGACAGGTGGGTCCATGTAAACCTCATGAAGCTCAACATGTCCAAGTGCAAGGTCCTGCACCTGGGTCAGGGAAATCCCACACACGAATACAAGTTGGGTGGATGTCGGAGTCTGTCCAAGGATGTGATATGCCTCACGACTGTCTCCAATGATTGAGTGTAGTAGCATCCGTGGACGGCAGGGACAAGGAACTCTGCATACCTGAGATATTCTAGAAACACGTGGTTTTATTACAAGAGTCGTGGGTAAAGAGGGCCTGCTTTCAGCCACCAGCCTCGGCTGAAGCAAAGCCCCAAAAGAGAAAGGGGAGAGAGAGAGAGGGTAGAAGAGAGCTAAGGGATAGAAGCGGGTTAAGAGAATAAGAGAGCAGGGAAAAGAGGGCAGAAAGAGCAAGAGAGCGAGGACCTTGTTACAATACATTATATCTCTTTTTGTGTTGAATATTCTAATTTACAGTGACCAACCAGCGCAAAATACAAAACCTACAAACTTTGCATGCAGCCTATAAGAACTACTATATTACCATATCATTTTATATTCTAAACTCTAAAGACTACTTTGTTATGTACTTGTTCCCTGATGCCTTGGCAGGGTGGAAAGGCTACATTCCTGAGTCCTTTTGTTTTCCTGTCCTTCAACCCATCTCCAGCTAATCACCATTTTCCTGCCTCCCATGCCTACATCTCAAAGCTGGCTTTCATTTCTATTTCACTCACAGGTTTTACATCTGCAGTATTTCTTACCAGACAATCATATCCATAAGTCCTTCCTGTCCCATCTTTCCCAACAATTGAGGACTGAGACCCCAGACTCTGAAAGGAGCCCCTGGCCTGGCTGAGGTGGAACGTTTGCCAAGTCTCTGAGGACTGGTATGCATCTCCATGAGAATGGAGTGCAAGAATGATGGAACTGGTCACAGTGGACTGAGCCAAGGCTGCTTGTCCAAACTGGTCTGTCCATACCAGAGGTACGGTTTGCAGCTTGTTCCTGAGCACCCAATCTCAACACAGGTGATTCCCGCTTTGGCTCTGTGCCCCTCGCTTTGGTTCCCACCTTGACCAACCTATAAAAACTCTGGAGACCCCTGTTCACTTTTGTGTACACCCCACTGGAGAATATTGCATCTATAGGCATCATTAGGCCTCGAGGACTCGTCCCTCCACGTTGGTAGCTATAATCCCCTTCCCCTCTTTCTTTCTTACTATTCTTTATTTCTGTCCCCACTATTGCATTTGTTGGCACTAAATAAAGGTGCATTTTTGATTGAGTAAACTGAGTTGTCCCCTGCTGTGTCTTTTGCGCTCTGAGATCCTTAAAACGAACCATCAGGTTTCCCACATATATTTGCGGACCCTGACAGTGGAGAATGGATTGAGAGCAACCCTGAGAAGGACTTGGTGGGTGTCAGATGAAAAAATGAACATGAGCCAGCAATGTGCACTCACAGGCCTGAAACCAAATTATATCCTGGGCTGCATCAAAAGTAGCATGACCAACAGGTCAAGGGAGGTGATTCTGCCCCTCTAATCCACTCTCGTGAGACCCCACTTGAAGTACTGCATCCACTTCTGGAGCCCCCAACATAGGAAGGATGTGGACCTGATGGAGTGAGTCCAGAGGAGGCCCTGAAGATAATCAGAGGACTAGAGTATTTCTCCTATGAAGACAGGCTGAGAGAGTTGGGGCTGTTCAGCCTGGAGAAGGCTCTAAGGACACCTTCTAGCAGCCTTCCAGTACCTGAAGGGAGCCTACAAGAAAGATGGAAAGAGACTATTTACAAGAGCATGGAGTGACAGGACAAGGGAGAATGGCTGCACACTGACAGAGAGTAGCTTTAGACTGAGTATTAGGGAGAAATTATTTTCTGTGAGGGTGGTAAGGCACTAGAACAGGTTGCCCAGAGAAGTTGTGTGCGCCCCATACCTGGAAGTGTTTAAAGCCAGACTGGATGGAGCTCTGGGCAACCTGGTTTAGTGGAAGGTATCCCTGTCCATGGCAGGGGGGGGGTGGAACTAGGTGATCTTTAAGGCCCCTTCCAACTCAAACCATTCTATGATTCTATGACTTTGTTGTTATTCTTTATGAATATTTACTCTTTTGTAAATGTTCATTTTCCATTTTGACATAATTTTAAGTCTTTGACCATCTTCTCTAAAGATTTCCCTTCAAACTTTGTTCTAATTGTGCATGTATCTCTTTTACAAGGTATTATTTGATATAATTGTGGGAACGGCACCAAACATCTGGCATCTTAACTAAGATCAGAACAAGAGAATGTTGACCTTAAGGGCTCTGCTAATCTGTGTGTTTGCTGAGGGTTCTGTGAGAAATAATTTCAGTGGAAAACCAATGAGTGTGTGTATGATTTACAGTGATTGAAAACAGACACATGAATGGAATGTTTGAGGCATGTTTTGTGTCATAAACTAGCAGAGATCCTGGGGTCCAATTAGAGAGTGGTTGTTTATCTGTAATGGACAATAATAAAAGGGAGCTTGCATGGGAAAAAAGGAGACAAGAAAAAAAACATCACCTGTGGAGCTCAAAAACTACAACACTATCAGTGTGCTTTCATATCATTATGATTCGGGATGGCTCAAATAACAATACATAGACCTGGTTCTTCGGAGGGCTTATAGTAAGTTTATTGAAAGACAGACTCTTTTATACAGTGTTTTGGTACAGTCAATATGATTGGTCATTTAGAGCAACACCTCTCAAGAGTTTCTTACAAGTAAATGACAACTTAGAAAAACATCAGCTGCTAACGGTTTTCTACCTTAATGGTTTTTTACCTTCCAAGGATTGTTTTGATTCCTCCTTACGGTTTCCTAGGCAAGAGTGAGAGTGTTATGTACTTGGCTTTCCTACAGGCTTCAAGCCACTGCCTGGAGCCTAAAAATCTATGTTCTGACCACCGTCAGTTCCCACATCTCACCCTTTTGTTTTTAAGGTGGAAGGCAGCATTTGTAATCTCCTGCAGGGCCCTTGCAGGAAGGAGAACAAACACGGCACAAGAGGTCCCTTTAGTAACTTAACAGTTACTAGATAGAACCTCAATCGGACACTGACTTAGAATTTTCAGGGAGATTCTCTAGCACATGCTATTGAATTCTTCACAATCACATCCATGCACCAACACCAAGTCTTGCTGTTCATCCTTGCAAGAAGTCAGTTACTAATTCTAATATAGTAAAGAAACATCATTAGTCTGCTCAAAGAACTGGCAGTCTAACTTGTCAACACACTATCCTAGAAGCAAAAGAAGAATGAGGATGCTCATTCTCTACTTGTAGAGAGACCATTTGATTGATGATCGGCATCCTGATCATCACTCAAATGTTGCCTGTTGGCCATATTCAGGTTTTGGTGTCGCAAGTCAGGGTGAACGCACCTTGCATGTGTCCACCGTACTCCAATACCTATGGAAAATGTAGGCATACCCACGACCCCAAACAATAAGCTCACCACGGGCCCTTGCACTTACAGTGGTTAGATCCCGTATCTGGACTTTCATTTGAGGCTGGTGCATCTCGCCTGAAGATGGCAATGAAGGAGAGTAATTTGGAATGACAGGATTATTTGAATTTTGTAGCACTATAATGTGATTAATGGTATATAGAGCCTTACCCAATCGACTGTTGTTGCTAAATTTCTTAGGGAAAGAAAACATGATTTATAAATAGATATTGAACTAGCTTGACTGAGGCCTAACCTGAGGCCTAAATTGAGGCCCACGGCCTGTGACACAGCAAAAAATTTCTCAGTTAGTTGTGGCACAGTTAGAATTAGATATTAAGGTGTTTGGGAAAGATAATAGGGTGTTGAAGGTCACTGAATAGAATTGTTAGCATGCAGGTGTTAGCCACCTTAAGAGTAAACCAAACAATGTGTGTTTACATTCTTTCCTCTGCTGTGTGCCAATGAAAATGTGTCTGCATTTGTAAACTATCTGAAAAAGTATATAACCTGCCATTTTAGATGAAATAGAGGGACTTTGTAGAATTAACCATATTGGTTGTATCTACGCCTGTCTCAGTCCAACCCTCTCTTATCGGCATCCCTGGCTTCTAATGGCGCCCGAGCACAGGGACCGCTTTGCTTAAATACGTTTGTTCGCTTTGATGCGTTTGTTTGCTTAAATGCAGAAATTCGTCTAGACGTGTTATGAGAGCTCTACTTTAATTGTGGTAAGAGTTCTTGGGCGGATTCTACCTTGCATGCAGGAAGAACCGCATGAGTTCTAGCTTAGATGCATTAAGGACTCATTAAGCCTCCTTGCTTGGACCTGAAGCAGAACTGGTTCGAAAGCGGAGCGAGCTGAGACCGGAGCACCGAGCGGAAGGAGCAGAGGGTTGGAGCCACGGGCCGGCCGTTTGAAAAGCGTCAGTGCTATCCCGTGACGAAGAGGTAAGCCGCAGAAGGGAAACAGCTCAGAGAAATTCAAAGACAATATGAATGCCGACCTTAACACGGCAGTGCAGCTTCTTTATTATATTCTCTCTATGAGAGGTAAAAAACTGAAGGAGAGCGAGTTAGAACAGTCAGCCCTGTGGGCCAAGAAGAAAGGAAAGTTAAGCAGACCGGCACTTGCGTTAAGTTGCAGCAGAGCCCGCGCGGTGGAAAAGGGGGGGCCCCGCCTCCTCACACAGCAGCTGCAGCGGAGCGGCCGTGATAGCGCCAACAGCCCCGGCTCAGCCCCGCAGCACCAGCGCAGCGCTCACCACACGGCAGCAGCCCAGTGCCGGCACTGGCGTGGGCTGTGGGGGGCTGGCGCGGGCCGGACGGTGGGGGCTGCCGGAGACAGCGGAATCTGAGCAGTGCGGGACAAACAGAGCAAGCGCAGAGTTGGAAACTACAAGTCCCAGGAGCCCTTGTGGCTGGTGCATGCGCAAAGACAGAACCAGGAAGCACAGCGCAGGCACAGAACTATGTACTACAACCCCCAGAAACCCTTGCGACAGGAACAGAGCGAGCAAGTTGGAGATCGAGCGGCAAGTTTGCTCCCAGCGAGAGAAACCCCGAGAGAGAGCGAGACGGGGCAGCCTCCAGGGAACGGATCGAAAGAGGACACCCCCGTGGACGGCGCCGGGCCGGCACAAGCAACACCAGAGTACAAGGCAGAGACGGGCGTGGCCAAGGCGGAGAGTTTCTCCAAGGTGCCACCCCCTCAGACCAAATGCCGAGGAGCCTGACCCTGCCCACAAGCAACACTGATACAAACACAGCAAGCTGTATTCTTTCACGTACAAAGAAAAGGAAGAGAAACACCACGGAAGCAGTTGCATGATCACAAACAAAAAATCTGAAAGAAAAACAACAGTCATTTGTTTCTTCATTGTGCACAAGCCCATCATAGTATGGGGAAGGATTGTAGATTTGATGTATTTGGATCCAAGTTAGGTTGTGTTTTAATATTGTATTAATATTAGAAATAATTTTATGTGATTTTAAGTTTAAGTTTTTTAAGTATAAGTTAAAAGTTGTTGAGTTGAATTTAAGATAAGAATTGATAAAGTTTAAGTGATAGATTTATATTTTATTAATTTAAAGTTTTATTGTATGTAGGTTTTAAATGCAAGTTTTGTTAAGATATACTAATCTAATTTGTAGAATTTAGTTGGGGTTTTTTTTCAGAAATAAGAAGGCTTCAAATGACACAGCTGTGATGAAAATGAAAAGTTTGTAAATGGAAGAGGAAAAAAAAATTTACATCGTGATTGTTATAGGTTGTAAGCTATTTTGTAAGGATTTTATATTTTATGTTAAGTTAAATAAGTTAAGAGAATTAAGTTTTAAGATAATAAGTTAAATATATTAAGTTTTAAGATAAATAAGTTTAATTTAAGATAATAAATAAATAAGTTAATAGAATAATAAGTTTAAGATAATTAGTTTTAAGTAATATATACTGTGAATTGTATCATGATACACTTTAGGATTTTTTTAAATGTTTTTTAATTGTTTAAGCATTTTATAATTACTGTTGTTAAAAACTTTGTTCCAAAAATGTATTAAAGGATATCACTCTAGATAAAGCCGGGTCCTGGCCACACCTTGGCTTCAACTAGAGGAGATGTGTTCATCAACAAACCCAGATGTTTCTGCACCAAAAAACCAAATACAAGTCACTTTGACTTGACAATTTGACCTTATAAATATGACAGCTGGACCAACTTTTGGAGTGAATTTGGGAGCCTTGCCCAGGAAAGGATACCCAGGTTTTCACTGGGAAAAAGGTTTTTCAGCTGTTGCAGAATCTGGGACAATGAAACAGCATTTTAATAATTGGCAATTATTTAAATTTACATGTGGTGTTGTTTGACAGTTGTTAACTGTTTGTCATTTAAAAAATTTTTAGTTGTGTGTAAAACTTTTTTAAATAGATCTCAGATTTAAATAAGGGTTGTGCATTTTCAATTCAAAGTACAGTTTTTTACTAACCTATGGCAAAAAGCTTGCTTGTGTTTTCACAGATATAAAACACAAGAAAATTTTTGCAACGAATGCAAAAGTCATGTTAAGAACAGAATCTCTAACAGTTTTAAAAATGAAGAAGTGAGCACAGAGAATTGAACAAGTGTCAAGACTGCAACCATCTTTTTGCCTTGTGTGCAAGGACTTATAGCTTGGGTTTTCTTTTTTTTGTGTTGTATAAATTTGTTTGACTGCTTTCAATCTACAAACAGTTTTTATAGCTAAAAAGTAACATGAAAAAACTTGTAGTTATTAATACTCCTTTTGATAAATAGCTCAATTTATGTAGTTTTGTTAGTTAAATCAAAGACTTACTCCATTTTGAACTTTTTTTTAATTGTTATTATTGTTATATGAATTGTTATGTCCTATCTGTTAAAGTGTATACAAAATATAATTAGTTATGCCTTTAACTCAGTCTAGGTAGTTCAAAAGAAAAAACGGAGATCTGTTGCTAAATTTCTTAGGGAAAGAAAACATGATTTATATATAGATATTGAACTAGCTTGACTGAGGCCTAACCTGAGGCCTAAATTGAGGCCCACGGCCTGTGACACAGCAAAAAATTTCTCAGTTAGTTGTGGCACAGTTAGAATTAGATATTAAGGTGTTTGGGAAAGATAATAGGGTGTTGAAGGTCACTGAATAGAATTGTTAGCATGCAGGTGTTAGCCACCTTAAGAGTAAACCAAACAATGTGTGTTTACATTCTTTCCTTTGCTGTGTGCCAATGAAAATGTGTCTGCGTGTGTAAACTATCTGAAAAAGTATATAACCTGCCATTTTAGATGAAATAGAGGGACTTTGTAGAATTAACCATATTGGTTGTATCTACGTCTGTCTCAGTCCAACCCTCTCTTATCGGCATCCCTGGCTTCTGACTGTATGGGGTTTCTCCAGGCATTCTTCTTTTTTGTTTTTAAAACACAGTTTAAAGTTCTATGAGTGCGTTCAACACTGGCTTGACCAGTTGGAGAATGCAGAATACCAAATCTGTGCGACACTCCCATACACATAAAAACTGCCACGTCTTCTGCAAGACACAGGTGGGACTATTTATCAGTTTCACAGAAGGTATATCTAAGATTGCAAAAGCCAGCTTCCAAAGAACAATAGCATCGCGACTCCTTTCTCTGGTGTGAGCAGATGCCCACATAGCAGAGGAGAAGGTGTTACTGAACTCGTGCACATATTTGAATTGGGCAAATTCAGCAATAGGAATGACATCCGTTTGCTAAAGCTGCAAGGCTTTTAGGCCTCTGGGGTTTACCCCCGCTGGTAAAGGTGCAGCGAGTCCATGACAGTCAGCTCAAGAACGGACAATGTCACAAGCCTCAGTTACTGTTAACTGAAATTGCTTCTGCAGAGTATGTGCACTTTGATGGAGAAAATCATGCTACAATTTGGCCTGTACAATTTCGTCAGGCTGAGGTGCTACCCATGCAGGGTTAGTGAACCTGTCAGCTCTGGCATTACCTTCTGTCATGAAACCTAGTAAATTGGTATGACTCCAAATGTGAGAGATGTAATATAAATAAATTTAGACTTGAATTGTACACCACAAAGTTTTCAATAATTGAAACAAAGTTGCATTATTGACCTCTTTCAGAAATGGACAATCCAAACATTTGGTTATGTCTGCTACATATGCAGATTCAATGACCAAATTCAGGGGTACTTGAAGAAATTGTTGGAATGCCAGTCTGATTCATCCTTCGAGGTAACAATGGCTTTTCATGTTTTCTGAACTGTCAGTAAAAGATGGTGGTCCTTGCACTGGCACCCAGCTATTTTTGGCCCCCATGACAAATTGGTTGATTTTTATTAATAATTTATGACTGGGCAGGTGATAAGCAATCTGCCTTGAAAATTTGTAGCACATTTTGCAAAGGAGCACTTTTTGCTGTTAACAAAGCTCCTTTAAAAGTCTTCCTGCTATATTGGAAGAACAATTTTTACAGGATCAGCTGCCATTAATTGCAAACACCGTTAATGGTATTTAATTATCAAATGATCAATTAATTCAGAAAACATGGGTGCTGTTTTTTTTTGGTGGATTTTTTGTTTTGGTTTGTTTTTTCTTTTGGAAAAGGCATGTGAAGATGTGTGTCAGGGCCGAAGTCACAGCTCGAGGCCATGCTAGCAGCTGACGAGATGATCTACTTCCCCAAGGAGCAGAAGATCTACTCCGATAAAGGCTGTAAGACTGTACAAGCCAAGTCTTGTATTTCTACTTTGAATCTCCAAAGCACTTTCAGAGCTTTTGGAAATCTGTGTATTTGCACTTATGGTGAAAATACCAGAGTGAGCTGTATGGGCTTTGTGGCTTGTATATTTTTTGATAGGGCAGTGTTGTGGTTTGAAAGCAAAATGAATGAGAGGCTCCAAGTCAGAGATATAATTTAATAAAAAGAAAGGTAAAAAGGTAAAAATAAAATAAAATAAATACAATAACACAAAGGATCACTGACAGAGTCAGAATACAACCTGAGCAGGATGGTGGAAGCAGTCCAGGTGAAGTGCTCTTCCTGAAGCAGTGATCCTGTAGAAAGGTCTGGGAGCTCTGGTCCTCTGGGAATCCAGTGGGTAAGTGCCCCCTGCACTGTCCCATATACCAGCTTATATCCAGGTGAGAATGCTTGGCTCCTCCCCCTGGGCAGAGCATCTCACAATAGCATGAGAAGTGTGAAGTGGGTCCTTGATGGCCCATTAACAGAGATAACCCCTGGAGGGGGTTACCTGTGATTCATGGGCCAGGCGTTAATGGGCCATTAGCAGAAGACACCCCAAAGGTCATTAGCAGAAGACACCCCAAAGGCCATTAGCAGAAGAGGCAGGGGGCTTGGGAAAACACTAGCCCACCTGGTTTCAACAGTTCATGAAGATGGTGATAGAATAAATACTTTGTGTACATTGAGGCATAGATTTAGAAGAATTAAAGATTGTAGTCAAAATAGATAGTGCTGAGATAATGTAGCTAGAACTTCCCTTTTGCTAACAGAAGCCAGACTGAAAGAACTGATAATCCTTGGAAGGAACCGATCAATCAGAGGAGCTGTCAAACGAGGGCTTCTGCATCCTGAATAATCAATAGACCCCATGAATACAATACAATCATAAATCAAACAGTCCTGGGAAAAACAGGATTTAGCTGTCATGAACACTAAAGGTTAAAAAGTCAGAGCTGAGGAAGACAATCTTACTTCATCATTTTGGGACCCCACCCCATTAAAAAGACCACCGACCCATTTCAAAGAACAAACTACGCATGCTTGGTGGCTTTTTGGGCTAATTACCATACGAAGCGGGGAATGGGAGGTATCAGAGCTATGAATATGCATTTGTAGTTTGTGTATTCAATACTTCTGTACATAAAAGACCCTGTGATGATCTGTAAATTGCGCGTGTGTTTCTGGGAGCTATCCCACACGCTGCCCGGTGTCGTAATAAACATACACTTTCTAACTTTAAACTGTTAGAGAGTCTTTGTCCGTCATAGTTGGATATTGGTATTAGATCAATGTCCATAGTTTTTTAATAAATCATTTTGGCGAGCCAGCCAGGAGAACTGCTCTTTCTGGCCGTGGGGCCGGTGGGGTCTAGGACCCCTCAGGGCGCCCACCCGGAAGTTTTCGGGGTGAGGGCTCCTCAGACCTTACCGTCCACCCAGAGAAAGACCTGAACCTCCTGGAACTACGGACAAAAGGTATGTTTAAAGAAAAATGTATTGAATGAAGGTACCTTTGAATAGAGGCGGCTTATAAGTCATAAGAGACGTCTTATGCAAAGCAGAGGCCTGGGTTTTGGAATCTCCGAGGAGTATTGTTGTTGTGTTGTTGTGTTCCAGGTAGAGCTGGTCACTTGTTGGCTGCATTCCAGGGGAGGAAAGCAGCAGCAGCATAGAGATGCTGGTATTGGGGGCGTAGTGGCTCCATGTTTGGTTTGTCCAGGTAAAGCTGGTCACTGTTGGCTGCATTCCAGGGAGGGAAAGCAGCGGCAGCACAGAGCTGCTGGTATTGGGAGCGTAGTGGCTCCATCTTTGGTTTGTCCAGGTAAAGCTGGTCACCTGTGGGCTGCATTCAAGGAGGAAAGCAGCGGCAGCACAGAGCTATTGATGTCGGGAGCGTAGTAGCTCCATCTTTGGTTTGTCCAGGTAACGCTGGTCACTGTAGGCTGCATTCAAGGGGGAAAGCAGCAGCAGCACAGAGCTATTGTATTGGTTCCAATTTGGCTTGTAGTTTAAAGGTGCACTTTGGTGATTCATAATCTGAGAGGCTAGCCTGAATTTTTAAGGTGAACAGGGTCCCGTTTTGAGTTGCGGTCGCGAACGCTGGATGTGTGTGTATTCGTGTCTGTTTGGGTTTTCTTTGTGATTGAGTGACCGTATGTGTGTGAATTGTGAAAGTTTGTGTTGTAAGTGTTTTTGTTTTTTAAGTTTGTGTTGTAAGTGTTTTTGTTTTTAAGAGATTTTAAAACCCCCGCCGATCTGCGGAAGGATATCTCTGCTGAAAAGCAGAAGAATTCAGGGGGGATGTGCTTGGGCCGTGACTGGAGGGTGTCACGGAGAGCGATGTAATTTCTGACCGCATAACTGATAGTGTGATTTTAATCAGTGTGCTGTTCAATAGAAAAACATCTGTGGGTGAATAGGCTGTTTGTTGTTTATAAGAAAAAAAAAAAAAAAAAAAAAAAAAAAAGTTTTGGGTGGTTTTTTGTGACATATCACAGTGATCAGGCAGGAATCTGGGTTGTCCCGGAAACCGGCAGGGAGCCGGGATTTGTCACCTCCGGCTGTATCTTTGAAATTCTGAAAAGCCTGATGTGTTTGTTTTAACTATTGTTTGTTTGTGGAATACAGTTTTAATTGTAAAAAGAGCCAAAACTGCCTGACCGAGAAACCCCCCGCTTTTTCCTCAGTGCAAAAATTTGTGGAGTGTTTTTGAACTCATTGTTTTGTGAGCCTAAAAAAATTACTATCCCATAAACAGGTTTTGGTGAAGGGGGACAGTGTATAAGAAGTTGATTGCAAATTTTCTTCAATTGTTAACTTTTTGTTTCAAGCACAAGAATTGGAAAGCTGGTTCAAAGAGTTCCCCTGCCCAGGGATGGAATTTCGGAAACCCTAAAAATTAATAACCAGTAATTTGAATTATATGTCTGGGTAATCGCGTGGGTTTTGCTTTTAAATAAAAAGAATTTTTACTTTTTTATGTAAACACAAATTCTTTCTTCAACAGCTGGTGCTTCGAGCCTTGTTTTAAAGAATACATATTGCTAACTTTTTGTTTTAAAAATAGAAGGAACAAAAATTGAAGAGCTGGTTCAAAGAGTTCCCCTGCCGAGAAACGGAATTTCGGAAACCCTAAAAATTAATAACCAGTAATTTGGATTAAGTGTCTAAGCAATTGTATGGGGTTTTGCTTTTAAATAAAAAGAATTTTTCCTTTTTAGGTTAACATAAATTCTTCTTCAACAGCTGGTGCTTCGGGCCTTGTTTTAAGGAACAAGCTAAGATTTTTTTGTTGTTGTTGTTTGTTTGGTTTTTTTCCTTTTTTCTGGTTAAAAAAAAAAAAAAAAAAAAAATCTCTAAGCATGGGGGCAAATGAGAGTAAAGAGGTCCCTAAAGGGAGCCCTTTGGGGTGCATTTTAACACACTGGAAAGAGCTGGCGGGCTATGATGGTGCAGAAACCAAGAGAGAGCTGGTTAAGTTATGTACACAGTGGTGGCCATTATATAAACTTGATGAGGGAGTGAAGTGGCCAGCAAATGGTACACTTGACTATGAGACACTATTACAGTTAATGCTTTTCCTGCGGCGGGAACAAAAGTGGTCAGAGGTGACTTATGCAGATATGTTTTTCAGCCTCCGAAATCACCCTGAGTGGCAAAGGGATTGTGGAATGAGACCACCATAAAAGGACAATAAAGCTACTAAAGGGAAACCAAAACGTTGTTGCAGCACCTGCTCGATAAATCAGAGGTGCACACATCCCGACAAGGTATACCAAGTAGAGGCTTTGGAACGAGAGACAGCAGACATACTTAAACCACCCCCAAAAACACAGGAAAGGAGGAGGGTGGTGGAAAATGCAGATTCAGGACCACTATTGACTCCAACCTCCCCCACTTCATCTTCCACAGCAACTAAACTATATCCACCATTACCTAGTAGTGACAGTGAGTGGGATGAACCTGAACCTTCCCCGTCAGCTCCCAAACTTTCCCCACAAGGGCCTATAGCATCAAGAACCCGAAAACAAATCAGAGGAGTCATACAAGCACCTCTAAGACAAGTAATGACCTCTGAGGGAGAGACAAAATTGATTAAGGTCCCCTTTTCCTCAATTGACTTAGAGATTTGGGAAAAGAGTGCTAAGGGCTATCGAAGTGATCCAATAGGGGTTGCTAAGAAAATGAAGTTTATAATCAAGCAGCATTTACCAGATTGGGCAGATCTCCAATTGCTGCTTGATGCCTTAACAGAAACTGAAAAACAATTAGTTCTGAAAGTAGCTAAGGATCTAGCCGAGGATGATTGTAGAACAACACAGGAAGATGTCAAAGATGTATTTCCCCTGCAGGACCCAGGCTGGGATCCTAATGAGGATGAGGAGCTGGGACAGTTAAGGAGATACCAGGAATTGATAGTAAAAGGGCTAGAAAGAGCCATCCCCAAAACCATAAATTGGTCAGCCCTATATGCTGTCAAACAAGGCCCCTCCCAAACACCTTCTGAATTTCTAGATCACCTGCGAGACGCAATGCGCCGACACACCACCCTGGATCCTGAATCTAACGAAGGAACACAGCAATTAATAAATTTATTTTTAGGACAGTCTACAGGAGACATCAGGCGGAAACTCCAGAAGATCCGGGGTCCAGACAGCCAGAATCTAGAAGCTTTACTGGATGAGGCCTGGAGAGTTTTTAGTAATCGGGAAGAAGGATATAAACAAGGGATGAAGAAATTAGTAGCAGAAGCAAAAGAGAGGGAAAAAGGAAAACATGGACATGGTCCACCGAAACAGGGACCATCCCGACTGGGAAAGAACCAGTGTGCCTTCTGCAGGAAAACTGGGCACTGGAAGAACCAGTGCCCAGAATTAAGAAAGGGTGATGAACACAGAAAAGGCGGTCAAAAAGGGGAAAAGATGATTGCTCATGTCAAAGAAGACTGAGGAGGACCGGAGGGCCCCACCCTAGGGGACCCTCTGGTTATAGTCAAACTAGAGGACAGAGAAAAGGAGGTGAAATTCTTAATAGATACAGGGGCAACATTTTCAGTGCTGAATAAGGCCCTAATACCTGTAACCAATGACTATGTTATGGTAAGAGGAGCGACTGGCCAACCTGAGAGGGCTTACTTTTGCAAACCATTGAAGTTTAAATTGGGGAAACAATGAGGAATCCATCGATTTTTATATATGCCTAATGCTCCATCTGCACTTTTGGGCAGAGATCTGCTAGAGCAGCTGGAAGCAAAAATAATATTTAAGAATGAGGAAATTATTTTGGAGGTAAAGGATCAACAATATGTAGAACTATTAAGTTTAATGATGATAACTAAGGAAATCGAAGTTGCAAATAAAGAAACTTTCAGTAAAATAATAGACCAGGTGTTTCCGGGAGTGTGGGCCTCTGACATACCAGGCCGGGCAAAGAATGCACTACCAGTACAGATCAAACTTAAGGAAGGAGGACAGCCAGTAAGGGTTAAACAATATCCCCTAAAAAAAGAAGATAGGAAAGGGATTAGTCCAATTATTGAACATTTTTTGGAGATAGGACTATTGAGGGAGTGTCAGTCTGATTTCAACACTCCTATCTTGCCAGTGAAGAAGCCTGACGGGTCATACAGGCTAGTACAGGACTTAAGAGCTGTCAACAAAATAACTGAAGATCTGTACCCAGTAGTTGCCAATCCTTATACACTGCTGACTCGCTTAACACCTGAGTTAACCTGGTTTACCGTTTTAGATTTGAAGGATGCCTTCTTTTGCCTCCCTCTCCATGAAGCCAGCCAGAAAATTTTCGCATTTGAGTGGGAAAACCCCAAAACTGGACGAAGGACTCAGCTCACATGGTGCGTTCTTCCCCAAGGTTACAAGAACTCCCCCACCATATTTGGGGAACAGCTTGCAAAGGATTTGGAATCTTGGGAACCCCCACCAGGAGAAGGACAGCTACTCCAGTACGTAGATGACCTGCTGATAGCCACACAGACCCAAGCAACATGTGTGGACTGGACGGTAAGCCTCCTAAACTTCTTGGGCCTACAGGGGTATCGAGTATCCCAAAAGAAAGCCCAGCTGGTGAGGCAAACAGTCATTTACCTGGGTTATGAAGTGAGTGCTGGACAAAGGACTCTGGGGCAGGACCGCAAAGAGGCGATATGCCAGACTCCAAAGCCTCAAACAGTGAAAGAACTTAGAACCTTTTTGGGCATGACGGGATGGTGTAGACTGTGGATCTATAATTATGGATTGCTTGTTAAACCTCTATATGCCTTGATCATGGATGGAATTAGAGAACTTCAGTGGACAAAGGAAGCTACTCGAGCCTTTGACCAGCTAAAGCAAGCCCTCATGTCAGCTCCAGCTTTAGGACTTCCAGATGTGAGCAAACCATTCTTCTTGTTCTCTCACGAAAAGCAAGGAATCGCCTTGGGAATATTGGCACAGAACCTTGGCCCATATCGGAGGGCAGTGGCCTATCTTTCCAAACAACTAGACACAGCTGCTAAAGGATGGCCAGGGTGCCTCAGAGCTGTTGCAGCAGTGGCTGTGAATATCCAGGAAGCACACAAGTTCACCCTAGGCCAGAAGATGACTGTGCTGGTGTCCCATACGGTGTCTGCAGTCCTTGAAGCAAAAGGGGGGCATTGGCTCTCCCCACAAAGATTCCTAAAGTACCAAGCTATACTGGTAGAACAAGATGATGTTGAGATTGTGGTAACTAACATTGTGAACCCAGCTTCCTTCCTCAGCGGGAGTATGGGAGAATCAGTGATCCACGATTGCCTGGAGACCATTGAAGCCACCTACTCCAGTCGACCGGACCTGAAGGACACTCCTATTGAGGATGCTGAGACCTGGTTTACCGATGGAAGTAGCTACGTTGTCAGTGGAAAGAGGCATGCGGGGTATGCAGTTACTACCAGCAGAGAGGTAATAGAGTCCGGACCATTGCCCACCAACACCTCTGCACAGAAGGCTGAAATCATCGCCTTGATCCGAGCCTTGGAGCTAGCAAAAGGCAAAGAAATTAACATCTATACGGATTCAAGATATGCGTTTGGGGTAGTCCATGCACACGGAGCCATTTGGAAGGAGAGAGGACTATTAAATTCACATGGGAAAAGCATTAAACACTCACAAGAAATCCTAAAGCTGCTAGATGCTGTGCAGCTACCTGAGAGAGTAGCAATCATGCACATCAGATCGCACCAAAAAGTGAGTTCTGAATTAGAGGAAGGGAACATGCTGGCAGACAGAGAGGCAAAAGACGCAGCTAAAGGTGAGGTGCCCAATGAGACAATTGAGGCAGCACTTATCCCAGATGGAAAAATTTCAATTGAAGGTAAACCAGTATACAATAAGAAGGATAAGAAACTTATTAAAGCAGAGAAAGCAAATTATAATCAGGAAGGGTGGGCTGTGACAGAGGAAGGGAAACTTGTAGTACCCTCCTATTTGTTATGGCCATTAGTGCAAAGGGAACATGAGAAAACACACTGGGGAATAGATGCCTTGTATAGTTATTTGAAAGAAAGAATTATGGCTAGAAAATTACGAGGTACAGTAATACAGGTAACCCGTCAGTGTAGTCTTTGCCTCCAAACTAATCCCAAAAATACCCCAAAGCCAAAAATGGGACAAATTGGAAAAGGCTGTGGGCCTGGGCAACAATGGCAAATTGATTTTACAGAGCTGCCCAGGAAGGGAGGATATCGTTACCTATTGGTGTTAACTGATACCTTTTCAGGATGGCCAGAAGCATTTCCTGCCAGGACAGCTAAGGCCCGAGAAGTGACCAAAGCACTGTTGCAAGAAATAATACCGAGGTTTGGAGTTCCAGCCACCATATCCTCAGATAGAGGGCCACACTTTGTTTCAAAAATTGTACAACAAATAAGTACCCACCTGGGAATAGATTGGGAATTGCATACTCCATACCACCCACAATCTAGTGGCCAAGTGGAAAAAATGAACCACTTGATTAAATTACAAATTGTGAGGTTGGGACAAGAAGTTAATTTGCCCTGGCCCCAGGCTCTCCCATTGGCATTATTACGAATTCGGACAAAACCAAGGGCAAAAGAAAAACTAAGTCCTTTTGAAATATTGTATGGAAGGCCGTATGCAGTTCAAGATGGAACAGCACCCATGCAAGTAGGGGAGGAAATCCTACACAAGTATATGGTGGCCCTAAATAGACAACTTAGAGAAATTGAGAAATATGTGGCTGGAGCTCAAAACAGGGAATTAGATGGGCCAGTACATGATATACAACCTGGGGATTATGTATATGTTAAGTCTTTTGCAGAAAAGACCTTGGAACCACAGTGGGAAGGACCATTCCAAGTGCTTCTCACCACCTTCACTGCAATCAAGATTAAAGAACAAAAGGCCTGGATCCATCACTCCCGAGTGAAGAAAGCCCCAGAAGGAATCTGGAAGATCACACCAGGTGATGACGAACTGAAACTGAAGCTCACTCGGAACCACAAATAGAAGGACTAATAATTATTATGGACATTATGTGGAAAGTTGTAATTATTGCAGCAATAACTATAGCAAGGGTCAGTGCAATACCACGTAGGTACAATGTAACTGAGATAAACAGATGTCAAGGAAAAGCTTATGATGCTTACTCTCGTAAGGCTTTGAATAAGATGCTAAGAGTTACGAATGCAAGCTTATGGGAAGGAAGAAATGTTTGGGGGTGTAAGTATGCATTCGTACAGGATGGGTTCCATGAGGCTTACCACCCGCCCATGAGACCCATCCGGATTAGTCCTGAATGCTGTGACAAATGCTTGAGTAAATGTCCTCAATTTAGACTCAAAATAGAGGGGTGTGCAATAAGAGGGTATGACATCAACTTTAACATTACTCAAGTATGTACTGAGCTCCATAAGGACCAGACCAAGATGATTCCACCAGTGCCAAGAAAGGTCGTGATCCCCCAGGTACCATCTATCCGAAAAGTAGAGGAACACATAACTCCTGTAATTACCAAAATTGGGCCATATGCTATTAAAAAGACAGGAGTTCAGAGGCTGATAATTAACCCAAAGTGGTCTTTAAAACGAGTAGAAATGGGAGTACAGGTAAATGCTTCTCACATTCGTCCAGAATGTGCTCCATTTCTCAAAAACCCCTTTATGGACTGGACCACTTGGCTCCAAAAAAGTATGCCTCCTAATTTTAGAAGTAAGAGAGATCTCACTGGGGTGTTAGGAACAGGGTTGGGAGTACTAAATACAATAGATTCAGAGGTACTGATGAATAAATTAGCCTCAGTAGGGAATGATCTAGTCCAACTACAACAACCTTTGCAATCCTCTCTACTTGCATTGGGTAACAATCATTGGAAATTGACCCAAATACTACCAGAATGGGAAATGTACTCAGGCACAATTGTGGATGCAATCAGTAGCTGCCACAGTTATCAGGGAAGGCGGAGAGGGAACATTTCCGGCTGAGATTCGCAAAATTGTTTGGGATAATGCCTCTGATATGGAGAGGGAACTCCAGTCTTGGTGGGTGATGGTCAATTTCACTTATAACCCTGTGACTAGTGTAGCGACAGCCTTTGTTTTAACTATACATGATGCCTCAGTGGACCTAATACATCCAATAGTCCCCTTAGGATTAAATCATGAGGGAACTGTATTATACCCTTCTGAACACCGGGTGTGGGCACGAGAAATTGAAGGAAAATGGCAAACTGTTAATCTAGAGTCCTGTACTGCGAGAAGACAGCTAGGATACATATGTGAAGGGACATTAGAAGGTGACAAAGACACTTGCTTGGATACAGACCAGAATATCTGTCACTTTGAAATGCATCCAGTCAAACAGAAAACTTCACTGGTGTATACAGGGCAAGGTTGTGTCTGTCTAAGGACAGCATGCCGCATCATAAAAATAGACAACCAAATTATAAATGAGACCAAATTCAATTTGTGTATTTGCAATTTTGTCAGAATTAAGGGATGTGATTTTTCCTATCAAGCACCTGTAATATCACATCAATATATAAAAGCTAACCTAACTACCGTGCAGAATATACTGCCTGTACCCATAGGAATGAATTTGACTTTAGTCGCTCAATTGATGAAACATCCCAGATTGAAAGAAATCTTAAAAGAAATTAAGGAAGAGGGAAGAAAGACATTAATTACAATTCACCATGACACAGAAACCATCAAAGGAGTATTTAAGAGGCTTGAGGAACATTTGTCTCATCACTGGTGGGATGTGCTTTTTGGGTGGTCTCCAACAGCAACTGGTATACTAAATGCCTTACTCCACCCTATAGTTGTGTTGCTTATTCTAGTTAGTATAAGTCTAGTTTTATCTGTTGCTATGCTTGTTTGGAATTGGAGGATGCTACGACGAATAGCAGCCTTAACCTCATTATCAAAAGCGTATGGCTTGGTCTTAAGAGACACTAGCTGTACAGATTGGATTGATGAGGAAAACACTTTTGAGTAAAAGAATTTACTCACTTTAAAAGGAGAAGTGGGGAAAATGAGGCATAGATTTAGAAGAATTAAAGATTGTAGTCAAAATAGATAGTGCTGAGATAATGTAGCTAGAACTTCCCTTTTGCTAACAGAAGCCAGACTGAAAGAACTGATAATCCTTGGAAGGAACCGATCAATCAGAGGAGCTGTCAAACTAGGGCTTCTGCATCCTGAATAATCAATAGACCCCATGAATACAATACAATCATAAATCAAACAGTCCTGGGAAAAACAGGATTTAGCTGTCATGAACACTAAAGGTTAAAAAGTCAGAGCTGAGGAAGACAATCTTACTTCATCATTTTGGGACCCCACCCCATTAAAAAGACCACCGACCCATTTCAAAGAACAAACTACGCATGCTTGGTGGCTTTTTGGGCTAATTACCATACGAAGCGGGGGAATGGGAGGTATCAGAGCTATGAATATGCATTTGTAGTTTGTGTATTCAATACTTCTGTACATAAAAGACCCTGTGATGATCTGTAAATTGCGCGTGTGTTTCTGGGAGCTATCCCACACGCTGCCCGGCGTCGTAATAAACATACACTTTCTAACTTTAAACTGTTAGAGAGTCTTTGTCCGTCATAGTTGGATATTGGTATTAGATCAATGTCCATAGTTTTTTAATAAATCAACATCCTACACTGCAACCCAAGACAGGCAGAGACACCCATTGCATAATGTGCAGGATCGGACCATTATTCACTCAAATTGGCCAATGGTACCTGTAGGATGTAAACCTGAATTACTGATGAAAACAGTAATATCAATGGAGAGATTTGCTTGATGGACCTGATTCCCAAAGATCTACATGATCCCAATCACCACAAAGTAAAACCAGAGCATTTGGTAACTGCCAGGCACACCAAAGGCACATGAGATTACATAAGGCACAATTACATCCTTTTAGGAAAATTAAGATACATAATTTTTGCTTTAGAGTCCAAATAATTGAAACTCAGGGAAAAGTCCATCAGCACCAGGATGTTGATCTTTGGCATCACTGGATGTCTTCTTGAACCCTAAAACAGGGAATAACTTGAAGAAAGTTAGTGGAAACACAGTACCATGATGCTGACACGGCTTTTGTTCTCATGCTGTCTGTATAATTCTCAGACACATGATTGTCTCTTTTGCAGTCACTCTTCTGTTGTTGTTCTGGCCACAAAGGCTATGCAATGTGTCCCTTTTCACTCCTCAAACGTGATGGGTGTCTGATGTGACTGCTCGAACCTGCTGATGATAAAACACAGGCATATCTTCTCCTTAAGTTAATAAATTAATTAGACTTTACTATTGTTAGTAAATCAAATCAAGCTGATAAACCTCGTTCAGGGAGGACCTGGACACCTTTCCCAGGCAAGGGTCCCAGGTTCACTCCAAAGATCAGTTCAGGTGTCATATTTACAGGTCAAATTGCCGAGTCAAATAACTCATGTAATTTTTGCGGCAGAAGCATCTGGGCCTGTTGACAAATTTTCCCATCCAGGAAGAGCTTAAGGCATGGCCAGTGCCTGAAGCTCTGACTGTGAGAGAAAAAGGTTCCTAAGAATCTTGGGGTAAACTTAATCAAACCATCTAGTAAGTGGTTCCCTCTGAAATTCTGTCAGAATAAGGATGCTTTAGATTCAGCAAAGTGTTGGAGTGGTGGAGTGATTCTGTGACCAGAACTGGAGGTTCTGGGGGGGGGAACCGAGCACAAAGAGAGAGATAGAGAGACAAACCCGGGCTGTCCTCTGCTGCCGCAGCTGCCCCATGGAAAACTACAAAGCCTGTCGCGCAGCAGGCACAGCCAGTGGCGGCAGTGGAAGACACACAGACCCAGCGCAGCCTCTGTAGGCTCTGTCCACCACAGCCCCCTTGGGACCGCAGCGCCACCGTCTTCTCCCATCCCCCAGGGTTTGCATCATGCCCTGCACGCTGCTGTGCAGGTTGTAAACAGCACATGGAGGGGGGGGGGGGGGGGGGGGGGAAAGGGGGGGGACCCGAGCTGCCTCTTTCAACCCTCTTGCTCGACTCGGCCCCGCCACAGCCCCTCTCGGGGCTGCATTTCCATCTCTCCCCCTCCCCCCCTCCCAAACTCCAGTCGAAGGAAAACCAAAAGAAAACACAGCAAACAAGCCCTAGGAATCACGCGAGGCAATCCTTAAAGCAGACATAGGAAAAGTTGAAAGGCATAAAACACTCATAAGGTGAACCTTTCGCCCCAAATCCCACGAGGGCACTGAAGGGAGGGTGGAACAGAATCACAAGAAGAAACCTCTGTCGCAAGATATATTGTCCGACTTCCTCTCAACTTTGGGCAATGGTATTCCGTGCAAAGCTTCATTGAGCTAGAATGGGCTGGCCCACACTGCCTGCTTGCTCTCCCCAGAGGAAAAACTGAAGCACACTGGAGATACTCAGGGTCCCGTGTCTTCAGAGGTCCAGGCAAGCTGAAAGCGCCAAGGCGGGGGGGGGAGGGGGGGGGGGGCAGCAACAGCAGATGCTGCGGGTGGGGTGAGGAGCCCAGCTTCCACACCATGAGCACCGCCCCCACCAGCAGGAAAGGCAGCTGTGCAGGCTCTTGCACTGACCCCACAGATGGAAACGGATGAGCCGGGGGAGGCAAAGGGAGCTGTCGGCAGCAGAGGATTCCAGCTGCCAGTCGGTCAGTGAGGGAAGACCTTCACAGAAGGCACAATTTGTTCTCTCTAGAGGGCCAGTTCCTCATATTAGGGAAACCCGTTGTCCCAATGACCTGCGTTATGCAGTTAAGCAGTTACGCAGAGGTTCGTCCCGGAAAATATGAACTCAAGCTTCGTTGGGGTGCCGTCCCAGACACGCTCTATTTGGCTGGGGTCCTCTACCCTGGTGGTCGGAAAAAAGTCTTCTCTAGGAAGGCCCAGGGGATATACTCCTTACCTCTCAGGGGAGGAGGAGGGAGACTCCTGTTCTTCAGCTCTTGGCTGCAGCGAACGTCAGAGTCACCAGGTATTGTTACCATTCGGGACGGCTCAAATAACAATATGTAGAACTCCAGTTCTTCAGAGGGCTTATAGCAAAAGTTTATTGAAAGACATACTCTTTTATACAGTGTTTCGGTACAATCAATATGATTGGTCATTTAGAGCAACACCTCTTGACCATTTCTTACAAGTGAACAAGTTAGAAAAACATCAGCTGCTAACGGTTTTCTACCTTAATGGTTTTTCACTTTCCAAAGATTGTTTTGATTTCTCCTTATTATTTCCCAGGCATGAGTGAGAGTGTTATGTACTTGGCTTTCCCACAGGCTTCAAGCCACTGCCTGGAGCCTAAAAATCTATGTTCTGACCACCACAATTTTCATGTCATTCTTCATTTACATTTACAGCTTTTGTCTCTGCCACTGCTTAAGAGCAGATTAATATTTTTCTCATCCTCCAGCCTATCTAACCTTATGGTTTTCCTAATTAATGCAACACTGTTGCACACATCTTCCAGAATTCCTCCGATCAACGCACCTTCCAGCATTGCCCCAACCCTCAGGATGGGTGTCCACCTGCAATTACATCAGATCGAGCTGCTAGTTCAGTGATAAATACAACTCTTTAGAGTTGTCATCTCCTAAGCCTTTCACTTTGTATACCACCTGTGGAGACCGAAATTGCTTCAATGTAAACTGTTTAATAAAAATCATAACAAGATGCAGAGTGCTGTACACCAGGCAAAAACTGCACATATAAGCGTACCAAAGAGGAGAGAATGACTGCCCTGTCTCCATGCAGACATGAATGTCATAGAGAGTTGCAAGAAATGTTCAGGGCAGGGAAGATCAAAACAATTTTTCCTCCACCACCTCCCATCTCCAGAATAAATAGTAACTATTTCTGTATCTATGCCATCTAGGTCCATGCTGCCCAAAAACATGAGCTTTGGGCAACAAGACAGCCACTGCTCACAAACACAGCACAGTACAGAATCTGCAGTGACGTCTAGTGCCAAAAAAAAAAAAATCCCAAAAGTTCTATCTAGCACTATTTTTTTTCCACTTTGGTATCTTTATGCCACATATGTATTTGTGCTAATTCAAAATGTTTGTAAATCTATATGAACCTAAGGTGAAAAATTAAAACTTTTGTGTACACATATAAATACATGAGGCATATAGAGTATTCAAAATATATTTACATTACTACCACCCTAAACTTGAAAATGCTTTGGCATATACTTAAGTATACTGCATAATTAGCCACATAGAAGTTAACAGAACTGCTCCTAGTAGGACAGTTTAATGTGTTTACAAGCTGAAGATCACTACATGCATATTGCATTTCAAAAATAATTTTTAAATAATTAGGAAAAAACAAGACTTGAAGAGGGAGTAAGAAATTAAAAAGCAACAGATTATTCACCTCCCTATCCACAAAGGGAATTTTACTTTCCTTAAACAGACCCATATACACCAAAAAGGTTCAGATGGAAAAAAAAGGAAGGGAAAAAAAAAAAAAAAAGTGAGGTAGAAGACCACAGTTTTAGGGAAAATGTTGGAAAAAAATTTCAACTATTATCCAGGAATATCAGGTTCAAATCTTCCATTTTCCTGAAGGAATGTAATCCTAGTCTCCCAAAAGATTTCATACTTTAAAGCAATCAGAGATGACCCTCAACCTTACCTGTTCATATTGCTATATTTTTTGTCATAATTGAACATTCAGTGGAGCAGGAACAGGATTTGACTGTCTCACTATACAAATAAGTATCATAGTCACTTAGCTAAACAGACAGTTCTGCTCTCTGTCCCAAAAGCATGTTTAAGTATTCCACATTAACTTAGGCAATACTGACAGGAAGAATCAAGACAAATCCACATCTGTATGCCATATAGGATGGTATTTAAGACATGCAAGACCTTGGTTCAAACCCATGCTCTTAATCAAGCAGAGCAATCCTGTACAATACTCTAATGAAATTATTTGGTTTGGACAACACAAACATCTTACTCCACAGCATGATGCTGTTTTATAGGAGGTCTTGCTTTTTCCATTCAGTGAACTAAGTCCTCAAAGTTTTCTTATAGTCAGTGGAGAGAGAAGGGAATGCTTATATCAGACAAATAAGTAGATTTGCAGTACTAATCTAATTTAGGCCTTCTGAATCACTTCTTGGAAGAGGTAGACTCCGTTGCTGGCAGAAGAGTAGCCAACTGATTTGTGTCTTTCCTATGCAGTCCACAGAGACTTGACAGATTTTAAATGCTGAAGTCTGGGATAGTCATAGACATGCTTAGCAAGTTCAGCATATGACACTAACAGCATATGCTGTGAAAAGTCCCTCATACATGTCCAAGAAATCTGACATGCTCAGTATGCACACATGATTTATCTACATATGTTTGCTGTGCAGTCTGGCACTTGGAAAATCAGTTATTGCAGAAGTGTGGGGAAAATTCACATCTTATATGCTCTTCATACAGAATACAGCATCTGACTGTAATATAGGTGTATTGGATCTGACTGAGGTAAAGTTCACAGCTCTCACAGTGCTGTGCTTTGCATTAATAGCTGTCTTGGGGTGATTTTATGATGATACACTATTCCCTAATCGTCTTCTTTTTGCCCAGAAATGGCTGTTGTAGCTTTAAGATGGAGCCAGGGAAGGGATGGGGACCATCAGGCTCCTGTGCAGGCATTATTCAAAGACTCACTCCATGGCTTGCTCGGGTGCCGTGGAGATCAGAGTTATTTTGTTGCTTAACTAACTCGGGGTTTTTTGTAGATTAGGCAATAAGTGAATTATTGAAAAAATATGGATATTGATCCAATACCAATATCCAACTATGACGGACAAAGACACTGTAACAGTTTAAAGTTAGAAAGTGTATGTTTATTACAATGCCAAGCAGCGTGCGGGATCGCTCCCAAATACACACGCGCGCTTTACAGATGATCACAGGGTCTTTTATGTACAGGGGTATTGAATACCCAAAACACAAATGCATATTCATAACTCTGGTGCATCCCATTCCCCGCTTCATATGGTAATTAGCCAAAAAGCCATTAAGCATGAGTAGTTTGTTCTTTGAAATGGGTCGGTGGTCTTTTTTATGGGGTGGGGTCCCAAAATGATGAAGAAAGATGGGTCTTCCTCTCTTTGACTTTTTAACCTTTAGTGTTATGTGACAACTGAATCCTGTTTTTCTAGGACTGTTTGGTTTATGATTGTATTGTATTCATGGAGTCTATTGATAATTCAGGATGTAAAAGCCTAGTTTGACAGGTTCCATGATTTATCAGTTCCTTCAATCCGGCTTCTGTTAACAAAAGGGAAGCTTAACTACCTTACCTCAGCAATATCTATTTTAACTAAAGTCTTTAATTCTTCTAAATCAATGCTTCATAAGTTTCTTTTTTTTTTTTTTTTTTTTTTTTTTCTTTTTCCCTCAACTGCAGCAGAAATCCTTCAGGGTTTTGTTGTTTTGTTTTAGTTTTTTTTTTTCCTTGAACTGTTTAGGCTTGGTTTTTTTGTCCAAGATCAGATAATCACCAGGGTGGTAGACCAAGAGCCTGTGGGGACAGGGGGGACAGGGGGGCACTCTGATCCTGAGACCTCAGAAAAAAACTGAACCAACAAGAGAAAGGACAACAAAAACAACAAAACTCCACCAGCTTCATCTGCTGTGAGGAGAAGACCAACGCCAGAAGTTCAACAGGTTCCCATCTGTTTTGCCCAAGCTGCTGAGTGAACTCTTTTTTTCCCTTCCCTCAGACAAAGGGGCCAGTCGCCATTTTTTACTTCCCTGCCATGTGACCAGCCAGCATGGGTTTTTTTCTTCCTCGGGCATTTTGGGGTTTCTTTTTTTGTGTTCTGCTGTGGGTGGGTGTGTGGAAGTGTGTGAGGTAAGGTTCTGAAAGTTCAATATCTAGCATTTATTCAATCTTTTTCTGTGCCTTGTGGGCACACCTTTCTCCTGTTAATAAACAATTTTGTTTTTTTTTTCACTTTCACCCACTGGTATTCATTTCTTTCATTGGCAAAAAGGGATTACTGGATCCCTTCTCTTTAGAGAAAACACTCATTCCAGAGTGTTTTCTCCTAGATTTGTCTCCTAACAGAGACAATAGCTGGATGGGTGTTGATAACAGACCAGTGTTTTGGCTGCTGCTGAGCAGTGCTGTCCCTCTGACATTCCTCCCCCCATCAAAGCAATGGGAGTGGGCAAGATCCTGGGACACAACCAGGCCAGATTGAAGCATTGATTTAGAAGAATTAAGGACTTTAGTTAAAATAGATATTGTTGAGGAAAGGTAGCTAAGCTTCCCTTTTGTTAACAGAAGCCGAATTGAAGGAACTGATAAATCATGGGACCTGTCAAACTATCAATAGACTCCATGAATGCAATACAATCATAAATCAAACAGTCCTGGAAAAACAGAATTCAGTTGTCACATAACACTAAAGGTTAAAAAGTCAAAGAGAGGAAGACAATCTTTCTTCATCATTTTGATGGGGTTCCACCCCATAAAAAAGACCACTGACCCATTTCAAAGAACAAACTACTCATGCTTAATGGTTTTTTTTGGCTAATTACCATATGAAGCAGGGAATGGGATGTACCAGAGTTATGAATATGCATTTGTGTTTTGGATATTCAATACTCCTGTACATAAAAAGACCTTGTGATCATCTGTGAATTGCGCGTGTGTATTTGGGAGCTATCCCGCACGCTGCCTGGCATTGTAATAAACATACACTTTCTAACTTTAAACTGTTAGAGTGTCTTTGTCCGTCATAGTTGGATATTGGTATTAGATCAATATCCATATTTTTTTTAATAATTCAAGATGACCCAAATTAGCCAAAGGGATATTCTATACGATATAACGTCAGCTCAGATATAAAAACAAAGGGAGAGAGGAGGAAGGGGGACAGCTGCGATTCTTCAATGTTTGCCTCCTAGAGGAACCATTACATGTGCTGAAGCCCTGCTTCCCAGGAAGTGTCTGAACATGTCTCACTGATGGGAAGTAGAGATTGACTTTTTTCTCTTCATTTATAAGCACACAGACTCTCACTTATTTTTTTTTCTTCCACTGTAATAAAACCGCCCTATCTCACCTGCTGGTTGTTCTCCATCTTATTCTCTCCCCTGTTCTATTGGGAAAATGTGGAAGATCAGACAGTTACAGGAGTTGGGTAGCATCGTCGATTTCTTGGCTTTGATACAGTGGAAACTGTGGGAGAGATAATCAAAAGTGAAGACATCATATCTGATCATTCTAACCGCTCTGACGAGAGAAGATGTAACAAGGACATTGCTGGTGCAGTGAATGCACCAAGAATGAAAGAATGTAACAAGGACTTGATAACTGAAAAGATTGTATTACTAAGGGAACAAGGGCAAAGGAATCTGAGTGGAAAATTTTGTACGGAACTTAGAGAACTATAAATATGGGCGATTAGTGTAATAAACTAGCTTTACTTGCATAACATGGTCCGTGTCCTCTCAATCCCCACAGGAAAGGGAGTGATAGACTGGCTTAGTGGGCACCTGGCATCCAGCCAAGATCAACCCACTACAAGAGGATATCCATGTTACAGAGGATATCTGCTTAATATGGTCCTAATTATTTTTATATGTATGGTTCAGAAATGAAAAAGATAATTTTGTTCAAATCCAAATGCAAAAGATTTCTGTTGTCTTAACTGCCAAACCAAGATGAAAAATAAATAAATTGTCCAGCCCCAATTAGTGGTCTGTTAAGAGATTCTCCCTTAAGAAGCTTAGAAGCACTACCATTTCACTATGTTTTGGCAATGGACAAACTTTGATTAATTGCTTGTCCTGCTTTATACATCAGACAAATGTATATAGTGAACTAGCAAATCTAGTACAAGCTTCTGTAGCAAGTGCAACTGCCATTGTTTTGCTCATAAAATTACTGTGCAGGTTCATTTAAATATGGTATTTGAAAAATTGTAAAACACCCCTCTAAAATACTCAATCTCTCCTTCCTCTTGCCTCAACATATTCAGTCTTTACACAGTAGGAAAACACTTGGGATCGAAGAAAACCCCATCCAAAAATAAGTCACAAGGGAGTAATTAGCTTCAAGAATATCCCTTCTCTTCCAAATTTATTTAAAAATTCTGTCTTTTAAATTTATTAAAAGCAAAAAAAATATGCTTGAACAAAAGTTCTTTTCATCCTTAGCATATGCCCTCTAAACTACTATACATTGTTGAAATGTTTCAATTCCACTGATGTTTTGATACCAATTTTAACAAGGCCAGAATCTGAGCCATGGCTTCTGTTTATAATAAAAGGCATCTATGTATCTTGCTGGACCAGGACCAGTAGGCTTAGCAAAAAGCTGCTTCAAGTTATACCATTTAGATATTACAGTCTTTTAAATTGTTTTTCAAATGTCTCTAGGTCTTGTGTCTGCCTTGTTCGACTTTGTCTTAATTCTATAGAAAAAAATTCTTTCTTCAGGCCCTGCTTAGAACTAAGGAATATTGGTCTGAAATCTGGTCTTCAAATGTTACCCCACGCCTTTAGAGGGGCAACAGGTTGCGACGTGGGAGCGGACCTTCACAGAGGACGGCAAGCAGCGGCAGGGTCAAACATGGAAGGCTCTTTTATTATCTCACTCCAATAGCTTATATACATTTTGTACAGAGGGCCAAGATTGGCCCAAGGAGGTTACAACCTCCTGACTCCATTGGTCAATATGACCATCAGTCAAGTTCTCTCTCAGAGAACAAGAATGCAAAACATACAGATAAACTCTAAGAATACAATATTGTTTACATGAAGCAGCGTGAGAAGCTGCTGCAAAGACTCAAACACTCGAAAGCAAGAAATGCAGGGACGACATTCAAAAATATCAGAAACGAAAGTAGCTGACCTGGTATTAAATATATTTAATAATTTCAGCTATATCAGCTGTTGATAATCATCAGTCAATACAGGTCATTTTCTTCCAGGAAAAAAAATTTCAAATATACATATTCACAAAAGAATTTTCATGACATGGCTCCTTTCCCACAAGTGCATTATGATTCTGTAATGTTGTGGTGTATTGGGTTTGCATGGCAAGGTTTTGGGTAGCAGCAGGGGTGGCTTCTGTAAGAAGTTGCTGAAAGGTTCCTCTATGTCTGACAGAGCCAATGCCAGGTCTGAGCCAATCAACATGGTAGTAACACTTATGTGAAAAAAAAAAAAAAAAGGTACTGGGAAGAAGCAAATTGCAGCCAGAGGAGTGAGAATATGTAAGATAAACACTTATGCAGACACCAAGGTTAGTGGAGAAGGAGGGGTAGGAGGTGCTCCAGGCACTGGAGCTGAGATTTCTCTGCAGTCTGTGGTGGACCATGGTGAGGCAGCTGTGTCCCTGCAGCCCATGGAGGACCATGGGGGTGCAGAGATCCTCCTGCAGCCTGTGGAGGGCCCCACACTGAAGCAGGTGGCTGTCTGAAGGAGTCTGTGATCCCTTGTGAAGCCCACAGTGGAGCAGAATCCTGGCAGGCCCTATAGTCCCATGGAGAGAGGAGCCCATGCTGGAGCAAGTTTCCTAGTAGGACTTGTGACCCCATGGGGGATCCATGATGGAGCAGCCTGTTCCTGAAGGACTGTGCCCCATGGAAGGGACCCACATGGGAGTAGTTTATGATGAAATGTACTCCATGAGAAGGTTTCACATTGGAGAAGTTTGTGGAGGACTGTCTTCTGTGGGAGGGACCCCATGCTGAAGCAGGGGAAGGAGTCCTCCCCATGAGGAGAAAGCAGTGGCAGAAAAGTGATGAACTGACCATAAGCCAAATTCCCATCTCCCTGCACTGCTGGGGGAGGAAGTAAAGAACCAGGAACAAAGTTAAGCCCAGGAAGGAGGGAGGGGTGAGGGAAGGGTTTTTTAAGATTTGGGTTTACTTCTCATTATCCTGGTCTGATGTGATTGGTAAAAAATTCAATAAATATCCCCAAGTCAAGCCTGTTTTGCCTGTGATGGTAATTGGTGAATGACCTCTCCTTGTTATCTCAACTCATGAGCCTTTCATTATATTTTCTCTCCCCTGTCCAGTTGAGGAGGGGAGTGGTAAAGTGGCTTTGGTGGGCACCTGGCATCCAGCCAAGGTAAAACCACCACATATGTTTAATAGTAGCTATATAAGAAACAAGATATCTATATGCATATTTCAGGGGATGTTAGTTTGGTTTGCTTCGCTTTATGCAGTTTCTGAAAACTTAGGCTCACAATCAAAAAAAAAATTAAGGTGCATCCCAAATATATTTCATTTCAATAGCAGCTATGTGTCTACATACATTTATATAAGTAGATCTTTGCAAATGCAAACAATGTCCAGTAATAGATTATATTTTCATCCCATGCAGCATAGGCATATGGCTTTCCAACCTCTAAGAACTTATTTCTCCATTTTAAATTCACGTAAATGATAACTTAATAATGTTTCATTTTTTAAAGGATAGTTTTCAAAGAGACATTTTCCAAATATAACAAGCTAAAGATACATTTAACATCAATAAGGTATTGAGAGGGTTTTTGAAGTTCTCTGTTTTGTTTTTCATCTTTTTAATATTCACTACTTACTGTACTCATCCAGCTTAGGCAAAGAAATTCTACTAGCCACGTGTATTGACATGTTAGATGTTGCTGCAGTGACAGTTGACAAACACTGTAGAGAGAGAGAACTGCAATCCAAAAAGTACATTGTTTTTCCCCTCTTAAAGCTAATTCAAAATGGAGAAATAAAGCCTTTATTTACTTATGAAAAAGTTTTTGTTTTAGAATGATTTGAGATCTTATATTTCAACATAAAAATCATAAAGGAAAAATAGAATCTAAAAAATCTGGTAAATGCTTTCTAAAGATTATGGAAGCTGGACTCCTGGACCTTCTCTTTTCTTATTAGTATGGAAAGAAGGGGAAGCTTCATGAAAACATTGTCTAGACCAAGGCCTCAAATTTATACAAATTACTTTCATTTTAGTATATAATCCCAAACTCTCTTAAAACTCGAGTGACTGAAGACATAGAACTAAAGGTAGTATTTTGCTAGCCCAATCCTGCACAACACTGAACACCCGAAGAATGCTGCTGTCCTCCAGCAAAATCCAGCTTGTACTGTCTCAGCATGCCAGAAACAACCCCAGATAAGTTCCCAAGGAGCCCCTCACCAACTGGAGGAAGAAGGTTTAAAACAAGGGATGCAAAAGGTTACCTGAGAGCAAAAAAAAAAAACCCATAATATATAAAACCCTATAGTTTGTGATATTCGGGGTATTTTTGGAGCCTGGAAATTACAAAACTGATTTTCATAATGCTTACTTTCAACTCACCATAAGCAAGAATTTAAAAAGAAGATTAAAAAATAGCACATCTGGTCTGTAGCTGGACATATAAATTTGGCCATAAATAAGAAATCTAATTTGGCTAGTCTAGTTCGATATAGAAAAGAAATAAACAAGTTCCTGGGTAAGCAATGATAGGATAGATTTGAACTCAAACAGGGCACCTCAGCCAATCCCATTCAACCTGATATTCAGACATATCATTGGCCAAAGAGCTGGGTGGTGCAGAAACCCTGACCAATCAGTTGTCCAAGCCTGGGAATTTTGAACTCTCTATAAAAGGGGGCTCCAAACAATAAACCTTGCTGTTTGTTGCTGATCCTTGGGGAGTCCTGTCATATGTCTTTCTCCAACCAATGACCCAAAATGTAATAAAAAACAATGACAGATTACTAAAAGGAGCTGTTATATCTCAACTGTCCAAAATCCCTTCAATAGTTTGCAGCCCAATGCTTTGCATTTTACTGTATCATTTCAAAACACCAGAAATAAACATTAAATCAAGCAAAGCCATGCCATCTTTCACAGCCAAAAGTATTTTTACCACAGGCTCATGACTTGTTAAATAATTACCTCTATAAATTATTTATCCTCTCTTATTTATTAGCAATTCTAGACTGTTTTATAGAGCTGCATAAGAAATTTACTTTGTGGTTTTGAAGTGTATACACTACACAACTACATCTCTCTTTTACAGGGGAAGAGCTAAAGTCACCTAGTATTTTGTTGAGAAGCAGTTCTTCCTGAAATACACCAAATAATTTCAAACCTCATTCACCTGAATAATCATAAGACAGCATATTAATGGCATTATCCTAGAGCTCCTAAACTAGGCCAGGAATATACTTGCAGTGCAAGAAGATACTTTGATAGCAAGGACTATAAAGAGTCATGTATACTGATATATATTACCAGTACTTTTTACTTAAAGAGAAAATATTAGATCAGACTTTTTACAAAAAAATCATAGAAACTTTTAAAGTGACTCATTTATTATCATATTAATATTTTTGCTCAAGTGATCTGGTCAAGAATTACTTGTGTGCCATTGTACTTATAATGTATGGATTTCATAATATTTATATATTAATTTTACTCTCACCATTCTTGCTCCTTAGTTCTTCATTTACGCTTTAGTTGCTGATTTCATTATTTTAATTCAGGCCTCACTTTGGAATTCAGTTTATCTCTAATAAGTGCGTGCTACAAAACAATTATTATGATTAAGCTGTGTTATGATAAACATTTTTAGCATGGGCACATGCTTTCCAGACTAAGACCAGCATATGTCAGCACCTTAAGCAACAAGACAAAAATCTACTCTTATTGCCTGCTCATGGCTTGGACAGATATACTGTTGGCTGGGTAAAAAACTGTCTGGATGATTGGGCCCAGAGAGTGGTGGTGAATGGAGTTAAATCCAGCTGGCAGATGGTCACTAGTGGTGTTCTCCATGTGGCAGGACGTCTATCCCCCCCCTTCTCTACCACAGATAGTTGGTGCATAAAGAAATAACCCAGGGGCTGAAAGGTCCAGCAACGGGTCATCTCTGGTGCCAAACGGGCTCAGGCCTCAGCTAAGAATTAACATCTTAGTCTGGACAGCAGATGTGGGAAGAGATAAAAGAAATATTGTTCACTGAGAGACACTGTTTTACAAACTATAAAAGACACATGAGTTATCACAAAGGCAGAAACCTCAGCCACACACACCCTGACAAGCGTTCGGGACTTCTCCCCGGAGTTTGGACACAAATTCCATGGTTACTTTCCTGGGAACTGAGGGAAAGGATCTCGATGTGTGCCCCACCAACAACTGGATGGTAAGATACATTGAATCCTAAGTTATATTATTTCTTGGCTAGCTGTAAAATTAATAGGTACCTTTAACCTCACGCTGTATATACCTACCTACTAGTAGTCTTTTTGTCCTTATTCCTGTGTAGTTTGTTTTAAGTCTTATATCTGTTAGTTTTGTGTCTATGAAATATTTCATTCTATAATAGTCCGAACCAGTCATTATTAAAGAACTTGCAAATGAGAGTGGGTTTTGGGGTGCTGGCCAGCTTAATAAATCTACTGCCTGCTGCCAGAGGCCTAGGCAAAAGGCAGAGACTTATCTAAACTCTCACATTCATTTGTAACACCCCAGTGCTCAGTACTGGGGCCAGTCCTGTTTAATATCTTTATCAGTGATCTACTTGAGAGGATTGAGTGCACCCTCAGCAAGTCTGCAGATGACACCAAATTGGGCAGGAGCGTTGATCTGCTTGAGGATAGGAAGTTCAACTTTTAATTTATGTCTACAAACTAATTAAAGGGTGTTCTTGATTTATGTTAAAACAATAGTATCTTTAATATGGGCAATAGCATCTCCTGAGAAATTCAGTAGTCCCAATTATTTTTAGATCATCAAACACAACATGCAGTGTTACAGAATGATACAGTAAAAATTGCAAAGAAATGTAAAGTTTAACAGTGATGCTGAAAACACCACAGAAAATAATGAAACCCAAAAATATCAATGGAAAATGACTGGACATGTTTTAAGTTGGTCACATCTAGCATATATATATATATATGCATTTTTTCTCTGATCTTTTAAACAGAGCTTAAGTTCTAGGGGGAAATTGCTGAGTTACCTACAAATTGAACATACTGGATAACAAGGCTAGCCAAGCTTATAAAAATGAGCAATCATGCATAACAAGATTTATTTTTTTCATTAAGCAATTCACAGGATATTAAACAAAATCTGAGACTAACTCTTGCAACAACTTAGAAATGTTACTTCACTCTCTTAGGTCCTAAAAATTTACCCAAGGTAGGCCCTATATGAGTAGAAGAAATTAACGTCTCCAGCTTTTTCCCCATGCATACATAAAGAAATGCAGTAAATTGACTATAAGAAACTGCAGAAAGGTAGCCCAAGAGCTAGAATTAATCTGAAGTCACACCAAATTTAATGGCATTTTCACATTGTTTCTAAAGGAAACTGAAATAGAGGAGAAAGAAAGAGAAGGGAAAGTTAGAAATCTGAATATATTATGGAGGGAAATATTCTGTTATCTTTTTTATTGAAAATGTCATAGGAAATAATGCAGAAACAGCAGGTGCTGGAGAAGATGAAAATGGGCAAAACAGAGGATTTTTTTTCACCATATCAAATATGGTATCCAAAATTTTTGCTTAGAAGTCTCTGCAGCTTTTCTCAGTCAATGTATGTAGATTTCACAGATCTGTAAAGAGGATGCAGAACTGAACACAAAAAGCTACTGGATTCCTTTACTTAAATAATTTGCAGCCAAAAAAAGTAATGACACATGGGTAAAAGGGTAAAAAACAAACAATCAAAAGACCCCTTCCACTTTCTTCACTATTAAGGAGAGTTTCCTAATGCTCCAACACTTGCGGAGTGACAGAGCAATGCTCTTTCTTCTGCAGACAGTCTTTTCTCCTTTTAGCGACCATATAGGGAAGGGCAAAGAAGGTTCATGTGCCTATGGACAGGGCATTCACTATACTCTCCATTCACAGGAATAAAAGGAGGTGACAAAAATTTTAAAAAGAGAAATGAAAAACTTTTCCAAAACTGCCGCCGACGCAAAAGCGAGTTTTGGATGATACACACTTCACCCACCCACATACTCCGCCCCAGCAGATACAAGAGCCGGGGACGGCATCTTGACTGCGTGCTTTTGCAATCCCAGGTATTTCCCCGAACCCGCGATCTCCACGCCGACTTTCCCAGGAAATAGTACCGCGGGCGACTAGCATTATCATCTAAATGGGTTCGAAATTATATATCTGGGAAGTCAAGTCCTAATTAAATCACACTGGAATTTTAAGCTTCCAGCTAGAACATCAGTTCGCGGAGCAAGTGAATTTCAGTGCAGGGAACTTCCCCTCTGCCGGCCGTCCCCACGTCGCTCCAGCGGCTCCATCCCTGCCACCCACTTTCCCGGGGCTGGGACCGACTTGTACTCACATTTCGGTGACATTTAAGCCCTCGGCGCTCCGCTGCGGGACAGGGAAGGAGATAATGCCTGGCGCCGGCTCCGTGCACCAGATCCGAAAGGAGCTGCAGCGGCAGGACACAGGGCAGCCCAACGCGCCCCACCAGGAGCCGAGCACCAGGCAGCACAAGCCCCACAGCCAGGCCAAGTCGGGCTCCGGCCGTCTTCGCCGCCAGGACGCCATGCCGCCCCCACTCACTCCAGCGCTGCCTCGACGTCCTCCACCTACCGCCACTGCCGAGGAGCACGATCGGAGGGGGCGCAGCCTTCGGAACCGCGGACGAGTACCCCGCATCCAGGGTTCACATGGACGCACCGCAGCCGCCTGGGAGGCTTTGCGGGGCGGCAGGATATGGGGCTGCTGAGGCACAGAGACAGAAAAGGGTGATGAGAGGCGAGAGGGAACGCCGGCACGACACGGCACGGCACGGCACGGCACGGCACGGCACGGCACAGAACGGAACGGAACGGAACGGAACGGAACGGCGCGGCCGACCCTAGTACCTGCCCTGGCCCCGCTGGCGTGCAGCGACGGTGCCTGACTCGTGGCGGTTCCTGATAATGCTGCAAAAATGCGCGGAGCGGCCGAGACAGGTGGCAGAGGCAACGCTTCTACCTGCGGGGTCTCAGCCGACCGGTGTCCGCGGTAGAGAAGGAATGGAAAAAACAACGCAAGTCACGGCGGAAGCGGAAGACAGAGAGCTGTGCTTGTCGCTCTACGCACACCCCTCCAGATGACAAGGAGACAAAGAGGAATTGAGACAAGGAGAGACACAGAGGGAGAACGGGGGAGAATAGAGGGGGGAACAGACGGGGAAATAGAAAGTGAAACACAGGGAAGGCAATGACAGAGAGACAGAGACCTAGAGAACGCGCGAGAGAGATGGGGACAGACAGCCTGAGGAGAGCAGATGTGAGACAGGGAGACGGAGAGATGGAGGCAGAGATGGGGAGTAAGAAAAACAGTTATCCTTTATGTGAAAGAGCTGCCGGAATGCATGGAGTTCTGTCTAGGGATGGATGATGAGCCAACTGAGAATTTACGGCTAAGGATTAAAAAGCGAACCAATACAGTCAATACTGTAATGGGTGTCTGCTTTAGACTGCCTGATCAGTAAGAACAAGTAGATGAGGCCTTCTACAAACAACTTGAAATAGCCTCATATTTGCAGGCCCTGGTCCTCATGAGGAACTTCAGCCACCCCAATAGCTGCTGGTGTTCTACGCTGGGGGAGGGCAAGAGAAAGACAGATAGTGAGGAGTTCTTTCTGTGTCTCAATAAGAAAATCTCAACAATAAATGGCTTAATAAAATAATTGTTTAAATAAGACAGAATAAGAAGAGGAGTATAAAAAACACATGGAACTCCATGTTCATGCAGAGTTGGACAGACTCTGGATGGATTTCTCCCATGACATGGGCAAATTCTGTCCATGGAGAGAGGTTCCTCCTTTTTGGTCATTCCAGTTATTATATAATTTTCTATCAAGAAAAGAAGTCTTCCTAAAAGAACGTTTGCATGATAACTTCTTACTGCACTTTTAGGTAAACACAAAACCATGCATGTAGTGCAATTACCACGACCAAGTGGGAGCTCACTGAAGGCTTCTCTGTTAAAACAAGCTGGCTATGTTTGTCATTTGGCCAAGGAATCTATAGAAAAATGCAAGCCTGATGGCCACACTATGCATGCAGCACAGCACAGGCCTGGGCCTATTCAGGTTAACTGTTATGGGGATAATTAACTCCTCCATGTACAGTGGTGTCTCAGTCAGGATCCCTAAAAGTGAAGGGACAACACAGCAGAGCAGAAGCAATCAAGGAGATTCCTGAAGAGCATCAATGACAATACCCTGACGCAAATGATAGAAGGGTCAAGGCAGAGAGATGCTCTGCAGAACCTCATACTGGCAAAAAAGGAGGGATTCATTGAGAATTTGGAGGCTGAAAGCAGCCTTGGCTGCAGTGTCCATGAGATGGTGGAGTTTAGGATCCTGAAAGGAGGAACCAGGGTAAAAAGCAGGCTCACAACCTGAGGGTGGAAGCAGGGAGAGGTAACCTAAGAGGAATACAGAGACATTGTCCAATCCTCCAGGGATGAAGTAAAGAAACTTAAAGCCAAAATGGAATCTAATCTGGCCAGGGATGTGAAAGAAAACAAGAAAGGCTTGTCTAATGTTACATGTCCTGGTTATACTGGATACGGAAAGACTGAGGTGCTGAATGCCTACTTTGCCCTCAGTCTTTACTAGCAAGACTGGACTTCAAGAATACCAGGCCCCTGAGACCAGGGGGAAAAGGCTAGAGCAAGGCAGATGCACCCTTGGTGGAACAGGATCAGGTCATGGAATACTAATGCTAACTGGATGTAGACAATTCCATAGGCCCTGATGGGATGCACCCACAAATGCTGAGGGAGCTAGCAGATGTCATTGTAAGACCACTCTTGACAATCTTTGATTATGGAATGGTTTGGGTTGGAAGGGACCTTAAAGATCATCTAGTTCCAACCCAAGGTTCCAGGGTCATCAAGAGTAGTCAGCATGGATTGACCAAGGGGAAGTCATGCTTGACTGTATTGAGTCTGGCTGGGATAGAGTTAACTTTCTCTATATCAGCCTTCATATTGCTATGCTTTGTAGTTGTAGCTAGATAGGTGTTGATAACACACGTATTTTAGCTACTGCTGATCAGTGGTGGCATGGCATCAAGGCTCTCTCTCTGTAAGGCCCCAATCAACTCACTGGAAGGGCTTTACAGTGGTTTATGTACTCTGGGTTAAATGCATGGGAGAAATATCGACCAGATATTCTCCAGAGATCAAAACAACAAAAAGGTTTACTGGCAAACTATAGAAAATCAGGGAACTTTAGCAAAAGATTTAGTACAACATCCAATCAACATAAAACTCTCCTCACAGCATTAATTTAGCCCATTCAACTTAGCAAACTTTAAACACGTTTGATGTTAAGTTACTCAAAATATTCCAAGAAGAGGGAATTAGAAGAAGAAGGATAGAAAGACAGAAAATATATAGAAAAGTACATATATAGCTACCAAATCCTGGGTTCCAGTGATGTCCAGATAGAAACTCCAAGAGGGGGTAGGGTCAAGACATGTGTTGGCCTCCTGCCAGGCCTTAAATACCCCTTGGAATCCCTGAGTCCTTCCCCTAGGTAGGACTTGTGATCATTCAGCCACTCAGGAGCTGCATTAGGGGAGAGTGGAGCACTGCTTCCAGTGTGTCAATGATTGGCAGCTCTGCCAGGGTAGGATACTGGCTCTAAGTGGAGAGAGTATGGGGCAGTTCACTGTCTCTCCAGGACAAGGCCTGACCTTCCGCCTTCCCTGCGGGGGTTCGGAGCTGCTATCCGGCTACCTCTTTCACTGAACTCGCATTTAAGAGTATAGCTTGGTACCTTTCTGATGTTGTGGGTCTTGGCCTCAGGCAGAAGCATGGCGATGGCGAGGAATAAAGGAGGACTTCCACATGGGTTTCAACTGGGGTTTTATTTCACCCAGAGGGCCCACGTAAAAGTGAGTTTTTCCTCTTGGGTTTCAGCTTAAGTACAGGGGCTGTGTGAAGGGGCAGGGGACAATCTAGAACCAATCCCAGAGAGAGGGGGAGGTACCCAGAACAAGGGGACAATCAGTAGAACCATCCCATACATAAAAAAGGGAGGCGATGGCATGGACTCTGCCAATCACCCTGGCCCCCCACTAGAACTTTCTAGCCATCTGGGCAGGGTTGCAGAGTGATTGACAGGACCCCTAATTCGGCAAAAACCAAAAGGGGTTTTAACATGCGAGTACACAGACAAACCATTATAAAACAAATAACAGAAGTATGCAGAAATTTGGTAAAGCCAAAATGCACCACAACACTCCCCCACACACATGCATTCCAAAATGTCTTGAGACATCCATTTTTCCAGGCTCTGAAACCCTCCAAACCCCCACACTCCCAAAGGCCAATAGGCTGAGGGTAGGGAAGAGGTTGGGAGGAGACATAGCCAGAACAGCTGACCCAAAGTGACCAAAGGGATATTTCATAGCGTATGACATCATGGTCAGCAATATAAGCTGAGAAGGAGAGAGAGGGCATTCATTATTAAAGTATTTGTCTTCTGAAGCAACCATTATAAATACTGAAACCCTACTTCCCAGGAAGTGACTGGATGTTGCCTCCTAATGGGAAGTAAAGAATATTTTTTTTTCTTTGTTTTGTTTCCATGTGTGGACTTGCTTTTCTTTATTAAACTGACATTATCTTGACCCACTAGTGATACAGGCTGCGTGGTGGCCAGAGTGTTTTGAGCCCCACAAAGATGTATCAGGCTCTGAGGGCTGACCTGCAACCTCCCTGAAATGGCTTTAAAATAATTGTAACACAGCTGATCAGGTGTGCTTTGAAAAGCAAAATGTTTTAATTAAAGAGAACATAAAAAATGATACAAAAACAAAACAGAAGCTGTGCGCAGGTGCAGGAAAGCCCCTTACACCTGGCTAAGACACCCCAAAAAAGCCCCGAGAACCTCTGTGCTCTTTCTTATCTACTTAATGTTTTAGGAGGGTTTTTTGACTTGCTGCCCAATAGAAACTAGCTACATTTCTGAAAAACAGCTACAGAGACCAACAGGTGCCTTTGTCCTGGCACTGGGCCATTTACGATGAGAGAAGAACAGAAAGTTCTGGTGCTTCTTTCTTAAAAGTCAAGGGTGTAACTGAAACCCTTTTCCTTAAATAGAAACATCTTGCTCAGGTGTGGGAATGCAATGAAACACACTAGTTTTTCATTTTCATTCTCTCCTTTTCCCACTGAGAAGGGGAGTGAGAGTGGTTTGGTGGGCACTTGGTGGCCAGCCAAGGTCAATCTGCTACAATCTTTTTAGTACTGGTGTGAAGTCAGGGTTACCACTAATAATGTTAGAGGGTTAGACAGAACTCACGCAGATTCGACCAGTATGGTTAGTCATACATGATTCCGTTTATTACGTGCAGTGCAGCAGCTTATATAGAACTTTACATAGTTTATATATGTAATAACTCTTTCATTGGCACACAGCAGAAGAAAGAATGCAAACACACATTGTTTAATTTACTCTTAAGGTGGCTAACACACGCCTACTAACAACTCTACTCTGTGACCTTCAATACCTCATTATATTTCCCAAACACCTTAATATCTATTTCTAACTGCGCCACAAGCTCACTAGGAATTTTAACTGCGTAACAGGCTTGGAGGCCTAAACAGGCCTCAAGTCAGGCCTCAGTCAAGGTAGTTCAATATCTGGATATGCAACACTGGTGTTGGTTTCAGCTGGGATAGAGTTAATTTTCTTCATAGTAGCTGATATGGGCTATGTTTTGGATTTGTGCTGAAAGCTGTTTATAATATAGCAATGTTTTTGTTTTTGCTGAGTAGTGCTTATACAGCTTCAAGGCCTTTTCTGCCTCTCATACCACCTCACCAGCAATTAGGCTGGGGGTGCACAGGAAGTAGGGAGGAGACACAGCTAGGACAGCTGATCCCAACTGACCAAAGGGAAATTCCATACCATATGACAATCATGTTCAGTATATAAATCTAGGGGAAGAAGAAGAAAGTGGGGAGGCATCTGAAATTATGGTGTTCTGTCTTCCCACATCCTCGTTATGTGTGATAGACTCTTGCTTTTCTGGAGATGGCTGAACACCTACCTGCCAATGGGAAGTAGGGAATGAATTCCTTGTTTTGCTTTGCTTGCATGCACAGCTTTTGCTTTACTCATTAAACTGTCTTTTTCTCAACCCATGGGTTTTCTCACTTTTACTCTTCCAATTCTCTCCCCCATCCAACCGGGGAATAGTGAGCATGCAGCTGGAGTTGCCAGCTGGGGTAAAACCATGACAGTGCTCCACTTGGGGCATGAGACAATTGCATTTTTGAATTGAGCATGCTATAGCTATAGTAGTTCTTCAGTGGCATGTGTCTGTGTGACTCATGTAGTTTGCTGTCTGCACTTCTTACCTCTAATTTGTTGAGCTTGGGAACATGTTAATACAAACAAACTCTGTACTTTGCCCTGCCATTGATGGCCTTTCTGTGCTGGGAGAGTTATTTTGTGGATTAAAAAAGAAAAAAGGAAAAAAGAAAATGAACATAGTTAAATTTCTTCTCGTGGAAGGGCCATCAGAGTGATCACTCGTCATCGACATCAGTCATCACTCAGTGGTTTCTCCACTTGTTGACCTTCAATTCGGTCACGGTTTCCGGCTTTCAACATGACAGGGTTAATAAAATTCTGTGGCACCTTACGGTGCTAGATGGCATGCAAAATCTTTGCCAATTAAATGTGCAGGGTTTTTACCCTGCATTCCCCATTTTTGTTTTTAAAGAACCAGGCCTCTGTGGCACAACACAGGTTCTTCAGCAAATGGAACAAAGCAACATTGCTGACTCCCTTCAAAACTGAACAACCCAACTGCTGTGCCATGTTGGCCACAGAAATGGAATCCGTGACTAAATGAAAAGGTTCCTGGGAAAACTTTGGAAATGCCATGACAGCAGCCCCAATACAACCAAATGGGCTGCCCATCCTCATGACCTTCCAAAGCTTGCCCCTCAAAACCATCCTTCCAAACAACAATGGCCTACCTTGTCCTCCTCAAAACGTCTGTAAAGACCGTGGGTCCTTGCACTGGCTTCTGACTATTTTGGGCCACAAAAAAATTTCAAAGAATTTTTGCCACTCGCAACAGCTCATGGCTCCAGAGCATTTGGCAGAGAAACACTGCTTGCAAAGCTCTAATCAAATTTCTCCCGTAATAGCGAGAGTACGAATTTTACCAAAATCCGCACCCATCAATTTGCAAGCACTGTTGCCTGCATTTAATTATCAATCAAGCAATGAGCTCAAACAAAGTGATCACCATCTTTTGTGGCTGAAATTGAGCAATTAGCTCAAAGTATTTTTGCCGTCTCTTGTGGCAGATGGGGCAGGATGACCCAGTCCAGAATATGCAAGGAATCAGACATTCATCATTTCATCAGCCAACGATACCTGTAGGATACAAATGAATCACAAGAAAACAATCTTTCAGATTCACAATGAGGATTAGCCTTTTGGAGGTCTTATAACAACCTCCATTTCCCAGAATTCTGTTTCAATGCAGAAAACAGGAACGTCTCAGGGACTGGTTGAAAGTTCCATATGATCCTGGTCCAACAGCTCCTGAACCAAGTCGTGAAGGGTGACAAATTCGTCTTGAAAGAGAGTCCATTCCAGATGCCAAGCAGCAAAGGAGAGAATCGCAATGTCTGCTCCAAATCGTTTCAGGACAGTCTCTGACCAGAACAACAATTCAGTGAACTTGAGGCAGCTCAGTAACTTCAGAGCAGCTGCCTTCTCACCACTGGCTCTTTGTCCTGTGAACAGAAGACTCAAAAAACACAAACAATTCTGGTCCCTTCAGGGACAATGACAGGGAGAGGTAGGTGTGGAAACTGAGCTTGTCCAGCAGATCTCCATCGACTCTGGGGATTGGGAAGACACTCGTGTCTGAGCACGCTTCCTCTTCGTGCTCCACTGCCCTTTTCCCAAGCCCGATAGAGGCTGGCCATTCACATGAATCGTTGCCTTTACAAACATTTGCCATGTGATTTGGCTGTCCACATAGTCCACAAAGAAACAAAGCAGTGGTCCCCTTTTGTACTCTCTTCCCTTGTTTCTTGCTGCCCTGAGCATTTGCCTGTGTCTGCTTCCCACCCTGCTGCTCCTTCCAGGTTGGCCACAGGGTGGTGGCCACAGGGTGGTAGCCACAGCAGCCACCTTACAACCCGTGGTGCCCATTCTCACACAGGCCTCGGCCATTTGCAAGAGTGAGCGATTGCCCGGTGGGGCCTCAATGATCTTCCTGCACTCTGCATTACAATTGCTCAAATGAACATGTTTCTTGTGGCCAGCTTCTCGAATCACAGGGAACACTTGCAGACTGTCAGGCAAGGCATCATCAGCCTCTGAATCCTGTCCCGTGTGCTCCATGGAGACAGGCGAGAGCATGTCTTGCAGCACTTGCAGAACTAGGGAATCCATCCCTGCCCTGCAGGGGGCGCCATGACAAACCACGACTGCCCACTGCATCAGCCTTGGTTCGGACATCATCCCAAAATTAAGGGGACCCGGCGCCCCGGGACCCTTTGCCGCTGGGGAACGCCCGTCTGTTGTCAGCTGCACTGTGCTGTCCCTTAGAATTGAACACCGCGGAGCCGGCAGCCATCTCTGGATCGGCAGCGGTGGCAGCTGTGCGCGCAGCGCCACCTCAGTTCGGCGTGGGGGGAAAGTGCAATGCTGGGAGGGGCATGTCTCACGGCTCTGTGGCATCGCCAAGCGCCGCCCTCAAAGGCGAGGGCGATTTGGGGTGAGATGAGACCACGGGGGAGGTGCCGCGATCCACACAGGGAGGAGGTGGGCTCAGGGAGGGGAACGAGCTCCCAGAAGAACCAGCCCAGAGGCCACCTGAGCATCACACCACCCTCGCATTCCTCAGCCGAGCTGCGGCCGCAGGGACCCCGATGCCAGCCAGCTGCACTGCCCGCTGCGGGGGGGTCTCTCACTCTCTGAGACCGCGCCCTCTCGCCCGGGCTCGGCTGGAGGCACTGCCCGCTGCAGGGCCCGCGGCTGGCCGCCAGGCTGCCCAGAGCTGCATGCGCACCGGGGATCCCCCCCACGCGAGTCCAGGGCCACCCCGCTCAGCGGGCCAGGACGGCGTGCCTCCACACCGTCCTGTTCCACAGAATACCTTGTGGAAATCCCACAATGGGAGAAGTCCGCTGTGACACCCTTCCCTCCCCGGCTCAAACGTGCTCTCGGCGCTTCCAACGCCAGGAAAGCACCGGGGGCGGGGGGTTGGGGAAACGGGGAGGGGCGACCTTCCACTGCTGCACGAAGGCCGGGTGTGGCGCCGGTCCCACGGGGCTTCCGCAAGCCCCGAGATCTCCCGTACTCCAGCGCTGACGTGGTGCGGGTGTGGGCGAGGTCCGCTCCGCGGACCCCATGCCCACCTCAGCAGTTGTGCCAAGAGCGGGCAGGTTTTCCTGACTGCTGCACCTGCGGGGGGGGGGGGGGGGGGGGGGCGGCGGGAATTGGCTGTCCTGCCGACAGCGCGTGCGTGCGGGAGGGAGCTGATAAAGCCTCCGCACTCCAGCGCCGCTTCCGTGGGGCAGGAACAGGAGAAACGACTCCACCATCTCCCCTGGCATCCAGCCCAGAAGAGAGCATCAGTCTGGAGCCATCCTCTGAGACCCCGGAACTGGGAGGCTGCGAGTTTCGCAGCACCCTCTCCAGCCTTTTCCATGTCATTAACAATTCAAAAAACTCCACACTGCGATCTGTAATGAAAAACTGAAACAAATGGTCCCCCAAGGACTCCCACTCTGTCGTAGAAAAAGCTTTTTGAAGGCTGCAAAAAACCCCATGAGTTCTAGCATAATAGAACAATTCTTGGAAATCACCTCTGAGAATGGAGGCCCCCTCCCTCTGTAGGACCTCAAGCCAAAGGTCCAACACGAGGGCCTCATCAGTTGAGGAAAGGGCAGAGGTCATTATCTCTTACCACTTGTTACCTCAGGCACACAGCAGGTGCAGTCCTCACACGGGGGCCAGATGCAATCCTCACGCAAGGTCACCAGATGTCGCTATTTCGGACACACAAAGGACGAGGCAGGCAGCAGCAGATCAAACAAGGAAAGCTCTGACTTTATTTTCTGACTTTGTCTTTTACACATTTTGGTCAGGGGGCAAGAGATTGGCCATACAGGTTGCCACCCCTCTGACCTCATTTGTGAGTATCACCATCAATCACATTTCTCCTCCCAGAGAACAACTATGTAAACACAAGTAGATAAATTCTAAAAAAAAATTGTTTTCATGAAGCTACATGAGAGCCTTGCTACAAAGATTCAAAGACTCAAAAGCAAGAAAATTCAGGGTGACACTTGTTCACCCTTACATGAGATGTTTAATACTACTAATTAACACTGTTGGCTTATTGTGAGGCTTGTGGAAGCTGGTATCATCCTGGCATGAGAGAACTTTTAGGTGAGGTGGTACTGACACATACCATGAAGCAGCCAGTCCCTGGCTGGCAGGATGTGGGGAAGGATTTGGGCAGGTCCCTTTAGTGATTCCCACCTCCCATAGCCTGGGATTTTACAATTGAACAGGCAAGTAATCCTAGTAAACTGGCATGTTACCTGATAGAAGGGTACCTTGCCTACCCCAGTGAAAAACAGCAGCCTCTCACCCTGTACTAGGGCCTGGCCTGTGCCTAATGAGCCACAATCCAGTACTACTAGAGGACTATGGTTAAGACAGGGACCAAAAGCACCTTTAAGAATGCTGTTTGAGACCACATTATAAACAGCATCCAATAACATGATAATTGAGACAGGGACCCAAGCCATATATGAAGACACCATGGTTGAGATAGGGACCTGAACACTAACTGTCGTTGATGATAAGGGAGGAGGAAGAGAGAGCATCTGATCAGGAAGCCAGTCCTTCAGCAAAAAACCTAGGAAATAATGTGATAAATCACACAAGAGGTGGAAAATACCCAGTCCCTGATCTCAAAAGAACTTTGAAATGTAGAAAGATTACAGACACTAGCCAGGTGAGCAGATTGCTGCCTGGCTGTTCCAATGCTGAGATAACAGGGCTGACAGTCAGTAATTAGAAGGTAAGTGTCCTAGGGTGACTTTGTGATGCTTGTATCCCTAATCATCTATTCTGCTAATGTTGGATATTATGTCCTGTACCTTTAAGACTGGTTCTGAGAGCAAAGGGCGGGAAAGAAGCAGCGTGCAGTTTGTTTGTAGTAACTGCCTGATTCCTCTGCATTCTGGCTCCTGGACTGTGTTTGTCTGAAGCATGGACAGACAGCAGGACAGAGATCTCCTGTGCTTTTAGTTAGTTTAGCTAGCTGAGGCAGAGAAGTTCCCTGGACTGTTTTTTTCTTCTTTTTCTTGGGACTGTTTAAATCTGCTCTGGACTGAAAAACCCAGAAGAGCACCAGGAGCTCACACCTGTGGCCCACTGGGGCCCAGGACAGCATTTTCCAGCGCCAGAGGGACTGATAAGAGACTGAGCGAGCTGAGATAACCACAGCACGGACTTTCTGAGTTTGCCATCTCACTTCGGAACAAGAAGAGGTTTTATAGTTTCATATTCATTTTTTATGCTTGTGGGCACTTTGTTAAATAAATAATTTTTTCTACTTTTCTCTGAGGAGATTTTCTCCCAGACTGGTTGGGGGAGGGGCTGTTTGGATTTGCTTCCCAGAGGGACCCCTATTTGGAGGTTTCCTCCCAAATTTTCCCTAAACCAGGACAGTAAGGTAGTCAAAATCTGGAATCCTTTGCTAGAAACCAGAGAACTAAGAGAGGAACTGGAGGAGGCAGCAATGTGTGAGGGCAAGATATCCAATGTCCTGGTTCCAGACAGACAAGGTTAATTTTTGCAGTAGCCAGGAGGGAGCATGGCCAAGACCCAGAGGTTATTCTATACCACCTCATGCCATTTCCAGGGGGGAGGGGAAGGAAGTCTCTTCCGGGGAGAAGGGGTCTCTTCCAGTTGGGGTACCATGGCTGCGATCGAGTCAGGTCTGGCTCCATGGTTAGCATTTTCCATGTGAATCGCTCTCCCTTTTTTGTACACTTTTGTTAATTATGTTCTGTTACTGTTCATTTTCTTATATCTGTACTGGGTTTGCATGGCCAAGCTTTGGTAGTGGGGAGGGCTACAGGAGTGGCTTCTGTGAGAAGCTGCCAGAAGCTTCCTCCATTTCTGGCAGAGCCAACCCCTGGCAGCTCCAAAGACGAGTGTGCCACTGGCCAAGGCTGGGCCAATTAGAAATGGTGGTAATGCCTCTCTCAAAACATATTTAAGAAAAAAGAAAAAAAGGCGATTACACAAATGTAATTGCAAACAGGGAAAAGTGGGGTGAGAACATGTGAGAGGAACAACTCTGCAGACACCAAGGTCAGTGGAGAAGGAGGGGAGGAGCTGCTCCAGGCACCAGAGCTGAGATTCCTCTGCAGCTTGTGGTGAAGACCATGGTGATGTAGGCTGTCTCCCTGCAGCCCATGGAAATCCATGGGGATACAGAGATCCACCTGCAGCCTGTGGACGAGCCCCATGGTGGAGCAGGTGGATACCTGAGAGGAGGCTGTGACCCCATGGGAGGCCCATGGAGAGAGGAACGCCCACTGGAGCAGCCTGTCCTTGTAGGACTGCACCCCATGGAAGAGGGACTCATGCTGCAGCAGTTTGAGGGGGGCTGTTGGCTGTGGGATAGACTCATGTTGCAGTAGTTCACAGAGAACTGTTGCTTGTAAGGTGGACTTACATTGGAGAAGTTTGTGGAGAACTGTTTTCCGTGTGAGACACCCCATGGTGCAGCAGGGGGACAACTCCTCTCCCTGAGCAGCAGAAGAAACAACAGGTGATGAACTCACCATAATCCTCATTCCCTGTTTCCCTGCACTGCTGGGGGAGGAGGTAGAGCTGGGAAGGAGAGAGGGGTGTTTTTAAGGTTTTATTTTACTTCTCATTATCCTGCTCTGATTTTGTTGGCAATAAATTAAATTAATATCTCTAATTTGAGCCTGCTTTTCCCATTATGGTATTTGGTGAGGGATCTCTTCTGGTCCTTATCTCAACTCATGAACCCTTTGTTATATTTTCTCCCTGTCTGTGGGAATGGTGCCAAACACCCGGCATCCTAACCAAGATTAGAACAAGTGAATGTTAACCCTAAAGGCTCTGCTAATTTTTGTGTTTGCTAAGCATGCTGTGAAAAAACTATTTTGGTGGAAAAATCCACAGTATGAGTGTGTGACTTATTGAAAGCAATCACATGCATGGAATGCTTGAGACATGTTTTGTGTGTTACAAAATTATCAGAGGCCCTAGGGACCAATCAGAAGGTGGTGGTTTATCTGTAACGAAATTAAAATAAAAGGGAGCTTGCTTGGAAAAAAAGCAAATATCCACCCTGCAGTCCATGGAGGACTCTATGACAAAACAGGTGGATCAGCCCTTGTATCATGTTTGCATGGCCAGGTTTTGGTAGTGGGAGGGCTATAGAGGTGGCTTCTGTGAGAAGCTGCTGGAATCTTCCTCTATGCCAGATAGAGCCAATGCCAGCTGGCTCCAAGATGGATCTGCCATTGGCCAAGGCCAAGCCAATCAGCAATGGTATTAACGCCTCTGTGATAACATATTTAAGAAGGGGAAAAAGTTGCTGCCCAATGGCAACTTGTGAGGGAAAGAGGTGTGAGAATATATGAGAGAAAAAACAATACAGACACCAAAGTCAGTGAAGAAAGAGGGGAAGGAGATGCTTCAGGCACCAAAGCAGAGAATCCCCTGAAGCCTGTGGTGAAGACCATGGTGAGGCAGCTGTCTCCCTGCAGCCCATGGAGTTCCACAGTGGAGCAGAGATCCACCTACAGCCTGTGGAGGAGCCCATGCCAAAGCAGGTGAATGCGCGAAGGAGGCTGTGACCCTATGGTAGCCCGTGCAGAAGCAGAGTCCTGGCAGGATCTGTAAACCCATGGAGAGAGGAACTGACATTGGAGCAAGTTTGCTAGCAGGACTTGTGATCCTGTGGGGGATCCAAACTGGAGCAGCCTGTTCCTGAAGGACTGGATCCTGTGGAAAGGGTCCATGCTGGAGCAGTTAATGAAGAACTGTAGCCTGTTGGAAGGATTCACACTTGAGAAGTTTGTGGAGGACTGTCTCCTGTGGGAGAGACCTCACGCTGGAGCAGGAGAAGAATGTTGAATTGTCCCCTGAGGAGGAAGGAGTGGCAGAAACAACCTGTGATGAACTGACCCCAACCCCCATTCCCCATCCCCCATGCCACTGGGAGGCAGAGAACTCAGGAATTAAATTATGTCAAGGAAGAAGGAAGGGTTAGGGCAAGGTGTTTTTAGGATTTGGTTTTAATTTTTATTATGCTACTCTGATTTGATTGGTAATAAATTAAGTGTTTTTTTCCTAAGTCAAGTCTGTTTTGCCTGTGACAGTAATTGGAAAATGATGTCTCCCTGTCCTTAAACCAACCCATAAGCATTCTGTTATATTTTTCTCTCCCTTTTCAGTTGAGGAGGGGGAATGATAGAGCAGCTTTGGTGAGCACTTGGCATCCAGCCAGGATGAACCCATCACAGTTATCCATTTCTTCTTCATACAACTTGGATAGAGAATTATTAAAAATAACTTACTTCAGAAATTTTTCCTACTTCAAATGTGAATGGTTGCTACATAAAAAAATAATAATTATTATTTTCTGCCAGATTCATAAGCACAGAAGGAAATGACTACTGTAATTTTTTTTTGCTAGTGTTATTCTCAGATACTAGGCTAACATTGTGCTGCTAAAACTATTTGATTTTTTTCTTTTAATATTGGAGATGATCCCTGTGCTGGTTTTGACTGGGGTAGAATTAGTTTTCTTCCCAGTGGCTTGCATGGGGCTGTGTTTTGGATTTTTGCTGAACACAGGGTTGTGAGAAATGAAGCCCACTCCTCAGCTGAATTTTTAAAAATTTAATAAAAGACAATAGGAGACAAAATCAATAAAGCAAAAGTAACAGCACTGGGTGCATAGCCATAGCCAGAGGCACACCGTCTAACTATAGCAACTCTTCTTATACACCTTTTATATTGCATCAGTCAAATACATACTCATAAATGATTATACATATTCAAACATTTCTTCAAACTAGTTTACATGTTCCAGGAACTTTTTAGCATGGCTCCTCCTCTTGACACGGGGAAAGACTCTAAAACTCCGAGACAAAGTGAGTTTTAAAGTAGGTATGTGATTTATTCAGCACTGGGCACAATCCGGGATAGCTCCCAAAGGCATGCGAAGCCCCTCACTCACTTGCGTTTTCTTTTAACTTCTAGAATGTTACATATGCATCAAGTTTCGCAATACACCTATGCATATTCATTCCTTGGCTCCCCTCCTCTCCGATTCTTCTGCTAATCGTCTTATCAGTCCTTTGCGCCTTCGTAGTTGTCTCTGGTGGTCATCTCAGGGGTCTCAGAGATGAAGAAAAATAGTCTTCCTTGGAGATTAACTTCTGATCCTGCTGCCTTGTGCATGCCCACTGATCCTCTGGTCATAGTCCAAGATATAAGGCCAGTTTTATCTGGTTCCAGGGGCCCAAGGAGCCTCGTTATCTCAGTATCTCTGGTAATCTTGTATTCTTGTGTCCTATTTTGGTAAACATCCTCCCCTTATCAGACGTCCTTGCATTCCTCCTTGCTGTTCTTGCACATAGTCCTGTCCCTTCCCTTCTCAAGCAACTAATATGGTAGAAAGATCAGCAAATATTAAGCAATACACATCATCTGAATGCCTATTCTTAATCAATATCTTCTAATTTCTATTATTAATATCCTCTAGTTTCCAATCCCATGTTTCACTCTGATCTGCCGTTTTAGAGCATGAGCAGTAATCTTGGTTGCGGTTTTGAGGGTCATGTGTCACCCCTCACCATGGCCCCCTGTTCCATGGTTTCAGCAGGTGACAGTTGTTGATAGCTGAAGTGTCAGTAGCAGGGGTCCTCATCACGTCTGTTCCTCAAATGTTATCTAACCACACAGATGGTTTAGTTATTTCAAGTTAGCCACAAGTACTCTAAATCAACACCAGCTACTTCACAAATATGTCTGAGTTATTTTAATTATTGCCAGTTAGCTACAAAAATAAAGGCATTAGTTAATATTTCACAACTATAGCTACTTCTGCAAATGTTAACATTGTATTGTAATGCATAACACATAGCATCCACTTTAATATTTGCGAAAGCCAAAACTATAGCATGTGTTTATCACAAGGTTGATAATATAGAAATGTTTTTGTTATTGCTGAGCAGGGCTTGCATAGAGCCAAGGCCTTTGCTGTTTCTTATACTGCCATGCTGGTGAGGGGGCTGGGGATGCATGGGAGGTTGGGAGGATACACAGCCTGGACAAGTGACTCAAACTGACCAAAGGGATATTCTGGACAGTCATGAGTAACCCAAAATGTTATTGTATTCCATATATATCTGTGCTATGTCATATGACAAAAATTGTTGCTGTCTCTTTAAGACCCAGCATCCAGAAACAGAATCATGGAGGTCAGCATGTGCCAAGCTCTTTTTAAGGTCAGTCACTCAGACAGAAGCCTTTTGCCTCTTTCTCTTTCTTTCTCAATGGGAAAGCTGAGGCAGCACAAGGCAGACGCTGTCCTTTGTTTTCCTTTGGTTTTCCTTGGACTTTTGGAGCAGTTGTCAAGACCTTTTTAGCCCCAGTTGCCAGGGGAAACCCCCATTCCTGGAGTGGGGGAGGAAGTTGGAGTTGTTTTCTTTCCCTTTTCATTTTTGCTGCTGTCACCCGGAATGGGCGCCATGGCGCCACGCCAAGAAAAACAGAACGGCCACCACTCCATTCAGATGCCCCAGCCTGCTAGCAGTGCTCAGTCGAAGTGGGAGGACAGAGTCTGAGTCACCCCAGGTGGCTGTCTGCTGCTTTTGCCAAGGAGAAGACAAAGTCCCTCCATGAGTTCCAGCCGCACACCCAGTTCCAGCTGCTGGAGTTTTTTCAGCCACCTTTGTTGACGGAGCTGCCACTGAATTATTAAAAAAATATGGATATTGGTCTAATACCAATATCCAACTATGACAGACAAAGACTCCCTAACAGTTTAAAGTTAGAAAGTGTATGTTTATTACAACGCCAGGCAGCGTGCGGGATCGCTCCCAAATACACACGCGCAATTTACTGATGATCACAGGGTCTTTTTATGTACAGGATTATTGAATACCCAAAGCACAAATGCATATTCATAACTCTGGTACATCCCATTCCCCGCTTCGTATGGTAATTAGCCAAAAGCTATTGTTATATGTGTGTATTATAAAATTGGCTTTTCGCAAGATGTATGCTATATGATTAATAACATAGTAAGGATATAAAGATATAAGTTTATTTCTGCTATTGGTATGACTAGATATAAAGGGAGTAGTTGATGTAGCAGCTGCTTAAACTGTCTGGTTGGGATAACATCCAGTGAACATGTAAAGAAGACTCTGCTACTGATAACACCAACTATCAGCATCTACCACCCGCAGAAGGCACGGACCAAGGCCCAAGCTGGATGCGATAACAAGGACACAGCCACGAAACACGCATGCTCTAAAAAGGCGGACCCAAGGAGGGACCATGCAAAGCAGTTCCTGGAATATGGAAACTAGTTTATGGAATTTTATGAATATTCATATATCGATATAACGAAAAGGGTATTTAACAAGTATCCCTGAGAAGGCAAGGTGTGGACCTGGCTGAATGCCAAGTCACCCGGCTGGCCGTTCTTGGTTTTTTCTTATCTCCTAATTGTCTTAATTATTTTATTAAACATATTCCTTAAAATTTACTAAAAAGTGAACCTCGTTTTTCACAATTTGGGGACTCGTCCGGGATATACCTCATCCCTGAAACCCCAGGAAATCCAGAGGGAGGGAGGCGCCCCGCCTGGGTTTTTGGCGGCCCAAAACTTTGTTTTTCCTGGTGAGAATTGGGGATTGCAGGTAAACATCCAAAGAGACAAGCAAGGAGAAAGAAAAAAGCAAGTAAGGAAAAGGGAAAAGGCTCCCTAAAACTGCAGTATTTTTGCTCCATAAAAACCTCGTGCACGAAGAACCTGAGGAAGAAAATGGTTGTGAGTATTTCTCAGGGGAGCGGGTTAAAAGGGGGGTCTGCGTGGTGTGTGAATGGGACATTGGCTGAGTACTCCAGACTGGTGAAGTGAGTGTGGTGTGGCTTCTCATGCTGTTCGTTATCTCACTAGGGAAACGGCCAGCACAGAGGTGAAGCAAAAGATAAAAAGTGTGAATGTGACCCCCGGGTGATTGGGACGGGATCCCAGAGGAAAGAGGGATTGTAAAAAACCCCAGGTGGCTGAGATGGTCCCAGGGAGGGGTTGGACCCCTCAAGGGAGCCGATAGTTTTCCTATACAACCCACTGGGAAAACGGGATACTGGAGGGGGGAAACGTTTGAACCCCCTGGTCTGGGACGGGGTCCCAGGAAAAGGGGTTGGACCCCTTAAAGGAAGAGAGCAAAGGACACCTAGACTTGCTGCTGAATTAAAAGGGTTATGTAAGACCCAAGAGCATTTAGGGTTTGGCCAAATATAGGTATTTTGGGGTTTTTGCCAGATTGAGGATAGAAACACAAAAAAGCCTTGCAGGTGTAAGGTCCAAGACACCTGGGCTTTGGAAAAGGCTGCCAGGTTGAGGAATACTAAAGGCTTGAAAAGTGTGATAATCTAAGAACATCTGGGGGTTAGTCAAATACCTATGAGTAAAAACTAACAATTTTTTTTTTTTTTAAAAAGGGTACCAATCTTTTTGTGTTGTCTTTGTGTAAGTGGAAGTAAGTGCAGCTGAAGAGGTGTGCTTGTTGTGGAGTTTATTTGTGTTAAAGAAGTGAATTGTTGAAACGGTTAAAATGTCTGAATGGAAAAGGGGGAACTGCAAGGGAATTAATGAAGAATTCAGGTTCAAGAGGGCTGTCTAAAAAGAAGATTGGTGCAGTTTTGCAGATTAATGGGGAAATTCATTTTGAAGAGTTTTTATTGTCGTTGTTATTGTTGTTCTTGAGTGAATGTATGTGTAATATAGACTGCTGAAGTAAAATAGGAGTTTTTGTTTTGAAAGATGGAGTATGCAGCACATGGTGCTGTGCTGCTGAGCTGATGAGTTTTCTGTGCCTCGGGGGAAAAAGGGAGGGGATGGTGTTCGGGCTGTTGGATGGCAAAGAGGAGACCAGGCAGTGACTGGACGGAATCCTGAAGGTGGGACAGAAGCTTGGAGAGTCTTATGTTAGAGGTCTTGAAAGGTTTTTTGAGAATTTTGGAAATTCTTAGAGGTCTTAGAAGTTGTTTTTGTTTGGTTTGGTTTTTGGTTTTTTGGGAGTGCATTGAAATTGCCTAAAGAGATAGCTATAAGACATCAAATGCTGGGGGGTGACCTCAGAAGTAGGAAGAAATAGTTTTAATGAAACAGGAGATTGGAGTCAAAAGAGTTGTGAGAGTTCTGGTGTTTGATAAGAAGGAATTAGAAGAAGAAGGAATTATGGATGAAATTAGATCTTTTGTTATTGGGAATTTTTTAAACAAAATTTATGCTCAAATGCCATGAGTAAAATGTATGTTGGGAATCCAGATGCAACCCAGATTGGAACCTGAAAGTAACACCCTATGAGATAATGTTTAAATTATGAAATAAAGAGAAATTAATGTTAAGAGGGTATAGCTTTACAATTGCAAATATGGGAGAGGAAGTTCTTTAACCCCATAGTGGGAAGATGCTTTTTCAGGTATTGCAGGCAACTGAAGCTGCGGTATGGCTGAAAAACTAAAGCTGCAAGTTTTGAATCAACGTCAGCAAAATCAAGAGACCGGTGTGAGAACCCAAGAATGAACTGTAGCATCTAAACCAGGTGATACAAAGTTGAATTTTAAACAGAGCTGAGTGGTCATGAACTGGAAAAGACTCAAGTAAATTTGGAAGTTTTGGACAAAAGACTTTCTCTGTTTTACTTCTCTGCATAACACCTAAAAATCAGTCTGGTCTGTCAAATGCTACCTCTGTTTCTTCACAGCTACAAAGGAAATGGACTTTCAAGTAATTCTAGTGTGGGGAATTAAAATTGAAATATGTAATATTGTTTTTTTTAAAGTGTTTATGTCACTCCACTGTATAATATTGCAGGTACATGAAAATCTCAAGAAGAAGATGGGCTCCATATCCCTAACATTTTGGCTAATTTATTTTAGGTTTTATATCTTACAGAACAAACAATATGTTTTTGCCTCTTTTATTTTTCCTATTTTTGTGTGTGTTTAAGGTACTTCTTTCATACTAACTTAAAGACATTTTATTACTTATTAATCTGTTTTGTTTAAAGAAGGAGGGCAGAGAAGAGCGCCTATGTGAAATACCAAGAGGATATGTTAGTGCTCACAAAATATAGGGTGAACTACTACCCGGCAGAGTGGGAACTAAGGAAAGAGTTTTCAACTAAACTGGTACTGTGTCAAAGTTAATACAGTAGCTGTGATTCCTTTGTGTACACACACAAACATACAGATATTTGTAACCAATACAGGACATTCTTCAGTTACGCTGGCAGCGTTGTCCCCACAAAAAGGTACAGATAATTACTGATAAAAATCTAGTTCTGTCAGGTTTATTCTCAAGAGCAAATTTTTCTTCTACTATTTAGAAGTCATGAGAAGGGATATAAAGATTTGCTCTTCAAGTGGGTAGATCAAAAATAATTTAAGGTACTAATAATATAACTTTATAAGGTGGAAAAACTTTGTCATTCGCCTCTTAGACAGAGGTTGAGATGTAGGTATTGGTTGAGAAGGTTTTTTTTTGTTTTTTTTCTTTTTCTATGGACAGTTCTTTGTGTGTCTTTGTTAAGAAACTTTTGAAGGTGTTTTGGTTTTCTTTTTTTTTATATAAGAAGATGTCAGATTTTCTTGTGGAATATAAGGAGAGATAGTATGAATGACAAGATACTTGCTGCTTGGAAATATTATTGTGGTATATGCAAAATTTTTCTAGTAGTTTCATTTATTTCCCTGCTTGATAAGTTACTATGAATTTTGCAGAAACTGTTTTGGAAGGTTTTTTTTCTTAGTTTTCCAGCTGGCTGCAGATGAGACCTAGCTCACAAAACTGGTGGTGTTAATTGTCAAAGGGGGTTCTTATCAAAGTTTCTAAGGAGTATCTAATCTTTCAAATCAATGCATGTCAAATTGAGTGAGTGTGTTTGCCTTAGATAGAAATAAATCCTATAGTGTATGTACCTTTCTAAGTTCTCCTAAATAGTGAAGGAAAATCTTCTAGAATAGCAAGAATTCATTGTCTTCCTGCCCTAAGAATAGGCTGAGCAGAGGATCGGCCCACCAGAAACCTTCAATATGATAAAACTCTAACATCAGAAGGGGTAAAAGACGTTTCTGTTGTTTTTTTTTGTTTTGTTTTGTTTTTTCTTTCTCTCTGTAGTTTAAGTTATTTTTTAGTAGATTTTTTCTCTCTCAATTTCTTTTTAACCTGTCCCTCAATCCTAGTTACAGTTAAAAGGTGGAAGCTTTCAAAAATTAAATGGTAGCAGAAGTGATTCCTCAGAGAGGAAGATGACACCCTAATTTCAGTAAAATGATCATGCGAAAAAGTCACAGTACATGGAATAGCTGAAGTAAAGATGCAGTTTTACTCGAAGTACAGCTCTGGCCAGCATAATTAATTGTCAGTTCTAAAAAGGCTTTGCAGCTGGCCTTTGGATTAAAAGACTTTACTGCTTTTTAGTAATGCATGTGTACATATATCCCAGTAAATGGGGATTACCAGTGCCTGTTGAATGGGAAATACCTGAGGAACAGTGGAATTTGTCTGAAAACTAACAAACAAACAAACAAACAAAAAGAATTGACAAGGAAATAGAGGGCAAGACTGGGTTGGCCGCTGTACTTGCCACCAAGAAGATCATATACTCCTGCTGTGGGTAGCAACCCCATAGGCATGGAGGGTGGAGGTATAAGCCATACCAGACCTCTGTTATTCCTTCTTCTGTCACTCATTCTTTGTCTTTTGCCTTATAGGATATTGGCAAAATCATGCTACAGATACTATTGAAAGTTCTATATGAAAAGACACCGAGGTTCCTTTCCTATTACACATACCTGTATCGACAGTCACTGTTATAACCCATCTAAATTAGATAGTTGTATTCATAATTGGGAAAATATTAAATTGTGGAAAACTTAAGGACCAATGGTGACTGGTTGGAAAGTAAGTGTCTATAAGAGGAAATAATGGAAGCTAGAAAACAAGAAATATGGCTCAAAGCCAAATGAATTATAAAAAGAAGAGGTGGGGTTTGTTATATGTGTGTATTATAAAATTGGCTTTTCGCAAGATGTATGCTATATGATTAATAACATAGTAAGGATATAAAGATATAAGTTTATTTCTGCTATTGGTATGACTAGATATAAAGGGAGTAGTTGATGTAGCAGCTGCTTAAACTGTCTGGTTGGGATAACATCCAGTGAACATGTAAAGAAGACTCTGCTACTGATAACACCAACTATCAGCATCTACCACCCGCAGAAGGCACGGACCAAGGCCCAAGCTGGATGCGATAACAAGGACACAGCCACGAAACACGCATGCTCTAAAAAGGCGGACCCAAGGAGGGACCATGCAAAGCAGTTCCTGGAATATGGAAACTAGTTTATGGAATTTTATGAATATTCATATATCGATATAACGAAAAGGGTATTTAACAAGTATCCCTGAGAAGGCAAGGTGTGGACCTGGCTGAATGCCAAGTCACCCGGCTGGCCGTTCTTGGTTTTTTCTTATCTCCTAATTGTCTTAATTATTTTATTAAACATATTCCTTAAAATTTACTAAAAAGTGAACCTCGTTTTTCACACTATTAAGCATGCGTCGTTTGTTCTTTGAAATGGGTCAGTGGTCCTTTTTTATGGGGCTGAGTCCCAAAATGATGAAGTAAGATGGTCTTCCTCACTTTGACTTTTTAACCTTTTAGTGTTGCATGGCAACTGAATCCTGTTTTTCCAGGACTGTTTGGTTTATGATTGTATTGTATTGTATTCTTGGAGTCTATTGATTAGTCAGAATGCACAAACATAGTCTGACAGGCTTCATGATTTATCAGTTCCTTCAATCTGGCTTCTGTTAACAAAAGGGAAGCTTATCTATCTTACCTCAGCAATATCTAGTTTAAAGTCCATAATTCTTCTAAATTAATGCTTCACCACCACCAGAGAGGTAAGAGGGGCATCTGGCTGATTTTGGAGCCCAGGTTTTCTTTTTGTTTTGTCCTTGTTCCCTGTTCTCTTTTATTTGAGGGGAAGAGGGAGTTCTTGTAATCGTGAAGGTTTAGTTGCTGTGTTGTTTTTGTTCTTTGTTGTCTCCACACGCGGTTGTCTGTGGAGGCCACTGTGGGGATTCACGAGAGTAAGACAGACTTAATTAGCATATCTAGTCTGGTGACTAGGATGCCCTGGAAAGAACAAACAGAACTTTGAGCTCATGAGAAGATGGGATTAGAAATCTGCTCAAGAGAAGAAGATTCAATCAACCCCCTACATGGATATGTTGAAAAATGTATGAGTTGTTTGTATGATCTTTTAACCTAATTATTGTAGTAGAAATTATTAACCTTACTGAAATGGTATATAAGTTCTTGGAAAACCTGAGTAAAATCGGATTCTGATCATGGTCGGTCTCCCCGTCTCTCCTTCAATCGCCGATAGGCCACCATCTTGGGGGAGGTGTTACTCCACCGTTTTGTTTTTCTTGGTTACTGAGAGATTCAGCACCTTTGTAACCGGTGATTATCACTGTTATTTTTTGCCTGTTGCTGTTTCTTTCTTTTTTTTAGTAAACTGATATTATTTCACTTATACCTACTTGCATTCGTCTCTCCTTATGGGTAAAAAAGGAGGGGTTAGAACTAAAAGGGGAGGTAACTTATTTTGGAGTGTCTGCCCCTTAAGTTGTCTTAAACCAAATCAAATACCATATGGCTCAGTATATAAAGCGTGGGGGGAGGGGATGTTAGGAGTGATGGCATTTGTCTTTCCAAGTCACTGTTGCACGTGATGGGGCCTTGCTCCCCTGGAGATGGCTGAACACCTGCCAGCCCATGGGAAGCAGGGAATTAATTCTTTGCTTTTCTTTGCTTATGTGGACAACTTTTGCTTTCCCTATTAAAATTTTTCTCAACCCATGAGTTTTTAAGCTTTTACCCATCCAATTATCTCCCCAGTCTTGCAGGTGGGGGAGTGAGCAAGTGGCTGTGTGGGGCTTGGTTGCTGGCTGGGGTGAAACTACTACAATCCCAAACTATACCACTGAATACAATTACCCTTCCTTTTAGGAAGCTGAGCTTTGTATAAAAATGTTTTGAATTCTCTCTTGGTTCTATTTGTGTTTTGCATATAACACAGAGAAATGCCAAAGAAAAAGAAAACCTTTTTTAAAACAGTATTAAAATATTCATTTCTTTAAAATATTCCAGTTTGTGGGGAACAGGTGTCAAAGAATATCTGTGCTCCCTAAATTATGCTGAGAAACTATAGAGTTCCTCAGTACCTAGTGAAGAGTTGCATTCAGCAATTAATGAGCTCTGTGCTCTTGGCAGGAAAATTTGTGGCGTTGAAGGTATTTCCTAATAAAATAAGTCAGGGAAGCTCTAGACCAGGAACAGACAGCATTCCTGTGAAGTGTAATTTTCTTAATTGGTAATGAAAAGAAACATAAGACTTTGGGATGTCAGTCAGTGGGGCAAGAATAAGTGAATAATTCTGAATTATATTAATTAGAATGTTGCCCAATTACTCTCTCAGATGGTACAAAATAAAAACCTGAAATTGAGGTCTTTTTTTTAAACACAATTCATTTCTCAGAAATGGATGAAGAAATAATCAGAGTCATTACTTTATCTGTAAAAATCAAACTGTGCTAACCTGCTACTCTTAGAACCTTTTGTTTCTCTTCCCTTTATAAAATAATGTGTCTAAAAAGGTATGCTTAGTCTAGCATACCTTTATAACATACATTTAGAACATTGCAAGTAAATCCATGCAGTATCATAGAATCACTGAGGCTGGAAAAGACCTCTAAGGTCATAGTGTCTGTCCATTAATCCAGCATTGTCAAGTCCACCACTTAACCATGTCTTCAAGCATCATATCCACACATTTTTTGAACACTTCAAGGGACAATGGATTCTACCACATCCCTGGTCAGCCTGTTCCAATGCTACACCACAGGGAAGCAATTTTCCTTAATATCGAATCTAAACCTCCCCTGGTGCAACTTCAGGCCATTTCCTCCTGTTCTATCACTTGTTATTTGAGAGAAGAGACCAACCTCCACCTCACTGAAGCCTCCTTTAAGGTAGTTGTAGAGAGCAATAAGGTCCCTCCTGACCCTCCTTTTCTCTAGGCTAAACAACCCCTGTTCCTTCAGCCATTCCCTATAAGACTTGTGCTACAGACCCTTCACCAGCTTTGTTGTCCTTCTCTGGACATGCTCCAGCACCTCAATGTCCTTCTTGTGGTGAGGGGCCCAGAACTGGATACAGGATTCGAGGTGTGGCCTAACCAGTGCAGAGTACAGAGGAATAATCACTGTCCAGGTCCTGGTAGCCACATTATTTCTGATATAGGTCTGGATGCCATTTGCCTTCTTGGCCACCTGGGCACATGCTGGCTCATGTTCAGCAGCTGTCAACCAGCACCCTCAGGTCCATTTCTTCTGGGCCGCTTTCCATTCACTCTGCCCCAAGCCTGAAGCACTGCAGGGGGTTGTTGTGATCCAAGTGCAGGACCCAGCACTTGGCCTTGTTGAACCTCATACAATTGGCTTCAGCCCATTGATCCAACCTGTCCAGATCCCTCTGCAGAGCCTTCCTACCTTCCAGCAGATCAACATCAACTTTCTGTCATCTATAGACTTATTGAGGGTATACTTGATCCCCTCATTCAGATCATTGATTAAAATATTAACCAGGACTGGCCTCAATGCTGAGCCCTGGGGAACACCACTAGTGACCAACTTCCAGATGAATTTAACTCCATTCCCCACCACTCTCTGGGCCTGGCCATCCAGTCTATTTTCCATCAAGCCAACAGTGTACCCATCTAAGCTATGAACAGCCAGTTTCTCCAGGAGAATGCTGTGGGAGACAGTGCTAAAGCTTTCCTAAAGTCCAAGTAGATAACACCCACAGCCTTTCCCTTATCCAGTACATGGGTTGCCCTGTCTTAGAAGATCAGGTTGGTCAAGTAGGACCTGTGTTTCATAAACTCATGCTGGCTGGATCTAATGCCCTAGTTGTCCTGCATGTGCTCTGTGATCGCATTCAAGATGATTTATTCCGTAACCCTCCCTGGCACTGAAGTCAGGCTGACAGTCCTGTAGTTCCTTGGATCCTCCTTCTGGCCCTTCTTATAGATGGACATCATGTTTGCTAATTTCCAGTGTTCTGGGACCTCCTCACTGTTGTGGTTTAGGAATGGCATTCCCCAATTTACTGCCCCCTCCCCACATAAGGCCCGAATAAAAGGACTTTACAGTGGTTTATGTACTCTGGGTTAAATGCATGGGAGAAATATCGACCAGATATTCTCCAGAGGTCAAAACAACACAAAGGTTTACTGGTAAACTATAGAAAATCAGGGAACTTTAGCAAAAGATTTAGTACAACATCCAATCAACATAAAACTCTCCTCACAGCATTAATTTGACCCATTCAACTTAGCAAACTTTAAGTTACTCAAAATATTCCAAGAAGAAGGAATTAGAAGGATAGAAAGACAGAAAATATATAGAAAAGTACATATATAGCTACCAAATCCTGGATTCCAGCAGTGTCCAGATAGAAACACCAAGAGGGGGTAGGGTAAAGACGTGCTGGCCTCCTGCCTGGCCTTAAATACCCCTTGGACTCCCTGAGCCCTTCCCCTAGGTAGGACTTGTGATCATTCAGCCACTCAGGAGCTGCATTAGGGGAGAGTGGAACACTGCTTCCAGTGTGTCAATGATTGGCAGCTCTGCCAGGGTAGGATACAGGGTCTAGGTGGGTTCACTGTCTCTCCAGGGCAAGGACTGAACCTGTCCCCTCCCCCATACACATGCATCCCAGAATGTCTTGAGACATCAATCCTTCCAGGCTCTGAGACCACCCGAGACTCCAAAATCACATGCTGCTCACTCGCTTCCCCTCCCCCCTCTTCTGCCTGTGAGTGGTCTGGGAGGAGAATTGGAGGAGCAAAAGGCAGAGATCATGGGTTGAGATAAGAATGTTACGGATTTCCTCAGGAAAGGAGGGCATGATGTGTATTTAGACCTTCTTGAACTACCCTAACTGAGGCCTAACTGAGGCCTAACTGAGGCCTGGTTGAGGCCTAGCTGAGGCCTAGTTGGGGCCCAAGGCCTGTGACACAGCAAAAAATTCTCAGTTAGCCGTGGCACAGTTAGAATTAGATATTAAGGTGTTTGGAAAAGATAATAGAGTGTTGAAAGTCATTGAATAGAATTCTTAGTATGCAGGTGTTAGCCACCTTAAGGGTAAACCAAACAATGTGTGTTTACATTTTTTCCTCTGCTGTGTGTCAATGAAAAAGTTGTTACATGTATAAACAATGTAGAATAGTATATAAGTTGCTGCACTGCATGTAATAAACGGACTTCGTAGGATTAACCATATTCGTCGTATCTACGACTGTCTCAGTCCAACCCTCTCTTATTATCGGTATCCCTGGCTTCATAATGGCGCCCAAGGACAGGGACCGTTTTGCTTAGATGCGTTTGTTTGCTTAGATGCAGAAAATCGTCTAGACGCGCAGCGATGCCGAACCCTCGCCCCCCACCCCGCAGGGGAGACGCAGGCTCCACAGCACCTGGCAACCACAGCATCCATGGCAATGACAGCAGCAATGGCTGCGCCTGCAGAGACACCAGCGTGGTCGCGCAACCCCGATCCAACAAAATATCCTCTCCCTCCTGATCCTGATTCAAACTCAGAAACTGCAAACAATCAAGTTGCTGCTTTTGCAGCTCATGACAAACAGCATGTCATTCCTGCCCAACCCGAACAGCATTCATCTGAATTGCATCAAACCATTTCTAAATTCACTCAATTGTCACCTTATCAAAACCAACAAGAGCAACAAACAACTGCAAACTCTCAAATTAAAACCCAGAAAGACCTTCCATCTCCACCAGCACCTGTTTCTTCAGTTTCAATGCCAGCTTTGACAACAAATCCTATTGATGAATGCCGAGCTGCTCTCGCAAAGGCAGCACTCAAGGATGGAGATTGGGAGGCTGCAAATGCCCGATCCTGTCCTGTTTTAATTGTAAATGGGCAGGCCAGGTGGGAGCCTTGTGAGTGGAAAATCTTACAAAAAGCTAAAGAGACTGTCGCAACATATGGACTTAGATCAGAAGCAGCAAAAAACATTATTCAGTACATTTACACTGCTGACCTTCTTTGCCCAGCTGACTGTTCTGGCATTGCATCATTGCTTCTCACACCATCGCAGCTTCTCATTTTTGAGCGAGAATGGAAGCGCCTGGCTGCAGAAGAAGCCAGCAAGCATCGACAAGTAGGTGATCCACTTTATGCAGTCCAGGCCGACATGCTAACTGGGCATGGAGCATACGCTTCATCCGCTGTGCAGCTCACCTACCCTATTGAAATGCATCAATTGCCTCAGTCGTTAGCTCTCAAAGCCATGCCGCTTGTTCCAGATAAGAAGAAATCACCACTTTACTGTAAAACAGGGAGCCACTGAACCCTATGGACAATTTATAGACAGATTGGCAACTGCTTTGAAAGATGCAACAGAGCTAACAACAAGTTTGCAAGATCAGCTGTTTCGTACCTTAGCTTTTGAAAATGCCAATTCACACACCAGAACCATTCTAGCCACACTTCCTCAAGGAAGTCCTGTTGATGAACGGTTAGTAAGAGCAACTCGAGCAGAACAAAGTAATCAAAATGCAGCATTCATGGCAACCATGAGCGATGCAATCAAACATCAGGGAAACGTTATTGTTGCTGCTCTGACAAATAATAAATCCAAGAACAAAGCTTCAAGTCATGGCAAATCAAATAATGTAACTTGCTACCGATGTGGCAGAACCGGTCATGTTAGACAGTTATGTCGAAGGCCTGTGTGGTGCCAGCAGTTTCACCGTGACAGCCATGTCACTGAGGTTTGCCGGAAGTCAGGAAACTTCAAGCACAGCGCATCATGGCACTGCGCGAAGACACAAGTCAATGCCCTGACCCAGAGGACTCTGCCAATGGATTTTTAGTTAAAAACAAACCTGCCACATGGGGAAGTCTTGGTGTGGATGTAGAAACAACTGCAGAAGTCACTTTACAAGATAAAGAAGTTGCAATGATTCCCACCAATGTTTGTGGCCCAATGTACAGTGTCATGTCTCTCATTGGAGGTTTGCTCCTTGGCAGATCTTCCACGAGCAAACAAGGTGTGATTGTAATCCCAGGAATCATCGATGCAGATTTTACTGGACAAGTTCAAATTTTAGCTTATGCTTTGCAACCACCTGTGACAATTCCAAAAGGCAGCAAAATTGCTCAAATCATAGCTTTTGGAAATGTTCTGCCACATTGCCAACATCCAAAAGAACCACATGAAAAATCACAGAATGAATAGAAGCTTTGGCTCTACTGGCCATGATGTTTTCTTCACTTTGGACTTAAAAGATCGTCCAATCAGAATTGTGTGTTTGCAGCATGGATCTCATAGATTCAAGCTAAAGCTACTCCTAGACACAGGATCTGATGTTTCGATTCTGAACCAGTGGTTTTGGCCTTCAGATTGGCCTTGGCAGGCTTCAACCAGCCACGTCATCGGAGTTGGTGGAATAAGAATTTCTGCGATCAGCGCAGATCCAATTTGCATTAGTCTCAAAAACGGTCGAGTTGTTACAGCATGACTGTATGTCATGCCTTTGCCTGTCAAGCTTGCAGGACTGTTGGGCAGAGATGTGTTGTCCCAGCTTGGTTTGGTTTTAACCACAGATCAGCATTTTTACTAATGGCCACTGCAGAGCAGCCACCCATTTTAAAAATCACTTGGTTAACCAATAACCCTGGCCCATGACTAAAAGAAGGCTGCAAATTGCAAATCAGCTGATTCAAGAACAACTTGATGCTGGACACATTCAACCATCTGTCAGCCCATGGAACACTCCAATCTTTGTCATCCCGAAAAAATCAGGCAAATGGAGACTGTTGCATGACCTGCGAAAAGTCAATGAGCAGATGCAGGCCATGAGTGCCTTGCAACCTGGCCTGCCAGCACCAACCATGATACCGCAAGGGTGGAGCATTGTTGTAATTGATTTAAAAGACTGTTTCTTTACCATTCCACTCCGCCCACAGGACACTCAGCACTTTGCTTTTACAGTGCCATAAATTAATAGAGCTGCTCCAACAAAAAGATATGAGTGGGTTGTTTTACCACAAGGTATGAGAAATTCACCATGTATGTGTGTTCTGGGTTGACGGTGCCTCCTATCCCATATCGTGGCATTGTTATGTCTAACAGCTGCGCCCCTTTGGGCGGGGGACTGCCGCTTTTGCTGCAGGCTTTTGGCTGCTCTGGCTTAACTTTTGCTGATTGGCTTTTTGCTGCTCAGCTTGCCACTTTGTTTGCTCTTTTTCTCTTTCTGCTGCCTCTATTTGTTTTTTTCTTTCCCTCACCCTTCCGCCCCCCCCCTTAAAGATTTGGACCAGCACCGGACCTGACCTGACCTGAAAAGTCCGAGGATCTCCGGAGCCCGCAAAAGAAGCTCTGCACCCTCCCCCTCACAGTAACCTGAGCTTTTTTCCCCCCTTTTCCCTTGTGTTGGGGTGTGGGTTTTTTTCATTTGTTAATGAACCGGTTTTTTCCACTTTGTTCAAGAAATTGCTTCCCAAACCCAGGGCTGGGGGAGGGATGGTAGAAATTTTGTTATTAGAGGATTCCATTGGAGGTTCTCCCCTAATTTGTCCTAAACCAAGACACTTTTTGGTGCGTTGGCTGGGAAACCGAGTCAAAGTGGAAAAAACCTTAATAATAATATTGGTGGTTCTAATTGTTTTGTGGGTGTATCGGGATGTTTTTTTCTGGACTCATAATGGCATTCAGGGTGAAAGCCTGCCAATATTTCTGGTCCCTAGGGTTTTTTGAGGTTTTACTACCTCTGTGGTATCTAGGGTTATTTCCTTACCCAGAGATAGCTTTGGTATTTCTCCTTATATGTAATTTGTGTAGCCGTGGGGCACTAACCAGAATATTCATTGGGCTGGGCTTGTTTGTGATGGTTTACAAGAAGGCTGTAAATATGCTTGATGGCTCGTTGTTATGGTTGGGCACTCAGTTTGTTAGGGGAGAAGCAGGGGAAGAGTTTTTTCAGCCTCTGTTTTCCCTCTTCTCCTTTGAATTGTTTATATCTCTATTAGAAAATATTCACTTTCCCCTGAGTGTCAAAGAGACCATCTTTCTGGCATTTAATTTAGTAAGTGTTCTCTATACTGTCTGCAGTTTATATAAAATGAAAGCTGAGATTTCCAAAGGGGCCAATGAGACTTCTGATTTAGGGGCAAAGCCAAGTAGGAGAAATCTTGAGTGGAGTGGGAAATGGGAAGATATGGGCCAAATTTTAAAGGAATTCTCTGATCCTATAGTCTGGGACTTCCCATCTGAACAAATTCAGAACCCAGCTGAGGTGGCAAAGTACTTGAAAGAGAAGTGCCATGGTAATACTAAAGAGAAAAGGATTATTGCAGTGAGCTGGGCCCTGGCATATGTTTATCGTACTCTGCTAGATACTGAAGGGCAGCAGATAGAAGAAAGGGAACAGGGAGATAAATTAGTTACCATCCCAGTCACTCAGGCTGCAGCTAATATCCCAGGCTTCAGGTCAGTAGCTGAATCAGACAGTAGGCCTCAACCAAGGGCTGTTGCTGCTAATACAAGAGGCGAAAAGGGTACAACTAAGACCGATCGCAAGGTGGAGGATGATGATGATAATCCAGGAGAAGGACCTTCACCAAAATCAGAAACCACATCGAGGGGTGTAGGTTCTGGAGCCAATATTGATTCCTTTTCCCTAAAGGACCTTTGAGGCCTAAGAAAGGATTACAGGCGACAACCTGATGAATCTATAATAAGTTGGTTAGTCCGCCTCTGGGATGCTGCAGGGGAGGCTACAGTTCTGGATGGCACTGAAGCGAGGCATTTGGGATCTCTGTCACTTGATCCTGTCATCGACCAGGGCATGATGAGGGAGGCTAGCCCTCACAGCCTCTGGGAATGGATTCTGGACGGTGTAGCACAAAGATACCTGTGTACAGATGACCTTTATTTGCAGCAGACACAGTGGAGGACCATAGAACAGGGGATCCAACGTCTGAGAGAGATGGCGGTAGCAGAGCTCATTTTTTCAGATGATATAACAACTAAGAATCCAGACCTGGTAGCATGTACACCTGTAATGTGGAGAAAACTTGTGCGACTTGGGCAACCTGAATACGCTTCTGCTCTAGCAATAATGAAGCAAGAGGAGACATATGAGACTGTGCTCAATATGGCAAAAAACCTTCGAGCATATGCTGACGCTGTCCATGGCCCAACTCATGCCAGAATTGCAGCTGTAGAAACACGACTGCAGAAATTAGAGGACAAAATAGAGGAGAATCATAAGAAACTCAAGGAAGAGATTAAGGAGGACTTCCTCCAAATCTCGGCTGTGCAAATTAGAGGCCCTGGTATCCAACGCAGGCGCTCCTTTGATGAGGAGAGAAGGTACACCCCACGAGCTGAGTTGTGGTTCTTCCTGCATGAATCTGGAGAGAACATGAGGAGATGGGATAGAAAGCCCACTGCTGCTCTGGCACAATGGATACATAATTTGAAGGAAGGTAGGATTCAAAAAGGAAGTCTCACTAAACAGAGAGCAACTCCAGTTGTTCGCAGCCAGGATGTCAAGTATGATGATAGTGATGACATGTTCGATCCCCTTGAAGGAACCTCTAAGACATATACCCCAGGGAAGAAGGATAATCATGCTTAGAGGGGCCCTGCCTCTAGCCAGGTAGAGGTTAGGGAAAATCGTGTGTTTTGGACTGTGTGGGTTCGTTGGCCTGGCACATTGAAGCCACAAGACTATAAGGCTATGGTTGACACTGGCTCGCAGTGTACATTAATCCCATCGAGATATGTAGGGGCAGAATCGGTTTCTATTGCTAGTGTGACCGGAGGATCACAGGACTATACGTTGGTGGAAGCAGATGTGAGCTTGACTGAGTGGAAGAAACACCCTATTGCGACTGGCCCAGAGGCCCCATGCATCTTGGGCATAGATTACCTCCAAAGTGGGTATTTTAAAGACCCGAAAGGGTTCAGGTGGGCCTTTGGAGTAGCAACTGTGATGGCAGAAAGCATTCGACAGTTGAACACCTTGCCTGGACTGTCCGAGAACCCGATCACAGTAGGACTTTTGAAGGGAGAAGAACAAATGGTACCAATTGCCACTTCAATAGTGCATTGTCGACAATATAGAACCACTCGAGATGCTGTGATCCCCATCCACAAGGTGATTCGAGAGCTGGAGAGCCAAGGGGTGGTCAGCAAAACCCACTCACCCTTTAACAGCCCCATCTGGCCGGTGTGAAAATCTGAAGGAGAATGGAAATTGACTGTGGATTATCGTGCCTTGAATGAAGTGACTCCACCTCTGAGCGTGGCCGTACCAGACATGCTGGAACTGCAATACGAACTAGAGTCCAAGGCAGCAAAGTGGTACGCCACTATCAACATAGCCAACGCATTTTTCTCTATTCCTCTGGCAGCAGAATGCCGGCCTCAGTTTGCCTTTACATGGAGGGTGTTGGAGTCCAGGGCATCCCTCTGGGCGCCCTGGGAAGTCACAGACCTCAGTAGAGAGGCCTGGGACCCAAGAAAGAGGGTCTGGGGTCTGTGCAGGGGGGTTTGCCTGGCACAGAGCCCAGGAAGACACAGTCTTTGATCTTGGTCCATGAGAAAAACATCTAACACAGAGAAGAATTGCAAGTCACAAAGGTGTTACTGAGAGTAGTGTAGTTATCACTGTGCAGAAGATTTTGTAGTTATGGATTTTTAGAATGTAGATGCAAAGGGACAAGATGGAGATTTTAGGGCGGTGCCCTGGGTTCTTCTTCTTCTCCCTTGGCATCCATCTTCTGCAGTGACGTGGGCACAAAGTAGTTTCAGTGGATTGGATCAAAGTAGACATGACCCTGTTAGTATAGGTGATAGACATTGGCATAGAATTGTAAACAATGGGTACGTAGTTATCTGTATAAGAGGTAGCGACCTCCCATCACAGGGGGGAGTCGCCTTGTGTCCGAGCTGCAGTGGACATCATGGCCGGACACAGGGGAAGGGGAGTCGCCTCGTGTCCAGGCTGCTGAGAACACCATGGCCGGACACAGGAAAGGAGTCACCTCGTGTCCAGGCTGCTGTGAACATCTTGCCTGGACACAGAGAATTGTAAGATAAGAACTAATAAACAACGCGAGAAACCAGAAAACCAAGACCTTGAGACTCCTCATCATTCTCGCGCCGAACACCGAGCACCGAGCTCAGCACAGAACACAGAGACACAGAGTCAGACAGCAGACCCTAAATCCTTCAGAGGTCAAGAGGGAAAATCACTCCCTTCGTGCCCACACGAACCACCAGCCAGCTTTGGAATCTCGGGTGAGAAACAACCAGATTAAAACCCCGACAACTGGCGTCCCTGGGTGGGCCCGAATGGGCATGAACGGGCATGAACAGGCACGAATGGACACCGGTGTGGGCAGAATCGGTGCTTTCCAGTGGACACAGCAAGACCTCTGAAGGAAAGAAGACAAGCTGAGAAGACAGGGGAAGAAATCTCTAACCACAGACGGCAGCTGATTTCAAATTCGCCTCGGACGGACGAGTTCCAAGGGCCCAGGACTCGTCATCCTGAAATCTGCAGGTCGGTGATCAGGAAACCTCCGAACTGAATTTGAGAACACCTGCACTGCATTCTTCGATTTTGGTAAGAACAGTTAAATTTAGAACACGGGAGGAGACCCTCTCCCGGGAAAAATAAGGGAAAAACCTTCTCCGTGCAGCAGTAGTGTAGCAGGGAGGGAGGAAGAAACACTTTACCAGCTGGCCTCCAGCCAGCACCGGGTTTGTCTGTTGCCAGCAGAGAGCAGCCGGTTCTTTTGCTAGCCGGCAGCCAAGCAGGTCCTGTCGTCTGTTATCAGCAGACGGGTCTCATACACCTCTTACAGGAGGTGGGGAAGGGGAGAGCCATCAGCCTCCTCTGGGTTTTAATAGGAAAGGAAAGATACCAGCACCCTCAGGATTACCGCAGGGAGGTAAAAAAACCCTCGAGACAGGAGAGTCAGCAGGTCTCCTTGAGTTTAGCACAGAAAAGTCACCAACTTTCCCTGGGTTTGCCACAGTCCTCAGGAATTCAGTCCCAGAAATTCGTCTCGGGAAAGTCAAAACTTCTAATCCATCCCAAGATAAGGACATGCTTGTTTTCGAGGCATGTTCCGTGAGCACGGGACACTTGCCGCAGCAGTGGGGGAGGGAGAAGTGAGACAAAGTGCATCCAGGAGTCTTTTCACCCCCCCTCAGACACAGCGCGTTCAGACACAGCCTGAAAGTTTTCCACTGCCCTTTCCCCTTCAGCCCAGGGACAGACAGAGAGAGGGGGGAAGGGGGAGTGGAGGAGACACCGGGAAAACAGGGAAAACAAGCCCAGATCGCGTCAGTGGTGAGAGATAACACTGCGGCGTGTGCGCGCGAAAGCGATCGCGACTGGGGGCGGCCGGGGAGTGCCCCGTGTCGGGACAGCGCGGGGGCGGCGCGGGCGGAGCAGGGCCTGTGTCCCGGGGCGCGAGTGAGGAGCCGAGACAGGCAGAGAGAGCAGAGTTGGAAACTACAAACCCCAGAAAGCTTTGCGGTTGGCGCATGTGCACTAACAGAGCCAAGATAGCGCAAGTGCAAAGCAGGAAACTACAAATCCCAGAAAGCCTTGCGGCAGGCAGGGAGCAAGTAGGATGCAGCTCGAGGATCACGATCGCTCCGGGCGGGAGAAACCCCAACAGAGAGCAAGACGGGGAGCCCCGGGGGGCGGGTTGAGAGAAGACACTCCTGCGGGCAGTGCCGAGGCAGGCGGTGCCAGCACAGGCAGGACCGGGGCAGGGAAAGGCAGAGCAAGCAGAGGAGGCGTGGCCAGGGCGGAGAGTTTCTCTGGGGTGCCACCCCCTCAGAGCAAGTGCTGTGAGCCTGACCCCGCCCACAAGCGGCACTTTGACATTGCCAGTCCAGTTCCCTCAAGTTTTCCTTTCAGCAAAAGGTAGCCAGGTTTCCCTTGAATCCACTGCACACATCCTTTCTTCATTTATCCTTCAGCTACATGCTGGGTTTACCCTTTTCTTAGAGTTTTAAGGTTCGCACTCCTCATCCAGGAGAGGGAAGGGTTTTTCTTAAGCAGTGCTGCACAGGGATCATGTGCAGCAACAAGAGTTTTAAGGTCTCCACTCCTCATCCAGGAGAGGGAGGGATGCCAGGGAAGGCAGTAACCCTCGGGTTAGGAGGGGCTGCATTCAGGCAAAATAATAATTCAATTAAAGTTACAGGTTTTCTGAATTCAGAAGCAGAGATCTGGAAATCATTGGATGTTTGCAAAGCAGCTGCATGATCAGGAGCAAAAGACTTATTGTCATGACATGGAAAAGGATTTTTGATTATAGTGTTGATGTATTTGGATCCAAGTTGATTTGTGTTTTAGTATTGTATTGACATTAGAAATGATTTCTATGTGGTTTTAAGTTTAAGATTTGTTAAGTAAGCAAAGCTGAATTTAAGATAAGGATTGATAAAGTTTAAGTGATAGATTTATATTCTATAAATTTAAAGTTTTATTGTATGTAGGTTTTAAATGTATTTTATGTTAAGATAAGTTAAATAAGTTAAGTATATTAAGTTATAAGATAGATAAGATAAATAAGTTAAGAGAATAAGTTTTAAGAGAATAAGTTAAGTTTTAAGTTAAGTAAGTTAAAGTTAAGATAATAAATAAGTTAAAATAATAAGGTAATAAGTAAGATAAGTTGGTAAAATAAGATAAGTTTAAGATAATAAGTTTTAAGTAATAAGTACTGTGAATTGTATCATGATACATTTCAAAATTCTTCTTTATGTTCTTTAGTTGCTTAAGCATTTCATAATTGTTGCTAAGAGCTTTGTTCTGAAAATGTATTAAAGGATATCACTCGAGATAAGGCCAGGGTTTTGGCCACACCTTGACTTTAACTAGAGGAGAGATGTGTTCATCAACAAGCACAGATGTTGCATGTGAAACTTTTCCTGATGGATTTCAGGTTTGAACAAGAGTTGTGCGTTTTCCATCAAAGTACAGTTTTAACTAACCTATGGCAAAGAAGTAGCTTTTGTTTCTGCAGATACAGAGCACAAGTGAATTTCTGCAAAGAATGGGGAAATCATGTCAAGCGCAGAAGCTCTGACGGCTTCAAGAGTGGAAAGGAAAGCAGACCAAGGTGAACCAGTGTCAAGACTGCAGACGTCTTTCATTCTGCGTGCAAGGAGTTATGGTTTGGGTTTTCTTTTCATTCTGTATTGCATGAATTTGTCAGATGGTTCAGAATCGATTCATGGAAGCATAGAGCAGTTGGGAAATGGAGTGAACAAACTTGGAGAAGAAACCAGATCATGGATGAATGGCATGTTTGATTTCTTCAACCTTTCACGGTTGTGGAAGAAAATTTTGAAAACAATTGTATGTATTTTATTGAGACTTGTAATTCTTCTCATGATCAAGTCGTGTTTGCTTTAATGCATATGGCAAAGCAGCCAAAGAGGTGTTTTTTGTGAAAACAAAGGGGGGAGATGTTGGAGTCCAGGGCATCCCTCTGGGCGCCCTGGGAAGTCACAGACCTCGGTAGAGAGGCCTGGGACCCAAGAAAGAGGGTCTGGGGTCTGTGCAGGGGGGTTTGCCTGGCACAGAGCCCAGGAAGACACAGTCTTTGATCTTGGTCCATGAGAAAAACATCTAACACAGAGAAGAATTGCAAGTCACAAAGGTGTTACTGAGAGTAGTGTAGTTATCACTGTGCAGAAGATTTTGTAGTTATGGATTTTTAGAATGTAGATGCAAAGGGACAAGATGGAGATTTTAGGGCGGTGCCCTGGGTTCTTCTTCTTCTCCCTTGGCATCCATCTTCTGCAGTGACGTGGGCACAAAGTAGTTTCAGTGGATTGGATCAAAGTAGACATGACCCTGTTAGTATAGGTGATAGACATTGGCATAGAATTGTAAACAATGGGTACGTAGTTATCTGTATAAGAGGTAGCGACCTCCCATCACAGGGGGGAGTCGCCTTGTGTCCGAGCTGCAGTGGACATCATGGCCGGACACAGGGGAAGGGGAGTCGCCTCGTGTCCAGGCTGCTGAGAACACCATGGCCGGACACAGAGAATTGTAAGATAAGAACTAATAAACAACGCGAGAAACCAGAAAACCAAGACCTTGAGACTCCTCATCATTCTCGCGCCGAACACCGAGCACCGAGCTCAGCACAGAACACAGAGACACAGAGTCAGACAGCAGATCCTAAATCCTTCAGAGGTCAAGAGGGAAAATCACTCCCTTCGTGCCCACATGAACCACCAGCCAGCTTTGGAATCTCGGGTGAGAAACAACCAGATTAAAAACCCAGGAGGAGGGGAGTGCAGTACACCTGGAACAGACTGCCCCAGGGGTGGAAACACAGTCCTACCATATGTCATGGACTGATTCAGGCCACACTAGAAAAAGATAAGGCTCCAGAACATCTACAATATCTTGATGATATCATTGTGTGAGGAAACACAGCAGCAGAAGTGTTCGAGAAAAAAAAGAAAATCATCCAAATTCTCCTAGAAGCCGGCTTTGCTGTTAAGAAAAGTAAAATTAAAGGACCTGCTCGAGAAATCCAGTTCCTAAGAGTGAAGTGGGAAGATGGAGTGCGTCAGATTCCTACAGATGTCATTAACAAAATCATAGCTATGTCCCCCCCAACAGATAAGAAAAAAACACAAGCTTTCTTAGGTGCCATAAGTTTCTAGAAGATGCACATTCCAGAGTACAGTCAAATTGTGAGCCCCCTTTATCTGGTTACCTGCAAGAAAAACAATTTCTGTTGGGGCCCTGAGCAGCAACAAGCTTTCACCCAGATCAAGCAGGAGATTGCTCATGCTGTAGCCCTCAGCCCAGTCAGGACGGGACCAGATGTGAAGAATGTACTCTACTCTGCAGCTGGGAGTCATGATCTGTCCTAGAGCCTTTGGCAAAAAGTACCTAGTGAGACCCGAGGCCGACCACTGGGATTCTAAAGTCGGAGCTACAGGGGGTCTGAAGATAACTACACCCCAACGGAAAAGGAAATCTTGGCTGCCTACGAGAAATTCCAAGCTGCTTCAAAGGTAATTAGTACAGAAGCACCACTCCTCCTGGCACCCCGACTACCGGTGCTAGAGTGGATGTTTAGAAGAAAGGTTCCCTCCACCCACCATGCCACCAGTGCTACCTGAAGCAAGTGAATTGCCCTCATTACACAACGCGCCCAAGTTGGGAAACTGAATCGCCCTGGAATTTTAAAAGTAATTACGAACTGGCCCGAAGGCGAAAGTTTCAGTGTCGCAGATGAAGAACAAGAACCAGTGACCCGGGTTGAGGAAGCTCCGCCATACAACCAGCTGCCGGCAGAAGAAGCACAATATGCTTTATTCACCAGCAGTTCCTGCCGTGTTATAGAGATGAGTCAGAAGTAGAAAGCAGCTGTATGGAGCCCCACACGACAGATCACAAAGGCCACTGAAGAAAAGAGTAGATCCAGTCAATTTGCTGAACTCAAAGCCATTCAACTGGCCCTAGATATTGCAAAGAGAGAGAAGTAGCCAAGGCTCTATCTGTATACTGATTCTTAGATAGTAGCTAATGCTCTGTGGAGATGGCTGAAAAAATAGAAAGAGGCGAATTAGCAGCGTGGAGAGAAACCAATTTGGGCTGCTGAAGAGTGAAAAAATATCGCAGCCCAGAGAAACTACCTGTGAAGATTCGCCATGTAGATGCCCATGTCCCCAGAAGTAAAGCTAATGAAAAGCAGCAAAACAATCAGCAGGTAGATCAAGCTGCAAAGATAGAAGAGTTAAAGATAGATCTTGACTGGGAGCACAAGGGAGAGTTGTTCCTAGCACGATAGGCCCATGATGCCTCAAGTCACCCAAGTAGAGATGCCACCTATAAGTAGGCACGAGACCGAGGAGTGGATCCAACCATAGACAGCATTTCTCAGGTTATCTGTGACTGTGAAACGTGCGCTGCCATTAAACAAGCCAAGCGGATGAAGCCCCTCTGGTATGGAGGGCGGTGGTCTAAGTACAAGTATGGGGAGGCCTGGCAGATTGATTACATCACACTGCCTCAAACCTGCCAAGGCAAGCGCCATGTGCTGACCATGGTAGAAGCCACCACGGGATGGTTGGAAACCTACCCTGTGTCTCATGCTACAGCCCGCAATACTATCCTGGGCCTTGAAAAGCAGGTCCTTTGGAGGCATGGTACTCCCGAGAGAATTGACTCAGACAATGGGACTCATTTTAAAAATAATCTTATTAAAACCTGGGCGAGGGAACATGGCATTGAATGGGTGTACCATATCCCCTACCATGCACCAGCTGCAGGTAAAGTGGAGAGGTACAATGGGTTGTTAAAAACCACCCTGAAAGCATTGGGTGGGGGGTCCTTAAAAAACTGGGAGCAGCATTTAGCAAAGGCCACCTGGCTAGTTAACACCCGAGGTTCTACCAACCGAGCGGGTCCTGTTCAGTCCCAACTCCTTAATATAGTAGATGGAGATAAAGCTCCAGTGGCCCATGTTAGAGGTTTGTTGGGAAAGACAGTATGGATCAACCCTGCCTCGAGTACAGGCAAACCCATCCGTGGAATTGTCTCTGCTCAAGGACCAGGTTATACGTGGTGGATAATGCAGAAAGATGGAACAACACGATGTGTACCTCAGGGAGATCTGAATGTAGGGTGAAACAGAAGGAAACGTGTAAGTGTCAAAGGTTTGAGCAAGTAAGATGAATGGAAATGTGTAAGTGTCAAGGGTCTGAGTAAGTGAGATGGAAGTTTTTTATTGTGTGTCCACGATATGGGATAAGGGGTGGAATGTCCTGGGCTGACAGTGCTCTCTATCCCATATCGTGGACTCCTTTTTTATGTCTAAGAGCTGTCCCTTCCCTGTTAGCTGGGCGGGCACTTTTCTGCTGGCTCTTCCGCGCTGCTGCTTGGCTTTCCCGGCTGTTAGGCTTGCATTGCTGCTCGCAATTTCTGCTATTTTCTTGCCCTTTCCTTCTTTTGTTTTTTCTTTCTTTCTTTCTGCCGCCTCTGTGCTCTGTTTGTTTGTTTTTTTTCCTTTCCCTCTTCTCCCCTTCTCCCCCCCCCCCCTTTTTTTAAGATTTAGGACCGGCACCCGGAGCTGATCTGGCTGGAGGAGTCCGAGGAGGATCTCCGGGGCTTGTGAAAGAAGCTCTGCGCCCTCCCCCTCACAGTAACCTGAGCTTTTTCTTTTCTTTTTTTCCCTTGTGTCGGGGGGGTGTGTTTATTTATTTGTTAATAAACCGTTTTTTTCCACTTTTTGTTCGAGAGATTCCTTCCCAAACCCAGGGTTGGGGGAGGAGTGGTAGAGGTTTTGTTATTAGGGGATTCCTTGGAGGTTCTCCCCTAATTCAACCCAAACCAGAACACCAGTCTACACAGCAACACCCCTTATATACCCTGGGTAGTGCATCAGCCAAATACATATTCATAAATGGTCATACTTATTCAAACATTTTAACATAGTTCCTCCTCCTTCCTGCCTTTTTGGAGCATGTGCAATGGTCATTTGTTACTTTTTGATACATTCCCCAGGTTTCAATTCCTTCATTCGTTAAATATTAACATTACAACAACTCTTTACCAAAGCTGGTATCACAACACAACATTCACATTAAAAGAACTCAAACTTTTGCAAAACTTCTCTTACATAAGTCTACATTATAAAACACATAGTATTCACTCTAACAATTGCAAAAGTCAGCGCTGTAATATATTTATCACAGTCTCCAATCCCAAAAGGAGTATCAGATTGAGGGTTGGGATCCATGGAGGTTAAAAGGAAATTACCTCAGGGATCCTATACCCAAGAGCATCTGGGGTTGGCCAACAACATTTGAGGTTTTTTTGATAAAACTTTCTGTTGGCTAAAAAATCCGGGGAAAAGCAAATCTCTATATAGCTGCCATAAAAGTTTAGGAGGAGTTCTGCTGTCCTTTAGTACAAGGAAGGGGGCAGACGGAGATCATATACACCAAATTAAAGCATTTTCCGTGATAAGTAATACCTGTGGGTGAATGTTAGCAAGAGATTTGAAAATAAAGGTACCTTATTGTTGTGTTGTCATTTTGTTATGGTAGTGGAATCAGTCAGAGTGAGTGAAACGTGTTGTAGACATGAAGCAAGTGATTATGAGTGAATAAGTGTACATTATATTGTTGTTGATTGGAAGGAGATAGGATATATTACTGGAGAGGAAAGATTTTCTGTTCTTAGTGTGAGAAACAACTGTGAGGCATGGTTGGTGTCCAAGCTGCCAGAGGAGTGATTTAGAGCAAAGTAGGGGTCAGGAACAAGCATGTCAGGTCCTGGGAAGATGGGACAAGAAATAAGTCAGGTTGGAAGAAAAAAGGAACAAAAAGGCGCTGGTGGATATACCCCAGGATAGTCCACTAGGAATTAAGTTAGTTAACTGAGATAGTAAACCATGTACAAAAGGAAAAGATAAAGTCAAAATGATTTGATATTGTAAGATAGAGTGGACAAAAAGGAAATAAGACCTGATCATCTCTATTGGCCTAGGTACGGGTCCTTTGAGAGTTGGATTTGTCAAGCTTTAAACACATTTGTAAATGCAAAAGATCCTTTTGATCCTGAGGAAAGCAAATATGCCTCCTGCTGGAAGGGAGAAATTTGGCCCCTGAGAGTAAAGGTTTTTAAGGTATCAGGAGCCTCAAAGGCAGAGCAAACAGCGGAAAAGAAAGAAAATAGGTGGGAACTATTGGAGGTATGCCTGCCCCCTTCCTTCCACAGCCCTGGTGATCCCCCCACCTGCAGCAGCTCCCGCTGCTCCACCGGCCCCCCTCCATCTCAGTGAAGGACCTTGTGAGAACACTAGGGGAAGTTCAGCAAAAACTTGAGGGCCACTCAAGAATTCCTCCCTTGCCACCACTCCACAGCAAGGGAGAAAGGTTCTTCCTAAGGTTATGATGATTGAGGAACAGAAAGGCTGGTCTGATCAAGAAATCGGCTTATTTCCTTTAAGGGAAGTACTGATGGGAGGGGCTCAAGGGGGGATAGGATTTGTGAATGCTCCTTTGACCTCTTCAGGAGTCAGAAATTTTAAAAGGAAAAATAAAGGGTTATTAGAAGATCCCATAGATTTAGCTGAACAATTAGACCAATTTTTAGGCCCCAACATTTTTACTTGGGAAGAAATGCAGTCAATAATGGGTATTAGATTTTCCCAAGAGGAGAGACAGATGATTAGGGCTGCTGGAATGAAAATTTGGGAAAGAGAAAATCATCAAGGCCCACCAGGAGACCAGAAAATGCCAATAGCATCTCCTAACTGGAATCATACTGATGCCGCAGGGCAAGGAAATATGAATGATTATTGTAATCTGATAATCAAAGGGATAAAAGAGGCACCACCCTGAGGGCAAACTGCTAGCAAAGCTTTTGATGGGCAGCAAGGAAAGGAAGAAACTCCAACTGAATGGTTAGAGAGGCTCCAGAAGAACATGCAGCAGTACTCTGGGATAGACCCCAGTAGTATAGCAGGACAATCCGTATTAAGGGTTATTGGAATAAGTCAGCTGAGACTCCATTATCTTCATGTAGGGGAAAGCAAATTCTTTATTTTCACAACTTATTTTATACAGATTTTACAGACCTTGTGTGCAACTTTAATTGGTTAATAGCTTTCTTGCCAATTGCTCTATTAGTTAGTAAAAGGTATTCTACTTGTCTATCAAATCTCTCAATTCTTGAATTGTTTACATATTTTCTTTACTGATTCTCATGGGACAAATACCTTGTTATTGCAGGTGCATTTGTTTTTCAACCCAGGAATAGGCTGTTATGCTAATAAGTTTTCATACCAAGATTGTTTTCGCATGGGAACTTGCAAATTGCTTAACTACACTTAGAAGAGATGACAGGCTAGCTACTAATTTATTGGAGCAGGCCTGATTTTATGAGGCCTTTCTTTTATAATTCTTTTACCTGTCATGACATTTCCCCCCTTTTTATTAATTTTAAAAAGTTCATATGTTCTAATGTTAAAACAATTTACATCTCATAAAGGCTATTACCAGTTATGTATTGGATGTGGGATAAGATACATAAAAGACTGATTGCAATCAACAAAACTTATTAAATACAATCATGTCATTGACACAGGGTCTCGCAGTATGAGAAAAATAAAAATAATGTCCAACGTCTCTAGGGGAATGTTGTGGTTTGAAAACAAAATGAATGAGAGGCTCCAAGTCAGAGATATAATTTAATAAGAAGAAAGGTAAAAAGGTAAAAATAAAATAAAATAAATGCAATAACACAAAGGATCACTGACAGAGTCAGAATACAACCTGAGCAGGATGGTGGAAGCAATCCAGGTGAAGTGCTCTTCCTGAAGCAGTGATCCTGTAGAAAGGTCTGGTAGCCCTGCTCCTCTGGGAATCCAGTGGATAAGTGCTCTTGCACTGTCCCACATACCAGCTTATATCCAGGTGAGAATGCTTGGCTCCTCCCCCTGGGCAGAGGATCTCACAATAGCATGAGGAGTGTGAAGTGGGTCCTTGATGGCCCATTAAACAGAGATAACCCCTGGAGGGAGTTACCTGTGAGTCATGGGCCAGGCGTTGATGGGCCATTCGCAGAAGACACCCCAAAGGTCATTAGCAGAAGACACCCCAAAGGCCATTAGCAGAAGAGGCAGGGGGGCTTGGGAAAACACTAGCCCACCTGGTTTCAACAGTTCATGAAGATGGTGATAGAATAAATACTTTGTGTACATCCTACACTGCAACCCAGGACAGGGAATTTGAGATAAATGGCCATTGTTTTAAAGTCCAAATAATTGAGACTCAGGAGAAAGTCCATTAGCTAGAAATGTTGATCCTTGGCATCACTACATATCCTTCTGGGTTCTGGAACAGGGAATAAATGAAGAACGTTAGTAGGAACACTATACCATGATGATGACATGAGGCTTTTGTTGACAAGTTTGCATCTATAAGTCTCCAGATACAGCTATGTTCTGGCAGTCCTACTTCTGTTCCTGTTGTGGTCATGAAGGCTGGGTGGTGGTTAGGTCATTCCTCTTTCCACTGGGCCTCATTTTCTTGGAGGCAATTGATGTCTGATCAAATGAATAGATGACTACTTTGAACCTGTTGATGATAAAAGCACATGCATGTCTTGTCTTTAAGTTACTGAACCAATTAGGCTTTGCTGTTGTATATTCAATTGGGATTTAGATTTGATGATCTTTTTTCCAAATTTTTAATGTAAATAAGGCATTATTCAAAATGATTGGTTGTCCAAATTTTTAATGTACATATTGCATTATTTGAACATTCTTAAGGCATTAAATTCCCTTTCCTTTTGTTTTTTGTTTTTTTTTTTTTAATGAGATGCATGTCTTATGTTATGAGTATGAAGGGAGCATCAAAACAGAACAATATATGTGGTGAAACAAGAAACTTACAGAAATCAGGAATAATTCAGATACAACAATCAGAAATATCTCAGATAACAAACATTATTAATAACACATGAAATTAGCTAATTAGCAGTCTCTGAAATACTGTACCATCATCCCAGATGATGATGATCCCAGATGATCCTTAAATCAATGAAGAATTGGATAATCATCTCTAGAAAATGATCCCCAAGCTTACTTCAAAAATAGGTTCAGGTGTCATATCGATTGGGTCAAATTGCTAAGTCAAAGCGACTTGAGTATTGTTTTGATGCAGAAAACACCTGGGTCTTGGCAAATTTCCCATCCAGGTAGAACTAAGGCCTGGTCACTGCCCAAGCTCTAACTGAGGAGGGATTTCCTTAAACATATTTTCAAAAGAAGTCTTTTAATAATAGCAGTTATGAGATGCCTGCATAGAATAAAAAAGAAGGATCCTGAAAACGATATGTGTCCTGCAGGTGATCACAGAAAGAGATGTTAAAGAATATGAGAAACCAGCTAGAAATACAATAACAATATCCTATAAATAATGCTCATCATAAAAATAAGTAAATTCACATTACACAATTAATATATCAGTAGCAAGTGTCTGAGGAAGTTGAGATAATATTCTCACAACATTCATGTATTAATGGCAAGAAATGAAACAAAGTAAAAAACTTTAAGCAGCTTTGTATTACTAACAGTTGCTATTCCTTAGTGTTACCTATAGAACACAAAACAGCTGAGTTGCAGAATAAGGACTTTACAATTTAAAATTGTAAAGCAGGTATGTTTTATTTCCAGCTGGGATGCATGGGGGATTTTCCCCCATACATGCATACCTGGTCAAGACAGATTCCAGATTTAAATACACATAGATCCCACAAAACCACACTTCCCTGCCCACCCATTCTCTGCCCAATGTCCGCCTCATTGCGCTTCATATTATAGTCTTTTGTGGTGCCATGCCTCCTGGTGGTAGTGGGCAGGGGTCTTCTGATGAAGTAAGAAGTCTTCCTCCATATCTGAGCAGGCGCAGTGAAGGTTTGGCTAATTCCTAGGTCAGTTTGTCCTGGCCAAAACCAGGAGCCTGGTTCTTGGTGGTTTCTTCATCAACTGATTCTGCTTTGTTGGGTCTTCACAAGTCCCACTTTACTGAATTTTAACAATATGCATCTTATCTCTATGGCCTTTACCTAGCAACTAAATTCCTATATGTTCTGTTAATTGTTTCTACTAACAAGTTACATTCTTATGTGTTCTGGTACAAGTTGTTTCTCTACTTTTACAATATTGCTAATAAGCTATATTTATTTCTGTTCTCCACTTCATCTGTTTAAGCACATTATATGCTTCTAAAGTTCTGAATTTTCATATGCATATATGTTTCCCATATCACAGCAGAAACTGCAACGAAGAATAGAGCTTTCAATGAAATAAGGGATGTAACAAACTGCATCATCTTCTATTCAGAAGCAGGTGTTTATCAGGGTTTCATCACAGCTGTTTTAATTAGAGCTGTCTTATTTCTCTAGGAAAATAACTACATATCTTGCAGTTTAGGCAAATGACTTTTAACAAAACTTAGGATAATTTATATTAAATAGCACCTAAACTGGGAATGAATTAATTTTGACAGAAAGAAATCTTGACCAGAATTAACTTAATAGAACTTAACATTTACAGGATTTAAATATGAATAAGTAATATAAGTAATAAAACATAACCTAACATTACTCAGACTTAAACATAGGGAAGCTTAACTGTGCTTAATCCTATCAAAAATAATTTTGCATTAGATTAAACATAATAGAATTAAAAAATACTATAAAGTTATAAATATAATGAAATGTAACCTATCCGGTGCTATAAATACAAAAGGCACTGAAAATTTGAAGAATCTATGATTAAAATAACATAATTCACTAAGAATGCAGAGTTAACTGTAAAAGACATCTGAAAAAGTTGAAATAATATTTTCCAAACACTTATGTGCCTATGACCGTAGAATGAAACAAAACACTGAACATCTTATTAGTACCATCTACAATAACTTAGATTAAATAACACTAAAACCTGGTATAAATTAATTTTGACAGTGATAAAGCTTAACAAAATGAACTCAATAGAACTATGCCCTAAAAGGAATTCAAATTAATAAAATGTAGTTCAATTATTACCTTTGCAAAACATAAGGCACACTTAAGAAAACTCAACATTAATCACAATTAATACTGAACATAACTTGGATCTATATAAAACTGGAACAGAACATTGTCTAAACTTCTTAATACTGAAACTAAACAAATGAAATCTACAAAAACTAATAGAAATTAGCCTTGTTTAACTTAACAGAACGTAACAGTGAAGTGGAATAAAGACTCCTGTCTTAGGTTGCAATGCAAGATGCAACCAAAAGTATGTATTCTATTACCATCTGTTAAAACAAGGTGAGGCAGTGTAGTAAAGCATCTCCTACATCCCCAGCAGGTCCTTCCAAATAGGGAAAGAGCTTCAGCTTACCTTTAGACATATTAGGAAGTTTACCTAGATTCTTCGATACCCTCCTGAGAAGGATTGGCTCAGGGCCAAGAGAGAAGCATCTATTGGATCTTGTCATTGTTCTTCAAACCCTGTATCTCTCTCTATTGGCTGCAAGCCAGGTTATCCCTCCTAGAACATTCAGTATTTAAGAAAGAGCACAAAAGGAAGTAAAGGCTTTTCAAGGTGTCTTAGCATGGTGCAAGAGGTTTCTCAGGCGCCTGTGAGCGGCTTAGTATTTGTTTACTGTAACTTTTGTTATTTTCTTATTTTTTCTTTATTAAACCTTCTGATTTACAAAACACCTTCGAGGAGCAGTCTTGCTCTAATTATAGCCACTTTTCTGCCAGGCTGGCCCTCAGAGTGTGGGTCAAACCCACAGGGCAGTGTTTTTTATCTCTTCCAGGACCCATCCTCCACCCAGGAAGATAACTTCTGTTAATGGGCCATTGAGTGTCACTGCATGAATGATGAAATTGCATCCTCCCATTTTGAGATGTTCCATCCAGTGGGAGGAGCCAAGCATTTCTACCTGGATAATAATCAATCTGAGAGTCAGAACACGAAGACAGCCTGTTTCCACTGGATTCCCAGAGGAAGACTGGACCCATCTCACAACCACTGGACTTTCAGAGGAAAACTACACCCTTCTACAGGATCAGTGCTTCAACAGAACCCCATCTGTCACTCCAGGAGGACTTGACTGGACTGCTACCAACACCCTGATCAACTGAGTGTCAGGTTGTATTCTGACTCTGTCAGTGGTTTTTTTGTACTACCGCATTATTTTAATTTTCCTAGTAAAGAACTGTTATTCCTATTCCCATATCTTTGCCTGAGAGCCCCTTAATTTCAAAATTATAATAATTCGGAGGGAGGGGTTTACATTCTCCATTTCAAGGGAGGCTGCTGCCTTCCTTAGCAGACACCTGTCTTTCAAACCAAGACAACAGCCAACTAGGAAGTAAGGAGAAGCTTATATGAGTGGTTTCAAGTACCCCTCAGAGAAACTCTAAGGAAACTCAGATACCCTCCCTGGGGAGAGAGACTTCCTTTTCAAACCAGAGGATCTGGTTTATGTAGATCTCAGACCCAGAGAATATTGGCTATAGTTTGTGATTTGTATAAAGAAAATCGTTTATATCCCAACCTAAGGGTTGAATTGCAGCCACCCTCCATACCAATGCATATACTGTGCCTTATACACCCAAATACAGGACATGCTAGGTCAGTTATATGTAAACGTCGAGATTGTAAATGAAAATGGTACTGTAGTTCTCATAAAAGACACTCATGCTGTATGTTTCAAGCGTGCCTCACTATTTTTGAACAGACAACAGCTATCAGATGCAGTAGTAGTTAATTTACTTTGTAGTTGGGAATTATTGATATCAACTGAGTGGGAAATTGAAACTCACACAACAATTAGAAATGGAAATAAAAATCCCTAGATTAGGGAAAAACCTGTTTGTTGATTTGGGGGAAAGAATAAGAATTAAACGTAACCAACTGTTGGGTTTGTGGGGGGTACTTGATGACAGAGGAATGGCCATGGAAAGGCAGTAGCCTAGGCCCTGTTGAACTCCTTAAATGGAACTGGACAAATATAAGAGGGGAGAACCAGCCAGAAAGGTGGATTTTAAGTTCAACAGTGATAGGAGAAGAGTGCCTCTGGCGCACTGAGAAAAATTTTTTTAACAGAGTAGGAAGTACTTCCTGTAAGAGATATAAAGTTAGTAATGGGACTTTCACATGATGTGTCCCAGAAGAACCAATGCTGTATTGGGTGCAGAGTAAAACAAATATTAAAAATTGTTAATATGATAAGGAAACCAAGCTTCTTCTATGTAAAAATACAGGCAAGAATCCCTATTCTGGAATTCTAGAAATATCCAAATTTTGGGAAAATATAAATCAACCAGATAATGATTATTGGAAAGCACCAGATGGCTTATTCTAGATATGTGGGAAAAGAGCTTACCCAAAACTCCCTCCCCCAGTGGAAAGCAAGTTGTACTCTGGGAATCATACAGCCAGGATTTTTCCTTTTGCCAGGGCAAGATGGGTATGAATTAGGAGTACCAATTTATGAAGACCTTAAAATAAATAAAAGGGAATTGATCGGCGGATTTCAAAAATGGAGAGAAGAGGAATGGCCCCCTGAAAGCATACTGGAAGTATATGGGCCAGCCACATGGGCACAAGATGGGAGTTGGGGATAGTAAACCCCAATTTAAATGCTGAATTGTATTATAAGACTCCAAGCAGTTGTAGAAATAATAACTAACAAAACTGCCCTGGCACTGGAATTAATAGCTAACCAACAAGGCCAAACAAGAATTGCAGTGAATCAATAGGTAGCTTTAGACTACTTATTAGCTGAAGAAGGGGGTGTCTGTGGAAAATTTAATACATCTGATTGTTTTTTGAAAATAGATGATAACGGGGATGCCTTCCTAGATATAGCCAAGGATATCAGAAAAATAGCACACATACCCATCCAGAAATGGGAATCAATGCTAAAAAACCAACAGGTGGGAAAAATTATTTGGAATAGAATGGTGGAAAAAGCTAGGCTTCTTCCTTTTATGTGCAACAGCTGGTTTATTATTTCTTCCTTGCCTGATTCCCTGTTTTATTTGGCTAATCACTAGTGTAGTCCAAGGTATGCAAGTAGTAGCAATGCCTATGGACCCAAAATTGGCTACATCTGGAATGGCACAAAAGATCATGGTGTTAAAGAAACTAAACCATATGAAAGACTCCTTTGAAGATGTAAAATTGATTTATGAAAAAAAATGAAAATAAAAACCCCAAGAATTATAGCTCAAGTAGAATGATTTATAAAAAAAGAAGAGGAGGGATTTTGATAAACACATTGTAGCTTTGTCTTTTGCAAAAATCGAAGTGGATGGCCTGTAAGGGATTTATTGAGCCGTGGTAGACATGCCTCATGCTATCATGGTCAGCATATCTCGTTTTATTACAATTTGTCTTACATTTTTATACACTTCATAACTAGCTCATACATATTGCAAAAGTATAGCTCCTTATTGGCTCTCAGCCAATGACGCACACGTTGCTAAGTACTAATCCTACTGTTAGTGTTATCCTTATCTTTATGGCTTACTCTACATTCCTCAGGAAGCTTCTGCATTTTGTTAACTAAACCAGATCTGCCTCAATGACACTTTGACCTTTTAAACTTTTACTAGCCGCATAGTATATGTCCTTTGGAACGCAGCCATTCTTCAGTCAGGCTCTCTACATCTCCCCCGTTTTCTTTTACAGCAAGTAAGGCAACATTTTTTGATGTAAATGCTGACATTAACATGCGCTGCAAACATTGCAAAATACAAGGCAAAAGTAACAATAACATAAACAGAATAACTATTCCTACAAGTATAAATTGAACCAAACCCTTAAGCCATCCTGTAAGTCTCCAGTCCCCAAGATTAAGTCCAAAGAATGTATCATCCCTGCGTAACAGTGCTGTATGCTGCTGCAATTGTTTTATTTTGGCATGGATGGACTTAGAGTTATTTTTTAAGTTCATGCAACAGGGGAATGACGTGGAGCTGCACGTCCTCCTCAGATTTGATGTGGAAGGAAATCCCAAACTGCTTCTGTATTGTTAGCAGCAATGGTGCAAGCGTTGTCTGAAGCCTGTGTCGCCTTCTTTTCTCCGGACTGCTCTTGTGGATTTGCAGGACGTGTCCATTTAGCAGGAATCCATTGAGAGCCTGTAGGGGTGGAAACACATACATAACCTCTTCCCCAGTAAAGAACCTGAGCAGGGCTTTGCCACACACCAGTTTTAGAGTCTCTATATGTAACATATACAGGAGGGACGGGCGCGGGGTCCTTCTGAAAATGCATCATGACAGGGGGCACATCCCTGTCAGCAAACAGGCAAAGATGATTTAATACAAACAAAGCCCTAAGCAATCTTTCTGCTGGAATGTGTAGATCGGTATATTTTTCTAAGTACCGCTTCAGGGTGCCATTGGCTCGTTCTACTACTGCCTGACCTGTAGGGACATTAGGGATTCCCCTAACATGTTTAATGTTCCAAAAACTAACTAATTTTGCAAATCTCTGACTGGCATAGGCAGGCCCATTGTCTGTTTTGATTTCCTTAGGAACACCCATAACTGCAATACAGCTATGCAGGTGTCTCTCAACGTGCTTTGTTTGTTCTCCTGCCTGTGCGGTTGCCCAAATGTAATGACTATAGGTATCAATTGTAACATGAATATACTTCAGTTTCCCAAATGCTGCAAAATGAGTTACATCCATCTGCCATAATTGATTAGACTCCAAACCTTTGGGGTTGACTCCTAGGCCAATTCCTTGGCCTCCATTGTGGAAACTACAAGTGGGACATGCTTTTACTATTGCTCGAGCTTCGTTAAGTGAAATTTTAAACTCGCGAGCAAGTCCTTTGGCATTCTGATGAAAAATGCTGTGACTTTCTTGTGCTGCCGTCGTGCGCGGGAGAGGAGCTGGTTGTTGTATTGCTACTAGTTTATCTGCCCTGGCATTGCTTTCTCCTAAACCTTCTTCCAGTTTATGGCTTCGGATGTGTAGTATGGAGTATGGGTGCTGTCGATTCTGTAGTGTTCTCTGTAGCTGCATGAAGAGTTTTCCTAGCCGTGGGTTGTTGACTTCCTTGATGCTCGCATCTTCTATTCTTGATGCAACTCCAACAGTATACATTGAATCTGAGATAACATTTACGGGTTGTGCAAAAGTTTGAAAGGCCCAAATGACCACCACTAATTCCAAAGTTTGCAGGTTGTCTTGTGGAGTGGCCTGAATAATGTGATGATGCCACTGTTCTTTGATTTTCCATGTGACAGCTGCTTTTCGTGATCGTCGTCCAGCATCAGTGAAAACAGTAAGCGCATTCGGGATAGGCTTATCCTCCCGAAGGGGTTTAACAATCCACTGCCATTGTCCTAACCATTGCAAATGCTTCGAGGCCAGCGGTGCTGAGGTGATGTGGCTAGGGGCATTAAGCAGAGCTTTCGCAAGTTCTGAAGAGTTAAGAAGATACCAGTCCATTGTCGCTTTGTGTTGCGGTGCACTCACGACGTATGTGTCTGGTGCGTCCACATCGAAAATACTTCATCCGAGCTCCTGTGGGAGCTGGACAGCACTGCACTGCCGGGGCCTGAAGGGGTGCAAGGGCAGCTAACACCTGTTGCTGAGCCTGTGCCTGATTATTCAGACCTTCACTTATCTTTTCCCCTATTTTTTCTAATGCCTGTATCATAAAAACTTGACTGCCAGCCGGGAGTGCTGCAGCCTTGTCTAACAAGTCACGAACCGACCAATCTCCTGGTGCAGTCGAGATAAGAGACCGGGTAGATGAATTTCCGTTCTGAATAACACATTGTTTCAGGATTGCATCACGCATGTGATCAGCAACGCCTGCTTTGGATAAAGCAGTCATAATCTTATCTACAAATGCACCAAGAGGTTCCTCACGACCTTGTTTAATTCCCATATAGATGGGGAGACCTCCCGGATCCCGAACTTTATCCATGGCTCTTTTTGCAACCGTCATAGCCTCTCTAAGCTTTTCCGGTCCTAACGCAGCCTGCTGTTCTAAAGGAATGTGGTTACCATCGCCCATGAGCTCATCTAATGTAATTCCTTGAAGAGGATCTCCCGCAGGGCGCGGCAAAGCCACAGAAGCGGCTGCTTCCTCTTTCCAGCGCGCCTCAAAAAGTATTTTCTGGTGGGGGGTATATATTAAACGAGCTATGCCTTTAATATCTCCGGGCAACAAGACTGTGGAGTTAAAAAGATAATCTAACATCTGTTTTGCGGGCTCGCTGGTGACCCCAAACTGAGCTACGGTGGCACGGAGCTGTGCTAGCAGTTTCCAATCTAACTGTGTCACGTCCGCTCTCGGGGGCGCCCCTTGACGCTGGTGAAAAATAACAGGGAATGCCAGCGACATTGCCGGAACTTGCTCCTGGGCTGCCGCTGCCAGATCTAAGTCGCCGTCATTAATGCCTTGCTTAGCCAACGCTGCCCATGCCTCCCTTCTCCTTTTTGCCATAGCCTCCGCGATATCCGACAGGACACCGGGGAACGGCTCCGTGGCATTACTGGGAGAGGGGGGTGGTCCGAGCGGAACCGGAACGGCAGATGGGAGTACCGGCGGCAAGCCGGACAAGGCTGACGGTGGGACCGGCGCGGGAACGGCAGGAATATGAGAAAAGGGGGGGGCTGACGGAGGAGCGGCAGGATTATCAGGAAAAGGGGGAGCTGGCGGGGGAGCGGCAGGGAAAGGGGGAGCTGGCGGGGGAGCGGCAGGAAAAGGGGGAGCTGGCGGGGGGGCCTCTGGGATTTCTACCGACGCGAACATAGGGGGATTAGGTGCGGAAGGATCGTAGTCCCGGTTTCGCGCCTGCGCTAACCGAGTGCTTTCCGCCGCTCGTTTTTCCGCCTGAACCATAAGTAACGCATTCTGCACTACTTTCCAAAATTTACTCATCTTTTTTGCTGGCTTATCATCATCTAACACTAAATCCCACAAACGATCTCCGTATCTGCGCCACTCAGCTAAATCATGAACACTATGAGGGTCTGAAAAGAACCCGTACGAGAGCGCATGCGCCAAAAGCGCTGGCAGATCTTTATCTAAATCTACACCCTTAATATCCCGCTTCCTAAGAAAAGTAGTAAAAAGTTCATACGCCGCTTGCCTGTCCATGCTTACTCGGTACCGTTGCAACCCTCAGGCTTCGGCAGCGCGTATCGGCAGAGTGCACCGATGTACCCCTCTTGGCGGAGTGGCCTGACGACTTCTTCCAATGAAGCAAGGCGCAGCGCCGAGATCCGCCGTCTTAGCGACCCGAACCCATCACAGCTCTTTTAAGAGGGAAAGGGGAATTGGCTATTCGGGCGCCAATTGTAAGGGATTTATTGAGCCGTGGTAGACATGCCTCATGCTATCATGGTCAGCATATCTCGTTTTATTACAATTTGTCTTACATTTTTATACACTTCATAACTAGCTCATACATATTGCAAAAGTATAGCTCCTTATTGGCTCTCAGCCAATGACGCACACGTTGCTAAGTACTAATCCTACTGTTAGTGTTATCCTTATCTTTATGGCTTACTCTACATTCCTCAGGAAGCTTCTGCATTTTGTTAACTAAACCAGATCTGCCTCAATGACACTTTGACCTTTTAAACTTTTACTAGCCGCATAGTATATGTCCTTTGGAACGCAGCCATTCTTCAGTCAGGCTCTCTACAGATGCTATGTGCTGTGCATTTTAATATGATGCTAACTTTTGCAGAAGTATCTATAGTTGTGAAATAAAAGCGAATGGTTTTTTTTGTAACTGACAATAATTAAAATAACTCAGACACATTTGTGAAGTAGCTGATGTTGATTTAGAGTCCTTGTGGTTAACTTGCAATGATTGTAATAGCTAAACTGTTTGCATGATCACATAACATTTGAGGAACGGGCGTGATGGGGACCCTGGCTACTGACACTTCGACTCTCAACAACTGTCACCTGCGGAAACCACAGAACGAGGGGCCATTCTGAGGAGGTGACACATGACCCTCAAAACCACAACCAACATTACTGCACATGATCTAAAAAAGGTGGATCAGAGGAGAGGCCATGCTAAAAAGTTCCTGGAACATATAAACAAGTTCAAAGAAATGTTTGAATATGTATAATCATTTTTGGATATGTATTTGACCGATGCAATAGAAAAGGCATATGAGAAGAGTTGTTATGGTTAGCCAGTGTGCCTCTGACTATGGCTATGCACCCAGCACTGTTACTTTTGTTTTATTGATTTTGTCCCCTATTGTCCTTGATTAAATTTTTAAAAATTCAACTGAGGATTGGTGTCCATTTCTCAGACTCCTACTATCCTTGAAGATCCATTATTGAACATCTTTTCCCCATTTGGCAGAGGAGTTCCATAAATCTTATCTTGCTTGAGTCTGGAGATCCATTACCTGGATACAGTCACAAGCCTCCTTTAAGGCTCTTTTCTCAGGACCAGTTAAACAGGAGGCTGGGTTCTCAATTCTATTTAGCAGACCACCTACCCCATATTTCCCCCCTGAACCTCCTGTTTTACCCCAAAGTTCAGAAGTTCAGGCTTGTGCAGACCCTTGTCTATTTCAGGAGCCAAACTGTCTGGGCTCTGTAAGGAACCTGCTGCCCAAAGTCAGTAGAGACATTAAGACCCATTTCAAAGATGTTAACACCCATACCTTCACCCATCAAATTATTTGCAAAGACATTAGCACACATCTTTCCTCTCTCTTGGGAACAAGAGGGAGAAGGGATTATTTGGGCAAGAGGTTAATTTACTCCATCCCTAGGAATTAGGTTATTGCAGTATGTGAAGGACTTGCTCCTATCAAGAGAATGGGAGGAGGTGGCAAGGGAAGCCACTATGAAATTGTTCAGTTTTCTGGCTGGAGGGGAGGCTTGGAGTGTCTGAAGGAAAAGCACAGGTGATGGAGAGAAAGGTCAAATGTTTGGGGCACTAATAGGGTATTAAAAGACCTGGATTAAGGGCTTTTTATTCTGTGGCTTTTTAACCCGGGATAGTCCCAATGTTATTGTATGGACACCAGAAGGAAAGCAGAACTTAAGAAAATTAAGAGAAAGGTTGATTAATGCCCCAGCTCTAGCTTTCCCAGGCTTGGAAAAGGAATTGGAATTGTATGTTGACTGGTTGCAAAGACTGATTTCTCTTGTGTGAATCGTTCATGTGAGAAACAATGCACACTTTTTAAAATTTTTAAAAGTTTAATAAGGGATAAAAAGGGGCATTAAACAGTGCTGAGTGCTCAGCAAATTGCCAGAGCCACACCAGTTAGCTATAACAACTTTGCTTATTTACTTTTTCATTGCCTTGATCAAATGCATATTCATGAAGATTATACATATTTGTTGGGGTGCGTATCTCTCTCTGGTCAGCCCGCTGTTTGGCTGGACCACTCGGTCAGCTCTGATACGCCTCAACAGAACTGATGTGTGGGTTCTTGGCTCTGCAGCACCCCGACCTTCGCAGCCATAGCCGTGGTATAAATGAAAGAGGGGACTCTCAGAGGTAGGGGGAACAAAGGTTTATTGGGGAACTCAGGGGAACCCCTCACCTCAGGCCCGATGCCTCAGGAGAGACCCCACACCTGGGTTGTGGGGGGGTTTTGTCCAGGACAAACTCAAGGGGTGGATACAAGCTCTAAACCAATAAAACAAAGCAAAGCAAAAAATGCCAACTGGGTTACGTAACTAGTAACAAATCAATGGTAAATTGGGGAGGGGTCCCTGGGGCATCTGCCAACCACTGGCCAGATCTCTTCGAAGTTTCTGGACCTTGGAGATAAGAGTTCCAGTGATGGACAGAGGAAAAAAAGATACATTGGAAAGGATGGGCAGGGAACATCACGGGGAAAGGACCAATAGGGAACAGTCTCTGGGCAAAAGCCAGACACGGCACAGAAACCTTTATCAACTTATGATAAGGAAAAATTCCTAGACAGGGGGCCCATCTTGGGTAACTAAAACAATACTAAACTTATAATGAAACTTTTAAACAAAATCCTGCAACCCCACACATATTCAAACATTTCATTAAGTTCTTTTACATGTTCCGGGAATTCTTTAGCTTGGTTCGACCCCTGATCTGTTGTGTAATAGTGTAGATTTGATTTTTGGGAGTCACATATGTAATTTCTTCACAACGTATATGCCATTTTGTCACAATGTGTATGCTATTTCTTCACAACGACAAATGGGGAGTTATTGATAGTCAAAGGGTGAGTGGCAGAAGTCCTTTTCACATCCTTTCTTTCAATGTTATCTGTGTGGTTCCTTCAATGTTATCTAATCATACAGTTTTATCTATTTCCACAAACTTATCTGAGTTATTATCACTATTGTCAGTTAGTTACTCTTATGGTTTAGGTTTGCTTATCTGAGGCACGGCACCATTTGTGTGGAGGTTTTACATTTGTCGAATTTGTTTGCTAATTGGTGTGATAAATGTGACATTGGGTAAAAATTTGTGATAAAAGAATATAGCAAGATATGTTAGATTGGTGTTAATATAAAATATGAAAAAGGTATGGTCCGTAGAAACTATTCCCCCACCAGGTTTCCACCGTCCTCAGTCCTGAGACAAAGAGAACAGGACAAGGACCATTACGAGAAACAAAGACACTAGCCAACCCACATAAGAATCGGCATCGCACCCAGACAGTGAAATTCCTCTCCGAACTAAAAAGAGAATTCTCCGCCGAGGAATACACATTGAAATAAACATGGGCCGGTGAGCTCCATCCGCATGTGAAAGGATCTTCCTGGAATACGGTCTGCAGAGTCCGACAAATCCGGGAAGCCCATCCCAAAATTATTTGGACTATTTGGACTATCCTGGGCACCTGTTCCGCCTCGGGACATGAAAACCCCTATAAAACCCCAAGCTGCGACCTGCTCCGTGTGGATTTGGAAAAACCGTGCTTTTGAGTGCGGTCTCCTCATCCACCCGGCGCTGCGCTGTGAATCCTTTTGTGGTTTTCTCTTTTTATCGGTGATTTGGATCGTTTTATTAATAAATTGTTTCTTTGTTAATCCGATTTTTGCCGTTGCATTTATAACATTGGGAAATTGGATTTTGGGAGAAAAAGACAAAAGCAGGCTCAACTTAGAAGTAAAAACAAATAGATTTTATTAACATGCACTAAGAGAAAAAAAAAGAAAATATGAAAATAACACAAATTAATTTTTAAAACCAACCCTTTCTCCCACTACAAACTGTTCATTTTCTGTGAACAATGTAAAGAGGCAAAACTCCAGGTCAGTACCACTTATAAAACAGTCTTTCATTCAGTCTTTAAGAGAGAGAAGTCTCTCTCGTTGTTCGGTAACTTTCTACAAGAGAAACAGTCTGCTTGTGGCTTCCAACTCACACAAAAGCAGCCTGCCCGGGGAACTTCTGCATTTGTGGAACTTCCCATATCACGTAGCCTTTCCCATGACTACATATGGGCCGTAGACTCATAGATTGGGGTGGCACTCTTTAAAAATGAGCTGTTTAAAAAAACCAACAAAACAAAGGATCTTTTTCAACTCAGGGAACAGAGATGTCTTCTCGCTTCTTCACTGGTAGAGGGCTTCTTCTCATCTCTCTTTTCAGCTTCTCATGAGAGTCACAAAAATCACAGCTGCTAATTCAATATTCACTCAGTTCATCACAGATACCTTTGCTCAAATCCACAAATCATCTCCCCAATTTATATTGTCTACGATTTAAAAGATTATCTTGTTACCATAATCCATAGATTTTCAGCCTAGAAACAAGGCAACTCATCATCTCTACCACTTAAAAGTCACTTTTACTGACTTTGAGATCTCCATATTGTCCCTTTAAGTGCCTCCAATTTGGCCTTTTCTTTCATCTTCGAGGAGGGTTAGAGTTTAAAGTCTCAGTCTGTGTCAGGAAAGAGTTAGTTTGCCCAGGCCTGCAGTGGTCATGCGATCTCTGCCGAGGCAGCTGCAAATGTTTCAAAGTCATGCCAGTGGGGGGGGGGGGGGGGGGGGGTGTGTGTGAAGGCGGATGGATACCTTGTCTTCCACTCCTCAATCTGATGGCGTGAGCTGCTTGCAGCTGCTCTGTAAGACGCAGCATAGGGTAGGGTAGGGTAGGGGATCCCATTCTCCCCCCGGGCCAGGGGTGCCGGCAGCCAGAAGATCGGGGCACGGCTCTGCCACAGTCCAGCCCCAATCTCCGCTGCGGCCCAAGACACGTGGCCAGCTCAGCCGAACTGCAGATTTGCCTCCTCTGCGGGCAGCCAGGGCCTAAGCCAGGCTCTCCTCAGCCAGCCCATGTGTTATCTGCTCGCCAGATGGGGGGGGGGAGTTACCCCTGCCCTTAGAGGGGCAACACGTTGCGACGTGGTGTGGACCTTCACAGAGGACAGCATGCAGCAGCTTGGTGAAACATGGAATACTCTCTTTATTATCTGACTCCAATCTACTTATATACATTTTGTACAGAGGGCCAAGATTGGCCCAGAGAGGTTACAACCTCCTGACTCCATTGGTCAATATGACCATCAGTCAAGTTCTCTCTCAGAGAACAAGAATGCAAAACATACAGATAAATTCTAAGAATACAATATTGTTTACATGAAGCAGCGTGAGAAAGCTGCTGCAAAGACTCAAACACTTGAAACCAAGAAATGCAGGGACGACATCTCACCCTTTTTACCTTAAAAAAAGAAAAAAGGAAAAAAGAAAATGAACTACAGTTCAATTTCTGTTCCCATGGGAGGACCAATGGTCCCTCCTCTGTTGACCTTCATTTGGTCACGGTTTCTTGCTTTTCACATTGCAGGGTTAGTGAAATTCTGTGGCACCTGTAAGGTGCTCAATGGCATGCAAAGCCTTTGCCAATTAAATTTGTGGAGTTTCACCCTGCATTCCCCATTTTTGTTTTTGAAGAACCAGGCCTCTGTGGCCCAATGCAGGTTCTTCAGCAAATGGAACAAACAACATTGCTGACTCCCTTTAAATTGAACAACCCATCTGTGTGCCATGTCGACCACAGAAATTAAATCCGTGACTAAATGAAAAAGTTTCTGGGAAAACTGTGGAAATGCCATGACAGCAGCCCCAATACAACCTAGTAGGCTACCCATCCTCAGGGGCTTCCAAAACTTGCCCTCAAAATCATCCTTCCAAGCAACACTGGCCTACCTCATCCTCCCAAATCATCTGTAAAGACAGTGGGCCCTTGCACTAAATTTCTGAATATTTTTGGGCTGCAAAAAAAAATAAAAATCCAAAGGATTCTTGCCACTCACAACAGCTCATGGCTCCAGAGCATTTGGCAGAAAAACACTGCTTGCAAAGCTCCATTCAAATTCCTCCCATAATACTGAGAGTATGAATTTTACAAAAATCTGCACCCATCAAATTCGCAAGCATTGTTGCCTGCATTTATCAATTGAGCAATGAGCTCATACAAAAATGATTGATTGCCATTTTTGCAGCTGAAATCGAGCAATAATTAGCTCAAACAAAAAAACCTGATTGTTTGTTTATTTTTTCAAACAATATTTTGCCGCCTTGTGGCAGATGGGGCAAAAATGACCCATTCCAGAACGTGCAAGGAATTGGACATTCATCAGCCAGTGATACCTGCAGGATACAAATGAATCACAGAAAACAATCATTCAGATTCACAATCGAGGATTGGCTTTTTGGAGGTGTTATAAAAAACCTCCAGTCCCCAGAGTTCTGTTTCGATGCAGAACACAGGAACATCCCAGGACTGGTTGAAATTTCCAGATGATCCTGTTCCAACAGCTCCCAAACAAGTCACAAAGGGCGATGAATGGATCTTGAAAGACAGTCCATTCCAGCTGCCAAACAGCAAAGGAAAAAATCGCAATGTCCGTTCCAAATTGTTCCAGGACAGTCTCTGATCAGAGCAACAGTCCAGTGAAATCCAGGCAGCTCAATACTTCAGAGCAACTGTCTTCTCACCTCCAACTCTTTGTCCTGTGAACAAAAAACTCAAACACAAATTAAACAATTTTGGTCCCTTCAGGGACACTGACAGGGAGAGGTGGGTGTGGGACTAAACCTTCCCAACAAACCTCCATTGGCTGTGGGGACTGGGAAGACTCTTCTGTCCGAGCACACTTCCTCTTTGCACCCCACTGCCCTTTTGACAGAGGTTGGCCTTTCACATGGCTTGCCTTGCAAACATTTGCCATGTGATTCGGCCATCCACACCTTCCACAAAGAAACAAGAGAGTGATTCCTCTTTTTTGCACTCTCTTTCTTTGTTTCTTGTTGGCCTGAGCATTAGATGAGGCATCATCCACCTCTGATTCCTGTCCCGTGTGCTCCACAGGGACAGGGGTGAGAACTTGTCTCACCGCACTTGCGGGGCTGGGGAATCCATCCCTGCACTGCAGGGGGCGCCGTGCTGACCCACGGCCACCCACAGCATCAGCCATGGTTGGGACATCACCTGAGACTGAGGGGGATCCGGCACCCCGGGATCCTCTGCAGCGGGGAAACACCCGCTTGTGACCACGCTGTCCCTTTAAAATGAACAGGTCGGCTGCAGCTGCCTCCGCCGCGCTGCTCCTGCTCGGCGCGGGGGGAGATCGCAGCGCTGCAGGAGGCGTCTCCCGCTTGCCAAGCGCTGCCCCCACAGGCGCGGGGGGAGTGCCCCGATCGGCACGGGGAGGAGCAGGGGGGCTGGGAGGGTGTCCCGGCCCTGCATTCCCAAGCGGAACCACGGCTGCCGCCCTGCCCGGCCCACCCTTTCTCAAGGGCGGCACCAGCCGCTGCGGGGGGGTTTCTTCTCGCTCCGGGGCCATGCGGGGTGGCCCTGGGCTGGCCCCTTCACTCCTTGGGGCCACCCCCCCCACGGGGGGGCTGGGCAGGCTGCATTGCCCGCCCCGGGCCGGCCCCGTTGCTTCTCGGGGCTGCCCCGCCCCTCACAGTCTGGGCAGGCCCCCACCCTCGCTCCGGCGGGGCACTTGGCTTATCGCCAAACTGCACGGAACTGTGTGCCCCGTGCAAGTCCCCGCCGCGGGGGCGCAGGGCCGCCCTGCCCAGCGCCCCGGGATGGCGCGGCCTTACGCCATCCTGCTGCAAGGAATATTTTATGGAAAATCCACAATGCGGGCAGTCCGCAAAAAACACCCCGCCCCCCTGATCCAAGAGCGCTCCTGGCGCCTCCAAGGCCAGGAAAGCACGGGGGGGGAGGGAAGTGAGGGAGGCAATCTTTCGCCTCTGCCGCCGTTGGTTCGGCACGGGACTGGGGAGCGCTGATCTCTCCGGTCCCAAGGGGCTTTCACAAGCCCCGAGGTTTTCCACACTCCAGCACCGGTATGGTGTGGGTGGGGAAGGGGTCTGCTCTGCAGAAGACCCTGTGCCCGCCTCAGCTGGTGCGCTGAGTGCAGGCAGGCTTCCCGCCATGCTGCTGTGAGGAAGGGGGGTCGGCTCTCCTGCCTGTCTCCGAGGGGCAGGAACAGGAGGAATGACTCCACCGTCTTCCCTGGCACCCAGCCCGATGGGGCTGGAGCTGTCCTCAGAGCTGGAAGGCTGCAATTTAGGCAGCACCTTCTCCAGCCTGCTCTAGGTGGCTATGAGTTCCAAAAGCTTCACACTGCGATCTGCAAAGAAAACCTGGAGCAGATAGTCGCCCAAAGACTTTCACTCTGCTGTAGAAAAAACTTCTTCAAGGCTGCAAAAAAAACCATGAGTTCTAGCATAATAGAACAATTTCTGGAGAGCATCTCCAGGAAAGGAGACTTCTCTCCGCAGAACCTCAAGGCAAAGGTCCAACATGAGGATTTCCTCATTTGAGGAGGGTTTAGAAATCATTATCTCTTACCACGACACCTCAGGCCGAGCAGGTACAGTCTCTCACTGGGCACAGAGGTCCACCGACGTGCAGTTCTCTCGCAGTCGGAGGTCACCGGTGTGACCTGTTTTCCCAAGTCAGGAGTCCGTTCAGACACGGACAGTGTCCAGATGTGCCGTTCAGACACAAAAGGTCAGCAGATGTGACCCAGCTGCAGTCCAGACACGGAGGGGTCACCACTTGTGACGGGAGACCCCTGTTCCCACACGTCCGGGGTCACCACTTGTTACCCCTGCCCTTAGAGGGGCAACACGTTGTGACGTGGTGTGGACCTTCACAGAGGGCAGCATGCAGCAGCTTGGTGAAACATGGAATGCTCTCTTTATTATCTGACTCCAGTAGCTTATATACATTTTGTACAGAGGGCCAAGATTGGCCCAGAGAGGTTACAACCTCCTGACTCCATTGGTCAATATGACCATCAGTCAAGTTCTCTCTCAGAGAACAAGAATGCAAAACATACAGATAAATTCTAAGAATACAATATTGTTTACATGAAGCAGCGTGGGAAGCTGCTGCAAAGACTCAAACACTTGAAAGCAAGAAATGCAGGGACGACAGGGGGGGAAAGAGGAAGTTTCAAAACCAGCTCCAGCTTTTATATGGGTATTACCAAAAGTCACTTTCCGTTTTCTGAGTGGTCCGAACTGCATGTCAATCCAAAACCTGTGTCCCCCCCCATAGGTCCCTGTCCTTTCTAGAGAATTTTAAGGTCCTAACAGAGATACTGTTTCAACCCATGACAGTTACAAAAATAAAGGCATTAGCTACTTCTGCAAAAGTTAACATTACAATGCACAACACATAGTCTCTATTTTAATATTTTGCAAAAGCCTAAACTATAATATATGTTTATCAAACTAGTATATATGTAAGCTACACAGGGCCAGGACATTGACAACAAAAGCTGACAAATTATACTATATCAAAACCAGTTAAAAGTGATTACAAACTGTACTAAATCAAAATCCTTGTGATTAATAATAATTTGCAAAAGTTAATATGTAATAGTGAAAGTCAACAACTACATAGTTATTTATAACAATTCATGAATGTGGAAATACTCCTTGAAAATACTGCTTTTCTCATGATCACGTGCCCAAACTTAGGAATGGTTGTCAGGAAAATTAATCCGCAAACACTGAAGATTTATGTCCAAAGAGGAGACAGAGGAGTCCTGTAACTTTATTTGAATTAAGGGAGACGCAATAGAGCATTTCCCCTGGGGTCTCTCAAATTTTTAGGGGAAGCAGCCTCCTTTCTATCCTAATTTCCTGGTCGCATTTCCCTCTCTCTTTCCCCATTGGCTTAGGTACTTGCGAGGTACAGATTTCCTGAAACGCCTAATACTTAAGTCTCCCTTCTAATGTATACCCCTTCCCCATTTTTCTTTTTCTTTGTGTCTCTGTTTTTTTCTCTAAATCCAGAGATTTAACACAATCTTGAGTGAGTAACAGTCTGTGTCAATCAGTGGAATGCCTATGGAATTTATGGTTTCCCCCATTGCTTCTTTCACATTGCCATATCTGGCCTTATCTACCATCAGGGCTACAGTTTGTAAAGATACCTCCTTCTTATTCCTTTCAATCCCTCCTCTTCTTGTTTTCTCAATAATTGTCTTTACAAACCATAGTAATCATTGACTTAAATTTCTGTTCTTGGGTTCTTTACGGTTTTACAATTATTTGAAGTGACAACATTTTCTGTCTTTTTGTAGTCATTTCTGGATTAGTAGGCCTGACTGCTACCTGCATCTCCTTGATCATATGTTGAATAAGTTGCACTAAGCAAGGGATCATGCTTGGTAAAAAGATGAGAGATGCTATAGCACATAAGAGGAAAAAACCATTTGTTTAACCCATAGTCCACCAGGTAACCATGAAAATGTCCCATTCCCATCCTTTCAACATTTGGACTGGTACATGAGTTAAATTTCTTATTCCCGCCATTATTTGTTTCACTACTTTTCCATTGTCATCTATTTGCAAACAGCAGTTTGAGTCATTTAATTTTTCTACACACTTCCCTTCTTCTGCTGATAGATAATCTAATATCATCTGATGTTGAAATATTACATTCCTCATCTGAGTGGGTTGGTCAGCAATGAGGTCAAGAACTGTAGCTGTCTGGTTGGTTATTATTTCAAAGACAGCTTGTAACCTAATTATCTGATTTAAATTATAATGGGTTCTCTGGCACCTGATACTATTTCATTAGGATTCCAAGTGGCTGGTCTGTGGTGTTGTATGATTCTCTCAGGTGGTCATTCATCTTTTCCCCATTTTGGGTGTTTCGTCCAGCCAGGGATGCATCAATTGACCACTTTCCTCTAATTAGATCATCAAATATTTTGATTCCTAACTGATTTCCTTGAAGTTGTGGTAGCAGAAAGAACAACGGTCTAATATACCCTACATAACATATCACTGACCAGTTTGGAGGTCACTTGCCATAGGCATGTTGGTCACCCATGGCCAGTTGTCAGATCTTCCTGACTCTTCACAGATCCAACAATTGCTAAGGTTAAAAGTTTTTGCTGCTTCTTCTCCTAGGACTAAAAAAGATTCTCCCACCTCTGGCCCAAACCTAACCGACAATATAAAGGTAAGATCATTAAGGAAAACATTATGATGGTGTAATCAAATTTCCTAATCTAATTTTCACGTTGTTTTCCACACCACCTGTGACAAGTGAAGGCACAGAAACAGCTTAACATAAAGAAAACAATGATAGGGAGGATTTTCCCCCCAGTGACTGGAGAGTCGAAAGGAGGGATGCCTATACAGACTATTTCAGCTGACAGTCTGTGTGTAGGCTCACGAGGCTTCCCCTGATGTTGACACACTGGCTACTGCTCTGGTCCACTCCTGCGGAGTGTCAGTCATGGCCTTCCATCCTTCTCCTCCAGCTGAGATGTCCAAATCTCTGGGGCTTCAGAGACCTTGACCCGAGTGTGATGGGTCCACCTGTGTTCAGCTGTCTTGACGGCTGTTTCTGTGGTCAGTAACACTTGGAAAGGTCCACGCCACTTCACCACCAGTGGTGCTTCTTTCCACTCCTTAACTAGGACCAAATCTTCTGGTTGGATGTTATGAACAGCAAAGTCCAAAGGCAGGGTCTGTGCCAGCTGAGCTTCCTGTCGAACAGATTTCACAAGAGACAGTATTCTGGCCACATATTGTTTTAAATATATATCACTTATTTCCACATCCACCCCACACACCCCCCCACACACACCCCAACTTGGGAATTACAAGGGTAAGGAATTCCAAACATCAGTTAAAAGGGAAATAAATTAATATCTTCTCTGGGTCTCGCCCTTATTCTTGCCAAAGCCAATGGCAAGAGCTGTACCTATGGCATCTTAGTTTTTATCATCAGCTTCAGAAGGTGTTTCTTTATTTCTCCATTCATTCTTTCAATCTGGCCTGAGCACCAGGGGTGCCAGGGGGTACTGAGGTTCCATTGTATTCGTAAAGAAGTCATAACCCCTTGAAGGATCTTTCCTGTAAAATGCGTTCCCCTATCTGAGTCTATTGCTTCCACAATCCCATATCATAGAATTATTTATTCCAAAAATATAGAATCACAGACAGAATCACAGAATCCCTAAGTAGGAAGAGACCTTCAAGATCATTGAATCCAACCTATGCCCTAACACCTCAACTAAACCATGGCATCGAGTGCCACATCCAATCTTTTTTTAAACACATACAGGGATGGTGACTCCATCATCTCCCTGGGCAAACAATTCCAGTACTTTATCACTTTCTGTAACAAACTTTTTCCTAATATCCAACCTATATTTCCCTTGACACAGCCTGAGACTGTGTCCTCTCGTTCTGTCACTTGCTGCCTGGAGAAAGAGTCCAACCCTCACCTGAATACAACCACCTTTCAGGAAGTTGTAGTGTGCTAAGGTCATCTCTGAGTCTCCTTTTCTCCAGGCTAAACAACCCCAGCTCCCTCAGTTGTTCCTCATAGTGAAATGGGGCAGAAAAGAACTCCACAAGAAATAATAGTTGTTGGAGTGGTATGTATTTTAATCAACGTCAAGTTTTTGGAGTTTGTATCTAATATCACCTGTGGATTGCCCCAGGAATAAGTTCACTAGCTGTTGTATTCCTATCTCGGATGCCAGATCCAGTGAGGTGTGGCAGCGCATTGCATCTCTCAGACGGTCTAGGAATTCAGATGTCAATTCTGAGGGACCTTGTTTTATTGCGTATAAAGCTGACTAATTTATAGTCTTGCGTATAGCCCTCTCCACTCCCCTTGCTATGCACTCCTGGTAGTTTAACAACTTTTCCCTACCTACTGTCTTATTTGGGTCCCAGCCTGGGTCCTGAAGGGGAAAATAGGATGCTTTTACATCCATTTGTATCTGTCGTGCCCTTAAACAATCCTCTGCCAAATCCCCTGCCGTTTTTAAACTCAATTGTTTCTCAGTTCCAATAAATGCATCAAATAGTAATTGCATATCGTTCCAATCAGGCTTATGTTGTTTTATTATGTGTTGAGGTGTGGCTTTGGGTTTTACCAGCTTCTGTATGCATCTGTTCTTTGTTTTACAATGGTTTGTCCCATTCTCCCATGTTAAACCCTTCTTGGTTTCCCCCAAGTGATTGTCAGGTGGCAATCACAATTATGGGTCCTGTCCATCACTTTACAGCCTCGCCCCTGATGTCTGAAAGATTCTAGTGAGGACGTTGAGTGATTGGCAGGTTCCCTGGTTCTTCCCGTCCTTGATTTGTTGATTGTTTCTGTTGACTGTCATTTATGTTCCGAGCCACTCCCCTCACCCATTGGATTGGTTCCAAGCTGTCCCCTTCCCCTTTCTCCACTCCCATACTTAAGGTGCTGTACAGAGAGAAAACTTGCTTTTGTGGGCTCTCTCTCTGGGTGTGTACAAGTCCTGCAAGGGCTTAATAAACCCCAGTTGAATTTCTCACAAGAGTCCTCCCTTTTTCCTTGCTGTTGTTCACACTTCTGCCGAAGGTAAGAACCCACAGGGTCGGAGGCATATCTTAGCATACAGAACCTTACCTTTCACTGCGGCTCCAGTGCCAGGGGTAGCCAGGCAACGTGGGCAGGGGTCCTGAGACACACCGGACCACCACAATTATGTATTGCAAGCTTTTGCCTGTGTTTACTGGGTCACTTTGATAATTCTTTGCAACTTCTTCCCATGCCTCTAAGTCAATAATGGAAAAAGGTACTTTGATTATTACAGGCCTGTAGGAATGTATTTTCAAGACTTAGGCCACTCTGTTTACCAGTCAAACCATTTGTGAGAAAATTTATCAAACCACCTGCAGTTTTTGTTAGCAGAACTCTCAGGAATTCATCAAGGTTACTGAGAAAAACAAGACTAAAATAAGAACTATCACGGTCCCCAGAGCTGCCAACTGGCTATGATATGATGAAGTTTTAGGCAGGTCCGGATTTCATGCAGAAGCGTACTTACTTGGAGGAAAGGAGCAGCTCACACTTGGTGGTAAAGAAGGTGTTTATTCAGGGCAAAACCCCAGGTGTTCAAAGCGTGAGTGTGTGTGTGAGTTGGCTCTTACTTGCCCTTATCAACATGAGCGTTAAAGATGGAAATGAGGGGGAGTGACAAAGGTAGAGGGTGGTTTGACATTGCCATTTAGGGGTAAAATGGGTGTGGAGATATCCGAAGCCTTGGCCGAGCCACCTGGCTAGGCTAGGGCCATCAAATACCAGGAGTGTGTTCACAGATAAGATACAAAGCTATACAATGGGCTAGGCCAGGGCTATTAAGGAGATACAATGGGCTTAACGACAGTGATTAAGGAAAGCGGGGTGTGGGGGTAGGAATGAACCATTACAGAAACTTAGATACAAAAATTATACAGAAATTTTAGAAAACCCAAAATGCACACCGCAACAAAAAACCAAGAGCCTGAGAAACTGTCTACCAAGAATATTAAACACAGATAAAGGAGGCACAATGTGATGATGGACCTTGACCAATTAGATGTCCTGAAGGATGTATGCCTGCCTCATGGACAGGAGAGCCGGCCAATGGGATGATGCGTGAATGTGTGAACAAGCAGCCTTTAGAATCTATAACTGTAGTGTAATGTAAAAAAAAAGGCTTCTGCTGAAATCATATTGGTTCTGTCGTTCAGAAGTCCTGAGCTCCTGCACTGGCCCATCTGGTCTTGCTACTTCTCGTAGGGGTGCCTGTATCACTTGCCCTCTGGTTCAAGATGCAATAGGGCTATCTGGGACTGCTGGGGCTGATGCTCCTTCCAGGTCATCTGGAGGAGGTGGAGGAGGAAATGAGTCATCTTCCTCTTTCTGCTTTATAAAGAGATGGCTGAGCATATCAGTTTGTTCCTGCTCTTGGGTTATTGCCTGATAAACCTCACCCAACTTGTTGCATCTTTGGCTGATGCTACAGGCCGAATAACACTGTTCCAGCTCTCCTTTATTAGCTTTATGGTGTCTCTCAAGGGCCAACACCAAGGGATTGGAGGGGGATCTAATACCACAATCTCTCTGCCATTCAGGATTATTTTGGAGGGTGAAAAACATGTCACAATATGAAATTGCATCCTATTTCCCCTCATGTCTTAAGAAAAGCATTACCTGTAACAAGCTATTATAATCTAGTGTGCCATTAGGGGGCCACCTAGCCCCATCATCTAAGCGATACAACGGCCACCATTGCGTACAATACTTGATTAAACTTTTGTTGTTTTCTGTGCCCTTAGTACCCACAATATTTTTCCAGTGTGCTAAAACACATCCTAATGGGCTGGCCATGGGTATCCCCTTGCCCTGTTCCGATCCCATTATTTCCTACTTCTTGTTTTGTTTCGCTTCCAGCCAAACCTCCATTTACACTTTTGCATGGTCCTTTCACAATCCCCCTCCCTTATGCTCCAAATTTCTGGGATCTGGTAAGATTTTCCACACAAAATTCTAAAATTTTTGGCTCAGAGTCTCTTTGGCCAAGTTGCCAGCATCGGGAAGTCATGTCCTGCCTTCTGCCAGAGGAGTAGCACTAACACCCCCCCCCCCCAACAGGTCCCACACTTTGCCAATATCCACACTAGATGTTGCCCCTTCTTACAAAAGCAGGGTATTCCACCTCTCCTTGTCTGAATGTTCAGGTCCTCTTATAGCTTTTGACACAGGAGGGCGGTATTACCACAGAAATGCATTTAGGATGCACTCAATGGACAGATGGGCGCGTGGCTTGTGGCGAGAAGCGGGGGGGAGTGCGGCAAGAGGGGAAGAGGGCATTCCTCATTGTACCCAGCAGCGCTGGACTGTGACGCCGAGAGGCAACCCTTCACTTTTTGGCTCTACTGGAGTTGGGTGCTGGGAGCCAGGTAAGCGGAACAGGGAAGCAGGGAGCGCTACCACCAATTCAAAGAGGTGCCGGTGGTGCCAGAGAAAAAAAAAGGGGGGGGGGGGGGGGAAGAAGCACAGCACAGGAGATAGCCCCCTTCACTGCCAGAGGCACCGCCCCCCCCTCCGCCAACTCGGAGAGGTAGTGGTGGCTCCGCTCTGTTCCACAAGAGGCGGCTTAGCTCACGGTGTGGGAAAGGGAGCCCTCTGCCTGCTCTGCATGACTCCTTGGCTTTGCTGGTATGGGAAGAACTCAATCTGCCTGGCCACCCTCCCGCGGTGTCCCGTACTTTGTTCACTTGCACTCCACACCCAGAAGCAAAATGCTTCCCTCAGTTCCCTTCAGCTCCCTTTCTTCCCAACCAACCTGGGATGGGTTGATAGGAATCTTAGGAATTACACAATACACAACTTTCCCTACAGTAAACAGCCCGAATACACAATACAAAACACACAAAACCAACACAGTACCCCCCTGAGTTTTTCCAGCCACTTCAGCCACCCAAAACAAATGCTTTCAGTCCCAAAAACACAACACACATCACAACCAGAACAAATATGTCTGAACACCACACTCATCCACAAATTAGCAGCACTTAAGACAAAGGTTCGCTCAAATTACCCCTAGGACACCTGGGGAATGAGGATTCCCCTCCTCCTTCCTCAGTACTACACTTCCCAGCATGGTCCACTCACACTATTTGCTGCTTCCTCCTGGCTGTCCCAAACACACACGCAATCAACAACAATCAACAAAGTCCACACTTTACGATCACAAAATCACCAAAAGAGGGATTCCCTAGGCCTACCCCCAAGGCCTCTAGCAGGTCATCATACCCTCGACCAGGGAATCTCCTTTACCAGCTCCCGTTGGCTCCAAGCCAGTATTTCTCCACTAGCCAGCTGTAGCTTGCAAGCTAACCCCCCAGGGCGCAACACCGCGCACATGGACGTCTCTCACGCATCTTACCGAGGCCCTATCTCAGTGTACGCTTTCTCTTTTAGTTTAATACATACCTTTTGTTCACAATGGCCCAGCAGATCCTTCTGTCCCTGCAGGTGAGTGTGCGAGTAAGGAATCCCCACCGGGAAGTTCCCGGGGGCAACTGAGGGAGTCCCACCCTGCTCACTCCCCACAGTCGGACGAAGGGCTTTTCTCCTGGCTGGCTCGCCAACTGAAACAGGGCAGAAAAGAACTCCACAACCAATAACAGTTGGTAGAGCAGTATGTATTTTAATCGACATCGAGGTGCGTGGGGAATAACTTCACCAAAGACACACACGCATGCCAGACAGCTTCCCCCCCATTATTCCCTGAGGTCTTACATATGCATGGCATTGCACAATCCACCTCATACATAGTCATTCCCTGGCCCCACCCATTCTTTCCTTGTATGGTAATTAACTCCATGCCCTTCAGGGCATGCTCAGTTCGTCATGGTGGTCTCTAAGGGTCTGCAGAATATTAAGGAAACGGAGTCTTCCTCAGTGAACTCTTCACCTTTATCTCTCTCGCATGTGCTTTGGCCCCTTTGGAACTTTTTAAGGCAAGAAATCAGTTTCTGCTGGCTAAGAGTCTGTGTTTTTCTCTTTATCTGCATTCTTAGTCTTGTTATCCTGTTGTGTTTACGTTAGTCTTTTTTCTTATCACCGAGGGGCCCCAGATGCTTGTACTGCCTTAAAATATGCAAAGGGTAACAGGCACAGTGCTCGATATTTACTAAGTGGTTTCTAAAATGTATTTTTCTAAGCACTATTTAAAATACATCCTAAAATACAGTGTATGCTCTTAAATTTACTATAAAGATCAGCTAGAATTTCCAAACCTCTGTCTCAATAGGGCTTGTGTTCCAAGCCCCTCACCAGCCTTGTTGCCCTGCTCTGGATGTGCTCAGGCGTCTCAATGTCCTTCCTAAACTGAGGGGCTACTCAAGGTACAAACTCAGCAGTGCCAAGTACAGGGGAAGAATGACCTCCCTGGTCCTGCTGGCCACACTATTCCTGATACAGGCCAGGATGCTGTTTGCCCTCTTGGCCACCAGGGCACACTACTGGCTCATGTTCAGTCTGCTACTGACCAGAATCCCCAGGTCCCTTTCCACCTGGGGACTGTCCAGCCACACTGTCCCCAGCCTATAACGTTGCCGGGGGTTATTGTGGCCAAAATGCAGAACTCAGCAATTGGACTTATTAAACTTCATCTTATTGGACTCTGCCCATCGATCCAACAGTCTCAAGTCTCTCTGCAGAACCCTCCTACCTTCCAACAGATCAACACACACTCCCAGCTTAGTGTCAACCGCAAATTTACTAATGAAAGACTCAATACCCTCATCCATTTGTCAATAAAAATATTGAACAGAACTGTCACAAGCACAGACCCCTGAGGAACACCACTAGTGATTGGCCACCAGCTGGATGCATCATCGTTCACCACCACTCTGTGGGCCCAGTCATCCAGCCAGTTCCTAACCCAGAAAAGAGTGCTCCTGTCCAAGCCGTGAGTTGCTAGCTTTTCCAGGAGTATGTTGTGGGAGACCTAAAGAACTGATCCTGTAGTTGCCAAAACAGTTGGAAATGCTTCTGGCCACCCTGTTAGCTGACATACTATTACCAGAATATATTTAAACTTTGCCACTCGGGGCATTTCAGTAAAATCCATCTGGCATCTTTGGAAGGGATGTGATACAATTCTGCGTGAGGCCAGCATGTTGAGCCCCACAAAGGTGTATCAAGGTCTGAGGGTTGACCAGCAACCTCCCAGAAATGGCTTAAGAATAATTAGCAAGATGGTGGATCGTGTGTGTCTTGAAAAAGCAAAAGGTTTTAATAAAAGAGAAAATAACAAACTATACAGAATTGGTGGGGGTTAGGTTTGTTCCTTTTTACCTCTAAAGATTTTTTTTCCCCATAAGTTACTAAGGAGACTAATTATTGGGTGCTTAAGGGGGCTTGACCAAAACAAAGAGGTGGTCAAAGCTCGGAGGGGGAGATAACACAAGTTTTGGGGCAGGTAAAGGAAAGAGCTGGAGGCAGCTTGGCTCTCAGGCTTTCGGCATTCAGAGAAAGAGAATGGCTAGGCTGCTGCTTGGTGTGGGAGGAGTTCAGTCACCAGAAAAGTCCAGTCCTGGGAAATCTACCATCATCTTCTCGCATGCCCTGGAATTTTGAGCTCCTCGGCCTGCCCTGCTGGAGGGCCTCCCAAAAAGGTCTTAGACCCCATATGAGTAGCTGAATTTCCACTGGAACCTGTGGATTTTACAAGCTTTGGATCATCAATTGCCAAAACTAGAATTGCTGGTTTTTGCACGGTGCTCTGGTTTGGGACGGGGCCAGCAACCCATCGAGACCCAGACAGATCAGTTTCTGGATGAGGGACCTGCTACAGCAGACTGCAGCCAGCCAAGGTTCCAAGGGGAAGGTAAGTACCTTTTGGAACACCCTCAAGGTGAACCCCGAGTGCGGGGGGTGCCGGAGCACATAACTTTAGCTATAGGGAAGAGACTCCACGTGGATGGGTGCATTTAAAAGCTGCGGGCTTCCCCGACACATGAGTTCTCCATCTTACCTCACTACCAGGGGGGAGGAGAAATTAACCTTTCCAAGCTGAGTTACTGTTGCTTTTGGTTTTGGTTTGCATTTTGCTGTAAACAGAGTAGATAAAACTGCACAGACTGCATTTTAACATCCAGAATGGGGTCAAAACTGTGCAGGAAAAAGGCCAATATTCCCTAATCTTACAAGCTTTAGAGGGTGTGGATATAAAGATCTCCAAAAAGAAATTACAGCAATTCATTTACTGGCTGTCCTCTCTTCTGCCTGACTTCAATCAGCAAAATATAAAATATGTCTCTTACTGGAATAAAATTGGAACATTACTAACAACTAAGTGGAATTAGGTGATGAAACAGCTCCGAAATTTCTCCCACTGTTCATTTTAATTTGTAAGGAAATAAATAAGAAGCAGGCAAAAGAACAGCCACCACAAACCTCCCCTCCCACCAGACTCCCTATCCCTCCTTCCATCCCTTCTGCCCCTGAGCTGAAAAAGAAGGGTGAGACAGCCCAGAAAACGCAGGGAGCCTGGCCAGAAAGCCACCGTCTCCCTGGTCTCTCGCTTCCCTCTCAGCACCCTAGATCTAGCAGCCCTGTGCAAGCTCAGAGAGATTCTTCCCTCTACCCCTCTCTCCCACCTACTATATCTGAAAATTTGTGCTTTGATAGCTCTGAAAAGAAAGGTCCTTACCCCATAAGCAAGCCTGACCACATGGCATGGGGCCAAAATGGCCACAGCCATGTGGGCAGCCTTCCATGCTATCCTTCTTCTTCCCACAATCCTTTTCATCCACATCCCCTCCTACAACCCCTTCCCTCTCCCAGATGCCCCCGCTCCCTCCCCTATGTTCCCACCCTGCATGATGTCATCCTGCAACTCTGCCCCTCGATGTTGCAATCCTGGTTCCCACGGTTACCATGCCCTCCCCAACAGCTCTCCCCCCTCCCACTTCCCAGTCCCTCCGCCCGCCCCTTTCAACACCCAGCCCCCACACCCCCCACCTGATGCCCACACACCCCCACCCAGTTCCTATGCCTGCCCCCCCATCCCCCGTGGAGGTGGGGGTAGAGCCAGAACCACACGGTCTGGTGGAGGCGGGGCTGAAGCTGCCAGGGCTGCCGAAGCCACGTGGTCTGGTGGGGGTAGAGGCGGGGCCAGGGCTGTCTGGGGTGGGGGTAGGGGTGAGGTCGGGGCTGCTGGGGATGGTTGTAGAGGCGGGGCTGCCTGGCCCAGGCAGGAGCTGGCCCCGGAGCACTGGAAGAAGCCGGGACTGGAAAGGGTCCCAGCCCTGGGGCTTGGGGTAGCCCTGAACCCAATCCCCATGGGGGAAGGGCAAGCCCCGAGGCCAGGGCCTGGGAGGAGCCCGGGGCCCCGGGCGAGGCCGAACCCAATCCTCACGAGGATGGGGTCGAACCAGTGCCCAGGGTCGGGGGTGAGGCCGAGTCGGGACCCAGGGTCAGGGATGGAGCTGAGCCTGCTGCCACTGCCACAGCTGGGACCCGGGATGGAGGGGGGGAAGGCAGGGGACAAAACAAGCCCTCAGCCAGTCCCCATAGAAACAAAACCGAGTTGGATAGCCCTAAAAATCAAAACCAAACAAGTGAAATCATATTTTCAGCAGCTCCTGTTGCTTATTCTGGGAGAGATAATGCAATTAGGAACTACCAGCCTTTCTCTTTCCAAAAGGGAAAGTAATTAAGCAAAATCCAAAGGGAATTTGGTAGAGACAATGAGATATTTAAAAGTATGTTAAGAACTACTTTTTCATCTCTCGAATTAACACCAGCAGATCTAAAAGAAATATTTAAATGCCTGTTGTCTCCCTCAGAATTTGATTTCTGGGAAGATACCTGGAAAACATCTTTAAAAGAACTCCTAAAGGAGCTTAATCAAACAGCTCAAGGTGCTAAAGATTTAGAGGGAAGAGATATCACCTATGAGGACTTGTGTGGTGAGGGACAGTGGGCTGTTCCAGAGGAACGAGCTAAAGTATTATCAAAGTTCATTCTAGAGAAAATTTGTAAGGTTGCAGAAAAAGCCTTTTACCAGTTACCAACAATCAAACCACAAAGTAATTATCTTGATATTAAACAGCATAATTCTGAAGGTTTTTTACAGTTTGTCGACCGGCTTTGAGCAGCAATTGAAAGACAGGTACAAGGCTCAGTGGCACAGGCACAAATACTCCAAAACATGGCTCAGAAGAATGCCAACGAGGCCTGCCGTAGGGTTATTCTAGGACTGCCTGTTGACCCTCCACCCACACTGACACAGATTGAAAAATCATGTGCCAAGAAAGCAGAGCTGTTTGACACACCTGAAGAAAAGCCTAAATCTACCAACCCAAAGACTGTAGCAGCTGCAACGCCAGAAAAGGCTAGACAACATACCTCACCAAGGCAGTCTCGCCACGTCATCTGCTTCCTGTGCAAAAGCCTGGCCACTTTGCCAGAGACTGTTCCCAGAACCAGCAGAAGAAGAAAAACGCTCAAAAAGATGAAACAGCCAGTGTTACCCCACGCCTTTAGAGGGGCAACACGTTGCGACGTGGGTGCAGACCCTCACAGAGGATGGCAGGCAGCAGCATGGTCAAACATAGAAGGCCTTTTATTATCTGACTCCAATAGCTTATATACATTTTGTATAGAGGGCCAAGATTGGCCCAAGGAAGTTACAACCTCCTGACTCCATTGGTCACTCTGACCATCAGTCAAATTCTCCTCTCAGAGAACAACTATGCAAAACATACTGATAAGTTCTAAGAATACACATTGTTTACATGCAGCAGCCTGAGAATCAGGCTGCTAAGACTCAAACACTTGAAAGCAAGAAATGCAGGGACGACAAGCCAGCAACTGAAAAAACTAAAAATCCAGCCCAAACCCGTAACACACCATGACACAAATGCAGTGGGTTCCAATGTGAAAAAAGATTCTCTACAGACACAGGGGAGGAAGGAAAACTGGGTGCAGGGAAACAAAAATATAAACATGGGGAATGTTTATCTAACAAGTTTTGGCAACCTTGCAGGCGTTTTAAACTTGTAACTAAAGATGCCTTTCTTTTCAGATCTACACACTGGACCATAATTGAAGTAGAATTGCCTGGAAAATCACAAGATCCAGTAGATCTCACAGGACTAGACAGTGAGTTTTTTGTTATTGTGGACACTGCACACACACCTGTAGAGATTGAAATCGTTCTCATGATCACCAAGGGGAGCATACCTAAATTCAGTCTCTTGGCACATTGTCCTCAGCCACCCTTCTATTTGGCCAAGGGGCAAATCATTGCCCAGGCTCTTCCCATTCCAGCAGAGGTCTCAGTAGATGGCAAAACACCTGATGTCTACTGGGCAGAAGTGGTGGGTGAGGACAGGTCCATACTAGGAAGTAACCTAACCGGTGGGACAGACCACCTCCATGTGAATGGCCTGTTAGACTGTGGCTCGGATGTAACTACTATACCAGAGGAGAAGTGGCCTTTTCATTGGGAATTGCAACCCGCCGTGGCTGGCAGACTTTATGGTATAGGAGGGCTCCAATTGGCAAAAATCTCAAAAGTCATCGTACAAATTGAGGGGCCGGACAGAAAATTGACTAGTGTCCGTCTGTTTGTTATCGACTATAAGACTCCCTTGTGGGGGAGAGACACCATGTCCCAGTGGGGGGTCAGATTAGTTATCCCAAACAAACTCCAGGATTTTTAGAAGTGGCCACTGTGGAGTGCCCTACCCAAAAGTTAACATGGCTGGACCATACCCCAGTCTGGATAAATCAGTGGCCACTCAGTAAAGAAAAACTTAAGGTGCTCAAAGAGCTCGTAGAAGAACAATTGGCAAAAGGTCACATAGAGGAAACAGCCAGTCCTTGGAATTCCCTGGTCTTTGCAATAAAAAAAACAGGGAAGAATAAGTGGAGGCTCCTCCATGACCTCCGAGAAATAAACAAGGTGATACAGGACATGGGCTCACTCCAACCAGGGAGGCCTTCCCCAACCATGCTCCCCCAAAATTGGCAATTAGTAGTCTTAGATATTAAAGACTGTTTCTTCCAAATTCCACTACACCCGAAAGATGCACCACGGTTTGCGTTCTCAGTTCCTACCATCAATCGGTAAGCCCCAATGAAGCGCTATCATTGGAAAGTTTTGCTGCAGGGTCTAAAATGCAGTCCTTCCATCTTCCAGCAGTACGTAGCCTCATTACTGTCCCCAGTACGTGCCGAAAGAAGTGAAGCCATCATCCTCCACTACAAGGATGATGTGCTTGTGTGTGCCCCCGATGACATTACATTCCAACACACGCTTGACCTAGTGGTTAAAGTTTTAACCTCTGCTGGATTCCAACTGCAGGAAGACAAAGTTCAAAAGATGCCACCTTGGAAGTACCTGGGCTTGGAGATCACCGCCTGGTCCATTGTTCCGCAAAAACTGGAAATTAGGAGTGATCCCAAAACCCTAGCAGATCTCCATTCCCTGTGTGGGTCCTTGAACTAGGTCAGGCCCTGGCTTGGTCTGACCAACGAAGACCTAGCATCCCTCAACAATTTATTGAGGGGGGAGAGAGAGCTGCTCTCTCCCAGGAAACTGACCACAGATGCAAAAGCTGCAATAACAAATGCACAAAAGGCTTTGACCGAAAGGCAAGGTCACCCTTACCAGCCCGAGCTGCCTTTCAAATTCATTGTTCTAGGAAAATTGCCACACTTGCACAGTTTGATATTTCAATGGATCGAAGAGCAGAGAGATTCGCTCTTAATAATAGAGTGGGTCTTTCTCTCCTGCCAACGATCCAAGACTATCACAAGGCCACAAGAGCTAATAGTTCAGCTGATCCAGAAAGCCAGGCTGAGACTGCGTGAGCTGACTGGTTGTGACTTAGTGTGTATTCACCTCCTGGTCAAGCTTTCTGGGGAGGAAAAGAACGCTCCTGAGAGGCTGACCAAAGACATGTTTGAGTGTTTGCTCCAGGGGAATGCCAACCTCCAAATATCCTTGGACAGCTACAGTGGGCAAATATCAGTCCATGCCCCATCTCACAAATTGTTTAATGAGGAGTTCCACCTCATTCCTTGTGAGAAAAGGAGTTGTAGGCCACTCAAAGCACTCAGTGTTCACTGATGCATCTGGAGCATTCCACAAGTCCATGATGACTTGGAGAAATCCCCAAACTCAGCATTGGGAAGCTGATGTGGAGTTTGTGGAGGGATCGCCTCAGGTAGCTGAACTGGCTGCAGTAGTGAGAGCTTTTGAGAGGTTCTCAGAGCCAATTAATTTGGTCACGGACTCTGCCTACATAGTGGGGGTGGTGTCCAGGGCAGACCAGGCAATTCTCAAGGACATCGAGAACGAGTGTCTCTTCAGGTTGCTCTCAAAACTAATTTATTTAGTTTCTCATCGGGAGCACCCATTTTATGTGATGCACGTGAGGTCGCATACCAATTTGCCAGGTAAGATCGCAAAGGGTAATCGCAAGGCAGATTCTCTTGCAGTCCCAGCAGAAATGGCACACCTTCCAGATGTTTTCCAACAGGCAAAGCTAAGTCACCAGCAGTACCATCAAAATGCACCAGGCCAAATGCGTCAATTCCAAATAACATGCAGTCAGGCTTGTGCCATTGTGGCCACCTGCCCTGACTGCCAACAACAAGTCATGCCATCGCTAGGTATGAGGGTTAACCGCAGAGGGCTTGGGAGCTGTGAAGAGTGGCAAACAGACATCACACACTTTGCTAGTTTCAGCTGCCTAAAATATGTACATGTAAGCATTGGCATCTATTCAAGCACAGTTTATGCCTCTGCTCATGCAGGAGAAACAGCTGCACATGCCAAGAAGCATCTTGTGCAAGCCTTTTCAATACTGGGGATCCCTAAGAAAATCAAAACTGACAATGGCCCAGCGTATAAAGGCAAGGAATTCCTAGAGTTTGTCCAGCAGTAGGGAGTGGAGCATATAACAGGCATCCCCCACTCCCTCACAGGCCAAGCTGTAGTTGAGTGTGCCCACCAGATGCTCAAAAAAGTCCTGGATAGGCAAAACAGTTCCACAGCGTGGATGTCACCACCACAGAAACTCTGAAAAGCAATGTTTATGATCAATTTTCTGAATTGTTCATTTGAAAATATGAGTCCTCCAGTGGTACGTCGCTTTAACAGCAGTAATCAGTTTAAGTTGTCATAGCATCCACCAGTTTTAATTAGGGACCCAGAGACCTGGGAAATCAAAGGTGTCTATGAACTCATGACCTGGGGGCGTGGCTATGTGTGCACCTCCACCCCTTCAGGCTCACGCTGGATACCCCAAAAGTGGGTAAAACCTTTTGTTCCAAAAAACCCAGCACCAGCAGAAGATGAGGAAAAGCAAGCAGCTGTTGCTTCAAAAAGAAGACGCCACCGGAAGAAGAAGACAGAACCTTCTTAAGTATCGGGTTAATTCCGGCAGATTTCAGATTGTTAATATGCTTTAAACATGTTTGTGTTTCCTTTTAGAGAAAAAACCCCCTACGTCCCCTCAGCTTCACGATGAACCCTGTCCAAATTGTCATCCTGTTTGCGCTGAGCAGTCTGACAACTGCATGGATTGTCCCTCAGCCATGCCAAAACATCTGGGTGACCCTGGCAGAGACACTCCAACAAAAAAATATATGCCTATTTGTCGCACTATCGGACACATAAAGGACAAGGCAGACAGCAGAAGGTCAGGCAGGAAAGTTCTATTTCAATTTTTCTGACTCCAATTATATACACTTTTTACAGAAGGCAAAAGATTGGCTACACAGGTTTCCACCTCTCTGACCTCGTAGGTCAACATCACCATCAATCATATTTCTCCTCCCAGAGGAGAAATATGTAAACAAAGTAGATGATTCTAAATATATACATAGTTTACATGAAGCTGCGTGAGAATCTCCACTACAAAATTGCAAACACTCACAAGGCAAGAAAACTTAGGGCGACATCTCACCCTTTTACCATTAAAAAAAGAAAAAGAAAAAAGAAAAAGAACAGCATTCAATTTCTTCTCGTGGAAGGGCCATCGGAGTGATTACTCATGTCATCGACATCAGAGTCATCACTCAGTGGTTCATCCACTTATTGACCTTCATTTTGGTCACGGTCTCCTGTCTGTCTATTGGCCAAATTCTGTCTCTGCGGTCTCAGGTCAGGACAGACACACTTTGCAGGTAGCCAGTGTACTCCAGTATCTGTGGAGACACAAGGATACCCGCACCCCAAAGTGATAAGGTCATAGGGACCTTCCCATTGATTGATGACTAGGTTTCACACCCAGACCTTCGCTTGAGGCTGATGCATCTTGTCCGAAGCCTGTAATGAAAGGTGTTGGTTCAAGATAACAGGGTGTCGTGGTTTGAAAGCAAAATGAATGAGAGGCTCCAAGTCAGAAATACAATTTAATAAGAAAAAAGGTAAAAAGGTAAAATAAAATAAAATAATTGCAATAACACAACGGACCACTGACAGAGTCAGAATACAACCTGAGCAGGATGGTGTAAGCAGTCCAGATGAGGTGGTCTTCCTGAAGCAGTGATCCTGTAGAAAGGTCTGGTAGCTCTGGTCCTCTGGGAATCCAGTAGGTAAGGGCTGCTTGCACTGTCCCAAATACCAGCTTATATTCAGGTGAGAATGCTTGGCTCCTCCTCCTGGGCAGAGCATCTCACAATGGGATGATGAGTTGTGAAGTAGGTCCTTGATGGCCCATTAAACAGAGATAACTCCTGGAGGGAGTTACCTGTGAGTCATGGGCAAGGCGTTAATGGGCCATTAGCAGGAGACAGCCCAAAGGCAGAGGGCCTGGAAACACTAGAGCACTGCCGCACTTGGTTTCAACAGTTCATGAAGATGGTGATAGAATAAATACTTTGTGTACATCCTACACTGCAACCCAGAACATAATCCACCCCTTATTCTATTACCATCTACATCATATCCAAATTAATACATTTGAGTTCTGTGGCACCGTGAGGTGATTAATTGTAAAGAAAGCCTTTTGCAAGCAACTGTGTGGGGTTTCACCCTGAATTCCGTTTTTGTTTTTGGAGAACACGCTTGAGTGTACCATAAGCGTGTTCTATAATTGCCTGGCCCATGGGACAATGAGAGATACCAAATTTATGAGAAACACCCCACAACTGCAGGAACTGCCGCACATTCTGCGAGTTGTAAGCAGGACCATTGTTGGTCTTGATAGCAGAGGGTGTGCCTAGGATGGCAAAGGCTTTGTCTCCAGTGGGCAATGACATCTCAGGTCTTTTCTCCTGCGTGAGCCGAAGCTCACATAGCAGATGAGAATGTGTCCACCATAACATGCACATACTTGAGACAGCCGAACTCGGCAATCTGGGTAACGTCCGTCTGCCAAAGTTCCAATTCCTTAAGACCTTTGGTGTTTACCCCTGCCAGCAAAGGTGCAGCGACCGCGTGACAGTCATCACAGGACTTGACGATGTCACGAGCCTCAGTTGGCATCAACTGAAACTGCTTCTGCAGTGTATGCGTGTTCTAGTGGAAAAACCCATGTGATGCCTTGGCCTGCACGAGTGTATCAGGCTGAGGGGCCACCCACGCTGGGTTAGCCAGCTTGTCGGCCCTCGCATTACATTCTACTACAAATCCAGGCAAGTTAGTGTAGCTTCGAACATGCAGAACATAATAGGGATGAACCCTGTCCTGAATAGCACACCACAGGGTCTTCAGTAAATGAAACAAGGCAGCATTGCTGACTTCCTTCAACACCGAATGACCCAAACGCTGAGCAGTGTTGGCCACATAAGCGGAATCCATGATCAAGTTGAAGGGTTGCTGGGAAAATTTCTGAAAAGCCATGACGGCAGCCCTCAGTTCAACCAACTGGGCTGACCCATCCTCATGGCCTTCCAGGACCTTCCACTCAGATCCATCCTTCCAAGTGACAATGGCCTTCCCTGTTATTCCTGACCCATCAGTGAAGACGGTAGGTCCTTGCACTGGTTCCTCACTGGTTTGGGGCTGCAAAGACATTTGTGTGGATTTCACCACTTGCAGTAGCTTGTGGCTGGGCAGATGATAAGTGATCTGCCCTGTAAAATTTTTTAGAGTACTTTGCAGTGACGCACTTTGCAAGGCTCCAGTCGAAATCTTCCCATGGTACCGGAAGCACAATCTGTGCAGGATCCGCATCCATCAATTGCTGTCGGCATTTGATTATCAAACGAGGAATGAGCTCGAACAATGCTGTTGCTGTCTTCTGCGGCTGATGGGGCAAGAAAACCCATTCCAGGACGTGCAAGGAGTCAGACCATTTGTCACTCTGTTGGCCAATTAGGGCTGTGGGATGTAAATCTGGAGTGGTGACGAACACAGTGACATCAATGGAGGGATCAATGCGATGAACCTGTTGAGCCGAAACAGCTCATTGAACCTCCTCCAGCACCTGATGTGCCTCTTGGGTCAATGTCGGAGGTGATTTTAAATCAGTGTCTCCCTTTAACAAATCAAACAGAGGAGACAACTGTGCTGTGGTTAGTCCCAAATACGAACATAACCAAGTGAGATATCCATCACTTTCTGGGCATCATTCAATGTGTGCACCGAGGGCACAAATTGCACCTCTTGATGCTGGATCGTACGTTCCAATATCTTGACACCCAGATATTTCCATGGAGGTTGCTGCTGAACCTTTTCTGGAGCCACTTCAGCCCATGAGAATGCAAAGCATGGATCAGCTGAGGCTGAATCGTCTGCAACTCATCCTGGGTGGACGCAGCCACCAGGATATCATTCATGTAATCATAAAATTGGGCATTAGGAAATTGCTTGCGAACTCCAGACAATATGTACATAGTTTACATGAAGTTGTGTGAGAATCTCCACTAAAAAATTGCAAACACTCACAAGGCAAGAAAACTTAGGGTGACACCTGTCTACAGCAGCAGCAAAAGACCCAATGTCTATCTGACTGGTAGGGATTCCCTGCAAACTGGAGAGTATCCAGACAGGTTTGACACACGAGCCCAATCCAAATCCAAAATCACACAACACACACCCAAATGAGATATGCTATCGATGGGCTGTAATGATAAAAAATCCCATAGAAGAGTGGCTACCAAAATTTCCCAAAGCAGCTCAGGAACCCCAAAAATTAGAGTTGTTGGGTTCCTCTCCAGCATCATACTGCATTCATTTTGTCTTCACCCCACTGTCTAGCACTAAAGCTTTTCACAACATACTACAATATTAAGAAGAGTTCACTGCAAAAAACTGGTGTAATATTCTGAGCCATGTTGCAGCAGACAATCCATACCATTCACACCCCAAAAGCCTCCCTAAAGGTCTGTTCCTAATTTGTGGAGATCGGGCATGGGCAGGCATCCCATTCTGGCTTTTAGGAGGGCTGTGTACCATCGGGTGGTTGTCTCTGTTGGCACCCAACCAAACCATGATAGGCAAATGGACTCAGAAAAACAATTCGGCTAACAAAATTCATAAGTGTTGACAATTTGGACCCAAATTGTAATTCAGAAGTTTTTCATTGGTCAAAATCAAAAAGAGTCACTGCATCTCTCTTCCTTCCCTGGGTCGCAGCAGCCAAAGCTCTAGGTGAATTGGGCCACCTAGAGTGCTGGATAGTCAAACAGGCAAACTTAACATCCACCGCCATCAGCTCCCTCCTAGAAGATGAGGAAATTACCAGGCAGGCAACCCTCCAAAACCGTGCTGCCATAGACTTCTTCCTGCTGCTTCATGGACATGAATGCCAGGAATTTGAAGGACTCTGTTGCATGAATTCAACATCAAAAGCACCCAACGTCCACACCTCCCTCAAAGAACTGAAAAGCATGGTTGGACAGATGAAGCAAGAATCCGAGGACTGGTTCAGTGGAATATTCAAATGCTGGGGACTCTCAGGGTGGTAGACTTCGATAATTAAGACAATCCTGTTTTTTGCTGTTTTGTTTTGAATTGTGTTGGCGTTTGGAATCCTACGCCGTCTAATTTTAAAAACCCTCGATGATTTAATCCCTTCTATCTCGGAAGTTTGCCATGCAGAGCTTGCAGGCCAAAAGCAGTCAAAACTGCCTGCAAATCAGAAGTGGTGGACAAATACTCATTCTGCATCTGAGTAGGCCCAACGCCTTTCTTTCAACTTTATTATAACACACAATGGTGAGATTTTGTATAGCACTAAGCAGTTCATTTTTGCTCAGGGTGTTCTTGATTATAACTTCCCATGTATCTTTGTACCTCCTTCACCTGATATCCCCTATATCTCCACTCCCCCTGGTTCAGACCCCACTGGTCAACAGATCCCCCTTCCCTCCCCCCATTCTCCCTAGGGATTAAAACTCCCCACACGGGGTTCTCTCCCTCTTTCTCCTCCTGGATTTTAAGGTGTAAGTTCTGCATTAAACTGGTGGGACTGTTTTCCCATGAGGAAGAAGAGTGCCTTTTGTCTTTTATCGTTGTCCTAGCCCAGATTCCCCCCCGAGGTCCACAGCTAGCCAGGGCTGGACCTTAGGGGTGTAGGAACTTGGGCAAGTAACATACATTTTGAGGAAGGCTTCTGCCAGTCCTCGAGAGCCCCAATGGCTCCCTTTATGAAGTTCTTTTAATATCTGTAAGGCCAGACCTTTTGGTATTCACTGTTTACTATTTCTTGTAAATCAATTATCCCCTCTCTCCTCTGCCCCACTCTTTTCAATTATCTCAAGCTCCACTGGTGGAAAAGACAGTTTCTCTGGCAGTGGTGGAGTTACTGGGAGCAAAGGGAGGATCTTAGAGATTTCTGGAAACAGTGAAGCTTTCTCAGCTTCATCAGCCAGTCGGTTACCTATTGCCTCCTCTGAGCACCCTGCCTGGTGTCCCCTAATGTGGATTATTTGCAGTCCTTTTGGCAAATTAACCATCTCCAACAGCTGAGAAATTAAGCTCTCAAGAGCTAATGTTTTTCCCCTGCAGGTTAATAAACCTCTTTCTTCCCATAATTTCCCAAAGTCATGTATCACCCCATATGCATATTCAGAATCCGTAAAAATATTCACTATCTTGTCCCGATATAATTCACAGGATCACACAAGCACATACAGCTCTGATGAGCTGACCATGTGGGCGGCAACCTCCTGCCTTCCTTTAATTCCCTTCCATAAATGATAGTTTATCCTGTAAATTGCTTCCCTTCTACCACCCTTGAAGACCCATCAATAAACACATTTTCTCCCTCAGGCCAGGGAGTGTCTTGCAAATCTTCCTTAGCCCGGGTCTGGAGATCTATCACTTGAATGGAGTCAGGGGTTTCTTCCCAGCCCCCCTCTTCAGGGCCATTCAGACAGGGTTCTGCATTAAACCCTTCCCTATTTCTCAATTCAAAGTTCTGTTACACTAAACAAGATTCCTACTGTAATAACGGAGTGCTGGTCATCCACTTAGAGGCTCTTTCAGTTAGCAAAGCTTTAACCTGATGTGAAACTTTGACAATCAGATATCCTCCCATTGTCAGGTTTTGGGCCTCAGTTTCCTTCAAGGCTATGGCTGCACAGTTCTGGAGACAAAGAGGCCAGCCTCTAGCCACTGGGTCTAACATATTAGAAAAATGACCAACAGGCTGCCATGTCCCCTGGTGCTCTTGTACCAAAATTCCTTTAGCATGGCCCTGTTTAACATCTACATATAACTCAAACTCCTTTTCTGAGTCTGGAAGAGCTACGACTGGGGCATTAACCAATTTGACTTTTAATTTTCTAAAGCTTTTCTCTTCTGGTGTATATACTGATGCCTTAAGTTTTGGCTTTCATGTTTTTCAGATTCTGTACTGCCTAGATGTGTAGTTCTGAGCCTCATATTAAGTGCTAGTAAGCTCTCTTCACGGAGTAGGTAGACAAAACAAATCCTTTTCCTGCTGAAGACCAAGGACAACAAGTACAACTTTCAGGCCCAAAAGCATAAACATGGGTGGACTGAAGAGAGAAACAAGAAGGATGAGACCTCACAACTTGAAGCTGTAATTGGACAATTAAACCCCAATATGCAAATGGACCAAAACTCTTGTCCTGCCCAAGGTGTATCCTTAAAGGCCTTTCAATAAATACCTACTTTATTCTCTTAGTTCCATCTAGTCTCTTTTCCAGGTCAGCCTTCCCAAGGCATCAATACCACAACATTAGGACTCTCTTGGGTTAAAAAGTCATATAAAAGTCTGGTCAAAACAGAAAAATCCTCAATTCATGCTCTGCAGTACCCCACCAACACTTAAAACTGCCACTACTCCTTCTTTGCCTGGGGTAATGGTACTTGAAAAATTCCTTGTATTCCTTCTGGATTAATACACCGTAACCCTCCAATCCAAATGTCTTTCAAATATTTAACCTTTTTCTTTACCAACTGTGCCTTCTTTTCAGACACTCTAAGTCCTTATTTAACAAGAAAATTAAGCAGCTTCACAGTAGCCTCTTCAACCACCTTTTCATGACTCAGTTGCGAGTCATTCAGGAGCGAGGGGTGGAGCTCCCTGAGTTGCTGAGTGGCCCATTATAAGAGGTCTCTAGGGAGCGCAGCTAACAGGAGCAGGCAAACAGGGGCGTGGCAGATCTCTAGGGCGTGGCCAAGGCAGTTTGCACAGCAGTTTGCCCAGGCAGGGCAAGCAGGCAGGGTTGCTAGTTCTCTTGCTGGCAAGGAGTACTGTGTGTTGTGTTGTTCGAGGTGTTTCTACTGGCTGTTTGGTCTTGTGGTTTCGATTAGCAATGGTTTCAACACAGTCAAAAACTGTTGTTGGTATTAGTGTACGTGACCAAGTGGAGCCCTCCAAAAAGGATGCATCTGTACAGACCCATTCCTGCCTGGAGTGTTTGAGCTTATCAGTTGTTTCAGGGGATAATACGAAGGAGGCATGCCCGAGGTGTGAGCAAGTGAATGACCTCCTTTCACTGGTGGCTGAGCTTAGGGAGGAAGTTGAACGATTAAGGAGTATAAGGGAAAGTGAAAGGGAAATAGACTGGTGGAGTTCAGCCCTTCCATCTTAAAGGGATGCCCATCTGGACTCAGAGGACTTGTATGACTCCCACTCCCAGGCAATAGAAGGGCACCTGGTAGATGAAGGGGAGTGGAAAAGGGTCCCTGCTTGGGGAGGTAATATTAAAAACTTCTCCCAACCTCCATCTCCCAGCCAGGTGCCACTTCAGAATAGATATGAGGCCCTGGCTCTAGAGAACCAGCTGGATGATTTAGATGATTTAGAGGGACATTATCTGCCCCGTGAGTCTCCCTATTTGGATTCATCTGTAAGACGAATCTCCACCTCTAACATCAAAAAGAAAAGTAGCGTAATCGTAGTAGGTGACTCCCTTCTGAAGGGAACAGAGGGCCCCATATGTCGCCCGGACCCATCCCACAGGGATGTCTGCTGCCTCCCTGGGGCCTGGATAAAGGATATTACTAAGAGACTTCCTGGGCTGATTCAGCCCACTGATTATTACCCACTGCTGATACTTCAGGCTGGCAGTGACGAGATCGAAAAGAGGAGAGTCAAGGCAATTAAAAGGGACTTCAGGGCATTGGGTCATGTGGTTGATAAGACAGGGACCCAGGTAGTATTCTGCTCAGTCCCTCTGGTGGCAGAGAAAAATGATGGAAGAAATAGGAGAACTCACATCATTAACAAGTGGCTTAAAGGTTGGTGTCATCAACAAAATTTCAGATTCTTTGATCACGGCACAACTTTCACAGCACCTGCTCTGTTGGAACCAGATGGGATACATCTCTCTGTTAAGGGTAGAAGGTTCTTGGCTCAGGAGCTGGCAGATCTCATTGAGAGGGCTCTAAACTAGGTGTGAAGGGGGAAGGGGATGCAGCTAGGCTGCCTGGAAGCAGGCCCAAGGGTGCTAAGCCTGAGTTAGGGGTGAAATCAGTAGCCCAGCTGAAGTACATGTATACCAATGCACACAGCATGGGTAACAAACAGGAAGAGCTGGAAGTCATGGTGCAACAGCAAAGCTATGATGTAATCGCCATCACAGAAACATGGTGGGATGACTCACATAGCTGGAGCACTGCACTGGATGGCTACAAGCTCTTCAGGAGAGACAGGAAAGGGAGAAGAGGTGGAGGGGTGGCCCTTTATATTAAGAAAGCTTTTGACTCGATAGGTATTGAAACTAATGGAGTTGAATGCCTATGGGTAAGAATTAAGGGGAGAGCCAACAAGGCTGACATCCTACTGGGAGTCTGTTATTGTCCACCCAACCAGGAGGAACAGGTGGACAACCTATTCTATAAGCAGCTGGAGACTGTTTCAGGATCATCAGCCCTTGTTCTTGTAGGTGACTTCAACCTTCCAGACATCTGCTGGGAACTTAATACAGCAGAAAAGAGACAGTCCAGGAAATTTTTGGAGTGCATGTGCTGCCCGTTCCTGAGAGAAAACACAAACCAAGAGAGTGTCAGTTTATGCGGTGCTTTATTTAAGGCCCCGGGGACCTGAGGACTAATGTCTCAAAGTCAGCGTCCCGAGTTGGTTACAAAAGATGCTCATCTTTTATACCTTTGTTACAAGTCTTACTTCATCAGCCTACGTGCAGTCTCCTACGTATTTTACTGTAAACATTCACATTCATCTTACAGGTAACCTTTCTAAAGGCTATAAATTTTGCACGCTTGCTCTAGCTAAAATAAACGTTAATTCTCTAAGCTTTACTCCCACCATAGAAAACATTTTATTGGTAACCATGTAATCATATTTCACAAGTAATTTGTATATGTATATGTACTACATGCTCTACTAAGTCCTTTAAACGTTGTTCCTTGCATCAGCAGATTCTCAGGCCTCATTTCTCAGGTTTGGTTCCCATGGGCCTGCACAGGGACCAACTCCTTAGCCTAACTACTGCTAACGGAGGCCTTATGGCAACAACTCCCCCCTTTTGAGCATTCTTCAACCAGTTGCAAGGATGCTCAATTCTCTTCTTCATGCAGCAGTCTCTATATAAGATGGTGGTGGAGTAATTCTTGTCATGACTTCATTTCGGGTCATGGCCTTCATGACTCTTCTCGTATGCATCCTTTCCCTAAAAATCATTCCTAAGAAACAACGATATGCTACAAAAATAATCACAACCAAGATTATAATCATTATTACATATTGAATAACAGAGGATATCCAACCAGAAACCTGGATCCCTAAAGAGCTAAATATTGCTCCATTCCAATTGTGTTCAGCATCTTCTTTGGTTTCCTGTATCTTAGACTCTATATCATCCAATTGACTTATGTCTTTTTCTACTTCCTTTGTAACGTTTGGGATATGGATACAGCAATGATCTGTTCTATCATGTAGGTACCCGCAGACACCATGTTCCTTTAATAACAACATATCCAATGCCATTCGATTCTGTATAGCCATCCTACTAGTTGCTTGTAGCTGCAAATTCAAATCCTTAAACCCCTTTTTAGTGGCTGATGCTAATCTCTCAGTTTGTCCCAAAAGCCGGTAGAGCATTTCCCTATTTCTCTAGGTCGATATGGGAGCAAATAATGATTCTAACATCCAACCCAATTTGACCCCTCCTGATGGTTCATGCCACTCATCTTCTGGATCTATTCCCTCTATGACCTCTCTTTTATTCCTCCTTCCTATGTCCAAATCTGTCAATCTTGATTGTTTCCAGAATGGGCATAATGTGGGCACTCCCAATGTTATTTGGGTTACCAATCCATCTATAGGTATATGTGTGGTCCACATTCCATGTCCCATGACCCATACTAAATTCCCTGGACTCCTTATGGTAGTAGTTTTGCAATTCACCTACTTTTGCCCTTTTAATTCTCCTTTTATAGAGTGGTTGTATCCTCTACATTCACATCCCCATTTCAGCAAAATCTTCACCGGTACCAGCCCTATCTGCTCTCCTGGTGTATCACACGTAATTACTCTTGTGCAATTCCATGACTCTACTTTCTCTGTCATTTTCCTATGACTTGTTTCTGCTGTCAGAACATGGGTATGTGTCTGGTTCTTTCTACCAGTCCATTGTATACACCATCCAATTTTCCCTAGATAACTATATGTTTCCAGCAAGCTTGGCCCCCCAGATTGCTTGCCATGTAGTTTACTCTTCCTTGCTATCCTGGCAAACCACTTCATAGTAATATTTTGTAGTGGGCATTTTATGCGATTGTACCTCATCATATTCACACCATCCTACATTTTTGAATCGTCCAATCATAATAAATTTGGAATTGGGTAAGGCTTCACAATCCTCTCTACTTCCAGGTGATGACCACTGTTTGCGGAGAGTTGTTGTTTTAACTGTCCACTCAGTACGGTTATGCAACTCTTTCCTACATTCCTTTGTCCCATTTCTGGTGATCGGAGGCATTTCAGTGATAGGAATAATTCCCCAGGGTATGGGATCCCCTGCTGCATGGGGTAAAGGTAGACAAGCAGCTATGGATGACACATTCTGAGTTTTTCCAAAGTCTCGTATCAGTCCTACTACCAGATTTTCCTGTTTAGAGTTTCTTGGTAACACTACCTCATTATCTGCCTGCCGAGTCACTCTCATCTCACCTAGGTACATCATCGTTCTTGCATGTGCCCACCAATCATCCTGTGCTATCCAACACCAGTAAATGCCTTCATCTTTCCCTGGCTGCACATTTCTTACTATCAGGATAATTGATTCTCCTAATCTTCTTTCTATCTGATACTTTCCTCCAGATGTTAAATTTTTCCCAAACCACCATCCATACTCGGAAAAATGCTAGCCTTCTTTAACTTCACAAGTAAAAATCACATCCTTCCCTTTGGTTACTTGATATTCTCCATGTTGGGCCTTAATTTCAGAGCCTAAGTGGGCACTTGCCTCCACCTTTCATAACTCAAAATTCCCTTTCCCTCCACAAGACACTATGCACAGATATATACCTTCTGTCTCTCCTAGCTTCGGATCAGTATAATTCAGCCACTCCTTCCCATAAGTTCCCAGAGTCCACCAACTTATATTCCCCAGCTGTCTTTCCCATTGCTGATGTTTATTCTGTTTCCACCACTTGACTTGGATATCCTGATAACATTTCTTTTCCAATTTGAAGGTACAATTTATTCTCAAAGGAGGTCCGTCCCACATATCCACCTGAGTTGAGACTGGAGTTACATTTACAGCTACAGTTTCTTCACTTATTTTCCCAGTATCCCATGGTAAAACTTTCAATTTGAAACTCCCATAATCAAAACTCTCTCTTATCCAGACTACGCAACGATAAACATCGCTGTCAGTTATTGTAACATTGGATAGTTGCAGGGTGGTATTTCCTTTTTGCTCATCCTTATCCCAAACCATAGTTATACCTGTATGAATTTGTTCTGCTCCCTGTCTCCTTCACCTTACATTGACTTCTTCGGATCCAACTTTCTGGTTGTCCGTGAACAGACAGGTCATAGACACATTCATTCCTTCCATCATCACTATTTGGGTTCGAGTTCTGTAATAACTAAAAATTCATTGGTTAAAGGTAATAAACAGATCAGCAAGAACCCAACTGTCAGAATCTGATCTTGGGCTGGAACACCATTCAAGTGGGGGTTAACGGTTGAACTTCCCAATGGGTCGGCACCTTCTTGACTCGGGTGTAATGTATCCAGTTGTCGATCCCCTCGACTTTTACTGCGGTGGTCATGATCACTTGTCGCGGGCCTTCCCATGTTTCTTTCAAGGGGTCTGTGTTCCAATTCTTCACATAGACCTGGTCTCCCAGCTGGATGTCATGGACAGGATTTTCCAGCGGCAGGGGTCTGTTCCATTGCAGGGCTCCCTTTAGGGCAGTGAGTACCTTGTTCAGAGACAACACATAATTAAAAAGCACATCATTCCCTACTACATGAGGGTCTCCCTTTAATACTGTAGCATGATATGGTCTGCCATACAGTATCTTGTATGGACTTACTCCTATCCTCTCCCGGGGTTTAATCCTAATTCTTAACAAGGCTAATGGCAGGGCCTGAGGCCACTGGATTTTGGCTTCCTGACAGATTTTCATAATCTGTCCTTTCAGGGTTTGATTCATCCTCTCTACTTGCCCGCTGGATTGAGGCCTCCATGGGGTATGCAAATTCCAGGTAACATCTAACAGTCGAGCGACTATCTGTACCACTCCTGCCACAAAATGAGGTCCCCTGTCAGAAGAGATCCCTAATGGAACCCCAAATCTCGGAATGATTTCTCTCATTAATGTTTTCACTACTTCTTTGGCCTGATTAGTTCTGCAAGGGAATGCCTCTGGCCATCCCGAGAATGTGCAGACATACACCAGCAGATACTTGTATCCTTGTGATCGGGGCAATTCGGAAAAATCTATCTGCCAATAATCTCCTGGCTCTGCTCCTACCTGTAATTTCCCTAGTTGTATCTGCTTCCTCACTATTGGATTATTTTTAAGGCACACTGGGCACATGGCATTCACTCGTTTAGCCATTGTTAACATCTGGTTAGAGATAATTTCCCTCTTCAGAAATTTTACCAATACCTCTGCTCCCCAGTGGCATTTATTATGCTCAGTTTCTAAAATCACCTTCATCAATTTGGTAGGGACCACTACTGGGCCAGTCCCAGTCACATACCATCCCATTGCATTCTTCTGGGCCTGGACCAGCTGTGCCAATTTCTCATCCTCAGCGGAATAACTGGGTTTTTGTCCCATATAAGGTTGTACCGGTCCTACCTTCGTTGGAATCAGCGCCATTTCAGTCCAGACCTTTCTAGCAACTTTTCGTGCGATTAAATCAGCCAGCCGATTCCCTCGAAAAATCTTTCCCTCATCTCTCTGGTGTCCTTTCACATGCATCACAGCCACTTCCACTGGCTTATACACAGCTTCCAGTAGCAGCAGGATCTCATTCCAATGTCGAATGGATGTCCCCTGTGAACTCAACAGTCCTCTCTCTTTCCATAAAGCCTCATGTACGTGCAAAACTCCAAATGCATATTTTGAATCTGTCCATATATTTACCTTTTTCCCACTGCTCAGGACCAGGGCTCTGGTTAATGCTATAATTTCAGCCTTCTGTGCAGATGTTCCTGGAGTGAGGGCCCAAGCTTCCACCACCTGCGTGAGGGTCACCACCGCATACCCGGCATACCTGGTTCCATTCTCTACGAAGCTGGATCCATCGGTGTACAGTTCCCAGTCTGGCACCTCCAGGGGCACATCTCTCAGGTCCGGTCAGCTAGCGTATACCTGTTCAATGGTTTCCACACAGTCATGTGTTAATTCGCCCTCATTCTGCTCACTGCGGAGGAACTCTGCTGGATTGATGCAATTAGTCACTTTGAGCTCAACATCATCCTGTTCTCTGAGCAATGCATGGTATTGTAACAATCTGCTAGAGGACATCCAATGCCCCCCTTTTTGTTCCAAAACTGTCAGTACCATATGGGGCACAAACACCTCCATCTTTCTCCCCAGAGTCAATTTTCGGGCCTCCTGGATCAGTATCATTGTGGCTGACACTGCCCGCAAGCATGCCGGCCATCCTGCGCTCACAGTGTCCAGTTGTTTAGAGAAATACCCAACAGGCCTCTTCCACGATCCGAGGGTTTGGGTTAGTCCGCCCAGGGCTAGTCGCTGCCTCTCATTGACGTATAGCTGAAAGTCTTTATTTAAATCTGGTAGGCCGAGTGCAGGTGCCTCTTTCAAGGCCTGTTTCAGATCTAGGAAGGCCTTCTCCTGTGGTTTGTTCCACTGCAGTTGAGACTCCTTTAAAGCTTCATAAAGGGGTTTAGCCATTAGCCCAAAGTTTGGTATCCAGAGTCTACACCAACCCACCATTCCTAAAAAGGATCTTAGTTCTTAGTGGTTTCAGGGTGTGGGTATTGCACAGATAGCTTCAACTCTATTGATTCCCAATTTCCTTACCCCCTTTGAGATTTCACAGCCTAGGTATATCACACTCTCTTGGACTAATTGGGCCTTTTCCTTCGAAACCCGATATCCTCCTTGTCCCAGCATATTCAACAGTTCTGTGGTTAGGGTTAAACAGACCTCCCGCTGTTCTGTAGCCAAAAAGATGTCGTCCACATACTGGAGGAGAACGTAAGAGAAGGGTGATTCTCTTACCTGAGTCGTCTTCCATTCCTCCAGCTCTTTGGCTAATTGATTTCCAAAAATTGTAGGAGAATTCTTAAATCCTTGGGGAAGTCGTGTCCAAGTGAGCTGCCTTTTTCGTCCGGTATCCGGATTTTCCCATTCAAAGGCAAAATATTTCCTACTTTCTAATGCCAGTGGGATGCAGAAGAAGGCATCTTTTAAATCGATAACTGTAAACCATTGGAATTTCTCTGACACAGATGTTAACAAAGTATACGGATTGGCCACCACTGGGTGAATGTCTTTGACAATGTTATTTATTGCCCTTAAATCCTGCACTAGTCTATACTTACCATTTGTATATTTCTTTCACTGATGCTAGCAATGTATAAGGATTAGCAACTACTAAATGAATGTCTTTTTAGTTATCTCATTTATGCCCTATAAATCTTGTACAAGTCTATACTCACCATTAAATTTCTTTACTGGGAATATTGCAGTATTGTATTTTAATTCACATTCTTCTAGAATTTGGTACTTTAGGAATTTATCAATGGTCTTTACTATTCCCTATCGTGCTTCTGCCTTGATAGGATATTGTTTAATTTGCATGGCACTTGACTTGCCCTTCCTTCAATTCTACCTGTACTGGCTGTGCCAATTTAGATTTCCTTAGTATATCCGTTTTCCACACAGAGGGAATCACTACTTCTTCTACCTTTTTAGGAATATTGGAGTTGGTTTCTCTTTTACTGTTAAAATCTTTCCTGGTTTAGACTCGGGTATCCTCATTACAAGTTCACCATTCTCAAAAGTAATCACTTCCTCTAGAGCTGCCAGAAAATCACATCCTAAAAGCAGAGCTGAACACCCAGGCATATATAAAAATTTATGTGTTAAAGTTTTATTTCCAAAGCTCAGATCTAGGGGCTGCAGGAATGGCCAGATCTCCTCCTTCCTTGTGGCTCAAATAATTACAGTCAATTTTTTTTTTTTTTCCCAATCTGCCCTTCTACATAATTTAATATGAAATATTTACAAGAAAAGTGACATCTTTCCCTTCTAAGCGCAGAGTGACCATCTGTTCCTTTGATCCTGGCTTCCCCTCACAGATCCATGACTCTGGCTATGCTATCCAACTGAGGCTGAACATACTGACTAAACCAGTTTGGGCACTCTCGCTTTCAGTGTCCTTCTAATTTATTTATTCTTAATACTCCACAGCCTCTGCCAAAACCACTTCTATTACTGTCCCGACCGGTTCTGCCACTACGTTCTCGCCACCTCTAAAAGCTTGTCCAAACTTCTTAACTTTCCGCTTTCCAGTTCCTGTAACTTTTCCTAATGTCCTCCTGCGACTGGTCTAGAAAAATAAAGGCGAGCTGAATGCCCGCTCGCCCACCATCCACCTGAAGACCAGTATACCTCCTGGCCGCATCCGAGCCATCCCCTCCACCACCACTGCTCTCTGCCCTGTCCCTTCTGCATCTCCCTCCCCTTCATCCCCGCCCCACAGTCAAATCCCGATTGCTGCCAGGGATAGAAGCAGTGGGCAACTCCGGCAGAGGAGGACTGGGGATAGGGGACAGGAGCCGATGACATAGGCGTACATGGGAGAGGAGGGTCGGTAGAGTGATAAATCTTTGAGCAAGTGTCAGCAGAGAAGGGGGATAGCCAGGAGAAGCATTTTGGATAGGCGCAAGCAGGGGAGAGGAAACAGAATCAGGTGGGGTGAGAGTAAGTGGAGTAAAACTTAATGCTGAGGGAACGTTGGTAGGGGCAGTGGGTCCTACAAATAAATCAGCTTCCAAATCATCTCCTCCCTTTTTTTTTTTTTTCCAAAACCAGGTGTTCTACACAACACTTATCTTGGACGCAAGCCAAACAATGATTATTTTCTAAGACCAGTGCTTGTATTCCACATTCCACCAACCATGCCGGTTTCTCTTTTAAATAAAAGAAAAGATCTATGTATGGCAATTCATCAAGTTTCGATTCTCGTTTACAATGTGGCATCAGTTGTGATATAAGTTCTGATTGTAAAGACCCATTTTCCGGCCATCTCTAGTTTGTTTTTGAGAGCATAAAACAAATCAAGATAAGGTATTTCATCCCATTTCTTATTATTCTGTAAAAAGCACATCAAAGGGGTTATAACATCAGGGTTAACAGATCCATTCAAAGGCCACTCTGGGCCACCAGTTTCATATAGTGGCCATCGATGATTACAATAATCAATAGTTTTGCTTTTATGTAACTCTTGGTGGAATCCTTCCTTTTTCCACCTTCCCAGTAAACATCCCAAGGGGGAATTCCCTGGGACCTTATCATTAGATTGTACCAAAGCCTTAAAGGTTTTAAACGGCATCATCTCTTTTTTTTTTTTTTTTTTTTCGTTTTCGTTTTCTTTTTTTTTTTTTTTTTTACACCTTAAGTTGCTCACACACACACACACACCAATACTAATACTAATACCAATACCAATACCAGTACGAATACCAATACCAATACCAATCTTGCCACTTCTCGTCGCCGTGAGGGGCAAGTGCCGAGCCTGCGAGGCTTTCGCCTCGTCTTACGGTCGGCGCCTAGGCTTCCCAGACCATAGACGTCTTTAGCCCAACCCTGCGGGAATCGCCGTCCCGTCTTATTAGGCAGGCACCCAAACCTAAAGAATAAAGCACCTTTGGGCTTACCTTCTCACAGTTGTCCATCAGGCGCGGGGTCGGGCGCGGGTCGATGACTCCCCAGAAATCACCTGGTGCCGGCGTGGAGTTGATCAGCTTGCGAACTGCCCCAGCCACCTCCGGAGTCCTGCCGCGGTCGCCAGAAAACTGCTGCCCGTTCCCGAGAGAAAACACAAACCAACAGAGTGTCAGTTTATGCGGTGCTTTATTTGAGGCCCCGGGGACCTGAGGACTAATGTCTCAAAGTCAGCGTCCCGAGTTGGTTACAAAAGATGCTCATCTTTTATACCTTTGTTACAAGTCTTACTTCATCAGCCTACGTGCAGTCTCCTACGTATTTTACTGTAAACATTCACATTCATCTTACAGGTAACCTTTCTAAAGGCTATAAATTTTGCACGCTTGCTCTAGCTAAAATAAACGTTAATTCTCTAAGCTTTACTCCCACCATAGAAAACATTTTATTGGTAACCATGTAATCATATTTCACAAGTAATTTGTATACGTATATGTACTACATGCTCTACTAAGTCCTTTAAACGTTGTTCCTTACATCAGCAGATTCTCAGGCCTCATTTCTCAGGTTTGGTTCCCATGGGCCTGCACAGGGACCAACTCCTTAGCCTAACTACTGCTAACGGAGGCCTTATGGCAACACATGGATGATAACTTTTTGTCACAGCTGGTAGGTGAGCTCACCAGGGGAGAGACTATGTTGGATCTGTTGTTCACAAATAGAGATGGGCTGGTGGGAGATGTGGTGGTTGGAGGACAACTGGGGCAGAGCGATCATGAAATTATAGAGTTCTCGATAATTGGTGAAATCAGGAGGTACATCAATAAGACTTTTACATTGGACTTCCAGCGGGCAGACTTTGGCCTTTTAAAAAGACTTATTCAGAGAGTTCCTTGGGAAGAAGCCCTTAAAAACAAAGGAGTTCAGGAAAGCTGGGTGTTCTTCAAAACAGAGTTTTTGAGGGCAGAGGAACAGACTGTCCCTGTGTGCCGGAAGACCAGTCGACGAGGCAAACGCCCAGCCTGGATAAGCAAGGAGGTTTTGGATGAACTCAGAAATTAAAAGAGGATGTATCGTTTTTGGAAGGATGGCCAGGTCTCTCGGGAAGTATTTAAGGGGACTGCTAGACAATGTAGGAAAAAATTAGGGAGGCCAAAGCTCAATTGAACTCAAAATGGCAACTTCTGTAAACGACAGTAAAAAGTGTTTCTATAAATACATTAATGGCAAAAGGAAAGGTAAGGATAACCTTTGCTCTCTATTGGATAAGGAAGGGAACTTAGTAACTGCTGATGAGGAGAAGGCAGAAGTGCTTAATGCCTTCTTTGCCTCAGTTTTCAGTGGGAAGACAACTTGCCTACAGGACAACTGTCCTCCTGGGCTGGTAGATGGTGTCAGGGAACAGAATGGTCCCCCCACTATCCAAGAGGAGGCAGTCAGAGAACAGCTGAGATGCTTGGACACTCATAAATCTATGGGCCCAGATGGGATTCATCCCAGGGTGATGAGGGAGCTGGCAGATGAGCTTGCAAAGCTACTCTCCATCATTTACAGTCACTCCTGGTTCACTGGTGAGGTTCCAGAAGATTGGAAACTGGCCAATGTGACACCCATTCACAAAAAGGGTGGGAAGGAGGATCCCAGTAATTATAGACCAGTCAGTCTGACCTCAGTACCTGGCAATAAAATGGAACAGTTTATACTGAGTGTCATCATGCAGCACCTACAGGATGGCCAGGGTCTCAGGCCCAGCCAGCAGGGGTTTAGGAGAGGTAGGTCATGTTTGAGCAACCTGATCTCCTTTTATGACCAGGTGACCCACCTGGTGGATGGAGGAAGGGCTGTGGATGTTGTCTATTTGGACTTTAGTGAGGCTTTTGACACTGTCTCGCACAGCACACTCCTGGAAAAGCTGGCAGCCCGGGGCTTGGACAGGAGTGCTCTTTTCTGGGTTAGGAACTGGCTGGATGGCCAGGCCCAGAGAGTGGTGGTGAATGGTGCTGCATCCAGCTGGTGGCCAATCACTAGTGGTGTTCCTCAGGGGTATGTGCTTGTGACAGTTCTGTTCAATATTTTTATTGACAACATGGATGCAGGTAATGAGTCTTTCATTAGTAAATTTGCAGATGACACTAATTTGGGAGCGTGTGTCAACCGCTTGGAAGATAGGAGGGCTCTGCAGAGAGATCTGGACCAGTTGGATCAATGGGCAGAGTCCAACAAAATGAAGTTTAATGAGTCCAAGTGTCGAGTCCTGCACTTTGGCCACAATAACCCCCTGCAGTGTTATAAGCTGGGGATGGTGTGGCTGGACAGTGCCTAGGAGGAAAGGGACCTGGAGATTCTGGTCAGCAGCCGGCTGAACCTGAGCCAACAATGTGCCCAGGTGGCCAAGAAGGCCAATGGCATCCTGGCCTGTATCAGGAATGGTGTGGCCAGCAGGAGCAGGGAGGTCATTCTTCCCCTGTACTCAGCACTGGTGAGGCCACACCTTGAGTATTGTGTCCAGTTCTGGGCCCCTCAGTTTAGGAAGGACATTGAGATGCTTGAACGTGTCCAGAGAATGGCAACAAGGCTGGTAAAGGGATTGGAAAACAAGCCATATGAAGAATGACTGAGGGAGCTGGGGTTGTTTAGCCTGGAGAAAAGGAGACTCAGAGGTGACCTTATCATTCTCTATAATTTCCTGAAGGGTGGTTGTAGACAGCTGGGGTTGGTCTCTTTCTCCAGGCAGCAATTGACAGAACAAGAGGACACAGTCTTAAGCTGCGTCAAGGGAAATATAGGTTGGATATTAGGAAGATGTTTTTCACAAAAAGAGTGATTAAATACTGGAATAGTCTGCCCGGGGAGGTGGTGGAGTCACCATCCCTGGATGTGTTTAAAAGGAAACTGGATGTGGCACTTGATACCATGACCTAGTTGAGGTGTTAGGGCTGGGTTGGACTCGATGATCTTGAAGGTCTCTTCCAACCTACACATTCTGTGATTCTGTGATTCATGTTCCTCTTGGTATAGATGAGTAATGAGATGGTTGGCTCTCACAATTAAGGGATAAATATTATGTGTATGTTAGAAGAAGCTTTGTAGATGCATAGTTATGTTATTGTGATATGTCATCCCATAGTCCTTTTTCCCCTCCCCCTTGTATTTTTGTCATGTGAGGGCCTTGGTAGTTGGGGCATTTGGGGAGGGCCAGCTTGTCACTAGGAGGCACAGCATGGCAACACCTGACCTCCAATCAAATTGCAAGAAAGTGATCTCCACCAATGGTGGCAAAGAGATGTTGACTGACAGGCTTTGGGAGGGGCCAAGGTTGGCTAATGTAACACCAGGAGTATAAAAGGTGGTGCACCCATTTTGTAGATGAGCACGTAGCTGCTGGTTACGGATACTCCCAGTTCTGCTCTTTCTCCTTATTCAGTCTTCTGTTGTATTCTGTTAATGTTTAATAAACCTTTGAAATTTTTAAAAGTGAGCATCGTTTCTCAAAAATTGGAGCTCAGTCTGGGATAAACACCTCATCGCTGTGGCCCTTGGTGTTTTCGAAAGAGAAGCGCACCCTGCCACATGTTCAGTGATTATTCCTCCTGCGACCATCAGTGATCACAGGTGAAAACCCTGGGGACAGCATAAGACTGAATAACGAGAAAGAAGAGGGGGAAGGTGAGTTCCATCCTCATAATTGTTTTGGCCAGGTTGTTAGTCCATAAACTGGGTGTACAAACATCAGCTCCAGACAAGAAGTGCATGGGACCCATTCCTTGTCTGTTGACACTTCAGGATATTGGACGGTCAGACATATAGGGCAGGACACAGAGTAAGAGAAAAGTGGGGACCCATGGATGGCAGGACATGTGTGGAGGAGGGGCAGAGAAGGTGCAGGCGGGACACATAGTAGAGAAAAGCAGGGACCCATGGACAGTGGGACGCCACATTGAAGATTATAAGTTTTAGGGCGGACTTCAAGAGCACCTGGGAATGTCAGGTTGAGAGTGACCAGGTTTAAGGGCAGGACGCGGAGTAACAGGAAAGCCGGTGGACCGCAAAATGGTGGGACACGAGTGAAAGAGGGGGAGAGAAACTGTGGGTGGGATGCGGATGAAAGAGGTGTAGGAAAAAGCCACAGGTGGAGTCGCCAGTGGTAGGAACCACAAGCAGAGGCAGATTCATGTAAACAGCATTCAGTAGTACTAAGCACAGTAAAGCTCTGGCACTGCAGGCACACCTGCCTGCAGTGACTCAAGGACGCTGAGCAGTAGAGTCCAGCAGGGCTGACCCAATAGCAGGGTATCTGGTTCTGCGGAACCAGTGCCAGCAGCGGGAAAACCGCTGCTCAGGGGAAACCACGTGTATTGGGAGTTGCCCTGTTCTGCGGGGCTGGCACCAGCAGCAGGAACACTGCTGCTCAGGGGAAGCCGCGTGAGTCAGGGGTGCCTGGTTGCACTTAGCTGGTGCTGGGAGAGCTGCACGTGCCCGCCGGGGTAGCAGCAAGTGGAGATTGAGAACAAAGGGTTCTATGGGGTTTCCCCGAGTCGAGACTGTGGACAAAGGGTTCTATGAAGTTTCCCTAGTGGAGAGCATAGGGGCACCGTGTAAACCATGAGCGGGAGCCAGTCCATGTGAGTGGCAGCCAGCAGGGACCTGGCATGGAAACTTCCAGTTTTTGCCAACCCAATAAAGGCAGCGTGAAAAAAGCACTGCTGAGCATAGAGAACTCCTGGTTGTGCAAGGGTTTTATAAACTGCAGGGCTCGCTAACCTGGTGGCGATGCAAGACACAGACACACTGAGTGTCAGAGTGGTGCGCGGGGTTTTCCAGGGGGAGACCGCAGGCAAGGAGGTGAGCGGGGTTTTCCAAATGGGGACCGCAGACAAAGGCATTGTAAGGGGTTTCCTGAGCAGGAGCCACAAGCGGGAGCTAGTCTGCATGAGTGATGGCTAGCAAGGACCCAGCATAGCAACTCCCAGCGCTAGCGGCTGCGCTATGCGTGGTTCGTGCAAGGTGCTGCCGAAGGTCAGAGGCAGGCTCTGTTGTGTGAAGTCTCGGAGGCCTCGGGGGGGAAACCCACGTGGGTGACGGCTTGGGGGGACCCAGCACAGCAACACTTGGCGCCTGCTGACCCAGCGGGAGCGGTGGCAGTGGCGACACCAGGCACGGTTCACACGTGGTGCCACTGAGGATCAGGGCCTGACCCGGTGGCAGGGTTTCTAGACCAGAGCATCAAAAGCCCAGTGCTGAAATCCCCAGCACTGCCAACTCAGCAAGGAGGGGGCAGCGGCTTGGAAGTGCGGGGCACAGTCATGTGCAGTGTGACCAGTGATTGGTGCCTTTTGGTGAAGGCCTCAGCGAAAGCCCCAGTGCCGTAGGCTTGCCTGTGCGAGGGGTACCGAGAATGGTAGCACCCAGCAGGGATGATCCAGGAGTGCTGGACTGCAGAGACTTCTCTGCAGCATCCACCGGCACATAAAGCCATGGGATGGGGGCACTGAGGTGCAGAGTCTTCCCTGTGACCCACCAGCATAAAGCCACATGAATGCAGGACCACATGAGCGCCTTGGCGGTTGCATGCACTGGTGTGCCGGGAAGGGTGGCCGGGGCACTGGAACATGGAGGCTTCCCCATGACCTGATGGCATAAAGACCGTGCGATTGCAGGACCACGTGAGTGGCTCAGCAGCTGTTTGCACTAGTGTGGTGAGGGTGCTGGGGTGCCAAGCCAAGGGAAGAGAGGAGCAGCAGAACTGACATGGTGGTATGGGGATCCCTGGACTGTAAGCAAGTTATTTGCTTTTTGTTTTCCGAGAAGAAGGTTTAGCAATATACAGCTGGTTTACAGATGGATATCATTAGTCTGATCATAACAGACCCAATTCGGCTGACCTGGCTTGTTCTAGAAGTCCCTAGGGAAAGAAAGACCTCAGTCAACTCCACCTAAGTCCTGGATGTAGACACACCACTGGCCAGAGATCTGGGCAGTGCAGAGATTCCCAACCAATAGGCTTTCCAAGCCTGGGAAATTCAAACTGGCTTTAAAAGGAAGCTTGGAACAAAAAAATTGATGATTGGCTGATGCTCAGGACTCTGAAGAGGTCTATGTCCTGCATCTGTCTCCAACCTACAGACCTTGTGTTACACGTGCTGCCCCCACATGTGGTCAACAGCCATCTCTATGAAATAGCAGGGGAGACGAAAAAGCAGCATGAGAGCTGGAAAAAGCAAAAGCTACAAAAAACAGTGGCAGAGCTGTTTTGCAGTGGAAAACCGCCCAAACTTGGAATTCTTCTGCACCTATCCCAGAACACAGAAGAAAACCATCAGAGCCATGGGAGGATGGATCTCTGTACAGGAACATCAAACCCTAAATTATGGTCTGCTCTTTTAGAAGAATGGGAGGTTGATTGCAATCCAGAGGCATTGCAATATCTACTAACCTGGGCTAAAGAACGTGGATTTGATATTGTGGGAATACAGCTAGAGAGCCGAGCTGGGAGCACTGCTCAGCTCATGACAGAAATGGACATGTTAGCATTAGTAGGACGCAAGCCTTGGCAACCGAAAGCAGAACTTTGAGAAAGGAATGCAAGAGACAGCAATGTGCTTGGTATGATACGTGCTTAGCAAGCAGAACTTAGATAAGACAGCACATACCTGTGTTAATATGAGGCATGACTTAAGCAATGTACTTGGCAATATTACTTGTTATATAATGAAAAGGTATATAAACTCAGCTGGTGTATCAATAAATGGCTTCATACATGCAACCCATGGAGTCCATGTCTCTCTGTCAATCGTCATCAGATACAGCTAAAGAGGCCGCACTTGATTTGAATACTTGGGTGCGAACTGGGCAATTCATAATTAAAGCCACGTCGAGAGGTGATCAAAAAGCAATTAAGATTATTAAGTCCTGGAAACTTATTTTAGACTTTATGAGACAGTTAAAAACTGATGAAAATGCTGAAAAATGGACACCTGAGGAGATGGCAGGGGGGTTGGGGACCCTGTCGAGCTGGCGGAGGGGGTGGCCGAACGAAGTCACTTCCCCACGTGGCCGTGCCACTCTGAATGCCCCCTCCCTGCAGAATCCTTTCCCTTGAGAGCCGTTTTTCACCCCTCCCCCCCCCCCCCTCACATGGCTTGACTCCTCTGGGCAGACAAAGCTTGGTGGGAGACAATGACCCAGATTAAGAAACCCACCCATGTGGCTGGACTCAACCGCGTGGCGGGACGGGGGGAGGTGGCGGGACCCGGGTGCTGAGCGATGCCACAGAAAGGCAAACATGCATCTGTTGCCGCATGTTGGGCAAAGCCGGAATATCCCATGCCTGCCCCACAGGAGAAATCTGTTTCACCCCCGAGAAGCCCCATCCTGGCGCCATGAAGACGCCCCGTCCCAGTGCTGTGAAGAAGCCCCGTTCCTGTGCTACGGGGCTACTACGCTGGACTGGCTCACTCCTGGGCTGCACCGAGCTACTGTCCCAGCCTGAGCCACTCCACCATTATGCCAGAGCAATTTGTAAGCATGACTCAGCTGCATGTAGTCCCCGAGACTGCCCCCCCACCCCCCGGAGCCACCCACACCTCTTGTCACCATGGAAACGCCCTGACTGCCCCTGCCCAGTGCTATTTGGCTGAGCCCACAGACCATACCCACAGCCCCGCCTCTGCTGGCCACACCTGCCTGCCGCTGTAACACAGGAGTAGGACCCGAGATGAAGTTGCCACAGATGCCCAGATGTTGTTACCACATCTTACCCAGAAATACACCGGAACCAGGAAGTGCCAATGTCACAGCTCCTGCACCCAGCCCTGCTCCTACCACAGCACCATTGCATCTACAGCCACGAGACACCTACAGAGGGAACCCAAATCCCCACCCTGCCATCAGCTTCGGAAAACAAGCCCTTGCAACCCTGCCTCCTTTGGCTCCAGTCCCATCAATGTTCTGGTCGGAAGCCATCCCCACATGTGACCTGGTTGTCTTCTGGATGGAGGTAAAGCAGTGAGCGATAAAAAGCGGTGATAAAGAGCTGAACTAATTTCTGTATCCAGGTATCCACCATCATCAGAAAGCTGGCAGCGGGGGGGGGTGGGAGAGATAGCAGCATACCCAGTTATATGAGGTAATGGCAATTCTCCAGACAAGTATGTTCCCTTTAATTGGCAAACCCTTTCAGAGCTATGTCAACTGGCTGCTAAACATGAACTAGGGTCACCCACTGTTGCAAATATGCTTCGATTTATAACTGCTACTGAACTGACTCCATATGACACGAAGTAAATAGCCACTTTACTCTCCACTACAGTGTGATATATAGGATGTTTGAATCGACGTGGAAATCTGTCCTGGATTGTAGTGTAGGATGTGCACAAAATATTTATTCTATCACCATCTTCATAAGCTGTTGAAACCAGGTGGGGCAGTGTTTTCCCAGGCCCTCTCCCTCTGGGCTATCTTATGTTAATGGCCCATCAATGCCTTGCCGCATGACTCATAGGTAACTCCCTCCAGGAGCTCCCTCTGTTTAATGGGCCATCAAGGACCCACTTGACTTATAGAATGCTATCAGCCCATTATGTGATGCTCCGCCCAGGGGGAGGAGTCAAACATTCCCACCTGGATATAAGCTGGGATTTGGGATAGTACAGGCAGGCCATACCCACTGGATGCCCAAAAGACAAGAGCTATCAGATCTTTCTATGGGATCACTGCTTCAACAAAACCACTTCATCTGGACTGCTACCACCACCCTAACTAACAGGGTGTTAGGTTGTATTCTGACTCTGTCAGAGGTCTTCTGTACTATTGCTTTTTATTTTATTTTACCTTCTTTCTATTAAATTGTATTTCTGACTTGGAGTCTCTCAGTGGTTTTGCTTTCAAACCACTACAAAATCCTATGCAGAGCACCAAGGACTGGAAAATTCAAGGGTTCCACAACAAGATCTATGTTTTAGGGCAGGGGTTTCCCAACTTATGGGACTGGCCCCCATAGAAGACTCACAAACTCAAGTACGCTTGAATCCCCAATCCTAGCCCAAGCAAAAGACTTATCAATGCGAGCTCTAACAAAGGTTATAAATATGTCTGTGCCCACCAAAAGTTATTCAAGTATATAAAAAAAAACCCCAACAAATTATATATGCAATTCGTAGAACGTTTTCAAGATGCCATGGAAAAACAGATAGCAAACAGTGAAGCAAGGAGCCAGTTAATACTACAGTTAGCACAAGATAATGAAAATGAGGACTGTAGAAAAATTATAGATGCATTACCTAAAGAGAATCCATCCCTAGAGGATATGATAAATGCATGTGCTAAGGTTGGGACTGGATCTCACAACATGGATATGTTAGTTAATACTATTACAACTGCTGTTAAAAAAACACCCCAATGCTTCAAATGTGGACAATAAGGTCACATAAAGGCAAACTGTCCACAGCATCCTATACCACGGGACACTTCAAGAGCAGAGAGGTATGGATACGAACTGCAACCAATGTGGGAGATTCGGACATACGGCCAATGTATGCAGGTCTAAATCTCATGTTAATGGACAATTTCTCCAGAACCAGGGAAACAGGAAACCAAGGGCGAGAGGAAAATGGGTGACAACACAAGTATTTTCCCATCCTCCAATACGAGCCTGTGTGACCAACTCACAGCCAGGACAAGAGGATCAACTAGCATGGACGTATCCACCTCAATCCCAATAACCATAAACTCATTACAGGTACATTAAGTCCCTCTTGAGGCCCAGGGGCCCATAAGGAAAGGACTGAGCACACTGCTTTCTGGGAAGATCCAATGCCTCACTGCAAGGTGTCTTTGTGCACCCTGGTGTCATAGATGCAAACTTCACAGGACAGATACATGCTATGGTATCAACCCCTATTCCACCCGGGAATATCTCTGTGTTGTGGTTTGAAAGCAAAACGAATGAGAGGCTCCAAGTCAGAGATATAATTTAATAAGAAGAAAGGTAAAAATAAAATAAAATAAAATAAATGCAATACACAAAGGACCACTGACAGAGTCAGAATACAACCTGAGCAGGATGGTGGAAGCAGTCCAGGTGAGGTGCTCTTCCTGAAGCAGTAATCCTGTAGAAAGATCTGGTAGCTCTGGTTCTCTGGGAATCCAGCGGGTAAGTGCTCTTGCACTGTCCCACATACCAGCTTATATCCAGGTGAGAATGCTTGGCTCCTCCCCCTGGGCAGAGCATCTCACAATAGCATGAGAAGTGTGAAGTGGGTCCTTGATGGCCCATTAAACAGAGATAACCCCTGGAGGGAGTTACCTGTGAGTCATGGGCCAGGCGTTGATGGGCCATTAGCAGAAGACACCCCAAAGGTCATTAGCAGGAGAGGCAGGGGGCTTGGGAAAACACTAGCCCACCTGGTTTCAACAGTTCATGAAGATGGTGATAGAATAAATACTTTGTGTACATCCTACACTGTAACCCAGGACATAATCCACCCCTTATTCGATTACCATCTACATCATATCCAAATCAATACATTCTTACAAAGATATGCATACACATAGAGAATAAAATGTTACACACTGTTCTCACTTAAAATTAAGTCTCCCTGTGGTACACAATGGGTTTCCCCATCTTTCTGCATTACCCACCAAGTGTGACCAGGTCCTTGAGCAAAGACAATCCCACGGATGGGTCTGCCTTTTCCTGAGGCGGGATTAATCCAAACAGTCTTCCCTAAAATGCCTTTCATATGTACTGCAGGGACTTTATCTCCATCCACTGTGTGAAAGGGTTCATACTGGGCAGGACCACCTCGATTAATAGACCCTCGGGTGTTGACCATCCAGGTAGCTTTGGCTAAGTTCATTTCCCAATTCTTGAAGGTCCCCCCGCCAAGTGCCTTCAGGGCAGTCTTTAGTAGTCCATTGCACCGTTCAACTTTTCCGGCAGCTGGTGCCTGATAAGGAATGTGATATATCCATTCAATACCATGTTCTCTGGCCCAGGTGTTTATAAGACTGTTTTTGAAATGGGTCCCATTGTCCGACTCAATTCTCTCAGGGGTGCCGTGTCTCCACAAGACTTGTTTTTCCAGGCCCAGGATGGTGTTCCGGGCAGTGGCATGAGGCACAGGGTAGGTTTCCAGCCATCCAGTGGTGGCTTTCACCATGGTCAGCACGTAGCGCTTTCCTTGGCAGGTTTGGGGAAGGGTGATGTAGTCAATTTGCCAGGCTTCCCCATACCTGTACTTCAGCCATCGTCCACCATACCACAGAGGCTTCACTTGCTTGGCCTGTTTGATTGCAGCACAGGTCTCACAGTTGTGGATGACCTGTGAGATGCTGTCCATAGTAAGGTCCACCCCTCGGTCACGGGCCCATCGGTATGTCGCATCTCTTCCTTGATGACCAGAGGCATCATGGGCCCAACGAGCTAGGAACAGTTCTCCCTTGTGCTGCCAGTCCAGATCCACCTGTGATACTTTCACCTTGGCAGCTTTGTCCACCTGCTCGTTGTTGTGATGCTCCTCATTAGCCCAGCTCTTGGGTACGTGCGCGTCCACGTGTCAAACCTTCACAGTCAGTCTCTCTACTCGGGCAGCGATGTCCTGCCAAATGTCAGCGGCCCAGATGGGTTTTCCTCTGCACTGCCAGTTGGCCTTTTTCCAGCGATTCAGCCATCCCCACAGAGCATTAGCTACCATCCATGAGTGAGTGTAGAGATAGAGCCTCGGCCATTTCTCTCGTTCAGCAATATCCAAAGCTAGCTGGACAGCTTTAAGCTCTGCAACCTGACTCGACCCACCTTGTCCCTCGGTAGCCTGTGCAACTTGTCGTGTGGGGTTCCAAACTGCAGCCTTCCGTTTCCGGTTAGTGCCTACAATTCGGCAGGAACCATCAGTGAAGAGAGCATATCGTCTTTCAGTCTCCGATAGCTCATTATATAGTGGGGCTTCCTCGGCACGTGTTACTTGCTTTTCTTCTTCTTCAGACGATAATCCAAAATTCTCACCTTCTGGCCAGTTTGTTATAACTTCCAGAATCGCAGGGTGATTTGGGTTTCCAATACAGGCGCGCTGTGTGATGAGAGCAATCCATTTGCTCCATGTGGTGTCAGTGGCGTGATGCGTAGAGGGAACCTTTCCCTTAAACATCCACCCCAGCACTGGTAATCGGGGTGCCAGAAGCAGCTGTGTTTCAGTGCCAATCACTTCTGAAGCAGCTTGAACTCCTTCATAGGCAGCCAAGATCTCCTTCTCTGTGGGAGTGTAGTTGTCTTAGGAGCCTCTGTAACTTCGGCTCCAGAATCCCAATGGTCGGCCTCGAGTCTCCCCAGGCACCTTCTGCCACAGGCTCCAGGACAGACCGTTGTTCCCGGCTGCAGAGTAAAGCACATTCTTCACATCTGGTCCCGTCCTGACTGGGCCAAGGGCTACTGCGTGAGCAATCTCTTGTTTGATCTGAACAAAGGCTTGTTGTTGTTCAGGGCCCCAGTGGAAATCGTTCTTCTTGCGAGTAACCAGATAGAGAGGGCTCACGATCTGACTGTACTCAGGAATGTGCATCCTCCAGAAGCCTATGGCACCTAGGAAAGCTTGTGTTTCCTTCTTGTTGGTAGGTGGGGACATGGCAGTGATCTTGTTTATTATTTCTGTGGGGATTTGGCGACATCCATCTTGCCACTTGACTCCCAGGAACTGGATTTCTTGAGCCGGTCCCTTAACCTTACTTTGTTTAATGGCAAAACCAGCTTTCAACAGAATTTGGATAATCTTCTCTCCTTTCTCAAAGACCTCCCCTGGGGCGTTCCCCCATACGATGATGTCGTCGATGTACTGCAGATGTTCCGGAGCCTCACCCTTCTCCAGTGCAGCCTGGATCAGCCCATGGCAGATGGTGGGGCTGTGTTTCCACCCCCTGGGGCAGTCGGTTCCAGGTGTACTGCACGCCCCTCCAGGTGAAAGCAAACTGGGGCCTTCACTCTGCCAAAGGGATGGAGAAGAAGGCATTGGCAATGTCAATGGTCGCATACCACTTTGCTGCCTTGGACTCCAGCTCGTACTGAAGCTCTAACATGTCTGGTACGGCAGCACTCAGTGGTGGCGTGACTTCATTCAGAGCACGGTAATCCACCGTCAGTCTCCATTCTCCACTGGACTTACGCACAGGCCATATTGGGCTGTTGAAAGGTGAATGAGTCTTACTGACCACCCCTTGGCCCTCCGGTTTACAGATCATCCCATGTATGGGAATTACAGAGTCTCTGTCAGTGCGGTATTGGCGGCGGTGTACTGTTGTTGTGGCAGTTGGTACCTGTTGTTCTTCGACTCTGAGCAGTCCCACAGCAGAGGGTCATCTGAGAGACCAGGCAAAGTATTCAACTGTCTGATGTTTTCTTTCTCAACTGCAGCTATCCCAAAAGCCCAACGATATCCTTTCGGGTCTTTGAAATATCCATTCCTGAGATAGTCTATGCCGAGAATGCATGGGGCCTCTGGGCCAGTCGCGATGGGGTGTTTTTGCCACTCGTTCCCAGTTAAACTCACTTCAGCCTCTAATACAGTCAGTTCCTGGGACCCTCCTGTAACCCCAGAAATAGAGATGGATTCTGTTCCTACATCCCTTGATGGCATCATGGTACATTGGGCCCCAGTGTCAACCAACGCCGTATATTCTTGTGGGTCAGATGTGCCAGGCCATTGGATCCACACAGTCCAGTAGATCCGATTATCCCTTTCCTCTTCCTGGCTAGAGGCAGGGCCCCCCTATTCCTGGTCATTGCATATATTGTTCTCCTCCTGTACGTATGTTTCTGAGGTCCCTTCAAGAGGATCAGTCATATCATCATTCCTGTACCGTCTGGAGTTCTGAGAGACTGAGGCAACCTTGATTCTAGATGGGCTTCTTGTGGTAGGTGTTCCTCTTTTCAGTTCACGTACCTGGGCTGCTAAGGAGGAGGTGGGTTTTCCATCCCACTTCTTCATGTCTTCTCCATGCTCTCGAAGAAAAGACCAGAGGTTACCTCGTGGTGTGTATCCTCTCTCCCTGGCTGGGGGACGCCTGCTCCTAATGGCAGAGACTCTCGTCGGCTCTGGTGAGATATGGTAAATTTCTTCCTTAAGTTCTTTTTTCAGTTTCTGATCGCCTTCTTCAATCACGCTCCGGACTTGCTCAGCCAGTCGTGTTTCCACAGACGAGACATGGGTACAAACTGGGTAACTCCTTAATTTATTAGCCAAGACACCCACCTTGTCCTCACCTTCCCTCTATTGCAGTGTTGCCAGGTAACGTGAGTGCATCTCTGGTCCAAGCCGTGCAAGTCTCAGCCACATCCGTGATGTGCACTGGACATCACCTGGGTTTTTAAGAAATCTCTCGTTTTCTGAAAAAATGATCTCCAGCACAGCCAATTCCCTCAGGCATTGGATACCTTGTTCTATTGTGCTCCATTTTCCTTGGTGCACTTGGAGGTCTTCTTTAAAAAGGTATCTGTCTTTCACACTTGTTAGCAGTCACTGCCAGAGGCTGAGAGGTTCTTGGGATTTCCCAATCCCCTGGTCAATGACCACATCCTGGGACAGCGATCCCAGTTGCCTGGCCTCAGTTCCATCTAGAATGGTGTCATTGGCTGCAGCGTCCCAGATGCAGAGCAGTCAGGTCAGGATGGACTCGTTGGTCTGGCGGGTGAATTCCCTTCACAGGTCATGCAGCTCACCCAGGGATAGAGAGCGAGTGATGATCTCTATCTCTGTCTCTTCTGCTGGCTGTGAAGGTCCTGCTGCATCCTCGTCAGTCACTACACGGACTGATTTGCTCCTTGACTTCTTTTTCTGAGTGGTGGCAACTGCTGCTGGTTTAGGTTGTTCCAGTTCAGTGACGGTTTGTGTGGAGATGCTGACGGCACCTTTGATTCCCTTCTCGTCTATGACAGTCTGCATAGATGTGGACACTGTTGCCTCACCTTTGGCTTCTTTTTCCTCTGTGATGGTCTCTGTAAATGAGGACACTGTTGCCTTGTCTTTGGTTCCCTTTTCCTCTGTGACAGTCTGTGTAGACACAGACACTGTTGATTCACTTTTGGCTTCTTTCTCCTCTGCGATGGTCTGTGTAGATGAGGACACTGTTGCCTTGTCTTTGGTTCCCTTCTCCTCTGTGACAGTCTGTGTAGACGCTGATGCTGTTGCTTTGCTTCTCTTTCCCTCTTCCTCTTCCTTAGGAACACACTGTATCACACCAGGTAGTGTTTTGATCCTAAGCATGGTGCAGAAAAAACAAAGGGCTGTGCAGCGAAGACAAAGCAGGACTAACAATAACATAATACTGTCCTTGGCATCCAGAGGGTACTCAATATTTTCAAAAACTGCTGTGTGATGCCTGAAAAGCTGGAAAAAATCATTCTTTACTCCTCCCCACAGGGGCTGAGTGAGATTGTTGAGGCCCCAGATGTAGCATCCTAGACCAGAAAACGAATCCAAAACTGGGTATATATTCTGAATGCTGTTCATTGCCTCGGAGTTTATCAAGCAATGGACATAATAGACCAATAAGGCAATTTTAGTACCATACCCTGGTCTACACAGGAGCATTAAGACCGGCAGATAGTGCCCCATGCGTGGAAAAATATAGAGAGATAGGTATAAAACACATGTAAGCATGTTGAGCATCATAGCAAACAGGCATCTTCTTCAATACAAAACTGTAGTTCTGACTTTTCTCAGTGCCTCTGGCCCCACGTGGGGCACCAAAAAATGTTGTGTTTTGAAAGCAAAATGAATGAGAGGCTCCAAGTCAGAGATATAATTTAATAAGAAGAAAGGTGTGATAAATTTAGTGTAAAAATTCGTGTATAAAATAATAATCCAATGTATAAAAAGAATGATGTTAATAAAATGTAAAGTCTAGTAGGTAGCAATCTGATCCCCAGCCTGCATGGCTTCAGTTGCAAAACAGGAGAAAGACCATCAGACTGAACAAAGATGCTAGCCAGCCCTGATAAGAATCGCACCCTTTCCAATGCAAGGAGAATTCCTTCTTGACGACGATGCAGATTTCATCAACGCCCTGGCACGATGTGCGCACTGAAATCAACATAAGACTGACTGGTACAATTGGCATAAGAAAAGACCTTCCCGGAATGGATCAACGGAACTTGACAAGATCCGGGAAGGCCATTGAAAAGAAATTTGGACTATTTGGCCCACCCTGGACACCTGGACTGCCTCAGGGCAGAAAAATCCTATAAAGCGGTGGACTGAGGGCTGTTCAGTGTGGATTTGGGTGTCCTGTACCCTGGCGTGCAGACCCCTATCCACCCGTCGCGGCGCTGCTAATTTCCTATTTTGTGGTTTTCTCTTTTATTGGTGATTGATATCGTGTTATCAATAAATTGTTTCTTTGTTAATCCGATATTTGCCATTGCATTTATAACAGATTTGGTGCCGTGACTCAGATTCAGAGGAAGCTGCGGGGACCTGCGATCCAGGAGGGTACCCCCACTGATTTTGGCGGCCTGGTGAGTGGGGAGACCCCGCAGCTCCACCCGAACCTCCGAACCAAATTTAGGAACGAGAAAACCACAAAAAGTGTTGCTGATTTTCTTAAATCAGGAGGTCATGATTTATATCAAGAGTTTGAACTACTGTGACTGAGTTCTGACCTGAGGCCTTGACAAGGCCTTGAAGCCTGTTGCGCAGATAAAATTCCATCAGGTGTGTGGCGCAGCTAGAAAAAGACACCTTAAGGTGATTGGGGAAGATAATGGGAATTTGAAGGTCACTGAGTGAAGTAGTTAGTAGGCATATGTGTAGCCACCTTAATTGTAACTAAAATAATGAGTGTTTGCATTCTTTCTCTTGCTGTGTGCCAATGACTGAGCTATCCAAACTGTAAACTATATAGAAGTATATAAAAGACACTATTTCTCTCGAAATAAAGGAGTTATGTAGTGTTACTCACATTGAGCGGACCTACATTTTCTCTGGCCAGTCCTCCCTTTTTGTATCAAGGTTTCCCTGGCAAGATCTGGCGCCTGGATCTCAGGGACAGTACCCTCAAGGGTCTTCCTTAAATGGGTTTTCGTCGCGACGTAAATTTTGCTGCAGACGTGCGGCGGAGGGTTTTAGCTTAACTGTGGGTAAATCCTCCAGACGGTTTTAGCCTAAACCGCGGGAAACCGTCTTCGGTCCTAGCTTAGACGCAGGTGGACCCGGGAGTCCTACGGTGGACTTCCCTGAAGCCTCCTTGCTTGACTTGGACTGGATCGGCTCGGACCGGAATTCGGCTCGGACCGACACAGGACAGGCGGAGCGACAAGGAGCAGAGGACTGGCACCGCGAGGTGGTCGTCTGACTTCGAAAGGGCGTCGGCGCCACCCCGTGGCCAAAGGTAAGCCATGGTGAGAAAAGAAAGACACTGTAGGATGGATTCAACCTTGGGCGTGGCAACGCGGCTGCTTTTAAATATCCTCTCTAAGAGAGGTGAAACAGTAACCGACAATGAGTTGGAGCAATTGGCTCTGTGGGCCAGGCAAAAAGGACAGTTACAACAGCCTTCTCTGCTGTTCAGTTCCATCGAGTGGACAGAGATTGGTGATTGCTTTGGAAAACTGTGATAGCTGGTGGGAAGGAAGGCAAAATTGCGCAGGAGCTTGGTACAGTGTTGGGAAAGGTGCTTCGTACCTTGCGGCTTCTCTCGGCAGAACGGGCTTTCGAGGGTGCAGCGCAGGAACAACTAGACCCTCCCCCATCCCTCAGACCCAAAACAGCGAAGTTTTACGGTTTCGGAGATCGTCCGATTCGCGGGTTGCGTGCGTCGGTCAGCCCCACCCCTCGGGACGTCAGCGATCGGGTGACCCCAGCGGAGACTTTCTCTCCTCCGCGGTCAGCACAAACTGCAAGCGAACCGGAAGTGTCTCGCTCACCTCGCTCCATGGGCGGGGAGATAGGTGGAGACTCAGGTGGAGCCAAGGGCAGGGATGGGCAGAGCCAAGTGACACCGAGCCAGGGCGGACCACAAGGCGGAGCAGGAGGCGGAGATCAAGTTGACGTAGCAGTGCAGGCGGGGCCGAACTGCCCTCAGCGCGCGCAAGCGCACGGCGACCCGGATGTGCGTGATGTCATCTGTCGGTGCGCGGCGTCATCTGACACGGCGCAGTCTCCGTCCACCACGGGGGCAGACACAGCGTTGTGTCGCCTGGCAACCACTGCTCGCACAGCTTCAGCTTCAGCACAATCGCGCAGTCCATCACAGCGTCCTCTCCCTTCTGATTCCGAATCGGATTCAATCACTGTGAACTTTCGAATGTCAGCTTCTGCGGTCCATGACAGGCAGCAATCGCAAGAACAGCCACCGCGTGTCGCTGTGGAACAACATGTATAAAAGACGCCATTTCTCTCGAAATAAAGGAGTTACGTAGTGTTACTCACATTGAGCGGACCTACGTTTTCTCTGGCCAGTCCTCCCTTTTTCTATCGAGGTTTCCCTGGCAAGAAAAAAGGACAGGGGAAAGGACGGATCCGGGGGCAAAGAGAGCTCGGGAAGGCAGACAGCCTTCAAAAAGCCACGGCTGACATTGCTCGTAAAACGTCTAAGTGCACGAAGACATCCACGCAGGAAAAGGAGCTGTAAGTACTGCTGGTTGAGCGGGTGATCAGGCGAGTGTGTGAGATGTGATCTGATCATGAAGCGAGTGTGGACTTCAAAGTCGCATTTCCGTCTTCCCGCGAGGGGAACGGTCGACCGCGAAGGAAGCGATTCTGTGTGAAAGTTCTCTCTCATCTCGCTCGTCAAGCCTGGAACTAGGGAAGTCACAGGGGACCGATCACAGGGAGGTTAAAAGGGGAAGGGTATGTCCTGTCGAGCTCGGGAATTGGTAAACCCTTTTAGCCAGCGGACCAAGGTAAGGGTCCAGGTAAAGATCTATAAGGAGATAGAACGCCGATCAGGAGACCTCTCGGCACAGCTCGCTGGAGGGGCGATAATCGGCAAAAAGCCCCAAATCCCTCAGAGAAAGTCAAAACACAACGCAAAGGCAGAGAACTGACTCAGGAAGGAGTCGAAGACTGGTAAGAAATCACATTACACTAAAAGCATAGGACAGAGAAAGAGTAAACCTCAGAAAAAGACCTCAGGAAGACCTCTCTCTGAAAAGGAGGAGGGAACGCTTGACATCCCTCGAAATAGCCCCTTGGGCTGGATGTTAGAGCATTGGAGAGATTGTCCCCAGAAGAGAGAAAAATCCAAAGAAAAGATGATATATATTATTGTGTTGATGTGTGGGGAGGCAAAGAGTTGAGGAGCCACCTTATGTGGCCGGTGTTAAGAACATTTGAAAATTGGACATGTAATGAATTAAATCGCTATGTAGAAAACAAAAGCCCCTCAGACCCTGAGGAGAAGGAATATGCTCGGCTCTGGCTGAACACCCAAGCAGGATTGTGCTCAATAAAACAGAAAGGGCGGCCCGGAGCTAAGACCGAGCCCTGGGATCCTCTAGACCATCTCCCACCCCCTTACAATGGGCCAGACTCACCCCCCTTGCTGGATCAAGTGGTGCCCACGGCTCCCTTGGACCCCCAAAACCAACCTATGAGGGCACAAGTATCCCAAGCAGGAAGCCCTATGTCCGTAACGACACAGGCTTCCCATCCCTTGTCCCCACGGGCAGTTTCCTTGCTGCCATCCCCTCTCCTTCCTCTTCCGTCCGGTCTGGGTCTGTCAGCGGCACCCCCGCTGGTGGACGTCATGACCTCTGGAATCCCCTCCGAGATCCCGTCTGTGCAAAGATGGGAACAGCCTCACTCACCCTTGCCGGTACTGCCGCCGCAACCAGGATTGGTCCGAGTGGAGGGGAGAATCCCCTCTGCCGCACAGACAGCGGTTCCACCCCCGCAGCCCACAAAAGGGAGACAACCCACAGCCACCAGTTCTCCCCCTGCTAGCAGAACACGTTTGAAAGCGAAGCTGATGGGTGATGAATGGGGAGAGAATGAAAATGAGAGACACAGTTTACTTCCATTAAGGGAAGTTCCGACGGCCCCCGAGGTTATCGAGTTTGTGAATGTTCCTCTCAATACAAGAAATGTGAGAGCCTTTAAAAAAAGAGATAGGATGGTTGTTGGATGATCCTTTTGGTGTGGCAGAGAGGTTGGATGAGTTCTTAGAAAGTAGTATCTATACCTATGAGGATCTGATGGCAATCCTAAGGTCTCTGTTTAACAACGAGGAGAGAGAAATGATAAAGCAAGCGGGTATTAGAGACTGGGACCGGCGCAATCCACAGGGGACGCCAGGCGACCAGAAGTGGCCCAGCACAAATCCAAGTTGGAATGCGCAAACAGAAGATGGGAGGCGAAATATGGTAAACTTGAGAAATATCATAATTCAAGGTGTAAGAGAAGCGGTTCCAAAGGGCCAAAACATTAGCAAAGTTTTTGGTGAATGTCAGGGGAAGGACGAAGTTTACAAATGTATTCTGGAACCGATCCAAATTCTTCAGTGGGGGAGGTTCTGCTAAAAACTCAGTTCGTTGCTAAATCTTGGGAGGACATTAGGAGAAAATTAGAAAAGATAGATGGGTGGCAAGACAAGACCTTACAGGAACATCCAGAGAGCCCCTGGTAAAATTAAAAGTGGGCCCCCAACGACAAGAAGTGATTTTTTTTGGTATACACTGGGGCAGAGAAAAGTACCTTGCAGAATTTGCCGTCTGGATGTAAGACTAGTTGGGAAAGAGTGATGGTGATTGGTGCCAAGGGGGATCCCTTTAAAGTACCTGTAATAAAGAATGTGGAAATTGAGTCTGAAAATAAAATTTGCTTGGGAGATTTGTTGCTAGTAGAAGAAGCTGATTATAATTTGTTAAGAAGAGATATGATCATTGCATTAGGAATTAGTGTGATTGCAGAGAGTTCAGAACTAGTGGTAAAAATGTTTAAGCTCACTGTGAAGGACGAGAAAGAAATTAATCCAGAGGTTTGGCACTCGAAAAAAGAAGTAAGGAGGTTGGAAATCGAACCTATTCACATTGAGATTGAAAACCCAGAAAATCCTATAAGGGTCAAACAGTATCCCATCCCGATGGAAGAGAGAAAGGGATTGAAACAAGTAATAGATGATCTCCTGAAGAGAGGTACTCTAGAGCTGTGCATGTCTCAACATAACACTCCCATACTGGCTGTGAAGAAAACTGATGGAAGTTTTCGACTAGTGCAGGATTTAAGAGCTGTGAATGCCAGAACCCGAACTAGATTCCCGGTGGTAGCAAATCCCTATACCCTGCTAAATAGACTCTCTCCCGAGGATGTATGGTACAGTGTGATAGATTTAAAGGACGCCTTTTGGACTTGCCCTTTGGATGAGAGAAGTAGAAATTGCTTTGCTTTTCAGTGGGAGTTAAGGTGGACAGTCCTCCCCCAGGGATTCGTGGAATCCCCAAACCTTTTCAAACAAGCATTAGAACAATTGTTGACCCAATTTACCCCGAGGGAAGAAACAAAGCTTTTGCAGTATGTAGATGATCTGCTAATAGCTAGACCCACTGAGGAAAGCATGAGAGAATGTACTGTGGCATTGCTGAATTTCATTGAAGATAAAAGTTTGAAAGTTTCTAAATCCAAACTGCAGTTCACAGAGCCCGAGGTAAAGTATCTGGGTCATTGGCTAACACAGGGGAAAAAGAAATTAGACCCTGAGAGGGTGGCGGGAATTATAGCATTACCCGCTCCAAAAACTAAAAGACAAATACACCAAGTGTTGAGGCTCCTGAGATACTGTAGACGATGGATTGAAGGCTTCAGTAAGAAGATAAAATTTCTTTATGAAAGGTTAAACACTGATAGAGTGAAGTGGACTAATCAAGACGAATTGGACTTTCAGAAATTAAAAGATGTTCTCATGACTGCCCCAGTACTAACCCTCCCGGACGTAAATAAAGAATTCCAGTTGTTTGTAGATGTTAGCGAGCAAACAGCACAAGGAGTCCTTACTCAGAAATGGGCAGGAAAAAGAAAACCCATAGGTTTTCTATCAAAAATCCTAGATCCTGTAAGCCAGGGATGGCCTACGTGCTTACAGGCCATAGTAGCAGTGGCGCTCCTAGTAGAGGAGGCAAGGAAAGTTACCTTCAAGGCCTCTTTGGTAGTTTACACCCCTCACGATGTGAGAAGTATTCTACAACAAAAGGCAGAAAAGGGTTGGACTCACTCGTCAAGAGTGAAAAAGATCGAAGATCCAAAAACCTCAGATTGGAAGGTCACCACTCCTCCCAGAGAACTCAAAATCAAGCTCAGGCATCAACCTAAATGACCAGTCAGATAAGTTGTATCACCCCAGACTGCGAATGCTTTCCTTTTATTCATTTTTGAATGTGTATACTATAAGCAAGTTTGGGTCACCCATTGTTGGGGAGGGAATCGACCTAGGGGTCTGTGTACTAACTGTTTAATTGAGGAGCAGGAGAACACAAGCCGTCTCTTAATACTTGCCACTCGGGCCAGACTTTTGGAGTTAGATTCTCCTGAGTGGTACCAAATTTACAAAAAGGGAATAAAGGGAAAATTGGACGCTAAAGCAGAGGCTTTGGCAATTGAGTGCCGAAGGACCATCAAAGTACCTTGCCGAGGGGACACAATCAAATTATCCCAGTAGGCAACCTACAAAAGAAGGTTTGCCATCAAGACTACACGGGCCCCTGAAGCACACCCTTGCTGCCGAGAAGATGGTTTACCCCGCTGTATGTTTACATACGGGTGAAGGGCAAGGCAGAAGGGTATATCGGTGAAGAATCCTGACAGTCCTGAGTCTAGCCGTGTGCCGGACCAAAGGGGCCCTTCCAGGGGCGCCCCTGGGGGAGAATCCTCCCGCGAAGTGTGAATGGTGCTTAACAGCCCCAAAAACGGGACCGATAATGAATTGTCCCCTGGAAAGGCAGCTAGGTGATTGTTGGGCCAATAGCACTCGATTTCATCTTTGTAAATTAGAAGGAAGGGTCCAGTGTCAACACTCAGAGGCAAGTCCCAAGGACGGACAGTTCAGAAACCCTGCTCACTCACTCATTAGACAGAGGCGTGAACTTGAAATTCCGCACCCAGTACAAACATGTGGCCAATGTAACAAAACTGTTTAGGTGGGAGAAGAAAAGCAATCTACCTTCCTTGCCTATTTCAAAGTGAATTCCCTGTGTTACGACAAAGCGAAACTAAAAATATGTAACATGGGCGGAAAATTGTATTAGGAAGAAAAGAACCTCAAACACGAGGAGGTAGGTTCCTTTAACACCGAACCTATTGTTTTCGACCTATTGCCACAGGGTGATAATCGCGTGTGTTTGCAGTTTGATCAAACCTTTTGTTTTTCAAAGGACGAAGAGGAGATGGACCCTGAGAGCAAAATGAAGCAGGCATTATTTTCCTCCAATGTTTGATCCCCTGTTTCATCCGACTGATTCATTCAGTCGTCCAAGGGATGCAGATAGCCTCCCTTCCCATAGACCCAGAAGCAGCACAAGGGAAAACAGTGTCCAAGTTAATGAAGCTAGAAGAGGAAAAAGGGAAAGGGAAAGCTGCAGCAGCTTTGAGGAGATTTGAAGAGGGACAAAAACTTCAACCAGGTGATGAATCCTCACAAGAGGACTGGGAAAAATGTGACCTCAAATGGAGTTGAGGTCAAAATAAATAAAAGATACGAATTTTTAATTTGATTAATTATTAGGCGAGGGACTGTGATAAATTTAGTGTAAAAATTTGTGTATAAAATAATAATCCAATGTATAAAAGGAATGATGTTAATAAAATGTAAAGTCTAGTAGGTAGCAATCTGATCCCCAGCCTGCACGGCTTCAGTTGCAAAACAAAAGAAAGACCATCAGACTGAACAAAGACGCTAGCCAGCCCCGATAAGAATCGCACCCTTTCCAATGCAAGGAGAATTCCTTCTTGACGACGATGCAGATTTCATCAATGCCCTGGCACGATGTGCACACTGAAATCAACATAAGACTGACTGGTACAATTGGCATAAGAAAAGACCTTCCCGGAATGGATCAACGGAACTTGACAAGATCTGGGAAGGCCATCGAAAAGAAATTTGGACTATTTGGCCCACCCTGGACACCTAGACTGCCTCAGGGCAGAAAAATCCTATAAAGCAGTGGACTAAGGGCCATTCAGTGTGGATTTAGGCGTCCTGTACCCTGGCGTGCAGACCCCTATCCACCCGTCGCGGCGCTGCTAATTTCCTATTTTGTGGTTTTCTCTTTTATTGGTGATTGATATCATGTTATTAATAAATTGTTTCTTTGTTTATCCGATATTTGCCATTGCATTTATAACAAAGGTAAAAAGGTAAAAATAAAATAAAATAAAATAAATGCAATAACACAAAGGACCACTGACAGAGTCAGAATACAACCTGAGCAGGATGGTGGAAGCAGTCCAGGTGAGGTGCTCTTCCTGAAGCAGTGATCCTGTAGAAAGATCTGGAGCTCTGGTCCTCTGGGAATCCAGAGGGTAAGTGCTACTTGCACTGTCCCACATACCAGCTTATATCCAGGTGAGAATGCTTGGCTCCTCCCCCTGGGCAGAGTATCTCACAATAGGATGAGGAGTTGTGAAGTGGGTCCTTGATGGCCCATTAAACAGAGATAACCCCTGGAGGGAGTTACCTGTGAGTCATGGGCCAGGCGTTGATGGGCCATTAGGAGAAGACACCCCAAAGGCCATTAGCAGAAGACACCCTTGGGAAAACACTAGCCCACCTGGTTTCAACAGTTCATGAAGTTGGTGATAGAATAAATACTTTGTGTACATCCTACACTGCAACCCAGGACACTCTGCTAATACCCGAATTGCACAACTCATTCCTTTTAATACTTCTGTCCCCAAAACAGATTCCAGGCAGTGAAGAGACCAAGGCTTTGGACCAACAGGACTACCCCAGGTGTGCTGGACTCAAGTCATAGGCGAGCAAAGACCTAATATGGTTTGTTCTGCTATGATGTCTCAAGCTAAGCCTTCACAGATAAATATCAATGGCTTGATTGACTCAGGAGGAAATGTCACCATCATCTCTGCCCGCACTTGGCATCCATCATTGCCCACCAAGCCTGCTGGATCTACTGTTCCTGGTCTCAGAGGAACCACACAAGGCCATTTGAGCAGCAAGTCTGTTTTGGTAAAAAATCCTGAAGGACAAACAGCTACAATTCGGCCATTCATCACTGCAGTCCCACTTAATCTCTGGGGGAGGGATGTCCTATCTGCATGGGGAGTCCGGGTGGGAATGGATTTTTGACAGGGGCCACTGTATTAGAGGGTGTAAAGTACCCCACAATAGCTCATAAATGGCTTACTACTCAGTCCGTGTGGGTACCACAGTGGTCCTTTGATAAAGAGAAACTAGATGCCCTAAAAGCCCTCATACAGGAACAACTGGCTCAAGGACACATAGAGCCATCTATGAGCCCTTGGAACACCCCAGTATTTGTTATAAAAAAGAAATATGGTAAGTGGAGGTTGCTCCATGACCTGAGAAAAATCAACTCCATAATGGAGAACCTGGGGGCTCTCCAGACTGGTATGCCATCCCCTACCATGATACTTGCCTCCTGGGACATCCTGATTGTGGACTTAAAGGACTGTTTTTTCACTATTCCAGTGCATCCAGATGATACCCCAAAGTTTGCCTTTACCATGCTTTCTATTAATAGCGCTGCACCAGTGGAGCATTATCAATGGCGGATTCTACCCCAAGACATGTGAAACAGCCCCACAATTTTGTCAGTGGTATGTTGCTCAGGCACTCTCATCAGTGAGAGAACAATTTCCCAGGGCATACTGTTACCATTACATGGATGACATTTTAATTGCAACCCAAACCAAAAAAGAACTCTCACTGATTCAACCAAGCCTGTTGCAAGCACTAAAAACATTTGGGCTGCAGGTAGCACCAGAGAAAGTGCAGCAGCAACCACCCTGGAAATATTTGGGACTCAAAATTATGGATCAGACTATACAGCCACAAACAATTCAGTTCTCAACCAAAATTCTAACTCTAAATGATGCACAAAAAATTTTGGGTACCATCAACTGGGTCAGACCTTACCTAGGACTGACCAACTCTCAATTAGCACCTTTATTTGACCTCCTAAAGGGTGACCCTGAATTAACTTCCCCCAGAAAATTAACCCCAGAAGCAAAAGCTGCTTTTGAAACAGTAGAGCAAGTCATCACAAACAGACAAGTGCACTGGATATGCCCAGAGGTGTGTATCACTGTGTTTATTCTCATTGTTACCTTTCATCCTACTGGTATTAATGGACAGTGGAATACACACTGGCCTGATCCTTTGCACATTCTAGAGTGTATGTTTCTACCTCACCAACCAAAAAAGACGGCACCCACTGTCTTTGAATTAATTGCACAATTAATTATCAAATGTTGTCACAGGTGTTTACAATTGAATGCTGGAGATCATTCAAAATTATTATTCCTGTGACACAAGAGCAGTTCAAATGGTGTTTTGCTAATAGTACAGCTTTTCAAAGTGCTTTGCAAAATTTTTCAGGACAAATCACTTACCATTTACCAAGCCATAAATTGCTGAAATTGAGTGAAGAAACCATACTCCCTCTAAAACCTCTAAACAGTCAAACACCATTAAAAGGTGCTACAGTGTTTACTGATGGTTCTGGGAAAACAGGAAAGGCCATTGTAACATGAAAAGAGAAAGGTGAGTGGAAAAGGTTAGAGGGTTATGGAAATGGATCACTTCAGTTAATAGAACAGCATGCCATGGCTATGGCTTTCCAACATTTTCCCCACACTACTCTAAATGTTGTAATTGACTCTGCCTATGTTGCTGATATCACACAGAGATTAGATCAAGCACTGCTAAAAGAAATTTATAACACACAACTATTTAATTTACTAAAAACTCTGCCACACTATCCAAGCCAGAACTTGCCCCTATTATATATTACACATTACACATCAGTCACACACATTTATGAGGCTTCATCACAGAAGGCAATGCTCGAGCAGATAAGCTAGCTAGCCCTGCTTGGACAGCACCACAGCCAGATGTGCTGGCACAACCAAAAGCATCACATACTTTTTTCCACCAAGGTGTCCAAGCATTACAGCGACAGTTCAATCTGTCAAACACAGAGGCTCATAATATAGTTAACACCTGTGCTGACTGCCAAGGCCACACTGCACCCCTGCAGATGGGGGTAAACCCTCATCAACTGAATGCTTTGCAAGTCTGGCAAACTGATGTCACATACATTCCTGAATTCTGATGTCAAAAACACGTACATGTATCCATTGACACCTTTTCATCAGCAATATGGGCTACAGTACACACAGGAGAAAAAGGCAGGGATACCATTGCACACTGGAGATCAGCCTTTGCTGCTTTAGGTAACCCCCATTCCATCAAAACGGACAATGGCCCTGCATACATTTCACAAAAAACAAGATAGTTCCTACAGCTCTGGGATGTGTCACACCACACTGGTATCCCCCACTTAGCAACAGGTCAAGCCATCATGGAAAGAGCACATGACACTTTAAAATGTATACTTGAAAAACAAAAGGCAGGAATGTGTGGTGAATCCCCACAGAGCAGGGTAGCTAAGATTGTCTAAATACTGAATCATTGGAGAGTATTAGAGAAGTCCCAGGACCCAGTCATTTTAAATCACTTCCTATCACTACAGTTCTGTGATAATCTGTCTTCGTTTGAAAAGACAGGAGTCTGTAAAGGAAGGCAAAAGCCTCCTGTGAAGTGGGAAAGGTAAACCCCCTCCCTCCCTCCGAATTACCACAATTTCAAAATAAAAAAAAACAGCTCTCAGGCAAAGGTATGGGAATGGGAATAATAGTTATTTACTAGAAAAAACTAAAATAGAAAAAAAAGAACAACAAATGTAATTAGTACAAACAAAACTACTGATACAGTCAGAAAACCTGACACCCTGAGGAGTCGGTGTTGGTAAAAGTCCAGTTGGATGGTGGCTGTGCCTCCTGCAGTGGCAGATGAAATGCTGCTGAAGCAGAGATCCTGTAGAAGGGTATAGTTCTCTGTGAAGGTCTGGTGATAGAGTAGATGGGCCTGGTCCTCCTCTGGGAATCCAGCAGGGAAGAAGCTGCTTCTCTGGGAATCCAGCGAAGATGGCTGCTCCTCTGGGAATCCAGTGAAGAAAAACTGGGCCGATGGCTTAGACCAAGCTTATTTTATGCAGGTAGGAATGCTTGGTTCCTCCTTCTGGGTGGAGCATCTCACAATGGGATGATGTACCTTATCAGTCATGCAGTGAGTCACTTAATGGCCCATTAGCAGGAGACATCTCCCCGGAGGGAGACATTGTTCTTGGAAGAGATAAGATAACTGCCCCCCACCTCCAACAGATGGCAAATAGAATACATTCTTATCTCACAAATCCAGGACATAATCAATTGCCCAAACCCAAGGTAATGGTATGAGACCTTGTCACTAATAAGTGGGGAGGTCCATGGAATCTCATTACCTGGGGATGAAGATATGCCTGTGTTTCTACAGACACTGGAACACATTCGGTACGTGCCAGATGTGTCCGTCCTGCCTTACATCCTGTCCAAGACCACAAGCAGCACTCTCCTGACAGCCTTTCAACAGACTTTGTGGAGCCGTGTGTGGAACAGTGATAGAAACAGCTTGTTCACCTACCTCATGGAGATCTGGGACTCTTAAAGTGACATTTCATTTAAGGATTCTATTTGTTTACAAACTGTTTTTCTGTTTGCAAACTGTTTTTTCAGTTTACAAAGTGTTTTTTCTGTTTACAAATTGGTTTTCTGTTAATTGGTTTTTCTTACAGTTCTAAAAGTTGAATGTTTTCTTGTTTTAGTGTTAAGTTGTAGTTTTTAACCATAAGCAGTTAACCTGTGTGCATGCTAGCCTAAAGGATTGTGATCTCACCTGACAGCTCCTGGAAGTGAGGGCTGTAACTCCAGTGGGACACATCATTGGCTGCGGAGAATTAAGTTTGTTAAAACTTCATTCAAATTAAACCCATGTTGCCTTCTGTTACTCTGTCTGCAAAAAGGGCGCTTGCAAACGGGATAATAGAAAACATTTTGTATCTTTAATAAAAACAAAGGGAGGAGATGTAGCAATATACAGCTGGTTTACAGATGGATATAATTAGTCTGATCATAACAGACCCAATTCGGCTGACCTGGCTTGTTCTAGAAGTCCCTAGGGAAAGAAAGACCTCAGTCAACCCCACCTAAGCCCTGGATGCAGACACACCACTGGCCAGAGATCTGGGCAGTGCAGAGATTCCCAACCAATAGGCTTTCCAAGCCCAGGAAATTCAAACTGGCTTTAAAAGGAAGCTTGGAACAACAAAGTTGATTATTGGCTGATGCTCAGGACTCAGAAGAGGTCTGTGTTGTGCGTCTGTCTCCGACCCACAGACCTTGTGTTACAGAAGGTAAAGCTGCTTCTCTTTCTTTCTTTCTCTTTCTTTCTTTCTTTCTTTCTTTCTTTCTTTCTTTCTTTCTTTCTTTCTCTCTCTCTCTCTCTCTTTCTCTCTTTCTCTCTTTCTCTCTTTCTCTCTTTCTCTCTTTCTCTCTTTCTCTCCTTTTCTTTTCTTTTCTTTTCCTTTCTTTTCTTTTCTTTTCTTTTCTTTTCCTTCCTCCTTCTGGCTAATTGGGAACGCGGGCCTTGTGGGAAGGCCTGTAGATAACTGGAAAGGTGGGCCTTGTTAGGAGAGTCTGTAAATATCTAATAAGAAGGCAAGCCTTGTAAGAAGGTCCTGTGGGTACCTAATTAAGAAGGCAGGCCTTGTTGGGAGGGCCTGTCGTTGGCTAATTGGGATGGGACTGGCAGCAAGTAAGAAGTTCCCAAGGGGAGAAGGAGGAAGTACAGAGATGTCAACAGATATACCCCCTAACAGCCCACTGAGTAGACAACAAACCCAGTGCAGATGTGACCCCAAAAACAAAAGTATGCAATACTGTATGATAGAATGGACTAAGAAAGAGATTGAGTGTGTGTACTGGCCATGGTGTGAGTCAAAGCAAGAGTGGATGTATCAAGTTTAAAACATCCATATACAACGCCAGTATAGATCAGAGAGAAGGGACTTCTCACTGAACAACCCTTTTTGTTCTAGCCTCTCAGTCCTGAATCTCAAAGAAAAGTTACTCTGCACCCCACTTTGTCTGAACAGAAAATTCTTTTCCCACCCCAAAGGCACAGAGGGTAGAATATTGCCTACTGGGTAGCAAGCAGTAGATGTCCAACTACTCTCTTTTTCAGAAGGACTCTAGGAAGTGCTCTGCACGCATGTGCCAGTGTGTGTTATTTTGTGCACATGTGTACCAGGGTGCATGAGTCTGCACATGCCGTGCCTATGTGTGCCAGTATGTATAGCTCTGTGTGCACACACAGGTGCTGGGGTGTACGTGTGTGTCAATGTGTGAAGCTGCATGCACGTGTGTTTTCTAGTGTGCCCAGATGTAACTGTACACATCTGACGCTGTTGTACACCACAACTACACAGACTCCGACTTCAGAAGGCTGAAAATGACTCCTTTATTTTTGGGATGTGTCTCCCTTTTATACTATTCTACACAGACCAATTTGATTGGTGACAAGAAGACAAACCTCTTCAATCACATTGGTCAGACCAGAGGGACATCAAGAAGAAGTCCCTCCTAGGGAAAAGAATGAAAACCATATACAGTTGCAAAAACGTGTCTCTTGTTTACAGAAAATTCCCTGGAAAAAGAATTTCAGAAAACCAAAACATTTCAGGCACGAACGAGGGCTACACACGTCTCTCTTTGCACGGCTACTGATCTGCTAGTGTGCACAGCACTGTACACATAGATACCTCTGTAGTTCAGCTCCAACCAAGGAGCACTGTTTCTTTTTTCTCTGCTAGGACTGGCTACAGATCTTCTGTGGGATTACGTGTAAGCATGGCCCTGTGTAAGATATGTATGTATATAACACTACACATAATAGTGTGCATGACTCCATGTGTGCGTGCAAGTGTGTGCTACTGACAAGTACTGCTGTACACCAGGGCTCTGAGCAAGTGAGCAAGTGTGTGTGCACTAGCTCTCCACATGTACCTAGGTGGACACGCAAGCTGGGCATGGCTCTAGATGCACAGCACTGCGTCCAGCTGCTGTCCCACCTGGGAAGAGCAAATGTATGTGTGTGTCTGCATGTGTATGTCACTGCTAGGCTCTTCTAGCAAAAGTGGCCCCTGACTCTTTGTGTGCACTCTGTTTTTGCAGAGAAAAACAATTTTGCCCCTGTGTTTCCCTTTTGTAGCTGTTGAGGCAAGGAGAGGCTGCTCGCCCTAGGAAAAAGAAGTGTCCTAGGCACAGCCAGTCCCTTTGTCCCTTTTTTTTTCTGAGAAAACTGTGCTTTCCAAGATCCCAGAAGCTGGACAGCCTGGTGCAGCTGAGGACTCAACTGAATACAGGAAGAGCAGGCAGCTGTAGCAAAAAGAAGCTTTTGCTAAACCCAAAAAAGTGTGGAGGAATGATGATGGCAAATCCTGATGTAGTGTTGCCTTCCTCTAAGTCACTGTCCCTGTGTTGTTGGGCAGGTAGCTGCTGAGGATGTTCTTCCTCACTAGACCTGCTCTATCTTAACCAAGGGGGAGACCCCTTTTGCCTTTTTCAGTAGTTACCAGTCCTGTTTGTCACTTTTCTCACAAAGTCACCCTCTTCCATCCTGCGTGCAGACCACAGTATGAATGTAGCAGTGTTCCCCATCGGTGACAGCAAAAACCACATCAGTGACAGCTACTGCTTGTGCCTTTTGCTTGCCAGCAAAAAAAAAATGGCATTTTCTCTTGTCCCAGGAGATGCCCATACCACTGGCACATCTTCACAGCCTAAAGTGGCAGATACTCAAGTCTTGACAACACAGGCAAGCCTAGAGCACCAAAACCTTGAGAACCAAAGATTAGGGGTGTATGTGTAAGCCAGTGAGCATTGCTGCTACAAGAAATCAAAACCTAGATAGATCCACCTGTTTATTAGATGCTAATAGCTTTCTTTTTCCATATAAACTCAACTAAGATAACTGCAGTGTCTATGCCAGATGTAATAGCCACGAGACACCTGCCTGCAGTTGTTCATAAGCCAGCATTACAGTTCCGGCCAGGCTGAAGATTGCCTGACCTCTGGTGCTTCTCCTCTTCAGAATACTCTCTAAGACAAGACTACACAACTGGCTCTTAAGCAGAGACCAAAAGGTAACCAGAAAAGCACCAAGAAGTCCAAAAATCCTCAATTGTCATTTCCCTCCAAAATCCAATACAGGGACTAGAGGGTAAGACCAAGTTGGCCTCTGTACTCACCATCAAGATATACCTGCTATGGATAGCAACCCCAAAGGCATGGTAGATGGGCGTAAAAAGTCGTTCCAGACCTCTATGATTCCCTTTTATCTACTCTAACCAATTCATGTGACCAATTACACCAATCATTGTGCCTAAGGAAAACCTGATGGGTTTTTTTTTCTGTTCCCACTGTCCTCACCCACATCAACAGATGCTAGTGTGACTCATTCAAAAATTTTAACTTTGAGAAGTAGGAGTAGATTATCGGAATCAAAAATGAGAGTTGATTGTTTGAGCCGAATGACTTATAGAAAAGGAAAAGCGGGGATTTGTTATAGATGATTAATGAGATGGTTGGCTCTCACAATTAAGGGATAAATATTATGTGTATGTTAGAAGAAGTTTTGTAGATGTATAGTTATGTTATTGTGATATGTCATCCCATAGTCCTTTTTCCCCTCCCCCTTGTATTGTTGTCATGGGAGGGCCTTGGTTGTTGGGGCATTTGGGGGGGGCCAGCTTGTCACTAGGAGGCACAGCATGGCAACACCTGACCTCCAATCAAATTGCAAGAAAGTGATCTCCACCAATGGATGGCAAAGAGAAGTTGACTGACAGGCTTTGGGAGGGGCCAAGGTTGGCTAATGTAACACCAGGAGTATAAAAGGTGGCGCAGCAATTTTGTAGATGAGCACATGGCTGCTGGTTATGGATTCTCCCAGTGCTGCTCTTTCTCCTTATTCAGTCTTTTGCTTTATTTTGTTAAGGTTTAATAAACCTTTGAAATTTTTAAAAGTGAGTGTTGTTTCTCATACCCTTTTAAAAGCAAATCATCCACATACTGCAACAATCTGACTCCTGAGGGTGGAGTGCACTCTCCTAATATTTTCTGCAAGACTTGCCCATACAAAACCAGTGACTCTGTATATCCCTGCGGAAGGACTGTCCATGTCAATTGTTGTTTTACCATCTTCCCTCCTTCCATCTGCTCCCACTCAAAGACAAAATCCTGTTTACTGTCCTGGGTAATCGGACACCCCCAGAAAGCATCCTTCAAATCCAGTACAGAATAATACTCATTTGAAGAAGGGACTGAATTCAGGATGGTATAGGGACCTGGAACTGTGGGATGCCTTGGTTTGACAATTTCATTTATTATTCTTAATTCCTGCACCATTCTGTAGGTTCCATCCTGTTTCTTAAATGGCAAGTTAGGAGAGTTATAGGGAGACACATGGCTCCAAAAACCTGCCTTTAGCAGGGACTCAATAACAGGCTGTAACTCCTTCCCTCCTTCCTTCCTTCCTTCCTTCCTTCCTTCCTTCCTTCCTTCCTTCCTTCCTTCCTTCCTTCCTTCCTTCCTTCCTTCCTTCCTTCCCTCCTTCCAGAGTATTGCTTTTTAGATTCCACTTGTCCTGGTTGTTTCAAAGTAATTTGGAGAGGCTCTATATCTAATTTTCTGTATTTCTCTTGGGCTGCCCATACTTCTGGGTTTACTTCAGCATAAGCCTTCTCAGACATTTTACATAAAGTTACCACAGTGTTAGCCTCTGTATAATTTTTTAAAATACAAATTTGCATTCCCACTTTGGCCATCAAATCCCTTCCCAGTAAATTACAATCACAATTAGGAACAAACAGGAATTCATGCATTTCAAACCTATCCCCCACATCTACAAACAGCGGCTGAATAAAATGGACTCGCTCATCCTTTCCACTCACCCCTTGAATAATCAATGATTTTTTTGACAATTTTCCCCCCTTAGCGATAAAATTCACAGTGGATCGAGAGGTCCCTGTGTCTATCAGGAGACACACCTCCTCCGTATCCAGACCCACCTTAAAAGTTAGCAAGGGCTCCAGTGTGGTTGGCCCCTGGTATAATGGGAGCCCCTGATACTCCTAACAATCCATTTCCATTATTCTCTGGACTTCATCCTCCTGAGGATCTAGCTGTGTCTGCAGACATTTCCACTTCCAGTGTCTCTCTGCCCTGCAGACAGCACACTGATTCTTTCCCAACCACTGTTTGGGTTGGGTCTCCCCTGATGAGGAGGGAATGCTTCTGCCACTTCCTTGTGGCCAACCCCATCCCTTCTATCCTGGGGCACCCCTTGGGTCCTGTGGTTTACTACCCCTCTGGGGCTGAAAAACTCGGCCATCACCTTTGCCTTTGCTTTTGCCTTTTCCTCATCCCTTCTTACACACAAGAAACCAAAAATGCTCCAACAACATTTTTAGTGTTAGAGAATCAAGGCATTATTTTATTCTGGTGAGGATGTTGTTCTGGCCAGGATATGCAACAGAAATAATTTGAACCACACATAGCCCGGGTTCTGCAGAGAAAATCATTCCATCATACACAAGTTTTACTTGATTTTTTACATATTTTATACAGTCAAAATCCATAGAAATTCATTGGTTCAATGTTCATTGATTCCAAGCTGGGCATTTCTTAGTATTTGGTGTCTTATTGGATATGGATTTCATTGCCTCCAATGCTAACTAGGTCTTCATTCTTATCTCTTTTCCCAGACCATGTGTCTCAGACATGCCAGGGATGATGTTTGGAGTTGATGTTATTAATGGTCATTGATGGTTGTTATCTTTTGTGTATCTTCTGTGCTACTCCCAGTCTATTGAGATATTAAGCTCATCATGATGCCTTGGGAAGGCTGACCTGAAACAGAGACTGGGCAGAGCTAGAAAATAAAGTAGATATTTATTGAAAGGCCTTTAGGGTACACCTTGGGCAGGACAAGAGCCTGACATGGGCTACACCCAAGGTGGACTTAAAATGGTCACAAAATGGACAACCAGTCATGAGGTCTTACACTTTTATAAGTTTTGGTCCATTTGCATATTGGGGTTTAATTGTCCAATTACAGCTTCAGGTTGTGAGGTCTCATCCTTCTTGTTTCTCTCTTCAGTCCACCCATGTTTATGCTTTTGGGCCTGAAAGTTGTACTTGTCCTTGGTCTTCAGCGGGAAAAGGATTTATTTTGTCTACTTACTCTGTGAAGAGAGCTTACTAGCACTTAATATGAGGCTCAGAACTACACATCTAGGCAGCACAGAATCTGAAAAACATGCAAGCCAAAACTTAAGGTGTCAATCAGACCTAGCCTAGTGGACCAGTCCCCTGAAAAGAAACTTCAGTTCCCTTCCCTCAGAGCAAAAGCAAGCAAACTGACTAAAGTTACATTACAAATTTTAAACTTTATATAATTTCCAACACCATCTCTTCCTAGCAGTTCTTAGTCCACAAAGCAGGCCACAAAAGTCAAACCCCAAACCAGCTGTGAAACCAGGTGATGACTTGAAGGATCCATCAGCTCTTCTCCAAGCCTTGCCCCTTCACCAACAGTATAGATAAGATGCAACTTGGGCCCTCATGCCCTTCACCCTCATTCCCCAGAGCCATGTGGTATAAATGACAATATTATATTGACTTTTTCATTTATGTATTAGCTTTTGCATGTTGTTATTAATCTCAAATATTTTGATATGGTACAATTTATAACTCCTTTTAACTGCTCATTATTGTAAAATAATCTATCAGTTTATGTATGCAACGTATAGCTTATATAAAGTGTTGTGGTGAATATATCGTAGGCCTTAGCAAAATATAAAATGTTTTAAATGTCTTTAGCTCAGAGAATGGTGCAAAAACAATTAGTTTCATCCTGTTGTTTCTCACATCTGTGGACTGACCTCTCCAAGTGATAAGTGACTGGAACCAGAGCACCAGGCATAAATTAGAGAAGAATTTATTGACTCATTGTTATCAGGGAGTGTGAAACAACAGGATGAAACCACAAGAAAAAATACAATATATTGACTTAATCTACAGGATGCCATGCAGACAAGTCAGAGATTAAAACCAAACAAGAGTTACTGTAACCAAACAAAAGAGTTCCTATAACATAAAAAATACAAATGAATAATGTATAAACTCATGAATATGTATGTACTCCAGTAATGTAACAGCATGTAGAGAAGCTATTTTAAAACTAATGGTGTGTTTTTTGGCCAATAACTAGAAAGACCCCAGGGCTGGACATTGTCCATTTTTATTCCCTTATTAAATTTTTAGAAATTCTAAAGAGTGAACTTTGTTTTTCACACATGCAATCACTCGATATGCTCAAGGTCTCCCTTGGTTGTATTGTTATCCACAGGGATGAGCAACAGGGAGGAATAGTCCAAGGGCTGGTAAAGCCTCGTCTGTCTCTTCACAACATTCCAGATCCCAGCAAACAGCAAACCTCCCTAGACAGCAAGTTAGGTCAACAGATGGTGGTCTCTGTCCCCTGATGCAGGAAATCACCCACTATCACTCACTGCTTCCTCCTGGTGCTCCTGTAGGATTCAGGCTCAGATGCTACTGATGCTTTTCCAGACCGGGCTTTCTGCCCCTCACCTGCTACCAGGGTACTGAGCCTAGTCTGCAATTCCAGATCTGCTGCCAGAATGGGAGCCATCCTCCTGTTACTAGAAGTAAACTGCTTCCAGCCCTCTCTATGTCTCTATTTGCCCCACAGTTGAACACAGTCTCTGGCTATCTCTGGTTTTGTGCAGTTAGGGGTTCAGGCTTTGGTCTCTGCAGGATTCTGTGAAAATCTTGTCTTTATTATCTTCCCTGATGCTGTGCAGTCTGTTCACTTAAGTTAGTAATGCAGGTCCTTGGCCAGCACAACCTCCCTGCAGAAGAGGACATCACTTCCACCTGCACCAGGAACTGCCTGCAGCTCCAGACCTAGGGAGCTCATTCCTCCCTCTGGAGCTTTGCCTGAATTGAGGCATCTGAGTTATATTACCCTCTATAGCTCAAGCAAACTGTCAAAATATCAAAGTAGGAGACAGTCAGTTCCAAAACCCAAATTATTTTACAAAACATCAGCTGCTTCTTTGTGAATCAAATGTGTTGAAGATAAAGGTCATTTTGCATCTGATCTTCCTAATCATGGTGTTACAGACTTTTTCTATTAATGCAGGGTCCAATATTTCCAATATTATCTGCCACCAGGTGGCTTAGGCATAGTAGCCTTTTTCTGTAAGGCATCACATTGCTAGCTATTAAGATGTCTTCTCACAGCAGCCATTCGGTCAAGTGTTACCTGTGGTATATGTTCTGCTATTAGTTTAAGTACCTAAACCCACATTGAGTATGCCACTATACCAGAAGATCCTGATGTCATATTAGGCCGTATTTATTCTGATTATTTGTATTGGGATTTATTTGTTTTGGTTATGTTTTCTCAATGATTTTTTTTTCCCATTTGAAAAGACGCAGGGAGGAGGAGAGGGGAACACCCTGGGGGTTAATGGTAGGTGATTGAGTGAACAAAAGGCATAGTCGATCACTAACATACCACTGTAATGGCTTGGGTTGGGGAGGGGAACTGGGGTTTAGTAGTTCTTAGCTGAGGAGGGAAGGAGGGCAGTTCTTTTTCCGGACTGGGAGGGGAGATGGTTGTGGGGTTTTGGTCTTGAACTTTTCCTGCACAGCAGTTTCAACACTGCTGTGGGGCTCTCCCCGCTGCCTTCTTTTAAGCCTGTTGGTTGCAAGAGTGTCCTGGCTGCCCCATTGACTGGGGAGACCAGCACAGTCCACTTTGAGAAGGAAGATGTGTGCTAATTGTTATAAATACATATTATATTGTTGGGTTTTCACAAATATTAAGATGAATGCTATATGTATATTGTTAAAATGGCTTTGCCATATGGATATAGTTTGTATTTCTGCTTTTAACAAAACTTAGACATAGTGGTGATAGCTGATATAGTATGCTTGAACTGTCTGCTTGGTTGGGATAACATCCAGTGAACATATGATGAGGAAGGACCCTGCTGCTGACAGGCCAACTATCAACACCTACTGTTAAAAATGGGCGGAGATAATATTTTTCTCCTTAAAATGCCTTTATTAATCAGCTCTTACAATGGTGGCTCGAGGGGTTTTGGCAGCCCGGTTCGCCCTTGAGGAGGAGGGTCCTGGTCAGCTCTGCAGCAGGAAGTTCAGCAGAGCTGGAGAACTCTTCCCTCGCTGGGAGTCTCCCCGGAGTTCTGATTTTCATTTGTTTGTCTCGGGGTCTCACCTTTTGTTTGGTATTTTTAGGTTACAGCGAGTTACAAAAATTGGATTAATTAACTCTATTGATGCTCTAGGGTATATACAGCTTAGTATTGGTTTTTGTGGGTTTAAATTTTACTTAGGTTTATCTTTATAGGGGGGTTTTTGTGTTAAAAAGGGTTCCATAATGCATTTGGGATTTCTAATTTGCATGTACGGGGTCGCCCTGGGGGCGCAGGGACTGCAGGGGCTCCAGCAGCCTCATGGCAATTTTGCAACAGGTCTCTGTGAGATGGCTGCACTCAGGGAGCAGTTCTGTTTGGAGCGGGGTGGGCTGGGGCGGGCCGGTGTGGGACGGGGCCGCCCCGTCGGCAGAGCCGCGGCAGCCACGGCCGCCTGGGACAAGAGCCGCGCTGGGGTTGGGCGGCTCGGCAGCCCGCGGTGGCCCGGGGAGCGGAGCGGGTTGGATTGGGGCTGGGCTGGCCCGTCGGTCCACAGCAGCGGCTGCGGCTGCCCGGCGGCGGCCCGGGGAGCCGCGGGCTGGGCTGGAGACGGGCTGTTCCGTCGGTCCGCGGCTGCGGGGGGTGGGGAGGTGGCTGCCCGGGATGGGAGCCGCGGCTGCCGGCATCCCGCGGGGGCCAGGGCTGGCATAGCCTGCTCCGGGGCCGGTGCAGGTTTTTCTTAAGGTGGTCCGGGGTCTGGGGGGGGTGCAGGCTCTTCCGACGTCCGAGGGGGGGCCTGCGGGCGGCTTCTAGCGACCAGGTAGTCCCCCTTTCACTGCCCCCCCCCGGGGGGGGGTGCCCACGGAGGTGCCTCTTTACTGTTACATTACAATTTTACAATTTAAGATTATTACATTTAAATATTAATACACTCATTCTATGACAATCAAGGGTTTCAACTCTTCAAATTTTTAACATTTCTAATTTTCATTTTTATCAACTCCCCCCTAATTTCTTTTGATCAGGTTTTTTAAACCTGCATCACTTTTTTTTTTGGTAATATATTTTTTGTGACTTTTGATATTGATTATAAATTTTTTTCTGCTTTATCAAGTGTTTTTGTACTAGAGGTTAGTTCTAGTACACTTGCAGGCTTTTTGGGGCTGAGTTTTAGAATTTGAAGACTTGCCTGTACGGTGGAGGTTATAATTCGAATAAAGAGGAAAATTATAATTACACTCAAGATTATAAATTCAGTCTTTTTTCACCAGGCTTCTTTCAGGGGTTTAAAATTGTTCCACCAATTGATATTGACTTTTTTCCTTTTGGGAAATTTTTTGGTTTTTGTTTTGGAGCAGCATTGTGATGAATTAAACTTTTCACAGAGGTTGCTTTCATTTGCTAGCAAATAGTCTACAACTAATTTTATTTGGTTTATTTCTGCTTTTGTTTGGGCTATTTGATGGCTCATAGGATCTAGGGCTAAGACTGTTCTATTTACTATTATTTTGAATAATGCCTGCAATTGAATTGTCTGGTTTAACATATACATGAGGGTTTTGTACTTCCAAGACTTATCTTGTGCCCAGGTGGTTGACTTACATGTTTTTCTGATTTTTTCTGGGGTCCAAACTTTACCTGTCCAAGTTTGGACCTTGCTCATATCAATCACAGCTTGGTTTTGTTTTGTCATTTCTTGCTTAATTTTTGAGGCTTTCTCTGAGGTGCTTTTGGTGTTGAAAGGAGTCCAAATTTGGGCCACATCTTTGACTACTAGGGACTTTTTGTAGCCAATTCTTTTTATCAAACTAATAAACAAGTTTTTACTGAGGGGTTTGCCTATTTCAGTTATTGTTTGTGGTTTTTCTTTTATGAGGTTTATAGCTTTTCTTAAAATACTTATTTCTTTTAGCCAAAACCATTCTCTTATAGAGCACTCTCCAATCAGGCCTTGCTCAAGGGGGGCAGTATTTCTTGTGACTAATTGTTTTCTCTCTTCTTGACAGGTTGAGAGTTGGAGATCAGCAAAGCAAGTGGGGTTTGCGTTGGTATAAACTCTCATTGAGGACTGCGAGTTCTTCCCATCATTGATGGGAGAATGTCCTTTTGAACCAGCTCCTTTTATGGGTCTACTCATTACCCAGACTATTATTATTAGTCCTCCCAAGAGTCCAGTATGAACCTTTCCCATCTTTAGGTCTCACCTGGCCTTGCCTCTTGGTTTTAGGAGCTTTCCAGGTTCAGCTTCTAGAGTTTTTCTCTTGCACTATCACACTTGGCTGTTAGCTTTTAGGTAGCTTTCTTGGATTGTGCTCAATGAGAAATTTCTAAATTTTTGTAGTAATTTTTCTAATAATTTATACTAATTTAATACAACAAACAATCCCACAACTTCTGTGATTGATATGCGCTCTCAGTAACAACATCACATTTTCAGCAATAACAACAACAAACTCTCAACAACAATATGACAACCATATTAATACAAACAGTAAAAAAACCCTTTTGTATGTAGTACTTGGCTTATGTCGTTCTTTTTCACTGAGTTTTTGGGTTTTTCTTGAAAGTTATTTTTAAAGGGTCTGAACGTGAAACAACCGTCCACTGGGGATGTTTTCTTGGAAGATCTGGGCTGGACAGATTGTTCGGAGCTGGCACTAGTCCTTTCACTCTGGTAACATGGGTCCAGCCTTTCTCCTGTGTTCGGACTTCAGTATGGGTGGTTAGCAGCACCTGGAAAGGACCTTCATATTTTGGGGTCAATGGAGTACTACTCCAGGACTTGATTAATACCCAATCCCCAGGGTCAATTTGGTGAGTATTTGAATCAAGGGGAGACATTTGGGGAAGATATCTTTTTTCTCTGAGGTGTTCTAGTGTTTTTCCAATTGTTATTATGTACTTTTGGGTCTTGGTTTCTCCTTCTTGGTAACCTCCAGTGCTATAGGGGGTTAACAAGAATGGAAGTCCAAACATCATTTCATAAGGGGAGACTCTTATATCAGATCGGGGCCTGGTTCTTATTCGCAAAAGGGCAAGAGGCAAACATCTGAGCCAATTTAGTTGTGTTTCCTCTATTAATTTGGTTAATATATTTTTGAGAGTTCTATTCATTCGTTCTACTCTCCCTGAGCTCTGAGGATGCCAGGGAGTGTGGAGTTTCCACTTTATTCCTAATGCTTTAATTGTTCTTTGTAAAATTTGAGCAGTAAAGTGGGGTCCTCGATCTGAGTCAATATTGTTGATTAACCCATATCAAGGGATTATGTGTTCTAGGATGATTTTTATTACTACTTCTGCTGTTTCTCTTTTTGTTGGGAATGCTTCTACCCAGTGAGTGAGATGGTCAATTATTATTAAAAGGTGTTTATAGCCTTGAACAGATGGCATTTCAGTAAAATTTATTTGGACACTTTGGAAGGGTCTTAAAGCTAGTTCTCTTCCTCCAGGAGTAACTTTTTTCATTATTTTTTGATTAGTTTTCTGACAAATGACACATCCTTGGGTTATAGTTTTGGCTAAATCATACACTCCTAGACATAAATTTTCTCTTAGGAAGTGGTCATATAACCCTTGAGTTCCCCAATGGGTTATTTTATGGATTTCAGTTAACACCTTCCTTGCTAGGGGCTTATTTAAAAACTTTCTTCCATCAGGGGTTACCCACTCTCCCTGTCTCCCTTTTTGCATTTTTAGTTCTTCTATTACTTTTTGTTCTCTTTCACTATATGTTGGTTCTGTGCATTTTTCTTTTTCTCCTGAAACTTTGGTCAATGCTAGAATTTTGATTGGCTCTTTAGAATTTAGGGCTGCTTTTTTTGCTTCTTGATCTGCTACATGGTTTCCTTTTTCTTCTAAAGTATTTCCTTTTTGGTGCCCTTTTATGTGCACTACTGCTATCTCTTCCAGTTTTAGAAGGGATTCTAATACTAATTTTATTAGGTCTTTGTGCACCAGATCTTTTCCTTTGGAATTTAAGTATCCCCGTTCTTCCCAAATTTTTCCAAATGTATGGACCACCCCAAAAGTGTATTTTGAATCAGTGTAAATTGTTCCCCAGTCTTTTTCTAATAAATCCAGTCCCCTTTTTAATGCATAAATTTCACAAAGCTGTGCTGACCACACTGGAGGTAACCTTCCTTTTTCTATGACTTTTATGTTTTCTTTATCTGAACTTTCAACAACTGCATACCCAGAGACCCTTTTTCCCTCTATTATTCTTGAAGATCCATCTAGGAACAAATGTCTCCCACATGGTAGGGGCACACTCTCCAAGTCTTCTCTCACCTTTGTCTGGAAGTTCATAAGTTCTAAACAGTCATGCTCTAAATCTAGAGAGGGGTCTCCAGAGAGAAATTGGGTTGGGTTTAAAGATTTGGAAGTAGTCATGTATAAGTTTTCAGTGTTCATCAGGGTGATTTCATACTTCAGGATCCGGGAATCTGTTATCCATCCCGGGGCTCTCTGGCTCAGGACAGTTTTTAAATCATGGGGGGTGTGTACTCGTATTTTTCCTTGGAATGTTAGCTTCTGGGTTTCTTCTACTAGCACTGCAGTGGCAGCGATGGCTTGTAAACAGGTGGGCCACCCCCTTGCTACCGGGTCTAGTAATTTGGAGAGGAAGGCTACTGTTTTTTTGCTCCCTCCCCACTCTTGAGTTACTACTCCATAGGCAACTCCTTCTTCTGTATTTACAAATAGGTCAAATTCTTTTTTAAGATCTGGTAAACTTAAAACAGGTGCAGTGGACAATTTATCTTTTAATTCTTTTAGTTGTTTTTCATCGTCTGTCTATTCAATAGGCTCTGGGTTGACTAGTTTACTATAGAGAAATTTTACACTTTGGGTGTATTTGTCTAGCCATAACCTACAGTATCCGAAGAGGCCCAAGAGTTTTCTGATATCTTTTTTAGTTTTTGGAGGAGGTATTGACAAGATACCTGCAATTCTTTCGGGGCTCAACTTTTTGTATCCTTTTCCAATTAGGTGTCCTAAGTATGTTACTTCAGATTCAACAAATTGTAATTTCTTTTGGGATACTTTTAATCCTTTTTCTCCCAGAAAATTTAAAAGCTGTATACTGGTAATTTTTACTTTAGCTTGGTCTTCTCCAGATATTAATAGGTCATCTACATATTGCAAGACTTGTACTTGTTTCTCAGGGGTAAATTGTTCTAATAACTTTTCTAGGGCTTGCCCAAATAAATTTGGTGACTCAGTGAACCCCTGGGGTAGACGAGTCCACCTTAACTGTTGCTTCCTCTTTTTTTCTGGGTGGTCCCACTCGAAAGCGAACCAATCTCTACACTCTTCTGCCAGAGGACATGCCCAAAATGCATCTTTTAGATCTATGATGGTAAACCAGGCATGCTCTCAGGGGGTTTGGCTTAGAAGGGTATAGGGGTTGGGAACTACAGGATGTCTGGTAACTGTTCTTTTGTTAATTTCTCTGAGGTCTTGGACTAACCGATATTTCCCTTCTGCCTTTTTTACAGCCAGGATGGGTGTATTATGGGGGGACATGCATGGTTCTAAAATGCCTTCTTTAATTAATTGGTCAGTTACTGGTGCTAACCCTTTCTTCCCTTCTGGGGATATCGGGTATTGCTTCACTCAAATTGGGGGGATTCCTGCCTGCATTTCTATCTTTATTGGTGGAATATCAAGGAGGCTACTTTTCCCCCCTTCTGCCCAGACCTCTGGGTTTATTTCTTCCAGGTCTCTTGTGGTTAATCTCATAATTTTTACTACCATTCTCCCTTTTTCTGGGACAACCCCCACTCCCAACTGGACTTGCAAGTCTCTTCCTAGTAAATTACCCTCTACATTTGGTAAATAAATAAAATCACACATAGTTTGTTGTGAGTTTCCTCGGATTTCAACATTTTCAATTATTAATGCTTGGAATGGTTTTCCTTCTGCTCCTGTTACTTCACACATTTTGTTTCCTAAAGTTACTCCTGTTGGGAGCTTATGGAGACTAGATCGATTTGCTCCTGTATCTACTACAAATTCATATTCTTCATGTTGGGGATCCACGTTGAAATTTACTATGGGCTCTTCTTGGTGGTACATTAGGTCCCCTAGTGTATAGAGCCCATGACACCCCTAAGTTTCTTTACCTTCTCCCCTTAATAGTTTTTCTAATGCATCTTGCTCTTCTTTGATTGTCTCATCAAGAGTCAACTTTTGGCAATTTCTTTTTAGGTGCCCTGCTTCTCCACAGTAGAAACACCTCCGATCTTCTCCCTGCTTTTTAGGGGTTACCCAGGGTGGTAAAGTATTTCTTTTCCCTCTGACTGGCTTTTTGTCCTCTCCATTGGGCGGACTCTGGTTAGACACACTTTCTCTGGCTACAGCTACCATAACTCTGGCTTTCGTTTTAGCTTTTTCTTCTTCCCTTCTTAAATAGACTTTTAGGGATTCTCTTAGCAACTCATTTATTCCTTTTTCTTGCCAGTCTTCTATATTTTCTAATTTTCTTCTAATATCTGGCCAGGACTTGGTAACAAATTGGGTTTTAAGTAACACCTGGCCTTCAGGGCTTTCTGGGTCAATATTAGAATATACTCGGAAATTTTGCTTAATTCTGCTCAGCCAAGTGGCTGGGGTCTCATCCTTTCCTTGCATACTATCAAATGCAAGATTTGAGTTATTGCTTCGGGGGACTGACTCTTTAATTCCTTTGATTATCAAATTTTGATAATCATCCATATTCCTCCTGTCTTCTTCCCTATTTGGGTTCCACTTTGGGTCACTCACTGGCAGTTTCTGTTCACCTGGGGGCCCTATTCTATTCTCCCTTTCCCAAATCCGTATCCCTGCTGTTCGAATCATCCTTATCTCCTCGGGGCTAAATAAAATTCTAAATATAGAATTTATTTCCACCCACGTGAAAGTATTGGGACCCAGGAACTGATCTACTTGTTCAGCCACCCCCACTGGATCTTCTACTAAGTTTCCCAATTCCTTTTTGAAGTTCCTGACCTCTGAGGCTGTCAGGGGGGCATTTACAAATCCCACCCCTCCAGCAACTCCGCCCATTGGAACTTCTCTTAAAGGAAAAAGCTTAGCTTTAGATCTGGTGTTATAGGAATGTCCCTCTGGATTATTTTCAGGGGGACGCTCTATGCTTGCGGTGGGCAGATTCGGTTCCCAATTTGCAGGTGGGGCTGGAACCATGGATGGCAAGGGAGAAAAAACATAGCTACTGTTAGGGGAAACTAGGGGTATTTCTGTTGTATAGAAGGGGTTAGTACTTGATGGAGGGAGACTCACTGGAGGGCTGGTTAGGGAAGGGACAAGGGTATTGGTAGGTACGGTTTGAGGATTAGAGGGAGGAATAGGGGAATTAGTTTGAGGGAGTTGAGGGTGGCTTGGGGCTGAAGGTATGGGAGAAACAGGGGTTACAGTTTGGGGAAGTCGAAAGGGGTTTCCAGGGGGAACCTGGGGCATATCTGGATATGCTGGAGGGGGAGGTAAGTAACTAAGTGGATCCCAAGTAGGGCCATTCTCTTCTTTATCACTCTTTTCTTTTTTCCCCTGTAATTTACAAATTTTTATGTTTTCTCTGTTTCTGCTCTGTTCTTCCCAACAAGTAGCATACTGTACTTGTTCTGCTTTTATGTCACCTTGGGCTCTCAGATGCTGATTTAACTGAGCACACATCCAAGGGTCTGTTGTTCCATGCTATGGCCATTCTCCAGGTAGACCCAGAGTAGGCCATACCTCTACACAATAATGAATCATCTTGATTTTATCCAAATCTCTAGTACTCTCCTCCCTGTCCCACTGTTCTAACATCCTTCCTAGTGGGCTCCCTGGAGGGATATGTGGTATTCTATCTTTCTGCTTTTCAGCCTCTCCTGGCTTACTTATCCAAGCACCCATTTTTACTTGGTAACTTTATTAAAATTTCTTTAAAGCACTTTCACTCAAACTCACTCAATTCACACTCACTCGTGAGCTCTGGAAGCAGTTTGTATGACCCGCCCTTAGGGCCCCGACCACTGCTACAGCCAGCCCCCGGTACCCGTCAATGGCCTGAGCACTCCTGGTGCTTCAGCCGCCACCCCAGCCGGTACCCTCTTTCACTCCTGCGCATCCGGCGTATCCCCGTAAACAGCCGGTCAACCTGGGCCCAGGATTCCAGTCACTACTTCTGCCAGAATACACACACACAGCATGTGACTCACTCACTTGCCTTATCGTCAAGTCCCTCGCACGTTGGAACTTCCCTAACTTTCACTCACTGCACCCGGTAGCACCGGCTTTAGATACCCCCGCCCAGTTTTACCTCTCCGTGCCCGGTAGCATAGCGCTCCTGTCTACCCCCGCCCAGCACGACACACTCAAACCCGGTAGCGTATCTAAACCGACCCCCGCCCAGTGCACTCTTCACATCCGGTAGCATGCCCCCCTTTGGGCACCCCCGTCCAGTGTGACCGTTCTGTACCCCGTCAGTTACCTCAGCCTGGCCACCCCTCCCCTGGGAGCAGCCCCTGGTAACCTCGGCCAGTACCCCTTGCTCTCCCCACACCCCTGCAGGTCCCTGGGAGCAGCCTCCTAGCCACCCTTCTCCTGCGTCGGTGTGGTGCGTGCCTCACACACTCGTCCCTGGCCTCCCCGCACACTTGAGATGATCTGGGTGGTTTGCCCCTCCAGGTCTAGGGGAAACCTACAGTACCACTTACTCTATGACGTGCCACTCACACTCTATTCAGCCTCCGCACGTCCGGAGGGGGGTACTCTACCCCCCTGGAGACGCCTCTCTCACTCTGTTTCCTTTCGCTTCCTCCTGTTCCTGACCACACTTCTCGCGAAGATGTGGAAATGCAGTACTGAGGAGTCCTCACTTGCGGCGGGGGTCCGAGCTGCCGGCCCCCGTCTCACTCACACACACATCCGCACTTCTCCTGCTCCTGCCACCGAGTTTATACTTACCCAGTGCTCATCAATGGCGCCCCCTTGTGGCTGGCGTGTGTCCCTCGAGGCTGGCGTGCGTTGTCCTCTTTGGTCCAGGAGGCCAGCTGTCCAGGAGGTCCAAGGTGGACGGCGCCTTCCGGTCTCGGTCCTCTTCTGGGCGTGGCCAATCCCGGACGAGCTCCCAAGTTGTTAAAAATGGGCGGAGATAATATTTTTCTCCTTAAAATGCCTTTATTAATCAGCTCTTACAATGGTGGCTCGAGGGGTTTTGGCAGCCCGGTTCGCCCTTGAGGAGGAGGGTCCTGGTCAGCTCTGCAGCAGGAAGTTCAGCAGAGCTGGAGAACTCTTCCCTCGCTGGGAGTCTCCCCGGAGTTCTGATTTTCATTTGTTTGTCTCGGGGTCTCACCTTTTGTTTGGTATTTTTAGGTTACAGCGAGTTACAAAAATTGGATTAATTAACTCTATTGATGCTCTAGGGTATATACAGCTTAGTATTGGTTTTTGTGGGTTTAAATTTTACTTAGGTTTATCTTTATAGGGGGGTTTTTGTGTTAAAAAGGGTTCCATAATGCATTTGGGATTTCTAATTTGCATGTACGGGGTTGCCCTGGGGGCGCAGGGACTGCAGGGGCTCCAGCAGCCTCATGGCAATTTTGCAACAGGTCTCTGTGAGATGGCTGCACTCAGGGAGCAGTTCTGTTTGGAGCGGGGTGGGCTGGGGCGGGTCGGGGTGGGACAGGGCTGCCCCGTCGGCAGAGCCATGGCAGCTGCGGCCGTCCGGGACAGGAGCCGCGCTGGGGTGGGGCGGCTCGGCAGCCCGCGGTGGACCGGGGAGCGGAGTGGGTTGGGTTGGGGCCGGGCTGGCCCGTTGGTCTGCGGCGACGGCTGTGATCCGGCGGCTGCCTGGGCTGGTTTGGCCGCTCGCGCCACGTGGTGGTTTTGCGGGCTCTGGAGAGCCGGGTCCTTTTTTGTGCGGGCTGGGGTGGAGGCGGGCTGGCCCGTCGGTCTGCGGCGGTGGCTGCGGCTGCCCGGCGGCGGCCCAGGGAGCCGCGGGCCGGGCTGGAGACGGGCTGTTCCGTCGGTCCCCGGCTGCGGGGGGTGGGGAGGCGGCTGCCCGGGATGGGAGCCGCGGCTGCCGGCATCCCGCAGGGGCCGGGGCTGGGATAGCCTGCTCCGGGGCCGGTGCAGGTTTTTCTTAAGGTGGTCCGGGGTCTGGGGGGGTGCAGGCTCTTCCGACATCCGAGGGGGGGCCTGCGGGCGGCTTCTAGCGACCAGGTAGCCCCCCTTTCACTGCCCCCTCCCTGGGGGGGGGCCCACGGAGGTGCCTCTTTACTGTTACATTACAATTTTACAATTTAAGATTATTACATTTAAATATTAATACACTTATTCTATGACAATCAAGGGTTTCAACTCTTCAAATTTTTAACATTTCTAATTTTCATTTTTATCACCTACCGTCTGTAGAAAGGATGGACCAAGGCCCAAACTGCAGGTGATAATGAAGATAGATTAAAATCACAGCTAAGGAACACAATGCTCTAAAAAGGCGGACCCAAAGAGGGGCCATGCTAAATAGTTCCTGGAATATGTAAACTAGTTTGTGGGAAAGTTTGAATATTCATAATGGTTTATGAATATGCAACAGGCTGATGTAATAGAAAAGGTATTTAAGGAGTGTCTCCAAAGATAGTAGGTGTGCTCTTGGCTGAATGCCAAGCACCTGGCCATTAATGCTTTGCTTTATTATTTCTGTCTCCTATTGTCTTTTATTAAACTTTTTATATTTTACCATGAAAGTGAACGTTTGTCACATAATGTCTTTATAAACAATTGGATGGGTGAAGGTATGCATGTTAATGTCTTTGAAATGGGTCTTAATATCTCTACTGCCTTTAGGCAGCAGGTTTGTTACAGAGCCCAGATAGCTTGGCTTCTGAAACAGACAAATGGGTCTGCACAGGCTTGAGTTTCTGAACTTTAGGGTAAACAAGTGTAAACAATAACAAGTTCAAGGGGGGAATATGTGGCAGGCAGTTCAGGAAGGCCGTACCTTCCTAGTACCTCAGCCAATGGGGAAAGGAAGAGGGCAACATGTGGCTGGGAGTTTAAGATAAAAGGAGGCTGCACCCTCCGAAACCTCAACAGAGAAAACCCTGAAGGCCTGTGCCCCAGTGGCCTCTCTCTATTTGAATAAAGTTGAAGGACCCCTCTGTCTCCTTTATGGACATTGGCTTTTCATAGTGTGGTTTTCCTGACAACGTGAGTGCCTGGGGGAGTCATCCCTTTCCCCCACCTCCCCCAGGGCAGCCTTCCCCCTGAAGCCAAAGCAGCTCCCTGAAGCCAGGGATACCAATAATAAGAGAGGGTTAGACTGAGACAGACGTAGATACGACCAGAATGGTTAATTCTACGAAGTCCGTCTATTTCGCCTAAAATGGCAGGTTATATACACTTCTAGATAGTTTACAAATGCAGACACATTTCCATTGGCACACAACAGAGGAAAGAATGTAAACACACATTGTTTGGTTTATTCTTAAGGTGGCTAACACCTGCATACTAACAATTCTATTCAATGACCTTCAACACTTTAGTATCTTTCCCAAACACCTTAATATCTAATTTTAACTCCGCCACAGCTTGCTGAGAATTTTCTCCTGCGTCACAGGCCTAAGGCCTCAGGTTAGGCCTCAGTCAAGGTAGTTCAATATCTATATATAAATCATGTTTTCTTTCCCTAAGAAATTTAGCAACAGCTCCCACTGGATCTCTTTTCTGCACGCCCTGCCTCCCTTTCCAGCGTGTACCGGCTGTCATTAGCGGTGCCGAAGACCGATCACCGCTTGCGTGGTTGCCTGGGGGAGTCATCCTTTCTCCCCCCCTCTCATCTGAGCCACCATCACCACCTGGGGAGGTCCCGTTTTTGCATTGGAGTGCCCCCTGCTGGCCTCGAATTGTTCTTTTAATGGTTCACTTACTTCATTTCCTTCTATAAACAAAACTAGAACAAGCTCATAATGGCAAACTATACATCAATTAGCTCTAGCTTAAGCATCTAATAACCATTAACCTATTGTTTGTTTATCTTGATCAATATAAATTGCTTTTAACCCTTGGCTAAAATCTTAAATCTTTAAAATCATGATTCACCAAGGCTTCAACAGCCTGAGCAACCTACATTGCTAATGGATACATGAGACCCCCACGGAGGGAACACGTCTCTGCCCTGCTACCAGCTCTAAAGAGGAAGCACTCAGTAATACTGGCATCAGCTCCAGCCTCGTCACTACTCAGATAGGATGCTGTTCCCATTTGTGACCCAGTTATCTTCTGGATGGAAGTAATACAAAAAGTGATTCAAAGTGGGGATATAGAGGGAGCTGAACTAATTTCTGTACCCATGTCTTTGCCATCATCAGATGTCCCAGACAGTCTTTAGCTGAGACAAAATAAATCTGGTCATGGCAAGTCCAGTTCAGCTGACCTGGCTTGTTCTAGAAGTCCCTAGGTGAATGAGAGCTTGTGCAGAGACCTCAGCCAATCATAGTCAGTCCAGAGAGCAGGCATATCACTGATCAAGGAGCTGGGCAGGGCTAAGACACAGACCAATCAGTGTCTAGATCTTGGAGTTTTGAACTCCCTCTATAAGAAGGTTTTGAACAATAAAACAGGCTGTTTGCCTTATGATCAAGAAGACACAAGTCATATTTCCATCTCCCAACCTATGACTGTCGCATAATACGTGGTGCCCCTGTGTGAAGATGACAGCCATCCCGCTAGAGAGCAAAGGGAGACAGAACAGCCCATCAGGCTGTATAAAAATACAGCAGCGTGAGAGCTGGAAAAGCTGAAAGTTGAAAAATGAGTTGGCATGAGAGCTAGAAGAACAAAAGTGAAAAGCTGAAAAAATAGAAAAAACCCTTTCCAGAAACATGTCAAGATAGATATCACTGGAAGAAAACCTCATTGTCAAGGTATTAATTCTCCATTTACCTAAATGGGGAGTAGAGTATATGCAGCAGGTGTTGCTAGCCCTGCTGTCGTGGTCTGAGAACCACAAACTAAACATTATAAAGCCCTGGAAAATTGTTTTGGACTTGCTTGGGTGGTTAGAAGGTGAGCACGATGCAGAGATGGCAGTAAAGATGCTGTGGACACCGCCCACCAAGAAGCCCGCCAAGGAAGCAGAGCAAGTGTTGTGGTTTGAAAGCAAAATGAGTGAGAGGCTCCAAGTCAGAGATATAATTTAATAAGAAAAAAGGTAAAAAGGTAAAAATAAAATAAATGCGATAACACAAAGGACCACTGACAGAGTCAGAATACAACCTGAGCAGGATAGTGGAAGCAGTCCAGATGAGATGGTCTTCCTGAAGCAGTGATCCTGTAGAAAGATCTGGTAGCTCTGCTCCTCTGGGAATCCAGTGGGTCAGGGCTGCTTGCACTGTCCTACATACCAGCTTATATCCAGGTGAGACTGCTTGGCTCCTCCCCCTGGGCAGAGCATCTCACAATGGGATGAGTGTGAAGTGGGTCATTGATGGCCCATTAAACAGAGACAACTCCTGGAGGGAGTTACCTGTGAGTCATGGGCCAGGCGTTGATGGGCCATTAGCAGAAGACACCCCAAAGGCAGGGGCTAGGGAAAACACTGCCCCACCAGGTTTCAACAGTTCATGAAGATGGTGATAGAATAAATAGTTTGTGTACATCCTACACTGCAACCCAGGACAGCAAGACAGACCAGCGAGTGAAAAACCAAGGGGAAAGCAGCCGTTGTTTGCCAGAGTTGCCCCGCTGCTGCCTGCACCAGATCCATCCTCAAAATGCTCAGGTCCACCCATGCCCCACCTACAGAGATGATCTTTGGGCTCTGCGCCCCATAACGTGCCACGGAGGAAGCCCACCGAAAAACCCCAAGATGGTGGAGACCACATGGAATGAGAGGCACTCACCCAAGATGGCACTTGCCAAATGGCATGGCAGGTACCTTCTGAAAATGGTGGAGTGCACATGCCAGAAACCATGAGAGAAGCTGGAAGCCCTGCCGCCAGAGCCATGCATAGAGCCGTTCATCACCACCGACAAACCGTGTAGCCTAGCAACAACTGCGGCAACCATATCGACTCCTCCTGCACTTCCAATGGACAACCGTAAGTCTACCAGGGCTGTGGGAAGAAGACCAAATAATAGCCTCTTGTCCTCCGATCCATTTAATCCTAGTGGGGATCCTGACAGCATCACAAAGAAGCTCTCGCCACCCTGCACCATGAGGCATCAGCTAGAGCTGTCTCAGGGTGGGTGGCTGGGGCTGGGGGGGGTCCCCTCCTGGCGGCGTGCCCCCTCTCAGCCCACCCTCTGCGAAAAGCGGAGCTGCGGCGACAGAAGCAGCACCATGTTCCCTGTCTCCCCTCCCCAGCAACATTCGCCTGGTAAGGTGTGGCCAACATCTTGTGGGCTGGGAAAGCCCTGCAAGCCGCCCCAGTGCTGTCCCAACCCCCTGGACCAGAAGATCCTCCAACAGCTGCTGTAGTCCCATTACTATTTCCTGCAATGACAAAGGGGGGAACTATTCCAGCTACCGCAACACACCATCCTAGGAAGGCCCTGAGCAGTGCCGCACCCCCCCACCCAGGGACCAGAGAGCAGAGCATAGGCAGGATGACCACGGGGAGCGGCAGGTGTCCCTCCCAGCCATCGCAACAACCACAGCCTGCCACACCTACCACAATCCATTCACCCATGGCGATACAGAAGATCAGCATACAAAACAAACCCCAGAAAAGACTAACCAAAGAATTTAAAAGCCTCCTTTGGTTATGTTTTCAATAATTGGACACAACAGATAGTTACCATAGAAACAGATATCCATTCTAATATTGGTTTTAAATGCTCTCAACAGTTTAGTCCTAACAATACTAAACTCCTTTCTTTTCAGGTGTGCATTGAAATTGCAATATAGTGTGATATTTAAGGATTTTTGTTTAATTTGATAATTTCTTCTGTATAAAACTCATGATAATTTACAGACTGTTTTACCCTCCAAAGAAAAAAGGAAGCACAAAGATATTTATTTTCCTCTTCCAAAAATCCTACAATTTCGGTTATAGGATTTCAACAAAGCATTTTCATGCTAAAGATTACTAACAACCACCTTTCATAGTTCACTCATGCAAACTCCTGTTAAAGTCAATAACAGATTTCTAAATATAGCAAGTCTATCACTACTATACCTAAAATACTAATCACATGCTTTCATATTTTCAAACCAAAATATATTAATGACTTTTAATGTTGAGTTTTTTGCAATTAAGTATGCAGATGTTAATCACAGAGCTAAAATCATCTGAGATTACAGAAAGGTTAAAAATTTTATATGAGAAGGTAATAACAAAAACTGGTAATTAACAAAAATAGTTTGCCTTGCAGCCTGGAGGTCATGTCTTTATACCTTTCCTAAAAAAAACATACACGTGATAATCTCATACTGATACATGCAATATATTCATACAATATTTGCAGTAATATTCACCTAGACTTCCTCATCTTACAGTGTTAAAAGAAATTTTCTTGCTAAGAAATAAAGGTGATACCTCTATTCCAACCATATTACTAATATTTCACAGTTATAGATCTTCTATAAACAGTTATCCTGTGTTACAGAGATACTGCCCCTTATTATAAATTTGATCTACCCTGTCAGTATGGAAACTTAGCAACTTTTAAGAAGTGAAATCCCAGGGTTATAGGGAAAAAGCACAAATGCCTTTCACTACTTCGTAGGGCTTTCTTTCACATCTTGTTAACTTCATTTCAAAGGTATTATAGACAGCAAGATTAGCAGTAACATTTTGCATTTCATTTCAATGATGCTTATTGGTTTCTTTTGTACATAGCTCCTAAAAATGCTCATTTCTTTAAAGTATAATTTGATTTATACAGTAAACAGAGATGTTTCCTTTGATGGTTTTGAATTAGTTTGTTTGTGATAAAAAAGGTGAATGGTGCTTTGAAAAGAGTTGTATATATATGTGTGTGCATAGTTGTAGTTATTTGTAAGTTCTTTGTAATATCATTGTTTATTTAGTTGGGGATGGATGACAAAGCCAGCTGTTTAGTGAGTTATTGTTAAAAGATTTCTTTAAAAGATATGATAGGGAAGCCCATCTAGTCTAAGTCTCAGCTCTGGCCAAGCTGTGGCTTTGACTGGTGGGAGAAGTGTGCCATCAAGCCCTCCCAGTCTAGGTTTTAGTTCTGGCCAAACTACTGCCTTGACTGGCAGGAAAAGTATCAAGCCCAGGTGTTTCTGTGCTAAAAATGAAAGCAAGTCACTTTGACTAGCTGATTTGGCTTTACAGAAGCTGAACCCCTTTCCCTTTGAAATAAACATGAGGAGCCTCATCCAGAAGAGGCTCTTCAAGTCCTCATTGTGATAAGGAGGCCCTTTAGCAATAGCAGACGTGAGTAAAAGCAAAACATATAGGCAGTTATAAGTTTCACATTATTTTTGTTCAAAATACATATTTTGTTCCTATTATAGTTGCTAAAACAAGAAAAGGGGAAAAGAGGGGTGGATGTACACCCCCCCCTCAAGAGTCTTTGGTGTTCTCATGTTCTCATGTTTTTCTCATGCTTTTAAATTGATTCACAACATAACCTAGAAAGCCAAGAGCAGCTTGTCAGCAGCAGCAGCAGATTGTTAATAGTGAGAAAATTTACCCACTACCTTACTTGAACTCCAAGACTCAAACTTGGAAGACATCAGAGGCAAAAAGATGTGTGTTTTAATTGAAATTGTTTTAAGTTGAATTGTTTACCATTTTCTAGTGTTAAGTTGTAACTTGTAACTTCTAAGCAATTAGCCTGTGACATGCTAGCCTAAAAGATTGTGATATTAGTGAATTTCACCTAACAGCTCCTAGATGTGAATGCTGCAGCTCCAATGGTACATGAGACACATCACTGGCTAGGGGAACTGAGTTTATCAAATTGAGTAAAAAGCCTCATTCGAATTAAATTCATACTGTCTTTGTTGTCCTATCTGCAAAGCACCTGCAGGAAGGATAACAAAGAACATTTTTACATTTTTTAAATTATAATCAAAAAGGGTGATTTGTCACAGCTAGACTTTAGCTAAGACAAAATAAATCTGGTCATGGCAAGCCCAGTTCAGCTGATCTGGCTTGTTCTAGAAGTCCCTAGGTGAATAAGCGAGCTCATGCAAAGACCTCAGCCAATCATAGTCAGTCCAGAGAGCAGACTTATCACTGGTCAAGGAGCTGGGTGGGGCTAAGACTCAGACCAATCAGTGTCTAGATCTTGGAGTTTTGAACTCCCTCTATAAGAAGGTTTTGAACAATAAAACAGGCTGTTTGCCTCATGATCAAGAAGACACGAGTCATGATTTCCATCTCCCAACCTATGACTGTTGCATAATAATCATAGGACTGGCAGCAGGGGGGGAGCAATTGTAGCATTCCCAATTGTGTGAGCTAATGGGACAACACCTGACAAATACATACCCTTTAACTGACCAATCCTCTCAGAGCTATGCCAACTGGCTGCTAAACACAGGCTGGGGTCGCCTGCTGTTGCAAATATGTTTTGATTTATAACTGCTAGTGAATTAACCTCCTATGTTATGAAGCAAATTGCAAAATTACTCTGTACTCCAGTGCAATATATGATGTTTGAATCAGCCTGGAGATCTTATGCAGAGGACCAGGGACTGCAAAATTCAAGAGCTTCACAGCAGGATCCATGCTTTGGGGCAGGGATTTCTCAACTTATGGGGCTGCCCCCATGGAAGACCCACAAACCCAAGCACGCCTGAACCCCTTAATCCTAGTCCAAGCAAAGGACTTTAAATGTGAGCTCTAATGAAAATCACAAACCTGTCTGTGCCAACCCAAAGATATTCAAGTGTTAGACAAAACCCCAACAAATTATATATGCCGTTCATAGAACGTTTGCAGGATGCTATGGAAAAACAGCAAATTGTTAAGCAAGGAGCCAATTAATACTGCAACTAGCACGAGATAACGCAAATGAGGACTGTAGAAAAATTATAGATGCATTACCTAGAGAGAATCCATCACTAGAGGATATGATAAATGCATGTGCTAAGGTTGGGAATAGATCTTATAATATGGATATGTTAGCTAATTCTATTAGAGCTGCTGCTAAACTAACACCCCATTGCTACAAATGTGGACAAGGCCACCTGAAGGTAAATTGTCCCCAAAAGTCCCTTCCATAGGGGATGTTTCAAGGACAAAGGGAGCAAATGCAAGCTGCAACCAATGTGGGAGGTCCGAACATGTGACCAAGGTATGCAAGTCCAAAATTCACGTTAATGGTCAGTTTCTCAAGAACCAGGGAAACAGGAAACCCAGCGCAAAAGGGAATCCCGTGATGACACAAGTAATTTCCCACCCTCCGTTACAAGCCTGTGTGACCAACTCACAACAAGGACAAGAGGATCAGCTGGCATGGATGTATCCACCTCAATCCAATAACCATAAGCTCACTACAGGTACATAAAGTCCCTCTCGAAGCCCAAGGGCCCATAGGGAAAGGACTGAGAGCATTGTTTCTGGGATGATCCAGTGCTACGATGCAAAGTATCTTTGTGCACCCTGGTGCTATAGATGCCGATTTTACTGAACAAATGCATGCCATGGTATCAACCCCTACTCCACCTGTGACTATCCCTGCTAAAACAAGAATTGCTCAACTTATTCCTTTTAAGTCTTCTGTCCCCAAAACAGATTTTAGGGAGCTAGGAGACCAAGGCTTCGGATCAACAGGGCAGCCCCAGGTGTACTAGACTCATGTCATAGGTGACAAAAGACTTAATATGGTCTGTACTGTAACAATGCCTCAAGCAAAGCCTTTGCAGATAAAGGTCAGTGGGTTTATTGACACATGGGTGGCTGCACACAGGCGGTTAGAGGTGCCGTGACCTTCCTCGGAGGCGTCCTGAAAAAGACGTTGTTCTGTGTTATAAATGCAATGGCAAATATCAGATTAATAAAAAGACAATTTATTAATAACACAATATCGAACCCCAGCAAAATGAGAAAACCACAAAATAGGAAATTAGCAGCGCCGCGCCGGGTGGATAGGGGTCTGCACGCCAGGGTACAAGACGCCCAAATCCACACCGAACGGCCCTCAGTCCACCGCTTTATAGGATTTTTCTGCCCTGAGGCAGTCCAGGTGTCCAGGGTGGGCCAAATAGTCCAAATTTCTTTTCGATGGTGTTACCCCACGGCTTTTTAGAGGGGCAACACGTTGTGATGTGGGAGTGGACCTTCACAGAGGACAGCAGGCAGCAGCTTGGTGAATCATGGAAAGCTCTTTATTATCTGACTCCAAAGGCTTATATACATTTTGTACAGAGGGCCAAGATTGGCCCAAGGAGGTTACAACCTCCTGACTCCATTGGTCAATATGACCATCAGTCAAGTTCTCTCTCAGAGAACAAGAATGCAAAACATACAGATAAATTCTAAGAATACAATATTGTTTACATGAAGCAGCGTGAGAAACTGCTGCAAAGACTCAAACACTTTGAAACCAAGAAATTCAGGGACAACAGGATGGCCTTCCTGGATCTTGTCAAGTCCCGTTGATCCATTCTGTGAAGGTCTTTTCTTATGCCAATTGTACCAGTCAGTCTTATGTTGATTTCAGTGTGCACATCGTGCCAGGGCGTTGATGAAATCTGCATCGTCGTCAAGAAGGAATTCTCCTTGCATTGGAAAGGGTGCGATTCTTATCGGGGCTGGCTAGCGTCTTTGTTCAGTCTGATGGTCCTTCTCCTGTTTTGCAACTGAAGCCGTGCAGGCTGGGGATGCAGACTGCTACCTACTAGACTTTACATTTTATTAACATCATTCTTTTTATACATTGGATTATTATTTTATACACAAATTTTTACACCAAATTTATCACATTCTGGTTTGGCTAGGAAGTGATTTTTCAGGAAGTCATAGCTTGACAAACCAATTAGAAAGGGATACGTCTATGTGAACTTTCAGGGTTAAATATAGGAGGATCCTGGGAAACTTCCCTTTTTCCTCCCTGCCTTGGAACAGGTAACAGGGCCGGTCCCGCTCTGCAGCGTGGCTCGTCCCCTCCCTCCCCAAGCTGCCAGCGAGGGGGAGGGGAGGCTGCCGCTTATGTCTGCTGAGCTCCTGATAGCAGCTCTGAGCATGGTTGGGCTGGCCCTGCTCTGCCGCGGGTCCCTCCTGGGGCCTGCGTGCAGCCCGGCCAGCCCCTGCCTGGGCCAGGCTTCTTCCAGAAGGTGCTGGGACCAGTGACTCCCGGGCCAGGGGAGGGGAGGAGAATATGCCCCCTTCCTGGCCCAGATCGGGTCTCCAGCAGCTGTAAAACACCCTGCTGCTAAGCTGTGGGGGCCGAGCCCCCTCTCCCCCCTCCGGTGACTCCCGGGCAGAGGAAGAAAGCGGGAGGGGGAGGGGGAGGAAAGCCCAGCCTGCTCGAGAGATCATGCAGCTAAGATTAAAGGCGGCTCTGCAGCCAGGCAAGTGGTTCTGCAGCAGCCAGAATCCAAAGACTCTGGCCCAGCCCAGTGAGGCCTAAACGTACCACCTTCTGCCACTGGCTGGGCCTGGCCTACCCCCATGAGACTGAGGGGTGGGCAGGAGACATTTATAAGCATTTATGATTCCTGACTGCCCAGCCGCTCCGAGTTCCAACCTTTCAACCTTTCAACCTTTCAGCTCTCCTCCCCCAGTGCGACCTTGAAATCTGACACCATGAGCCTCAGTCGTAGCCAAGGGATAGAGGACCTGGGCAAAAGAAAATTAACTCTTTCTTGGCACAAAATGAAACTTCTGGAGCACTAATCCTTCTCTGAGAGAGAGGAAAGGGACAGAGTGGATGTAGAGAAGACACAGCATGAGACGGGGAGTCAGCGAGACAGAGAGAATTAAGTGGGAAAAAGGAGTGAGGAGTTGCCTCATTGGCTGGACTTCTCTTGTGAAACTGTAGAGAATGGACTACTTCCTGTAACATATGAATGCTGTTTGGGGGGATGCATGGTGTCCTAGGGTGACTTTATGATGCTTGTGGGAAAGTGAACACTTTGTGGGGGAGGAAGAGTGTTTTGAAAGTTTCATTTTGATTCTCATTTTCTCCTTTTGGTGTGTGTTAATAAATCTATCTTTGTACCTTTAAGTTTGGGCCTGCTTGCCTTTTTTTTCTCCTAATCCTATCTCACAGCAGAAAAGACACTCAAACCATCACACAAATGGTGCATTGGCCAGGAAAGGTCAAAATTAGTGAACATGAAACCACTACGGATGTCCTGGAGGGCACAGGCACACCCAAGCCACTGGAGCGATCTAGCTCTTTTGTGAAAGCCATGGGATCTGGGCAACACAGAGGAAAGGGATGGAGCCTTCTGGTGGAATTCTCCAGGAGCTTTATTCCTCGAGGGGATCCAGGAATAGAAGATCAAAGATCCAGGGAATGCAGGGATTTTTATACACAGGAGGCAGGAGGTGGGGTTACACAACTTGGCCAATTGGGTTAGAGATTGAAAATGGACCAACCAGGGGAAGGATCAAAATCAGACAAATTAACTGAGGTGATAAGGAAACCAATGGGGTACAATCAATTAACTTGGTACTGATAAGGCTTTATGGGGCAATTAACCTGGTACTGATAAAGCTTTATGGGGGCAACACATTTTATCACTATGGGAGAGAGCAGTCTCCTAAGATTTCTTCCCTAGGGGGCTTACCACAACCCTGAAACCTAGGGCTGCTTTCTCTCCAGGGGGGAGTGTCTTCACCATGGTCAGGCTCCACAGCTTCCCAAGGCTTAAGTCCCTCCACAGGGGCAGATGTCACCATCATTTCTACCAACATATCGCCTTCATCATTGCCTACCACACCTGCGGGACCTGCTGTTGTTGGCATCAGAGGGACAACACAGAGCTACTTCAGCAGCAATCCTGTGTTGGTTAAAAATCCTGATGGTCAAACAGCTACAATTCAGCCATTCATCATTGCTGCACCACTAAACTTGTGGGGGAGGGATGTTCTGTCTGCATGGGGAGTGCGGGTGGGGACAGATTTTTAACAGGGGCCACTGCATTATAGGGCATAAGGTATCCCACATTAGCCCTGAAATGGCTTGCTACTCAACCTGTGTGGGTTCCACAGTGGTCCCTTGAAAAAGAGAAACTAGATGCCCTAAAAACCCTGGTGTCACCCCTGCATTTCTTGCTTTCAAGTGTTTGAACCTTTGCAGCAGCTTTCTCACGTTGCTTCACATAAACAATATCATATTCTTAGAACTTATCTGTATGTTTTGCATAGTTGTTCTCTGAGAGGAGAATTTGATTGATGGTCATAGTGACCAATGGAGTCAGGAGGTTGTAACCTCCTTGGGCCAATCTGGGCCCTCTGTACAAAATGTATATAAGTAGAATTGGAGTCAGATAAAAAAGAGCCTTCCACGTTTGATCCTGCTGCTGCATGCTGTCCTCTGTGAGGGTCCACACCACATCGCAACGTGTTGCCCCTCTAAGGGCAGGGGTAACGTGGGAGAAGAGGGTCCCCTGTAACATTGGTGACCCTGACTGTTGGAGAACGGGACACTCCCATCACAATTGGTGACCCCGAACGTCAGAGAACGGACGCCTGACGTGGGAGAACAGGTCACACTGGTGACCTCCGACTGCGTGAGAGACTGCACGTTGGGTGGACCTCTGTGCCCAGTGAGAGACTGTACCTGCTCTGCCTGAGGTAATCGTGGTAAGAGCAGACCCCTTCCCCACCCACGCCTCATCAGCGATGGAGTGTGGAGAAATTCGGGGCTTGCAAAAGCCCCAGGGGACACCCCCCTCCGAGAAGAGGCAGCGGAGGCGAAAGATTGCCTCCCCCACTTCCCCCACCCCGTGCTTTCCTGGCCTTGGAAGCGCCGAGAGTGCTCTTGGATCGGGGAGGTGGGGTGGTTTTCACGGATTGTCCGCACTGTGGAATGTCGATAAGATATTCCGTGCAGCAGGACAGTGCAAGGCTGCGCCGTTCCTGGGCACCGGGCAGGGCAGCCCTGCGCCCCCGCAGCAGGGACTTGCAACGGGCGCGCAGTTCTGTGCAGTTTAGCGACAAGCCAAGTGCCCCGCCAAAGTGGGGGTGGGGGCCTGCCCAGCCCGTGAGGAGAGAGGCGGCCCCAAGGAGTGAAGGGGCCAGCCCGGGACTGGCGATAAAGCCCGCCTGGTCCGCGTGGGGGGGCCCGCTGAGCCCGGGGGGGACAGGGGCGCCCCAGAAAAGCGGTGAGGCTGGCCCGGAGCAAGCAATTCAGCCTGCCCAGCCCCCGCGGGGGGGCGCGGCCTTGCAGCGGCCAATCCTGTCTGTGAGAAGGGGCGGGGAGGCCCCGCGCTGGGCAGAGAAACCTGCCGGCATTGGAGCCCCGGTAGCCGTGGCTCCACGGAGGAATGTGGAGCCGGGACACCCTCCCAGCCCCCCTCCTCTCTGTGCCGATTGTGGCACTCCCCCCAAATCGCCCGTGCGTGTGGGGGCAGCGCTTGGCAAGCGGGACATGCCCTCCCCAGTGCTGCGATTCCCCCCTGCGCCGAGCAGGAGCAGCGTGACGGAGGCAGCTGCCGCCGATCTGTTCATTTTAAAGGAACAGCGTGGCGCAGCCAGCCGCAAGCGGTGGTTTCCCCGCTGCAAGGGGTCCCGGGATGCGGGATCCCCCTCAGTCTCGGATCATCTCCCAACCAAGGCTGATGCTGTGGGTGGCCATGGGTCAGCACGGCGGCCCCTGCAGGGCAGAGCTGGATTCCCCAGCTCTGCAGGTGCGGTGAGACAAGTTCTCACCCCTGTCTCTGTGGAGTACACGGGACAGGATTTAGAGGTCGATGATACCTCATCTAATGCTCAGGCCAGCAAGACTAATGCTCAGGCCAACAAGAAACAAAGAAAGAGAGTGCAAAAAAGAGGAATCACTCCCTTGTTTCTTTGTGGAAGGTGTGGACGGCCGGGTCACATGGCAAATGTTTGCAAGGCAATCCATGTGAAAGGCCAGCCTCTGTCAAATGGGCAGTGGGGTGCAAAGAGGAAGTGTGCTCGGACAGAAGAGTCTTCCCAATACCCACAGCCGATGGAGGTCTGTTGGGAAAGATCAGTCCCACACCCACCTCTCCCTGTCAGTGTACCTGAAGGGACCAGAATTGTTTAATTTGTGTTTGAGTTTTCTGTTCACAGGACAAAGAGTCGGTGGTGAGAAGGCAGTTGCTCTGAAGTTTCCTGAGCTGCCTGGATTTCACTGGACTGTTGCTCTGATCAGAGATTGTCCTGGAACAATTTGGAACGGACATTGCGATTTTCTCCTTTGCTGTTTAGCAGCTGGAATGGACTGTCTTTCAAGATCCATTCGTCCCCCTGCGTGACTTGGTTTGGGAGCTGTTGGACCAGGATCATCTGGAATCTTCAACCAGTCCTGGGATGTTCCTGTGTTCTGCATCAGAACAGAACTCTGGGGAATGGAGGTTTTTATAACACCTCCAAAAAGCCAATCCTCAATTGTGAATGTGAATGATTGTTTTCTGTGATTCATTTGTATCCTGCAGGTATCACTGGCTGATGAATGTCCAATTCCTTGCACGTTCTGGAATGGGTCATTTTTGCCCCATCTGCCACAAGGCGGCAAAATATTGTTTGAACAAACAAACAAACAAACAAATTTTTTTTTTGTTTGAGCTAATTGCTCGATTTCAGCCGCAAAAGATGGTAATCAATCATTTTTGTATGAGCTCATTGCTCAATTGATAAATGCAGGCAACAATGCTTGTGAATTTGATGGGTGCAGATTTTTGTAAAATTCATACTCTCAGTATTATGGGAGGAATTTGATTGGAGCTTTGCAAGCAGTGTTTCTCTGCCAAATGCTCTGGAGCCATGAGCTGTTGCAAGTGGTAAAAATCCTTTGGATTTTTTTTTTTGCGGCCCAAAAATAGTCCAAATTTATTGCAAGGACCCACTGTCTTTACAGATGATTTGGGAGGATGAGGTAGGCCAGTGTTGCTTGGAAGGATGATTTTGAGAGGCAAAGTTTTAGAAGCCCCTGAGGATGGGCAGCCCATTTGGTTGTATTGGGGCTGCTGTCATGCCATTTCAATAGTTTTTCCAGAAACCTTTTCATTTAGTCATGGACTTAATTTCTGTGGCCGACATGGCACATAGATGGGTTGTTCAATTTTAAAGGGAATCAGCAATGTTGCTTTGTTCCATTGGCTGAAGAACCTTTGTTGAGCCACAGAGGCCAGGTTCTTCAAAACAAAAACGGGGAACGCAGGGTAAGACCCCGCAAAATGAATTGGCAAAGGCTTTGCATGCCATGGAGCACCTTACAGGTGCCACAGAATTTCACTAACCCTGCAATGTGAAAAGCAAGAAACCGTGACCAAATGAAGGTCAACAGTGGAGGAACTGATGATCCTCCCATGGGAACAGAAATTGAACTATGTTCATTTTCTTTTTTCCTTTTTTCTTTTTTTTTAAGGTAAAAGGGTGACATGTCGCCCCTGCATTTCTTGCTTTCAAGTGTTTGAACCTTTGCAGCAGCTTCTCACACTGCTTCACATAAACAATATCGTATTCTTAGAACTTATCTGTATGTTTTGCATAGTTGTTCTCTGAGAGGAGAATTTGATTGATGGTCATAGTGACCAATGGAGTCAGGAGGTTGTAACCTCCTTGGGCCAATCTGGGCCCTCTGTACAAAATGTATATAAGTAGAATTGGAGTCAGATAATAAAGAGCCTTCCATGTTTGACCCTGCTGCTGCCTGCTGTCCTCTGTGAGGGTTTGCACCACGTCACAACGTGTTGCCCCTCTAAGGGCAGGGGTAACACCCTGGTACAAGAACAACTAGTTCAAGGACACAGAGCCATCCATGAGCCCTTGGAACAGCCCGGTATTTGTTATAAAAAAGAAATCTGATAAATGGAGGCTACTCCATGACCTGAGAAAAATCAATTCTGTGATGGAGAGCATGGGTGCTTTGCAGCCTGGTATGCCTGGTATGCACCAGAAAAGGTATAGCAGCTGCCACCCTGGAAGTACCTTGGACTCAAAATTATGGATCAGACTATACAGCCACAAGCAATCCAATTCTCAACCAAAATCCAAACTCTAAATGATGCACAAAAACTTTTGGGTACTATCAACTGGGTCAAACCTTACCTAGGATTTTACCTACTAAAAGGTAGTCCTTAGTTAACTTCCCTCAGAAAGTTAACCCTAGAGGCAAAAGCCGCTCTCGAAACAGTAGAGCAAGCTATCACAAACAGACAAGTCCACTGGATATGCCCAGAGGTGTGTATTACTGTGTTTATTCTCATTGTTACCTTTCATCCTACTGCTATTATTGGGCAGCAGAATACGCACTGGCCTAACCCTTTGCACATTCTAGAGTGGATGTTTTTACCTCATTAACCAAAAGAGACAGCACCCACAGTGTCTGAGCTAATTGCACAATTAATTATCAAATGTTGTCACAGGTGTTTACAACTGAATGCTGGAGATCCTTAGAAAATTATTATTCCTGTACCACAAGAGCAGTTTGAATGGTGTTTTGCTAACTGCACAGTCTTGCAAAGTGCCTTGCAAAATTTTTTTGGATGGGGAGACTGCACTGTCTCTCAAACCTCTGAATAGCCGAACACCCTTAAAAGGTGTTACAGTGTTTACTGACGGTTCTGGGAAAACAGGAAAGGCCATTGTAACATGGAAAGAGGAAGATAAATGGCAAATGTTGAAGGGTTATGAGAATGGATCACCTCAACTGGTGCAGCTATGTGCTGTAGCTATATCTTTCCTACGTTTTCCCCACATTCCTCTAAATGTAACTGACTGCCTATGTTGCTGATATCACACAGAGATTAGATCAAGCACTATTAAAGGAAATTGACAATACACAACTATTTAACTTACTAAAAACTCTTTGCCAAACCATCCAAGCCAGAACTTGCCCTTATTACATATTACGCATCAGAAGTCACACGAATTTACCAGATTTCATCACAGAGGGCAATGCTCAAGCAGATAGGCTAGCTAGCCCTGCTTGGACAGCACCACAGCCAGATATGCTGGCACAAGCAAAGGCATCACATGATTTCTTCCACCAAGGTGTTTGGGCCTTACAGCGACAGTTCCAGCTGTCAAACACAAAGGCTCGTAATATAGTTAACACCTGTGCTGACTGCCAAGGCCACACTACACCATTGCAGATGGGGGTAAACCCTAGTGGACTACATGCTTTGCAAGTCTGGCAAACTGATGTCACACACATCCCTGAATTCGGATGTCTAAAATATGTACATGTATCCATTGATACTTTTTCATCAGCAATATGAGCTACAATACACACAGGAGAAAAAGGTTGGGATGCCATCACGCATTAGCAGTCAGCCTTTGCTGCTTTAGGTATCCCCCATTCCATCAAAAGGGACAATGGCCCTGCATACATTTCACAAAAAAACAAGACATTTCCTACAGCTCTGGGGAGTGTCACACCACACAGATATCCCCCATCTAGCTACAGGACAAGCCATCGTGGAAAGAGCACATGACACTTTAAAATGTATACTTGAAAAACAAAAGGCAGGAATGTGTGGTGAATCCCCATAGAGCAGGGTAGCTAAGGCTGTCTATACACTAAATCATCTGAGAGTATTAGAAAAGTCCCAGGCCCCAGTCATTTTAAATCACTTTCTGTCACTACAATCACCTGGCGATGATCAGTCACCCAAACCCAAAGTAATGGTATGAGTCCTCATCACCAATAGGTGGGGAGGCCTGCAGAACCTCATTACCTGGGGACGGGGATATGCCTGCGTTTCTATGGACACTGGAACACATTGGTTACCTGCCAGATGTGTCCATCCTGCCCTACGTCCTGTCTGGGACTACAAGCAGCATCCTCCTGATGGCCCGTCAACAGACGTCATGGAGTCGTGTGTGGAACAGTGATGGAAACAACTTGTTCACTTACCTCATGGAAATCTGGGACTCTTGAAGTGATAGTTCATTTAAGGACTCTATTTGGTTACAAATTGTTTTTTCTGTTTTCAAATTGTTTTTATAGTAGTTGGGGTTTTCTTAACAGTTCTAAGGGTTAAATGGTTTATTGTTTTTTAGTGTTAAGTTGTAACTTCTAACTATAAGTAGTTAACCTGTGGCATGTTAGCCTGAAGGATTGTGATCTCTCCTGACAGCTCCTGGAAGTGAGTGCTGCAACTCTAGTGGTACATGGGACACATCACTGGCTAAGGGGAGATAGGTTTGTCAAAATTGGGTGGAAAGCCTCATTCAAATTAGACCTATGTTGTCTTCTGTCACCCTGTCTGCAAAGGGCCCTTGCAGGTAGGATAACGGAGAACACTTTGCATTTTTTAATAAAATGATAAGGAGGAATTGTCACAGTACATCCAGTCTGTAGCTGGACAAGATAAATCTAGCCATAACACAAACCCAATTTGGCTAGCCTGGTTCGTTCTAGAAAAGAAGTAGAACGAGTCCCTGGGTGAACAATGATAGGATAGATTTGAGCTCAAGACCTCAGCCAAACCTGTTCAAGCCTAGATGCAGAAACACCACTGGACGGAGATCTGGGCAGAGAGAGATCCCAACCAATTGGCTATGTAAGCACAGAAAATTCAAACCCTCTATAAAAGAGGCAGTCATAATAAACTCAGTTCTTTTTGTTGAGGACCTTTGGTGAGTGTGTCGTTTCTGTCTCCAACCAACGACCCCAAATGTAATAGGCCTTAATTGATCAGTGGGATTGTAGCAGTGTGCAGTGCAGAGACAATATGCTTAGCAGTGGGCCTTAATCTATCAGTGGAATCAGAGTGGTGTAACAATTGGAGGTCTGGACCCAAGGGTAAAGGAAATGGGTAACTTAAATATTATTAAATGTGGGATTGAGCCAGTCCACAATTCCTCCCTGTAGCCCTCTGGGTTGTATTTTGAAAAATTGGAATAATCTTGGGGAGATTCAATGACCAAAGATAAAATTATGAGACACTAATCAACAGTGGCCACCTTATAAATTGGAGGATGGGGAAAATGTGTTGATGCAGTTTAATATTATCTTATGGTTGATGTTTTGTCACTGACCTGGTAAATGGGATGAGGCTTTTTATGCTGATGCTTTTATGAAATTGCAGATTCAAATAGTCAGAAAAAGTGTAAATTGGGACGAGATATGTTAATGCTATGTATCAAGGAGAAGGAGAAAAGGGATTGTATGTTGCGGAGAGGATGGGGAAGAAGAGGATGTGCAATTTTTGGTACCGACAGCTCCTCTGAATAGCCCCTAGAGTGTGCCACCTCCTTACTAGGGGAAAAAAAGAGGGCAGAAAGGGGAAGTGAGTATTTTAGCCCTATACCTGGTCTATAAAGAGGGGACAGTGTCCAATTATACAGGCCCCTCAAGACAGGCTGTAGGGATAGAAAGGCAACCTATGTGCATGTTCCTTTTACTACTTAGGATTTATTGAATTGGAAAGGATCTGTTGTTTCATACCAAAAGAATTTTGAAGGAATGTATCAGCTTTTGGAAACTGTTGTGCTGACTCATAACCCTAACTGGGGGGACATGCAGGTGTCCTAGTTTCAGCTGGGATGGAGTTAATTTCTTCTCAGCAGCTGTTACAGTGTTGTGCTTTGGATTCAGAATAAGAATGGTGTTGATAACACAACGTTTTACTTTTATGCTAAGTTGTGTTTATTCTAAGTCAAGGACTTTTTTCTTGTGTCAGGCTCTGCCAGTGAAGAGGTTTGCAAAAGAATGATGCTAGGTGGTGAATCCACAAAGCCAGCACACCCTCAGTATGCCAGCTACCTGCTTTTATACACTACAGTGAAAAATTAACATTTCCCCTATACTCACAATCTAAAGCTATAGCCATTGGCTTTGTCTCCATTTAAAGATACAGTACAAAAGTATTTTACTGCCTGTGCTCTATGGGGAAGGGGCTTATGTGAGTAAGGGGCTTCCACAGCCAATGGGCAGGTATTTTACTATGTCAGTGATTAAAGGTTATCACAAAGTTCAAGTGAATTTCTTATTTTGCTTTATTTGCAGCTTGTTACTGTGTTATCTCCTTGTTTGGTCAGATTTATGGTGTCATCCTATTCTTGCTTTTTGGGTTGTGGCTCCTGGTTTCTACTAACTAGGTACAGAGATAAAGTGTATTATGTACATAATACTGTTAGAAAACATGACATGAACAGGGAAAAATTCCTCGTGGACAAAAGATTAAAAAGAGATACACTGGTACAAAAATCTGCTACACATACATTAATATGAAAAGCAGAATCATAGTAAATTTCTACCTCTTATGTTCCATTAAAAGAGTTGTGATGTCAGGCTGCCCTTATCTTCAGTTTGCTGACATTTCTAGCATTCTGTTCCTTCTAGGATGATATTGAATAGAATTGGGTTAGAAATAAGAAGTAGTATTTACTTATTAAATTCCTTTTTGCCCTTTTCTCACAGGTAAACACATTTAAGTTTGCTTGACATCAGTTAACTCAAACCCACTGTACTGTAAATCACTCTACCTACAACGAAAAGCTTAAAGTTACTAAGATTTTATTCTAAACAGAAATGCTTGAGATTATTATAACAAGTGAAAGGGAAAATCAAATTGTAACTGCTTGGCAGTGATAATCTGTGACCAAGAAATGATCTGCCATGGAGGGCAAGAAGGCCCTAATGCAGAAGGGGTTGAACTGTCTGGAAGCAGGAATGCCAGAGACAGAAGGACTTTCCGTAAGGGAGTGAAGTTTCCCCTGGTGATGAGATAAACAGCCACAGCATTGTCTTGTAGCCATCCTGGAATGCAAGTGCTCAGAAGCCACCTTTGAGCGGCAGAAATGGGCAGAGGGGTGGTTCCAAGGCAGGGCTGAGACACTTCATACAACCGCTCATAGGATTGGTCCTGGTACAGGGTATATAACGAATCAGCTTGTGATGCATCACACAAAAGATATTAAGAAATGAGGTTATATTTATTTATAAATGTTATATTTAATGTTCTATCGGAAAGTGCTCCATACTCAACTTCTGTGAAGATTATCCTTCTGATATGACCTAAAAAATTATATTTTTTGAAGTGCGAAATCACAGTAATGGTCCTAGACTGGAAACACTTTTTCCTTTAATATTACTAACTGGTAGTTAAGGATGATATTATTACAACTGTTGCTTCCTTAGGATGCTACCTTCATTCAAAAAGAAACAAGTTACTGGGTTATAAACACATGTATCACTGTGGCCAAATTGGTATCTGGAAGGATTAGGCTAGTCCTCAAGCTGGTTGGGCCAACCTAGTTTATTTGGAATCTTACCACATCTTTGGTCTAGCCACTGCCTTATTTTACAATTCAAGAGTGAATACATTTAATGATGTCTTTAATAATATTCATAGATCTTGGGTGCCCAGTACTCTAAGTTGGAGGACCACAACTGCAGGAACAGTGACTTTCCATTTGTGCACACTGAAAATGTAAGGTACCAGCTATATCAGTTGAGTGTTCATAAGTCCATGGGTGTCACTGTGCAGTTGGAGACAGGGACGTGACATTAACACACCGAGTTCATGCAGTGACAACCAACATTTATTGTCCGGCAGCTCCTTTTATAGGGTTTTCAAATTTCCTGCGCTTACAGACATGACTGGTTAAGGGTCTTATCTCCGCCTAGCTCACTGGCCAATGATATGGGTGTATCTGTACTTCACAGGGGTTGGATGAGGTCCTCTGACTGGGTTTGAATTTGACCTATCCTTGTCATGTCTAGGGTCTTGTTTATTTCGAGCTAGGCTGGTCGAGCTGGTGTCTGTTAAGCCAAATTATCTGTGCAGCTATAAACCAGCTATATTTGTCACAGTTCCCCCTTTCAGTTTTAATAAAAATGCAGTGTTCTCTGTTATTTTATCTGCATGGGCCCTTTGCAAATAAGATGACAGGACAGCATGATGACATATAATTTTACCTAACTCGACAAGCCTAGCCTCTCTCAGCCAGTGATGCATCCCACATATCATTGAAAACGTTGCATCCATTCCCAGGAGCTGTCAGGCAGGATTACCAACAATACAAGCTTTCAAATTGACACACTGCAGGCTTATTACTTGGAAGTTACAAACTTACAACTTAATTCTATGAATAAGGAACATTTCAACTTTAGAACTATGGGAAAATCAAATACCAGGGAAAGCGATTTGTCAAGTTCAGGTTTTTTGCCTTAAATAAACTTGTCATCTCCAAAGGTTCCAGATCACCATGTATCAATTGCACAAGTCATTTAACTCATGGCTTCATGACGTCTGCTGGAACTTCATCAGGAAGATGTTGTCGCTAATCCTGAGCAGGATGCAGAGCAGGGTGAACATACCTGGCAGATTTCCATCATGTTCCCGTGTCTGTGGAAACACAGGCATACCCATGTCCCCATGTAATGAGGTCCCATGGACCTTCCCACTTGTCCGTGATAATGTCTTTTACCATTACTTTAGGTTTAGGTGACTGGTCATCTCCAGATGACTGCAGTGATAGGAAATGATTTAAGATTACTGGGTTTTGGGATTGTTCTGGTACTGTTAAGTGATTCAAGGTGTAAACAGCTTTAACTACTCTGCTCTGTGGGGTTTCACTACACATTCCCCTTTTTTGTTTATCTAAGATGCGTTTTAAAGTGCCATGTCCATGTTCCACGATAGCCTGTCCAGTTGCTAAATGGGATATACCAGTTTGGTGTGACACACACCAGAGCTGTAGAAATTCTCTAGCTTTTTGTGATGTGTATGCAGGTCTATTACCTGTTTTGATGTTATGAAGGATACCCAAAGCAGCAAAGGCTAATTGCTAATGTGCAATGGCATCCTGGCCTTTTTCTCTTGAGTGGACTGATGCCCATATAGCAGAGGAAAAAGTATCAATTGATACATGCACATATTTTAATCATTCGAATTTGGGAATATGGGTGACATCAGTCTGCTAGATTTGTAAAGCCTTTAAGCCACGGGGATTAACTCCCATCTGTGGTGGTGCAGTGTGGACTTGGCAGTCAGCACAAGTATTGACTATGTTACGAGCCTCTGTGTTCGACAGCAGAAATTGCCTCTGCAGAGCTTGAACAGCTTGATGAAAGAAGTGTGATGCTTTTGCTTGTGCCAGCATGTCTGGCTCTGGTGCTGTCCAGGCAGGGCTAGCTAGGTGATCTGCTCGTGCTTTGCCCTCTGTAATAAAAACTGGGAAATTTTATGGCTTCTCATTTTAGGGGTAGTGTGGGATATTTCACGTCCCTTAAAAGTGTGGCCCCTGTTAAAAATCCATCCCTACCTGGACTCCCCAAGTAGATAAAACATCCCTCCCCCACAGGTCAAGTGGTGCTGCAGTGATGTACGGTCTAATGGTAGCAGTTTGTCCCTCAGGATTTTTTACCAAAACATGTTTGCAGCTCAAACAGCTCTGTGTGGTTCCTCCAAGGCCAGCAACAGCAGATCCTGCAAGCTCAGTAGGCCACGATGAAGGCCAAGTGTGGGCAGAGATGATGGTGACATGTGCCCCTGTGTCAAACATCCCACTGACCTTTATCTGCGAAGGCTTTGCTTGAGGCATCGTGACAATACACACCATATTGGGCCTCTGATCACCAACAACCTGGGTCCAAAATACGTGAGGTGCACCTGTAACCTGAAGCCTTGGTCTCCTTGCACCTTGGGATTTGTATTTGGGATACAAGACTTAAAAGGGATAAGCTGAGCAATTCTGTTTTTTTCAGGGATAGTCACAGGTGGAGTAGGGGTTGAAACCATTGTGTGTATTTGTCTGGTAAAATCTATGTCAATAACACCAGGGTATACAATGATACCTTGCTGTTGGAGTCCAGGGCATGAGGAAAACCCCACAAATTGCCCTGGGGGGTCCAAGACCCTGGCTGGGACCCCAGGAAAGCATTGCCTTTGACTTTAGTCCATGGGAAAAACTTCCAACACTTATAGATTAATTGAAAACAACAAAGATTTAAAATAGAGAATAGTTTAGTTTGTCACAGGGTGAAAATTTGTAGTTTTGGGTTTTTAGAATGGAAGTAGATGAGAGCAAGATGGAGAATTTTGGGCGGTGCCTTACGTTCTTCTTCAACTCCATCTTCTGCTGTGACAGTGCCACAGAGACATTGGTAGAATGTATTTGATGTAGAAATTGCGTGTCTAGAATCAATAGTGATTATTGGCATAAAACTGTAAACATAGTATATTTTAAGAGTTAATTGGATTAGAAACTTTTGAAAGACCTTGAGCACTAAGCCTGATGTTCTTGGCAGCGGTGTTTTCCAGCACGTTAAGCTTGATGTTAGGTGGGGCGTGGACCTTGAGATAAGGAACTGAATAAACATCTTTAAAGATTGAAGCTGTATGTTCCATCCATCTTTTAAACCTTGGTACAGGACTTTGTAAGGAAAAGATCCCTAATTAGGGGTTTCTTGGAAACCGAATCCAAGACCATGCATTGTGGCACTGAACCTTCCAATCAATAGTCCACTCAATCCTCTCCTGATAGTCCCCTGAACCTTGAGAGGGATCTTATGTACCTTTGAGGTGCTTATAGTTACTGCGATGGAGGTGGACACATCCATTCCAGCTGCTCCTCATGTTAGCCGAGGAAAGAAAACACAATCATGAAATTGTATGCGGTGCTTTATTTCAGAGCTCTGGGAGCCGAGCCCAAAATTTCGGCTCGCCAACATGCTAAAATGAATACAATTTTATACCTTTCTTGTTACATAAGGATTCGTGTTAATCATTAAACCCCATTGTTCCATTGATTCCATCCCGAGGAACAATGGTCTATCTGATTCTTGCTCAAGATTCTGGTTTGAGAAAATAATCATATTTAATTACCAAACTAATATCACAATCGACAATTCTAGCATGCGTCATACTAATGATTATACAGGTACAGATCCTCCTGACCTAACTTTATTCTCTGAAGTCTGTGTTCTACCAGTGTTCCCCCTTTTCTCCCCCCACCATCTGAGCAAAGTTTTATACTTGGTTTAGTTAAAACAATAGCATGGAATAACATCCTGGTTACAAGTGGAGCCGATCCCTGTTCTTGAGCCCTTGCTATTTCAGAAATCAATGTAACCCTATGCTATCACTCGAGTCCTTCCTGTGAGTTGATCACATAGGTTTGGACAGGAGGGCGAGGAGATGCTTGTGTCTTCACCCATCTCCTCGCGTTGGGTCATCAGTTTCCCTGGTTCTTAAAGGATTCTTTAAAAGATTGTTTGTTAGTATAGATTTTGTATTTGCACTGTCTGGCCATGTGACCAGGTTTCCCACACCGGTTACAATTAATGTTGCTATTTTTCTGTCCTTGGAATGTCCCCATTAGAGTGGGCTTGCAGGGGCAATTTGTTCTCAGGTGGCCTCGTTGTCCACAATTGTAGCATTGAGATGTTACCTTTACAGCAGCTGCTATGGAATCTGCTAGCATGGTCATGTTATGAGAATTAGATCCAACCTTGGCACAGGCATTTATCAATTCATTTAGTGATGGATTTTCATTAGGTAGCAGTCAATGAACTTTCCACAATCCTCATTGGCATTGTCCTTTTCCAATTGTAAAATTAGATGATTTATGGCCTCAACACTAACAATTTGTTTTTCCATAGCATCTTGTAATCACTCTATAAACTGTAGATATGGTTCTTTGACTTGTCTGATTTTGGAAATATTTTTGGGTCGGGTTTGCCACATTAGGTACCTTAAACAGTGCCTGCAGTCCCAATTCCTTCACCTGTGCCAGTATTAATGGATGCAACCTAGCCTGGAGTTGGGGATCCCCCACTGATGGTAATCTCAGAAGTTGAGGGACCCCTGCCTCATAACGTACGTGTTCTCGTGGAACCTTTAGATTTTTTAACTTCTGTTTCTCAGCACTGCTTTTCCCTGTAGATTCGAACACCATATATTGGACTGTTGTAAACATTAATTTGGCAAGCTGCTTTATATCAAAAGGAGTTACCTCCTTGGTGGTAAGTAATCATAGCATATTAGCAACGGCAGTAGAACCCAAGCCATGCTTGGCCATTAGCTGACACAGTTCAGAAAGAACTGACCACTGGAAAAGGTTGTACTTGTCAGGAGTACTTCCATTGCCTCTTATTACTGGATAAATGGCAACTGTCCCATCCTCAAGCTCCCAGCCCCCTGACATGGGTACATCAATGAGTTCTGCCCCTTCGTAGAACTCACTTGCAATAGCCACCTGTTTTACCTTTTGCCAAATGCTCACAGGATTGGGCAGGGCTGCTGGCAGTGCAGCGATGGTGGCAACATTGTGTTCTGCAGGGGGACGATGGCTCTGGCTCTCTCTGCTGATCTCCTTTGCATCCCTTGCTGGTATACATTCCAGGGACAGCTCCAGCTCTGGTAACAGGGCCATGCTCGTGGCAGCAGCAGCAGTGATTCTGGGGTCCCTGGGTTCACTGTTACTTCCAGGTATTACTTCTCCAGGAACTGCTGGGGACACATTTCCCAGACCCACCCATGGAGGCTGGGTCACAGGTGCAGGCACGCCCCCTGAAGGCCTGGTTGGAAGCGTGGTCTTGGAGTTGGCCCACTCAGTCACAGGAGGAGGCAGTTCTGGTGTGCGTGTGGTAGCAGGGGGTGTGTGCAGTCCTAGCATGTGCTGATCCGGTGGCTGCGCAGGCACGGTTGGAGCTGTAGGGCACTCTGTCACCATGGGAACTGCACAGACCCGCACAGCTAGGCACAGTAACAGATTACCTTCTTGTCACATGAGGACGGCATGGCTCCACTGCAGAAGTGGCTAAACTATGACAGTAGCTGAGCGCCTGGCAGGAGCTAGGCGCTGCCTCAGAGCAGCCGGGTGCGGTCTCAGGGATCACAGCAGACATGGCAGGGTGCAGTGCATTAGAGCACGGAGTGGAAGGCAGGGTTAGGCAATAGCCAGGAGCTTGACAGCTGCTGAGCACGTGGCAGCAGCCAGCAGCAGGCACCATTTCACAGTGGCTCGTGGCAGGTGTGGCTCTGTGGCAGCCAGACATCTCCCCCCCACCGCCTCCTCTTGTGCCGTGCTTTTGCCACTTGCCTTGGGGGGCAGCACCAGCGGCAATCCCTCTGCCATCCTTGTCTCCCTCTCTCTCTTCAACTGTTTTAATTTTAATAAATTCACAGAATCACAGAATATGTAGGTTGGAAGAGACCTTCAAGATCATCAAGTCCAACCCAGCCCAACACCTCAACTAGGTCATGGTATCAAGTGCCACATCCAGTTTCCTTTTAAACACATCCAGGGATGGTGACTTCACCACCTCCCCAGGCAGACTATTCCAGTATTTAATCACTCTTTTTGTGAAAAACTTCTTCCTAATATCCAACCTATATTTCCCTTGATGCAGCTTAAGACTGTGTCCTCTCGTTCTGTCAGTTGCTGCCTGGAGAAAGAGACCAACCCCAGCTGTCTACAACTACCCTTCAGGAAGTTGAAGAGAATGATAAGGTCACCTCTGAGTCTCCTTTTCTCCAGGCTAAATAACCCCAGTTCCCTCAGTCGTTCTTCATATGGCTTGTTTTCCAATCTCTTCACCAGCTTTGTTGCCCTTCTCTGGGCATGTTCAAGCATCTCAATGTCCTTCCTAAACTGAGGGGCCCAGAACTGGACACAATACTCAAGGTGTGGCCTCACCAGTGCTGAGTAGAGGGGAAGAATGACCTCCCTGCTTCTTCTGGTCACACCATTCCTGATACAGGCCAGAATCCCATTGGTCCTCTTGGCCACCTGGGCACACTACTGGCTCATGTTCAGCCAGCTGATGACCAGAATCCCCAGGTCCCTTTCCTCCTGGGCACTGTCCAGCCACACCATCCCCAGCTTATAACACTGCAGGGGGTTATTGTGGCCAAAGTGCAGGACTCGACACTTGGACTCATTAAACTTCATTTTGTTGGACTCTGCCCATTGACCCAACCGTTCCAGATCTCTCTGCAGAGCCCTCCTATCTTCCAAGTCGTCGACACACGCTCCCAAATTAGTGTCATCTGCAAATTTACTAACGAAAGATTCAATACCCTCATCCATGTCATCAATGAAACTATTGAACAGAGCTGGTCCCAGCACAGACCCCTGAGGAATACCACTGGTGACTGGCTGCCAGCTGGATGCAGCACCATTCACCACCACTCTCTGGGCCTGACCATCCAGCCAGTTCCTAACCCAGCAAAGAGCGCTCCTGTCCAAGCCCTGGGCTGCCAGCTTTTCCAGGAGTATGCTGTGCGAGACAGTGTCAAAAGCCACGCTAAAGTCCAAATAGACAACATCCATAGCCCTTCCTGCATCCACCAGGTGGGTCACCTGGTCATAAAAGGAGATCAGGTTGCTCAAACATGACCTACCTCTCCTAAACCCGTGCTGGCTGGGCCTGAGACCTTGGCCATCCTGTAGGTGCTGCATGATGACACTCAGTATAAACTGTTCCATTTTATTGCCAGGTACTGAGGTCAGACTGACTGGTCTATAATTACTGGGATCCTCCTTCCCACCCTTTTTGTGAATGGGTGTCACATTGGCCAGTTTCCAATCTTCTGGAACCTCACCAGTGAGCCAGGAGTGATTGTAAATGACGGAGAGTGGCTTTGCAAGCTCATCTGCCAGCTCCCTCATCACCCTGGGATGAATCCCATCTGAGCCCATAGATTTATGAGTGTCCAAGCATCTCAGCTGTTCTCTGACTGCCTCCTCTTGGATAGTGGGGGGACCATTCTGTTCCCTGACACCATCTACCAGCCCAGGAGGACAGTTGTCCTGTAGGCAAGTTGTCTTCCCACTGAAAACTGAGGCAAAGAAGGCATTAAGCACTTCTACCTTCTCCTCATCAGCAGTTACTAAGTTCCCTTCCTTATCCAATAGAGAGCAAAGGTTATCCTTACCTTTCCTTTTACCATTAATGTATTTATAGAAACAATTTTTATTGTCCTTTACAGAAGTTGCCATTTTGAGTTCAAACTGAGCTTTGGCCTCCCTAATTTTTTCCTACATTGTCTAGCAGTCCCCTTAAATACTTCCCGAGAGACCTGGCCATCCTTCCAAAAACGATACATCCTCTTTTAATTTCTGAGTTCATCCAAAACCTCCTTGCTTATCCAGGCTGGGCGTTTCCCTTGTCGACTGGTCTTCCGGCACACAGGGACAGTCTGTTCCTGTGCCCGCAAAAACTCTGTTTTGAAGAACACCCAGCTTTCCTGAACTCCTTTGTTTTTAAGGGCTTCTTCCCAAGGAACTCTCTGAATAAGTCTTTTTAAAAGGCCAAAGTCTGCCCGCTGGAAGTCCAATGTAAAAGTCTTATTGATGTACCTCCTGATTTCACCAATTATCGAGAACTCTATAATTTCATGATCACTCTGTCCCAGTCGTCCTCCAACCACCACATCTCCCACCAGCCCATCTCTATTTGTGAACAACAGATCCAACATAGTCTCTCCCCTGGTGAGCTCACCTACCAGCTGTGACAAAAAGTTATCATCCATGCACTCCAAAAATTTCCTGCACTGTCTCTTTTCTGCTGTATTAAGTTCCCAGCAGATGTCTGGAAGGTTGAAGTCACCTACAAGAACAAGGGCTGATGATCCTAAAACAGTCTCCAGCTGCTTATAGAATAAGTTGTCCACCTGTTCCTCCTGGTTGCGTGGACAATAACAGACTCCCAGTAGGATGTCAGCCTTGTTGGCTTTCCCCTTAATTCTTACCCATAGGCATTCAACTCCATCTTCATTAGTTTCAATACCTATGGAGTCAAAAGCTTTCTTAATATAAAGGGCCACCCCTCCACCTCTTCTCCCTTTCCTGTCTCTTCTGAAGAGCTTGTAGCCATCGAGTGCAGTGCTCCAGCTATGTGAGTCATCCCACCATGTTTCTGTGATGGCGATTACATCATAGCTTTGCTGTTGCACCATGACCTCCAGCTCTTCCTGTTTGTTACCCATGCTGTGTGCATTGGTATACATGCACTTCAGCTGGGCTACTGATTTCACCCCTAACTCAGGCTTAGCACCCTTGGGCCTGCTTCCAGGCAGCCTAGCTGCATCCCCTTTCCCCTGCAAACCTAGTTTAAAACCCTCTCAATGAGGTCTGCCAGCTCCTGAGCCAAGAACCTTCTACCCTTAACAGAGAGATGTATCCCATCTGGTTCCAACAGAGCAGGTGCTGTGAAAGTTGTGCCGTGATCAAAGAATCTGAAATTTTGTTGATGACACCAACCTTTAAGCCACTTGTTAATGATGTGAGTTCTCCTATTTCTTCCATCATTTTTCTCTGCCACCAGAGGGACTGTTGCCTGGGAGTGGGAGTCATACAAGTCCTCTGAGTCCAGATGGGCATCCCTTTAAGATGGAAGGGCTGAACTCCACCAGTCTATTTCTCTTTCACTTTCCCTTATACTCCTTAATCGTTCAACTTCCTCCCTAAGCTCAGCCACCAGTGAAAGGAGGTCATTCACTTGCTCACACCTCAGGCATGCCTCCTTCGTATTATCCCCTGAAACAACTGACAAGCTCAAACACTCCAGGCAGGAATGGGTCTGTACAGATGCATCCTTTTTGGAGGGCTCCACTTGGTCACGTACACTAATACCAACAACAGTTTTTGACCGTGTTGAAACCATTGCTAACAGAAACCGCAAGACCAAACAGCCAGTAGAAACACCTCGAACAACACAACACACTACTCCTTGCCAGCAAGAGAACTAGCAACCCGGCCTGCTTGCTCTGCCTGCGCAAACTGCTGCGCAAACTGCCTTGGCCACGCCCTAGAGATCTGCCACGCCCCTGTTTGCCTGCTCCTGTTCGCCGCACTCCAGGTCGCCGCGCTCCCTAGAGACCTCTTATAATGGGCCACTCAGCAACTCAGGGAGCTCCACCCCTTGCTTCCTGAATGACTTACAACTGAAGAGGTCCACACCTGCATCACCTTCTTATAATGGGCCACTCATTCATGACGAGCCTGCAGGGTTTTATAACATTAATGGCGGTCTTATCACCTGTTGAGGCTGCTGAAAGGATATGTTGGCCAGACTGCTCCCAGGTGTTTACATCTAGGGTGGCTCCTTCGGACATGTCCAGTCTGTGGCTCTCACACCACCTTATGCAGGCTAGTAAAGCCCATTTGTCCTACTTTTCCCCATCTATTTTTTTAAATAAGTGTCCATACCTGCAGGAGGGGTTCCTGTGCCCCATGTTCCCAGTGGCATCTCTAATCCACAAAGGGGGGTTTTGGACATTCCTTGATGCACTCTTCACTGCCTGCAGCACTCTTTGCTGCCCACAGCTCTCTTCTCCGCCCACAGCACTCTTTGCTGCCTGCAGCTTTTCTGCCGCCCGCAACTCTCTGCCTGCAGCTTTTACTACTGCCCACAGCTCTCTGCTGCCTGCAGTTTCTTCTGCCGCCTGCAATTCTCTGCCCGCAGCTTTCTCTGCTGGCCACAACTCTCTGCCCGCAGCTTTCTGCAGCCCAACAGGCTGCCAGGAGCAAATTTTGCTGCCCCCTTGTGTCTCCTCAATACCACAGTAGCATGTTGCTATTGCGTCGGGAGATCACCAGATGTTGCTGTGGAGTCAAAGACAGGGATGTGACATTAACACACCGAGTTCATGCAACGACAACCAATGCTTATTGTCCAGCAGCTCCTTTTATAGAGCTTTCAAATTTCCCGTGCTTACAGACATGATTAGTCAAGGGTCTCAACTCTGCCTAGCTCACTGGCCAATGATATGGGTGTATCCATGCTTCAAAGAGGTTGGATGAGCTTCTCTGACTGGGTTTGAATCCGACCTATCGTTGTTGTGTCCAGGGACTTGTTTACTTAGAGCTAGGCTGGTCAAACTGGTGCCTGTTAAGCCAAATTATCTGTGCAGCTATAAACCAGCTATATCTGTCATACATGGGGCCAGATAGGATTCATCCCAGAATACTGAAAGAGCTAGTGGATGTTACAGCAGGACTCCTCTTGATCAGCAGGACCCTGAAAAAAGGTCTTTGGAGTCTAGGGAGGTCTCTGCTTACTAGAAGCTAGCCATCATTATTCCAGTTTACAAAAAGGGCTTGAGGGAAGACTCAGGAAACCACAGACCTGTTAAGCTAACCCTAGTACCTGGAAAAATTATGGAAAATATCATACTGGCTGCTATTGAAAGACATTTAAAGGACAATGCAGCCATCAGGCACAGTTAACATGGGTTCACAAAGGGAAAGTCCTGTCTATCTAATCTGATTTCCTACAATAAGGTCACCTGCCTAGTAGAATGAAGAGAAGGTGGTAGATGGAGTTCTTCTAAATTTTTTGAAGGATTTGGATACTGACCCTTGCAGCATCTTTCTGGACAAGTAGTCCAACTGTGGTATGAGCAGGTGCACAGAGCACTGAGTAAAGAACTGGCTGAATGGCAGGGCTCCAATGGCTGTAGTGAATGGGGCTATATATGGCTGGTGACTGGTCATCAGCAGAGTTCCTCAGAGCTCAATTCTAAGCCCAGTTCTGTTCAATATATTTATCAATTATCTGGATGCAGGAGTTGAATGCACCATTAGCAAGTATGCTGGTGACTCTTGCCAGGGACCAGATGCCTTGCAGGGGGTCTAGATATACTGGAGCATTGGGCAATCATCAGTGACATGAAATTTAACAAGAACAAATGCTGGCTTCTGCACCTGGAACAGAGAAACACCAGGCACAAGTATAGACTGGGAGATGTTAGGCATACAGTTTGTGGTGATTGGGAATAGGGCTGTGGCTGAGCTGCATCCCTAATGGACTACAACTGTGTAGGACAGGTGAACAGTATTGAAGGCAAAGAAACATGGAATGCTGACGTATACTGACCAATCACAAAAGGGTAGAGAGGTCACACAGGTGTAACACATGTAAGGTGAAGGGTATAAAAGGTTGTACTGGGAAACAATAAAGTGCTGATGCTTTGAACCTTCTTTGGTGTCAGTCCTACCTTCATCATCATCTAGTGACCCCAATGTGATCCCTAGGCGATTCAGGCAGATGACTGCAGACCTAAGAGCAGTAAGATGGTGGAGGCCAGCCGAACTAAGCCGGTGGATCAAGAGCCTGAAGTTCTGGAAAACTTTCAAACAAACACACCACCCCCAGGTAAGAGGCTAGGAACTTAGGAATGGGGGCTCAGATATTGGCAGAGGAAGAGTCCATATTGGACATCCTGTGGCAAATATTACAAAGGAAAGGTATTAAGTGTGAAGAGCAGGCACTACGTGCCTTGCTTATTTGGTGCAAAAGAAACGGCATCAAGGCAGATGCACAGACGGTCTTTTTTGTTGAACCTTGGGTGGAAGCAGGGTGTGTGCTGTGGGAGGCGGCCATGACAGAAGACGAGATAGCCACAAGGTCACTTACCACATGGCGCTTCATTCAGGACACGTTGTTGCAAGTGCACACTGACAGAGAAGTGGCAACCACTGCTGCCACTCCCTCAGTCCCAGTCGCAACCACTGCTCCAGCAGCTGACTCCCCTGCTGCAGCCGTGTCCCCCTTGTCTCCTCCTACCTCCACGACTGCTCCTTCTGAGAAGGGTCCTGTCCTGCTGATAGCACTCAAGAATTGCGCTCTCCTCCTGGACGATGATGGCGACATTCCAATGTCTTGGGGGGAAGCGCAGGATGGGTCATGCCATGACAGAGCCGCCGTGGCTCTTTCACCTGCATAGGTTGCTGATAAAGCTAGCTGAGAACTGCTTCTGTGCGCTACTGCTTGTTGTGGTTTTGAAAGCAAAATGAATGAGAGGCTCCAAGTCAGAGATATAATTTAATAAGAAGAAAGGTAAAAAGGTAAAAGTAAAATAAAATAAATACAGTAACACAAAGGATCACTGACAGAGTCAGAATACAACCTGAGCAGGATGGTGGAAGCAGTCCAGGTGAGGTGCTCTTCCTGAAGCAGTGATCCTGTAGAGAGGTCTGGGAGCTCTGGTCCTCTGGGAATCCAGTGGATAAATGCCCACTGCACTGTCCCAAATCCCAGCTTATATCCAGGTGAGAATGCTTGGCTCCTCCCCCTGGGCAGAGCACCTCACAGTAGCATGAGAAGTGTGAAATGTGTCCTTGATGGCCCATTAACAGAGATAACCCCTGGAGGGAGTTACCTGTGATTCATGGGCCATTAGCAGGAGACACCCCAGAAGTCATTAGCAGAAAACACCCCAAAGGCGTTAATGGGCCATTAGCAGAAAAGGCAGGGGGCTTGGGAAAACACTAGCCCACCTGGTTTCAACAGTTCATGAAGATGGTGATAGAATAAATACTTTGTGTACATCCTACACTGCAACCCAGGACACTGCTGCAGACGGAGCGGGGACTGCTGAGCCCCAAGGAGAGTTAGCAGGGCTGTACCAGCAACACTGGATGGTTCCTTTCTGTGCTCCACAGTCAGTAAACTGCTGCACGGAGGCTGCAGACAGGCGAGCACACTCCCCACAGGCAAAAGCCGATGGCACATTCCATTTATAACCAGGGCATGTTTTGATCTATTTAGCAGGGCAGGCAGAGTTACAGGAAGCGAGATGACTGCCAACTGGCTCCCACTGCAGGATATACTCACAGTAGAACCTGTGACCATTACGGTAAGAGAGGCAGATCCAAAAAGATTCTGGGCGAAATTGTACGAGCAAGTTCAGGAGGCAGGGGAGTTAGATCTGGCGAATCTGATTCTAGTACGTCTCGTGATACAAAAGAATGGCAATAGCCCGGATGAATGGGACCCCTTCCATTGGAGCATGATTAAAGACTTGAGAAACACGGTGATGCAGCACAGGCTTGCTTCTCATTTTGCTCAGTCTATGCTGTGAGGTATCTTTACTAATGAGTTAACCCCCTTCAATTGTCAGCAGATAGCACAGATTTGCTTCTCCCGAACTCAGGTGTTGATTTTTGAGTCACAGTCGAGATGGTTAGTGAATGAGGTCACCTTAAGTAATTTAGAATGTTCTCAGGATGACCCTCATTTTGGAGCAGGTCCACCCCAGCTCATGGGGTACCCTCCGAATAATACCCCACAGCTCCAAGCCCGACTGCATCCCTTAGTGCTACAGCAAGGAAAAGAGCTCGCATTTCTCACAATGCAGCATGTACCAGATATAGGGGCTCCTCATCAGTCATGGACAATGATTAAGCAGAAACCTAATGAGCCATATACCACATTTATAGATTGCCTTAGAGAGGTGATTGAGAAACAAATTGATAACATAGCAGCTCAAGAAACTTTGCTTTTGCAATTGGCTAAAGATAATGGGAATACAGAGTGTAAACAAGCCTTATTGCCGCTGTAGAATCCTGCGCTAGTAGATATGATCGAGGCTTGCAGCAAGATCGGGACGACACAATACCAGGTGGAGCAGCTTGCAACTCAAGTTGCTGCAGCTGTGCAGATCTCTAGAAGCTGTTATTGATGCGGGCAAAAGGGGCATTTCAAGAGTACTTGCCCTAACCAGCCTGGCAGCTTTTTAGTGCCAGGGAATGGCAGGCAGTGGCCTGTTGGGCTGCGCGCACGCTGCGGCAGACCGGAACATTATACCAAACAGTGTCATTCTAAGTCTGATAGCAAGAGACAAGCACTGCTGCCTGGAGGGCCGCTGGGAAATGGGAAGCGGAGTGCAACAGACACGTGCTCAGTCACAAATGTGTCCAGGCAACCTCTTCCAGGCTTATGTGGCAAACTCAGTGGCAGAACCAAAGGAAGTACAGGACTGGATGTCATCACGGCTGCCTCAGTCACCATAAGTGACAACAAGGTACACAAGATACCATTAGATGCCTCTGGGCCTTTGGGATATGGGTTGAGTGCATTACTGGTAGGTCCCTCAAGTGTTACCTTGCAAGGGTTGTTTGTGTTACCTGGAGTTATTGATGCTATCTTGTGCAGATTTGTGCCATGGTGTGGATGCTGTCACCCCCAGTCCCCATACCTAAGCAAAGTTGCATTGCTCAATTGATACCTTTTGTGGCACAAGTGCCTAGTGAAGAATTTGTCGAGAGAGGGACTGGAGGATTCGGGTCCACAGGCACCTCCAAGGTTTTTTGGACCCAAATGGTTGCTGAGTCTAGACCTAATATGACGTGATCTTTAGAACTCATACAAGGTTCCCCCCCACAGGTGACTTACTGGCCTGATTGACACAGGAGCTGACATCACTATTATTTCAAAGAAACAGTGGCCTACTTGGTCCACAGTAATTTCTACAGCAGTGGCAGGAGTTAGGGGAACAACTGACAGTTACCAAAGTCAGCTACCAGTGAGCATTATTAATCCTGATGGGCAGGTAGCTACTATCTGCCCTTATGTAATTTTGGTACCTTTAAATTTGTGGGGACGTGACTGTCTGACTCAATGGGGAGTCACCTTGACAACGGAAAAGAAGGATTTTTCCTAAGGGCCACTGTGGAGAGCAGTCAGCACAGACCTACCATCCCATTGCAGTGGCTGACCACACAGCCTATATTGATTGACCAGTGGCCCCTGACTCATGAAAAATTGATTGCTCTCAAAGATTTAGTTAATGAACAGCTGGCACAAAATTATATTGAAGCATCACAGATTTATTGGAACACTCCAGTATTTGTGATCAAAAAGAAGTCTGGTAAGTGGAGACTCTTACATGATCTCCTCTGGGTTAATGAGGTGATAGAAATTACAGGGGCATTGCAGAAAGGTATGCCTTCTCCCACCATGATTTCAGTTACTTGAGATGTTTGTATTGTTGATCTGAAGGATTTTTTTTTTTTACTATACCCTTGCACCCAGATGATGCTCCCAAGTTTGCTTTTACTGTCCCTGCTGTAAATAATAGTGAGCCTGGAAAAAGATACCATTGGACTGTTGTTGCAGTGTGCATTTTAGGTTTTCTAAATTTCTGTATAATTTTTGTATTCCAGTTTCTGTAAGTGTTCATCCACCCCCATCCCCTTTTCTTAATCACTGTCCTTAACCCACATAATAGGCCTGGCTCCCCCCATTGTGTCTCCTTAATAGCCCTGGCCCAGTCCATTGTATCTCCTATTGTATCTTATCATAGACACTCCCTGGTAATTGAGTACCCTGGCTGAGCCAGGTGGCTCAGCCAAGGCTTCAGGTATCCCCACACCCCTTTTACCCCTAAATGGCAATATCAACCCCCCCGTACCTAAATCACTCCCCCTCACTTATATCAGTAACACCCATGTTCATAAGGGCAAGTAGGACTCACGCTCAGACACTCAAACACTGAGCATCTGGGCCTTCGCCCTGAATAAACACCTTCTTTACCACCAAGTGTGAGCCACTCCTTTCTTCCAAGCAAGGTCACGTCTCTGTCTGAAATCTAGACCCAAAGGATTAACTCATTTATATGGTATCTGAAGAGCAGAGCTAGCCGGAGAGACAAGCTCAGAAGGACCACAGACTGTATTACCTCAAGGGATGAAAACCAGCCCTACCATTTGTCAGTGGTATGTGTCACAAGTATTATCAGAGCTTAGGAAACAATTTCCACAGGTTTATTGTTATCGCTATATGGACAACATCTTAGTAGCTGCACCAACTGTAGATTGTTGCCTCATGCTCTGTCAGCAACATGACACTATGACTCTGGATGGAATGAATCCTAGAGGGCTACAAGCTCTTTGGCTATGGCAGTCTGATGTTACTCATGTTTCAGAGTTTGGTTGCTTTAAATGTGTACATGTTTCTGTGGACACTTATTCTAAGGCCTGTTGGGTTTCTGTACATGCAGGAGAGAAGGCAAGGGATGTGATCTCGCACTGGCGTGGTGCCTTTGCAGCCTTAGGTGTACCACGTGTTGTCAAGACTGATAATGGACCTGGTTGTGTAGCTCAGTGTACCCAACACTTTTTGCACTCTTGGGGTATTCAGCATGTCACTGGTATTTCACATCCTTTGACTGATCAAGCTATTATAGAACGTTTTCATGGTACACTTAAAGCTTTTCTTCAAAAACAAAAAGGGGGAACAATAAGTGAAACCTCACAGGCAAGAATTTAGAAAGCTGTGTTTACATTGAATCATCTTACTATTCCTCCCTCGTGTACAACACCTGTTATTCTAATGCACTTTTTGTCATTACATTCACCAAGTGACAGGACCGGTGGCCCTGCTCCAGTCTGGGTTCATAATTTGCAAACACGAGCGTGGGAGGGCCCATGGGATCTTGTTACCTGGCAATGTGGATATGTCTGTATCTGGACAGATACTGGAGTTTGGTGGGTGCCTGCTCATTGCATTCAACCTGTGTTGGATAATGCCCCTTGAAGCAACAAACCTGGCTGTGGCTCACCTGACTCCTTGGAATAAGCAAAAATGTGTGGGTGATAGGATTATATAGACTCTATCTTATATGTTACTTTGTGAAGTTGTATAGTTATTGATGTTTAAGTTGTGTAGCTATTGATAGAATTATATAGCTGTTGGTTTTGTTAATATCCTAATATATAGCCTTTAGCTTATTCTTGTATGTTGCTGTCAATATTCTGTAAGATAAGGTATAAGGATTTTGATGATATGTAAATTTGGGGAATGAATCAAGGTCAGTACATGTATGGATTCCAGAGTTAGTGGAACCTAAACAAAAGATACTTGTACCACGTTTGCTATGTCTTCTGCAAGGGCCCTGTAGAAGGATGGTAAGCACAGCATTTATTTAAAAGGAAAAGAAGGGGGAATTGTAGGCACACAGTTTGTGGTGATTGGGAATGGAGCTGCAGCTGAGCCTCATCCCTAATGGGCTACAACTGTGTAGGACAGGTGAACAGTATTGAAGGCAAAGAAACATGGAATGCTGACGTATACTGACCAATCACAAAAGGGTAGAGAGGTCACACAGGTGTAACGCATGTAAGGTGAAGGGTATAAAAGGTTGTACTGGGAAACAATAAAGTGCTGATGCTTTTGGTGTCAGTCCTACCTCCATTGTCAGGAGACAAATGGCTGGAGAGCAGCCCTGCAGAGAGGGATCTGGGGGTGCTGATTGGCAGCAGGCCCAATTGGAGTCAGCAGTGAGCCCTGGCAGCCAAGAGGGCAAACCATGTTCTGGGGTTCATTAAATGCAGTATAACCAGCTGGTCAAAAGAGGTGATTATTGCCTCTGTATCTAGCAGTGCTTTGGCCTCCCCTTGAGTACTGTGTGCAGTTCTGGGCTGTATAATTTTAAAAGGATGTGAAGGTACTTGAATGCATCCAGAGGAGGGCAACAAAGCTGGTGAAAGGGCTGAAAGGAATGTCCTATGAGGAGCTGCTGAGGCCTCTGGATTTATCTGGTTTGGAGAAAAGGAGGCTGAGGGGTGACCTCATGGCTCTCTGCAGCTTCCTGAGGAGGGGAAGCAGGGACAGGTGCTGAGCTCTTCTGTCTGGTATCCAGTGACAAGATGTGTGGGAATGGTTCAAACTGCACCTGGTTCAGACTTGACATTAAAAAGCATTTATTTGCCAAGAGGGTAGTCAAACACCGAAACAGGCTTCCCAGAGAGGTGGTCAATGCCCCATGTCTGTCAGTGTTTGAGGCATTTGGACAAAGCCCGTAAGAACATGCTTTAACTTTTTGACAGTCCTGAAGTGGTCAGGCAGTTGGACTAGATGATTGTTGTATGTTCCTTCCAACTGAACTATTCTACTCTAGCTAATAACTGAAGAATAGTAAACCTTGCTGGATGTCCAGCCAAATGGAAGCAAGTCTAAATAAATCAAACCTCTCATCAGACAAAAGCTTTTTCTGTTACAGATCTAAATCATGCACAGACTCCAACAGCCTCTGTGGTGGATTGGCCTTCACTGGCAGCCAGATGCCCACTAAGCCACTCTCTCACTTCCCTTCCTCTGCTGGATGAGGAGAAAATAAGATGGTGAAACTTGTGGGTTGAGATAAAAGCAGTTTAATGAAGAAAAGCAAAGGCTGCATGCAGAAGTAAAGGAAACAAAAGGATTTATTCTCTACCTCCCATGAGCAGGTGATGTCCAGCCACTTCCTTGGAAGTAGGGTTTTACTATGCATAGCAATTTCCTCAGAAGACAAACGCCTTAAAGAATGCCCCCCTTCCTTCCTTTTCACTTTTAATGCTGGTCATTGCATCATCTGGTATGGAAGATCTCTTTCATGGCTTTGGGTCAGCTGGCCTTGCTCTGTTCCCTCCCAGTCCCTTCCCCAGCCTATCAGCCTTTGGGGGCAGGGCAAGGTTGGAGAGACAGCCTTGATGGTGTGTGAGCACTGCTGAGCAGTAGCCAAAACATCCCTGAGTCATGGATACCATTCTAGCTACAAATAGAAAGCACAGCACCATGAGGAAAGTAAACTCCATCCCAACCGGACCCAATACAGCCTCTCAGAAAATAACCCAAAGATGCCTTGCACAGTCATGGCTTGCTCAGGTTTTCTTTTGAGAAAGAAAAGAGAGAAGGTAAAAGACCAAGGAATTCATATATTTATTACTTGTATGAAATAAAGCCTTTAAAGGGTCATGCTTTACAAAGCTTTCCCCTCTTCTACTGATATGGAGGACATGTATGAATATAAAACCACAAGATTTTAGAAGCAGCTTCTGGTGATTTTGTAGAAGTAGAGAAACAGCTTGCACTGAGAACACAGAAGATTAGTTATTAAGCTTGGTTGTTAGGTAGTTACTAGGTAGAAGTCATATAGGTAAGATGTATAATGCTGAAAATCAGCAAAGCAGGACCTAGGTATTTGTCAAAAATCGGTAAAGCAGAACTTTGTGGCTTGAATCCAGCAAACTCAAGCTCCTAATCTTAGGCAAGAGCAAAGTGACCTGAAAAATAGCCAAACTTCCACTGCACCTGCCCAGAAGCAAAGATCAACCTGAGGAAGACATCAGCCTTCCTCCCAAGACCCCAACTCACAACCACCAGGAGGCGTGACAGCTAATTAGAATATGAAGAGAGAGAAGGCGAGGAATGGGTGTGTGAAGAGGTGTGGGTTTGTGGGATCAATGTGTATTTAAATCTGGACCTTGTCTTGACCAGGTACGCACAGTTTGCAGGAGATATCCCCCCGTGTGTCCCAGCTGGAAATAAAACATATCCGCGTTACAATTTCTAATTGTAAAGTCCTTATTCTACACTTCATTTGGCGACTGTGGCAGAACTTCTTCGTCTGGCTGCAGAAGCGCCTGGGGGGGTGGACACCCCAAGGCATGCCCCTGATTTTTTCTGGAGGGGACTCTGCTCCCCGACTGCTCCTGCAGGGGTGAACAAGGACCTTCCACACAGTGGTGAAGGTATGTTTTATTGACTATTCGGGGGGGGGGGGGTGCCCAAGGTAAGCCTATAAGATGCTGGAGATGTCTGTGCATGGCTAGGTATTTGTCAGAGACATCTGACATAGTATGCTGATTTTTGGAAAAGCCGACAAAGGAGGGTTTCTATTGACCACACTGGGTGGCTGCTAGCAGATTTAGGGGTAATCTGAGTGGAAACCAAGGTATTATTAGTATTATTTATTATTTTGTTGCTATATCATAAATATTTTGTATAAATTGTGTTTGTTGTAAGATTTTGTTAATGAGTGGTAAAATGCCTTTATATAAGATGATTTATGTAAGGTGATTTATGTGAGATGAAAAGCCAGTGATATATGTTGTGTGGGATGTGTGGTTCTGATGCAGTGCCTTTTGAAAGAATTTTTGGAGTTTTTGTAATAGCTGTAATCATTTGTGTGGAAACACTCCCCTTTTGTGACAACCAACTATAACTGTAATTGATTTGCTGTTATTATATTTGTGTAATTGTGTGATTGCTACAGAGTGAGTGCACATGAGTGTGTGCAGCATTTGAGCGTGCTGTGCCTGAGCGTGTGGTGATTGTTGTGTGTTTTATTGTGTGTTTTAACTGTAGCTAGATGAGTGGAGGGAACTCCTCTCCCTCAGTGCTTTGGACTCAACTCGTGGAAGTATGTGAATAGAGTGTATTGCTGGGTAAAAAGACTTGGTGTGAGCAAGAACACCTTAGGCAAGTGGAATTTGAACCCAAGATTTTAAAGGTTGCATGTGAAAAATCACATTTAGTACCTGAAACCTGAATCTACCCCAGCAGATCCACTGGTTATAAAAATGAAGCTGGGGAAAGAAGGGGAGGGGGTGAAACTTATGGTGGATATGGGAGCAACATATTCAGTTTTAAAAAAAGCCTTAGTGCCAGTGGAGAATTGTTGGAACCCTGGATGCCGAAAATATCAGGCTTTCTGCTTTGACAGGTGGTGACCCTCAGAGGGGTACTGCGTTTGACTTGAGGCTGTGGGAATGGCTTCCAAAACTGAGTGATAGCACTGAGAGTATGTGTGTGTAGTTGTATAGAAGTGTGTGATGTCACAGGGTGAGATATTTAAGGTTAAGGGTTTTAGGATATAGAATAGTAATATATATATATATATATATGTATGAGACAATATGGAGGGATTTGGGAGTTGCCTGGGTCCTTCTTCACTTTCTTCTTCCTCCTTCTTCTTGGGTTTGGGTGATCTTTTCTAATTGGTTAGTGAAAACCGCAGTGCGGACATTGTGGGATCTTTAATTGGGTTATAAATAAAAATAACTTAGGTGTTGGGTTTTAATTGGTTTCGCTTATTGCCTAAAAGTCCTTGAAACAAAGTAGTAGACATTTTCTTGTCCTGTTAGACAGAGCTCCCACTGCATGAGGCTGTACCATAGATAAAATATAATAAACAACTGAGTCTTAATGAGATACCATCATATCTAGCATCTTCTGTCCAGACCTGGCTAAAGCTAACACCTCCACAGAGAATGACTATGTTATAGTAAAGGGAGCAACTGGCCAATTTGAAAGGGCATACTTTTGTAAACCATTGAACGCCCCATCAGCACTTTTGGGTAAAGATTTATTGTAGCAGCTGGAAGCAAAAATCATATTTAAGAATGGGGATATTATTTTGAAGGCAAAAAAAACCCCCAACAATATGTGGAATTGCTAAGTTTAATGTTAACAACCAATAAGACCAAGATTAAAAATGAAGAAGAGATTAACAGAAAAATAATGGATCAGGTATTTTCTGGGGTATGGGCTTTTAACACACCAGGGAGAACAAGGAATACACCTCCTGTGCAAGTCAAACTTAAAGGAGAAAAACAACCAGTTAGAGTTAAGCAATACCCCCTGAAAAAGGAGGACAGAGAAGGGATTAGCCCAGTAGTTGAGAACTTTTTACCTATTAAAAAGCCTGATAGATCATACCAAGTGGTACAGAACTTGCAAGCTGTCAACAAGATAACTGAGGACTTGCACCCAGTAGTAGCAAACCCCTACACTTTACTAACTTGTTTAACACCTGAACTAACCTAGTTTACCATTTTAGATTTGAAGGATGTTTCTTTTGCCTCCCTCTCCACAAAGCTAGCCAGAAATTTTTTGCATTTGAATAAAAAACTTAGCTCACATGGACAGTGCTTCTGCAGGAGTTGAAAAAATTTGCCCACCTTGTTTGGAGAACAACTTACAAGAGATTTGGGATCCTGGAAAGCCCCATGAGGAAAACAGCTGTTGCAATATGTAGATGACCTCCTGATAGCTACTTGAACCCAAGAGGCATGTGTGGACTAGACGGTAAGCGTTCTAAACTTTTTAAGCCTACAAGGGTATAGAGTATCTCAGAAGGCCCAGATAGTGAAGCAAACAGTTATCTACCTGGGTTATGAGGTCAGTGCTAGACAAAGGACTTTGGGGCAAGACTGCAAAGAAGCAATATGCTAGACCCCAAAACCCCAGACAGTTAAAGAACTGAAAACCTTTTTAAGAATGATGGGGTGGTGCAGGCTGTGGATTTATAATTATGGACTATTGGTTAAACCCCTGTATGCTCTGATTATGGAAGAAAACAAGGATTTCCAGTAGAAAAAAGAACCTACATGAGCCTTCGACCAGCTAAAGAAGGCCCTCATGTCAGCTCCAGCTCTAAGACTTCCAGATGTGAGTAAACCATTTTTTTGTTTTCTCATGAGAAGCAGGGGGTTGCCTTGCGGATACTAGCACAAGACTTGAGCCCATATTGGAGGGCAGTGGCCTACCTTTCCAAGCAGCTAAATGCAGCAGCCAAGGGATGGCCAGGGTGTCTCAGAGCTGTTGCAGCAGTGGTGCTGGACATCCAAGAAGCACACAAGTTCACCCTAGGCCAGAAGATGACTGTGCTAGTGTCCCATACGTCTGCAGTACTGAAGGTGAAAGGCAGGCACTGACTTTCCCCACAGATATTTCTGAAATACCAAGCCATAATGGTAGAACAAGATGGTGTAGAAATTGTAGTAACTAATCTTGTGAACCCAGCTCCTTTCCTCAGTGGGAGTACGGGAGAACCGGTGATCCATGTGTGCTGGCTTAGGATAAATTAGGGGAGAACCTCCAAAAGGAATCCCCTAAAAAAAACAAACCTCCACCACCCCTCCCCCCAGCCCTGGGTTTGGGAAGGAATTTCTCTCAGAGGAAAAGTGGAAAAAACCAGTTTATTGACACATGAGAAAAAACACTCCCCAACACAAGGGAAAATGAGTTACTGTGAAGGGAGGGCTGTAGAGCTTCTTTTGAGGGCCCCCGAGATCCCCAGAATTCTCAGGTCAGGTCCAGAGCCGGTCCAAATCTTCAAGGGGGGGGGGGGAGGGAAGGGAAAAGAAAAGGAAAAAAAAAAAAAAAAAACTGAAGCAGCAAAAGCCAGCAGCAGCAAGCAGCAGGCAGCAAAGAGAAGCAACCCCAGGGGCAGCAGGCAGCAGAGAGAGCAGCAGCCCAGGCAGCAGCAGAGAGGCAGCAGCAAAGCGACAGCCCCACCGCGGCAAAACCAGCCCGCCGAGGGGGGGGGGGGGGGGCAGCTGTTAGACATAACAATGTAGTCCACGATATGGGATAGGAGGCACCATCAACCCAGAACACATGATAGCCTGGAGACCATTGAGGCCACCTACTCCAGTTGCCCAGATCTGAAGGACACCCATCTCAAGGACATTGAGGCCTGGTTCATTGATGGAAGCACCTACATCATCAGTGGAAAAGGACATGCTAAATATGCGGTTACCATGAGCAGAGAAGTAATAGAGCCTAGACCATTACCAACAAACACTTCAGCACAGAAAGCTGAAATAATTGCCTTAACCCAAGCTTTAGAGCTGGCAAAAGGAAAAGGAAATCAATATTTATACAGATTCAAGGTATGAATTTGGGGTGGTGCATACACATAGAGCCATTTAGAAAGAAAGAGGACTGTTGAATTCACAAAGGAAAAGCATTAAACATGCACAAAAAAAAAAAAAAAAAAAGACTGTTAGAGGCAGTCCAACTCCCTGAGAAGGTCACCATTATGCATATTAAGGCACACCAAAAAGTGTTCTCTGAATTGGAAGAAGGGAATGAGCTGACAGACAGAAAGGCAAAAAAAAGCAGCCAAAGGTGAAATATTTATTGAAGCAGCTTTAATCCCAGAAAGACAATTTTTTTTAAAAAGGTAGGTCAAGGTATAATAAAAGGGACAAAAGGCTTATTAAGAATAATTAAAAGAAAGTTATAAAAGGTTATAACTAGAAAGAATGGGTTGTTACAGAGGAAAAACACATTAGGGAATTAATGCCCTGCATAACTATTCAACTAAAAGGCTCTTTGCCAGAAACCTATATGCTACCATTGCCCAAGTGATTTGACAATGTGATCTTTGCCTCCAGACTAAACCCAAGAATATCCTCCAAACCAAAACTTGGCCAAATTGGAAAAGGTCATGGAACAGTGGCAAATTGATTTTTCAGAACTTCCAAGAAAAGGGGGGGTATCGATATTTGTTGATACTAACTGATACGTTTTCAGGCTGGCCAGAAGCTTTCCCCACAAGAACTTCTAAAGCCTGAAAGTTAACCAAGGTATTACTACAAGAAATAATACCACGCTTTGGAGTCCCAGCCACAATAAACAACAAATTGTAAGACTAGGGCAAGAAGCCAACTTACCCTGACCTTAATTTTTTTTACTAGCATTGTTGTGAATTTGGACTAAACCCAGAACAAAATAAAAGTTAAGTTCTTTTAAAATGTTTTATAAAAGACCATATAGGGTACAGAAAAGAATATCCTCCCAGATTGGGGAGGAAACACCACCTATATGGTGGCCTTGAGTAAGCAACTCAGAAACATTAAAAAAATATATGTGGCTGGAACTTAAAGCAGAGGGTTAGACAGGCCAGTGTATAACATACAGCCTAGAAATTATATATATGTTGTCTTTTGCAGAGAAGACCCTGAAACCACAGTGGGAAGGACCATTCCAAGTGCTTCTCACCACATTTACCACGATTAAGATTAAGGAACAGAGTGCTTGAATCCATTACACTTGAGTAAAGAAAGCTCCAGACTCCTTAGAAAGCAACACCAGGTGATAATGAACTAAAACAAATGTCAAACCTTCAGAGTAATAAAAACTGGATAACTTTGACACAAACATTAAAAAGCACCACCACACCTTAAACTATATTTGTTTAAACCTTTAATCACCAAAATAAGACCATATGCTATTAAAAGACAGGGACCCAAAAGCTATTGCTCAATTTAGAATGGTCCCTGAAGCGAATAAAAATGGCAATGTAGGTAAACACTTCCACTACAGAAGCGTGCACCTTATATATTTAAGCAGAAAAGAGATCGCACAGGAATGTTGAGAACAGGACTAAAGGTTTGAACACAATAGATTTAGAAGTATTAAAAAATAATTTAGTTGTAATTAGTAATAACAGTTAAGTTACAGTAACCTTTACAATTATTTTTATTAGCATTAAGTATTAGCCAGTAAAAACTGTTTATACTGAAGAGCAAGACCATAAACTGTTAGCAAATGTTTTAAGAACAGCCAGTGCAAACATTTTTCTTTAGCCCTCAGTTGCATTCAAACACAGTTGTAGATGCAATCAGTGGCTGTTTTAATTATTAGAAAAAGAAGAAAAAGCACATTTCCCACTAAAATTTAAAAAATTATTTAGGATAATGCTTTTAACATAAAAAGGGAATGAGTATAATATATTTAATAATTGCTTTAGAATTAAAAGATAATTAAATTACCTTATTTTGAACATAAACTGTAAGTACAAGAAATTGAAGAGAAGTAGCAGACCATTAATGTAAAGTCCTATGCCACAAGAAAACCGGGGTTCATGTATAAAAGGAATATACATGAAAACCAAGATATTTGTTTAGATACAGAACAAAACATTTGTTACTTTGAAATTTATTTAGTCCCCATAGTTAGGCCCATTTTTTTAGACTAGGCTCCCCTCTGCAGATAGTTTGGGGGCCCTGAGACGAAGGCTAGACAGAAGTCTAGTGTGAAAGAGAGCCCTGGCTCTGCCAGGCAACAACCACACACGTGTCCATGCTGTGATCCCAACTTTCAGACCCTGTTTGCAGAGGGAGAGGCCAAGCAATCCCTTGCCATGCCAGGCTCCTCCTTTGCTTTGTATCCTTTGCCGCTATAATCACCTGTTTATTGTAGTTGTTACTTGATTTAGTCCTTTTAGGAGCAGTGAGGCAAGTGTAGTGCAAGCAACAACTAAGGTAGGTACCCCATCCCTTCATGGATGTGTGGCACAGTGACTAGGATGCCACTAGAAGGGTTGGGTTTTAGTGCACGTAGTACAGCACCCCAGGGTGGTACTCACAACTTTAGGCCCAGCTCTGCCAGATCCTGTTTTAACTATACTGCTTTTAGACAAGGGTGAGAGAGGGAGCCTGTTGTCTAGAGGTCTGTGTTTGCCACATGCTTCCCTCACACGTGTGTATGTGGCCTGTCGCTGTAACCTCGCCAGTGTTGTGAGCTTAGGCTTGCTCAGGAAGTTTTGTTTTGTTTTTAGTTAAGCAAAAGAATTTGCAATATTTAGAAAGAAAAGGGGGGATTGATATGGAGGACATGTATGAATATAAAACCACAAGATTTTAGAAGCAGCTTCTGGTGATTTTGTAGAAGTAGAGAAACAGCTTGCACTGAGAACACAGAAGATTAGTTATTAAGCTTGGTTGTTAGGTAGTTACTAGGTAGAAGTCATATAGGTAAGATGTATAATGCTGAAAATCAGCAAAGCAGGACCTAGGTATTTGTCAAAAATCGGTAAAGCAGAACTTTGTGGCTTGAATCCAGCAAACTCAAGCTCCTAATCTTAGGCAAGAGCAAAGTGACCTGAAAAATAGCCAAACCTCCACTGCACCTGCCCAGAAGCAAAGATCAACCTGAGGAAGACATCAGCCTTCCTCCCAAGACCCCAACTCACAACCACCAGGAGGCGTGACAGCTAATTAGAATATGAAGAGAGAGAAGGCGGGGAATGGGTGTGTGAAGAGGTGTGGGTTTGTGGGATCAATGTGTATTTAAATCTGGACCTTGTCTTGACCAGGTACGCACAGTTTGCAGGAGATATCCCCCCGTGTGTCCCAGCTGGAAATAAAACATATCCGCGTTACAATTTCTAATTGTAAAGTCCTTATTCTACACTTCACTACTTCCCTCCATTTTCTCCATGGTCTAACATCTATTATTTAGATGATGAAAAGGCTTCCAAAGAAGATACAGTCCAATTTAAAAAGAACAAAAAAACCCAAACCAACTCAGCTTCTAACTATCAATTTTACATTCTTTGCAAAAAAAAAAAAAAAAAAAAAAAAATAAAGGAAAGGAAAGGAAAGAACCAAACCCAAGCAAAATATTTCTGATACTCTATACACAGCAAAGTATAGATTACACTTTGAAAGTAACTGAAGAGCTTCCACCAAAATGTTTTCATTTATACTTTGTTAGGCTTGTTTTTTTAAAATACAATCTAAATTAAAAATTTAAAATTTCAAAATTAAGGCAAATGTAAGTATACATGTACATCATCCTTGGAACACAACAACTATTTGACTACATTTTGAAAAGGTTAGACTAGTAAACATGAAGAGCTAATGAATAAGGATGGCTGTGGGTTCAAAATTATTAGTAATACTTAACATGCCAAAAAATAGATCCCCTGTATGATACAATCATTCTTTTCTGATAGTAAGTGATGTTAGAAACAGTTGGAGGGGTTAGGTTTGTTTTTTTAAATAAGTACATAGCTTTTAATTCCATTTATATATACTTTTTTCCTCTTATGATTATTTAGGAAATAATCTTTCATTTCTCTACATTTTAGGTTCTTGGCATTATTGTGACTGCATCTAAACAATGATTGCTTAAACACACTCAACCACTTTAAGACAAGGCTAGTCATGTCCTATAGCTACCTTTTAAAAATCAGGTAAATAAACATCCTTGAAAAAAGCATAAGAATTACCTGATTTGTTCTTTATTGTTTCCTGACAGTCTCTTAACTCAGATCACCAGTCAAGAAGATAGAGGATTTTGCAGAATAAGAGTGATACTCAAATATTTTAAATCAAGCCAAAAAAAGTTCAAAAGTTTATTTCAATATTATCACCATAAGAAACAAACTCATAAATTCCTACCTGCTAAGACATCTCCTCTCACTTTTCCACTGTTTGAGAGAAAAAAGGCATACCACTTAACTTTAAAATTTAATGTTCAATAGTCTTTCAGGGAAAATTTTGCCTTAAATATTTCCCAGTGCATAATCTACAAGTTTGCACATGTTATTTATTCAAACAATTCTTCAATTGTTCTAGATGCCTTGCATCTGCATCCTGTAGAATTAATATAGTGGCTTTAGACTGAAAAAGGATTCAACTCTATAGTCATCAGAGACCTATCAGTCATCCTTGACATTTCTCTAAACCATGCTTAAGCTTTGGATGTGAAATGGTATCTTTTTCAACATATTCATTTCAGGCAGTGAAAATCCAGTCAAACTTGTTAGAACATCATCAGCAAAATCTACTTTGAGATAAACTGAACCATCAGAAATTTTTGTCTTTATACCCCTGGACTCATTGCTGCTTGTGAGGTTTCTATTAAGAGTTAAAATAAAACATCTAACTTGCAGAATTGGAAATTATTCTCCCATCTCATTAGCGCTGTGAAGAACACAAGTAAGAAGCCTTATTTACAATATAAACAGTTTGGGGTCTGTATTTGTATCATAGAGGTGATTTTTACACTTTAATCGTGTTAAAGCTTTGGAACTGACAACAGAAGTCTAGCCTGATCTATCAATGTTATCTAGAGACCCAGTCCAGGATTTGGCTGCAATAGCACCAAATGTTGGTGGTCACTGTCTCAAGAACAACAGTGGTTAATAAGCTCTGGCTTCTTGATAGTTTTGGAAGCATCTATGCACGTTTAAATTGTATAACTGCACTTGGAACCTATTTATCCCCTAAAGGGGGATGACCAAGGAACTCAACCTCCTTACAGAATTACACCAAAGAAAAATTACTATAAGAAGAGTAAAAAACCACAAAGTTTTTGTCTACTGACATTATAACCTGCAGTTGAGAAAAAAATGCCTTTAAGTTCGCCCCAAAACTCTACCACTTGGAAAAAACGGTACAGTTACAAGAAATAACCCATTTGTTTACTCACCAACGGGTCTAATCCCTAGCATGTCACGCCATTTTCGATAAGTTTCTCATGTCGTCCATGCTATCCTTAGACAGCCTGTCACCCGCTTGGCGCTACTACCCTGTGCCAAGACCACCGGAGGCGGTAAAGCCAGCTGTCATCCCACATCCCTGCGGACACCGACGAGCTGCAGTGAACAGCGATGGACGCTAAAACGAGATGGCCCGCCCCACTAGAGTCACATTAAGGACAACACATGCCTCCCTACTGCTCAAACAGGCCGACCAGAACCCAAGCCACTTTCCCCACACCCTACCCTCAGCCAAGCCACCCCATACACTTATCTGAGGCAGGGGCGGTGCCGAACGAGCGAGCGGGCAAAACCAACAGGGCAGTCTACTTCCCATCACCTGAGTTGTAGGGGGGAAGAAAGACGAGAATACACCTGCTTTCTGTACAGAACTCCCAAAAACACCGCGCAACTCAACAGCCAATAGGAGGCGTGGCGCCACGCGCGGCTTTAAGCATCGCAAGAACACTGCCCCGCCTCCTCCAGTGCTAGGGAACAAGCACAAGACGGAGTTTTCGCAGACGCCATTTTTTTCAAAAAACCTCTGAGCTCGCTCTCCTTTACTGCCTTCTATTGTCTCCACTGTTCCTGCTGCTCTTCTCGTGGCCCCCATCAGGCAGGTAAAACAAACAACCTAGGCACACTGCGGCGGTGCAGGATGGATAAGTGCTCCTCTCCTCGTGATACTTAGGCCTGTCTCGCCGTGCTCTACACGGAGGGCGGGGCGAACTAGAGGCCATCCCTACCCTGATGGGCAGCTGTCTTACCCAACGGGGCCGCAGTGGGTTCCCCACGGGGGGAGGAGAGTAGGTGGTTGGTCCAGTCATCTGGCGGTCTTGGTGGATGTGTGTGTTGGTAGTAGGAGCTCCTCACCTTTCTCTCCCGTAGGTGGTGGGTGCAGGTAAGCGCGGTTCGGACGGGGTGTTGCTTGCACCGGGGGTGGGGTAAGGGGGATGGGTTAAGCCGGGTTGAAGGAAATGAAGCCGTTGATCGCACCCTTCCCGACCCTGTTGTGTGACACAAAAACACGGGAGGCCTGTCGCCGCTGGGCCCCAGGATTTTCTTGGACTCTTACAGGGACAGCGCGGGGCGGCGGAATTTGGTAGGTCTGGGGACTGCTGCTTAGAGAAGGAGGGGGCCGGGGGTGATGACTCTTTAGCTAATGTGGAGTGGTTTTGCGCAACCTGCAGACCCAAAGGGCCCCATCTATCCTAAGGGAAGGGCGAAAAGGATTATTTGTGTCCATGCCGGCAGCAGTCGTGCTTTGGTGGCCATAGTGCGAGCACGGCGGCCCAACTGGTGCCGCTCCCGGAGTGGCGATGTGGTGGAGGCTGGTCGCACTAGCGGGTGCGTGCTAAGGCTGGGTGGGGGGGGGGGGCGGTCGCCGCCCCTTTCTGGCGCCTACCCTGGGTAACTGGATGGGGTGAGTTTTTGGTAATTATGGTGGGCAGAGAGGAAGACGAGTGAGGGCACTTTCTTGTGGCCTGTGCGGAAGCAGCCGTGTCAAAACGATTGGGGAGCGTTCTGCAGCAGAGCCTGCTTTTAGGGGCTATGCCAGAGTTCTCGTGGCGGGGCTGTTGTACCTTGTTGGCCCTGCTTGAGCTGGGGTGAGGGCCTCTGAGTGCTTCCTTTGTGTCTCTCTGGTCAGAGTGGGGGAAATCTTGTGACCGCGTGGTGGTGGTTTTTCGGCTCACGGTTCCGCCTAGCAGTGGATAGGCGCTATCACAGCGGCCGCCATTTCTGCTGGTCCCTGCCACCGCGGAGGTGGATCTCGGACCGTGGGGGTTATGTAACGGCGCCTTTCCCCCTCCCACCTAGGGAGTGAGCTGGGATTTCGAGCGCTCGGCGGCTGGCTGGTTTTAGAAGCTGTGCGAGGGGTAAAGGTGAACGTCAGCCCGAGCAAACTGGCTTGTGGGCTGCGGGAGGCGTCCAGGCGGGAAGGGCCCTTAGTTCCGGAGGGAGCGGGGTAGAGACACCGACATTTCCCAGCCCTCTACTCATGTCCGTGACTGCTTTATTTCGATGTTTTTTTTAAATGTTGCATTAGCCAATTTAATCCTCCAAACTCGATTTGCACAAAAAGAGCACAGCAACTAGTCGAGAGCATCTTGTCCTGAACAGTATGTTACATTTCTTCCCCCTGCAGCTCTAGAATTTTTGGGAGGGTCGTAAATAGACTAGGATCTGGAAGGGTTAGCTATTTGAACCTGGTGAAATTTCTTCCTGCCCCCATCCCTGCGTTCTAGTAGTGTCTGTTTTGAGACTTGGCTATTCTTTAGGCGATGCTTTTTCTATTAGCTCAATTAGGGGCCTGGAAATACTAGCATGTGCTGGGAAGGTGGTGTCTCAGCAGCGACTGTAAAAGAGTGCATGCCTACCGGCAGTGCTTACTGTTAGCCTGCAAAAACAGGGTAATTTACAAATTAACGGATGAGTAAAAGGATGCTTAAAAAATTAAACATACCTCACTTTTTCTTCGTGGATATGTGTATCAACCGTTTGTTCAGGCTATAAAAATTGAGCAATAAAATCCAAAGGAGGGAAAATAGCGTTCTTTGTTTGGCTATCTGTACAATTTAATTTTTTTTTTTTAAGGTGCAAAATTACTCTGCCTGGACTTCTAATTTGTTTTACAAGTATTCTTATGTGGACTTAGCAAAAATAGATCTTGTAAGAGGAACCTGTTTCACAAGGTCAAAAAAATTTGTCTGCTTTGAGGTTCTTCATACATGTATGCAGAGGTTATACATCATAGTGTGCTATTTTTAACAGAATTTTTCAAGTGTGGCTTGTGTGTAATGTTTTGTTCATCTGTTATATTGAATGGAAGGCATGTTAGTAAGTTGATAAAAAACTTATTCTAATCACCAACATTAATTTGATAACTTTTTGTCTAAATTGATTAGTCTAAGTTTAGAACTAAACCATTAGCAGATTGAAACATAGAGTCTTCTAAAAAGGAAATTCAAGATATGATATAACATCCTAAAAGTAGGAACCAGATAATTATTCACTTTAAATAGCTGAAAATCATTATCAATAAATGTGATTGCTTAAAACTAGCAAATGCTTGAAAATGAGCAAGGTTGGAATAATTCAGAGTGTAATTGTGTATCTGTAGGCTTTTGTACTTGATTATTTCTCCTCTTAGTGATGTGTTTGGCCTTGTTTTTTCATTTATAAAGAAAAGCTTTGCAGCAAAATCTCAGGGCAAACCCCCATTTTCAGTTGTAGCAAGAATCAGACCTGTAAGTGAACAGAGCCTGATCTATGCTGTTTTCATAGGCTTCTGAAGCAGTAGGGTTTTGATCCTGCCCAGAACACTTGAGTTTTGCTCTGCAAGTATATATAAAACTGGTAAATTCTAAAAGCAGACATTTCTTCTTGCTTTTCCCATTAATATCATATACAATTAGCCTTTTCCCCCACAAAATAATGTACTAGCTCTTTTTTATTCTGCAACAGGTTTTACCTTCACTGTGAAGAATAAAAAGTAATGGAGACTGAACAACAGGAGGAGACCTTTACCAACACAGAGACAAATGGTAAATCTTTTAAAGGGCTGTTTTATTTTGGGGGGAAGGAAACTTTTTGAGTCACAGTGTTTCTAACTACTTTGGAATGCTTTAACTGTATCAAATGCTTTATTTAATATTTTAATTTTTAAATGTCCCATGTGGTTTTACATGATTTTTGTATCATGAATATATAATTTTTCTTTGGGAGTATTTTAGTCATGGCATAAGTAACTAAAAGTTATAAGTAAATATTTGAAAATATTTGATAGCTAAATGCTCAATACTTGTATGGACAATGTGATCACGTAAAGATACTGTTAGGCATATCTATTACTGTATTTAATTTATTGCAGTTGTGAAGGAATGTATATATACGTGAAATATCGCAATATTAGCTAAATGAAATACCTTTCGGACATAATTAGTGAAGAAGAGTTAGAGCATTAGTGTTGATTCAGGCCAGTTTTTTAAAGCGATTTGAAATACTGCTTTCCTACTGTTTCACCAGTATTTCAGTATTGGACAAGCTACTTTTAATCTTTTGTGGTTTAAGGTTTTCCCAGTTGTAAAAGAAATACTAAGTAGATGATGCAGCACTGTTGTAAGCAGTGTTATTTTTTCACAAAGTTTGCAAAATTCTCATTTCAACTATAGTTTATAGATTTGAATTAGTCTTCACTTATTAATTGATATATAGACTGATGAAGTAAAAACCTGTTTCTGTGCTATAGATGCTCAGGGTAGATGTCAGAAGTTAGCATTGGGCTAATGGGAGGGAATACTTCACTAGGAATACAGCGCATAACTTGATATCCAGTTTTATCATGACTTAGAAAGTTAAATATATATTTATGTTTTCCCCCTATGGACCTGTCTACAGGCAAACGTCCTGCAGAAGATATGGAAGAAGAACAGGCCTTCAAAAGGTCTCGGAATACAGATGAGATGGTCGAATTGCGCATTTTGCTTCAAAGCAAAGTATGCTTTTAGTATTGCTATGTTCCTGCTTTATACCATTGCTTAAGACAGTGGTGGCAGTGTATGTTGTGGTGTATATTTAGAAACAACTTGTGCTTTATTTAAAATTTATTTAGGAATATTTGTAAGTGTGCATGAATGATAGTAGAAGTGTATTGCAATCTTCAATAGTTTTTTCCAAAGATGAGTCTAACAATCTATGGGACTTTGATTTTTAAAAAATGTACTCATTGAAAAAATAGACAGAAATTATGAGTCACTTCTCATGTTTGAGTAGAACATAATTGTTTCCAGAGGAATGACTGTGTATTAGTCTTTAGAAAGCAAGCAGTTTAGAGAATGATCAGCTTATAATTGTAAATTAAATATGAGGCAAGATGAGGACTTCCTCAAGATTTTAGTAATTTCTCCAGATTTAATAAATCTATATATATCAACAGTAGGAAATAAGGGAGTAATGTTTCATGGATTGCAATTGCTTCATTGAGTAGTATGAATTGTCACAGTGAAACTGCTATCTATGAATCTTCCTTAGTATTTCCAGTTGATGCAGATGTTTGTGCTGTCTGAAGTAACTCAGTCTTTTGTCTTAGGGTAGAGGAATGTTGCCTTAACTCTACATGGCATTTCTAATGAATAGTCAAGTTATGGGGAGTGCTGCAAAATATTTGTGGTGGTGTTAGCATCATGTATAAACTGCATAGTAAAAGCAATAATTTTGCACGTAGTTCTTGAAATAGCCTGGTAAAAAATTAGTTTTACAATGTCCCTTCTTGAATATCTTGAGTTTATTCCTGTTGATTTTAGCAACTGGAAATTAGCAATTATTTATATTGGTTTTACATTCTTCAGACTGTACCTACCTGAGTGGTCAGTTGAGTTACATAGGCTTCAATCAAAAGTAACATTTGCTCAAATGTTTGGAGTGAGAAAGTGAAATTTGCAAACATTAAAAAAGTGGTCAAATAAACTAGCAAAGTTGTTGACCTATATAACATGCATGGAATCCCATAAATTATCTTTTCAGTCATATTCTAACTATGAGATGGTTGGGGCCCTGAGCAACCTGATCTAGCAAAGTGGCATTCCTGTCCATGGGGGAGATTGGAACTAGATAATCTTTAAGGTCCCTTCCAACTCAAATGATTCTGTGTTAAACATCCCAGGATGTTTAACACAGAATGATCCCAGGATAGACCTCTTTGGTACCCCACTTCTTACCAGCCTCTAGGTGCAATAAGATCCATTAACTATTACCAATCATCCAACCAGTTTTTTATTCATCTGCTTGTCCACCTAAGATTCTATGAGAATACAGGTGGAATTGCCTAGAAACTTTAATTTGAAATTGAAAAAATATTGCTGAGTATTTTTATCTCTGCATTGATATTTTTTTAACCTTTTTTTCCCCATGGTAAACCCATGTCAGTTTGTTTTTCTTTAATTTGAACCTTTCAAAAGGAAACAAGCTTCACCCCACCCTTAAATGCATCCCACAAGATAATGCAGAAATAGATTCATTGTTCTTAGTCTTCGGTTCAAAAAAAGTCTGTGCTGTTTTTAGCCTAATGTAACTTCTAAAAACTATTTTCCAGAATGCTGGAGCAGTGATTGGAAAAGGTGGCAAAAATATTAAAGCACTTCGTACAGATGTGAGTATACATGAGTTTGAATTAATTTAACACCAATTCTTCCAGGGCACCGCATTGAAAACTTGATTGCATACATCTCTAGAAATTGAGAAATTCAAACCTAGACAGCAGTAATCTAATAAGCTACTTATAATGATTGTTGGAGAAGATAACTTAGTTTTTCAATTTGTGTTTTTAATTGAAGCCCAGCTCAAGTTATTTGGGAGGAGAGATTTGTTTTAAACCTCTTTGCTTTCAAACAGTGTTCCTCTAAATTACACACTTAAATGAGTTAACATCTCTAATTAGAAATATTAGCAAAACTTAAAAGCTGTAACTATACCATTTCCCATATATGTGAATCCATTATAGCGCTATTGAAAACTATCTCTTGTGACTGGCTTAACCCAGCAATAAAAGAATTCTTGAACTTCCTTTAAAAAAAAACCCCAAAACATAATGGTCCATCTGTTTTTGCTTTAACAGTGTGGACATAAAGCACAAGAACATTGATGTTAAGGCTACATGATTTAGATACAGGTATAGAGCAGTAAAGAAACATTTTATTTTACTTGGGAGCATTTTTAAATGGTCATGACTTATTTACTTATTAATTTTTTATGCGGTACGACTTGTTATTAGACACACATTCAAGGTAAATGTTATGTATTTATAAAACTTGGCAATGCTTCTTAAATTCCATTTGTTTACACTCCTGTACTTAGGATCAGCTACAATTCTTTTCAAGCAAGACTGTGTTCAACACAATATTTGCTAATATATCATCACAGAATCAGTTCCATCTAAGTTCACAAACTATTGCAACTAGAATTGAGGATTAAGCTGAAATGGTCAGGAATCATGCAAAGAAACTTTGGCAGCTTGTGTTTTTGTTTGTTTGTTTTAAGTAAATAAACACATCACCTTACTCCAGATAATTTAACTGGTCTGGAATACTAACTTTCCCAACTTGCCCAAAGTTTCAGTATTATGAATCTCAACAGTTTTTGTGTCTACATTCATGAGCCAGCCTGCTACTGAAACATCATTGTTAAAAGTAAAATGTAGTTTAGTCAGATAACGTAACTTGTGAAGATCCATACTGTTAAGCCACAGTTGATGTCGCAACCCATTATTGTGTTAGTCTTCAAAACAACTTACACTTGCTTCATTAACTGATAGTAATAAGTATAGTTTGTATTAAATTAAAATTTATTGCTTTTCCCCCTTTTCCCTCTCCTTGTTTTTTTGGCCATATATCTCCGTTGCCCATGTACTGGATCGACTTGCCCCTGCGTTGCCCACCATGACGTTGGCCCATCCGCCCCTGAACGCCCATGTGAAAACCCTGGTTGGCTATGCCCAAAAATGTGCTTGTTGCCAAACGGGTGCCATACTTGACAACTTCTGATTGAATACCCATGCCCAATGCCAACATCCACGAACGCCAATGACCAATGCAGTACAATGCAAGTGTTTCAGTCCCAGACAGCAGTGGCCCCGAGCGGTATGTCCCAACAGTTTATGCCTCACTGCCTGATTAGAAAGAGAGAAATGTATTTTATTACCTGCCTTTGATATAAATAGTATCCCCTTATAGACGGTGTATTGTTTTTTTTTAAATTTCTGTCTTATTTTCCCCATTAAGTCTTTTTGTCACTGAACTTTTACGTGAGTTGGCCACCCAAACAATCCACTAATTTTATTTCAATGGAAAGAGCACAGCTTCAAGTGTTGTATATTTACTGTATTATAAATGAAATTGTTTCAGGAGTCTCTTGCTCTGGTCTTTGTGGCCCACCTTTCTCCCCCCCCAGCATTGTCCGTTCATAATTATTTCTGCTGAAATACTAACTCTAGTTCACTTCTCTTCACTTCTCATTTGTGTTACATTTTTTTTTGTTTGTTTGTTTGTGAGGTTGGTTTTTTTTGTTTTGGGGTTTTCCCCCTTGTATTTATATTCCATTTTTTGCAGAGCCTATTAGTAATCTAATTTCTAATTGGTGTCTCAACCTTACTCCAGCTATGTTGACTACTTACATATCTCCACCTTTTCTACAAAAAGGTGTGCTAGTTTTACCAGTGTAATGGTAAGGGTATACTAAATTAGTGCTGGTGGGGAAAATGAATATTCACTCACTTTAAGTTTTGCATCGATTTCTTGCCTGGTTAATGTGTCTGAGCCCTTCCAAAAGCTCTCATGGGTTCTCTTGCGCTCTCTGCAAGACCTACCTAGCCTTAAACTCTTATATTCATCATGCATATATATATTGGACATAAACAAAGATGCATGTGTTGTAAATCCAGTGAACATGTTTACTTTAAATGGGGAATATTAATTGTAAGGTCTTCTGTGTAGTCAGTCTTGTTAGAATTTTGTGTATGATTATGAATACTAAACTTATTTCTGCTACTTTCCACCTTCTCTATGTTTTCTGACACTATGGCCTCTTAACAGTATCTTGAGTATAAGTGCAGATACAGAGACAATTGGAGAAATCTTGAAGAAGATTATCCCTACTTTGGAAGAGGTATGTCTCTTAGGTTTGTTTCCTTTTCAGAGGTATAAATTTAGATTTTAAAACAAAACAATTCTAGATGATTGTGTCCTATTTTTAATATATTAAATTAGAAAGTAAAACCCAGCCTTTTTTTGAAAGAAGACCTATAGTTCTCAATGTATGTGTTGGCTTTTTTTAATAGGGGACAGAAAATTTCTTCTTAGAAAATTAATATTTGGAACAGCCTCCTTCCCTTCAAACCACCTGTTTCCTGACTAGTTCCCAATTTGAAGTAGCTCTGTTGCAATTTCTATTCTGCCTTTGCTTTGTAATCGTGTTTTGCACTGTTGGATATATTAAAATTCTGTACAACAGCAATAATAATAAAAGAAATAAAGAAAGCTCATTTGACATCACCTTGTGTTGAGGCAAATTACTTTAAAATATGTGATTTTTTTTTTAATAGCAAATACAGTATTACAGATCAATAGTAAATTAAGTCATACCATGCTGTTTGGAGAAAAATCTTAACAAAGAAAATCAAAATTAGTATTTGGATTTTTCAATTATTTTTTCCTCTGACTAATATTTTATTCTTGTATGCATCTTACAGTACCAGCACTACAAAGGTAGTGACTTTGACTGTGAATTAAGACTTCTAATTCACCAAAGTCTAGCAGGAGGAATTATTGGTGTCAAGGGTGCTAAAATCAAAGAACTCAGAGAGGTACTGTTTCCTATTATTTTCAGATTCTGCTTTTATTCTATAAACAAATTAATTTTTTGTGTTCATATGCTGTGAGTGTAAGCTTCATCTGTGATCTATGATCCTTAAGAACATATTTCATACATGAAGCAGCTGTTGGTGATAGAGCCCAGAACTACTTATAAAGCTTTTAAGCATATTAGCAGTAGAATAGTCTTTATAAATAAAGGATACTTTTTAAAATCAAAATGCCATTCATCTCACCTTCTGGAAGGAACTGCTGAATAAGCTATATCGATGGTGTTGGACATAGAAAACTATTTAGCTTGGATGGATCTCCATAAAGTCTTTAATGCTGATTTAATAGATGTTTGAATATTGTTATTAAAAAGTAAGGTGGGGTTTTCTTAGGGTTTTGCTTGTTTAGTTTTTGGGGTTTTTAAGTTTCACTACCTTAAAGGCCACTTTCCTTTGTGAAGGAATGAGGTTTTGTTTTAAAAAGCTAGTGGTCTCTATCAATCTAGAATGTTCTTTTCTGTCCTTTCCTCACATTGCATCAAAGGCAATTCCAGGTCAGTTTAGGCATAAGTTACTATTTGTGTGGAATGAGAGGAAGGCAAGATGAATAGACATAATCCTAGCAACATTGCTGTCTTGCCTCCAAAGCATGTTTTTATGAAATATGAAGGCTTATATAACCTGTAAGCATATAATGAATGTGGTCCTTTTGCTTGTATTTGAGTAAATAACCATGTAGATGAGCCATAGCTGAAAGATTTCAAACATCTAAATTTTTTGCTAGCATTTCATACAAACTGATGTCATTGCAGGTATTAAAAATATAATATTTTGAGATTAAATTTGTTGTAAGTACTCGGAAGCCAAACATTCACTTAAAGTGATCAGAAGTTGAATGATTTGGTTTGACTGTTTCTTTTAAAATGTTTCAGTGTGTCTTACCCATTTTGTTTTCAATAAGTTTATAAAATTATTTAAAATACTTCTATTTGAAGATTTTGGGGGTTGCTTTTCTTCTATTCAACAGAACACTCAAACCACCATTAAGCTCTTTCAAGAATGTTGTCCTCATTCCACTGATAGAGTGGTGCTTATTGGTGGAAAACCTGATAGAGTTGTGGAATGTATCAAGATTATCTTGGATCTTATCTCTGAGGTAATGTGTCTTAAACTTATTCTTTCATTTGTATTCATGAAAGTCAGGATGATTTGGCTGGAAAATTGTATTTCTGTTTTTAATTCAGTGCCTATTCTCCAGTAACAAGTGTTGGACTGTTAGCACCCTTTGAAATTATTCCTGCTTGCTAGAGTTGGAGTGTACCTTATTGGAGAAAGACATTTTTGGTACCAAGGGAATTAGTCATGCTTTACATATCCATACAATAAGAAAATTTAAATTGGAGAGGAAGTGAGACCAATGTATGTGCCACCCATTGATAACAGCAATTTCTCTATCACATGCTCTCAGGAAGCATATCACTACCCCTGCCTTGCTTATGAGTATTGTGAAATAAAGAACATGTTCAGCATCTATAGATTCATATTTATATATTTAATATATTAATTTAATAAAATATGGTTGTATCAGTGCTAACTTGTGGGAGCGGTGGTGTTTTTATTTTTGTGTGTGTCTTAGTCTCCAATTAAAGGACGGGCCCAGCCTTATGATCCAAATTTCTATGATGAAACATATGACTATGGTGGCTTCACAATGATGTTTGATGATAGAAGGGGACGTCCAGTAGGCTTTCCCATGCGTGGAAGAGGAGGCTTTGATCGAATGCCTCCTGGTCGTGGCGGACGACCTATGCCTCCATCAAGAAGAGATTATGATGATATGAGCCCTCGCAGAGGACCTCCACCACCGCCACCAGGCCGTGGTGGCAGAGGTGGCAGCAGAGCTCGTAATCTTCCTCTTCCTCCTCCACCACCTCCTCGTGGCGGGTAAGCTGTTGCATAAATGCATAGTACAAGTTGAGTAACATTTACTGAATTGTGCTCATGTTTCGAGGACTTGTTTCATACTCCATGTTGGTAGTGATTATGCAGGATTGAGTGTGTATTGTATCAGAAAATTTTAAAAAGCATTTGAATTTAATTATTTCTGCAGTATTATCGGGACTAGTAGTTCTGTAACTTTATGTCATTCAGAACTAGACTAAAACATTCAGAAATTCATAATTGTGTGCAAATTGTTAAAACTTGAATTAGAATATATAAACTAGTTCATAACATGAGTCATGTGCAGCTGCTTTTTCTCATTTTAGAGATCTTATGTCTTATGACCGAAGAGGTAGACCTGGAGACCGTTATGATGGAATGGTAGGAGGTTAAATTTTTTTTTTTTTTTTTTTTTTTTTTTTTTTTTTTTTTTTTTTTTTTTGTTTAGTAAATACAGTTAGCACTTTGAGGAAACTTCTTGAATACATACATTTAAGTCTGGAAGGTATGCTTGTGATAAACTTTGATATCTGCAAAATGTTTTGGCCATACAAATGGTCTCCCCAAAAATACAACTGTTTGGGGTGTAAAGAGTATTTGGGATGTGATCTGCTGTGTGGTTTTGGTTTGTGGGATTTTTTTTTTTTTAGGTTGGTTGTTTTTCCCTGCCTACCATCAACAATGGAATAGAAAGTTTTGTAGAGCACAGTCCCTGCAGGTTTTATTACACAGACCTTCTTGTAGACTGTTTCTTGTAAATCAGGGTGACAGAAATAGAAATTGGGAGGCTGTTCAGATTAAGAAAGCATGTCAGAACAATGTTTTCCAACACATGTTAACAAAATTTAAGAGAACATGGATAATATCTTTAAAGGGCTCTAGTTGGCCTGGCAGATAATTGCTTTTTCAATTCAGTTCTTTATGTCGATTTATGTCTGAAAAAAAATTACTATAATTTCAAATGTTTCAGAGCCAGGACCACTGATAAGATGAATTTTAAATGAAATTAGATCAATTTCAGCCATGTTGGGAATGGGGAGAATTAAAAAATGCTTTAAGATATTCTTCCATGTTGTGCTCTGAAATATGACTTCCTGGTAGTCATTTATTGTATCCTTATTCCTGGGAAGAGAAATTCTAGGTATCTGGGAGGTAAACCTCTGGCTAACAATCTCTCTTCTTTTTTTTTTTTTTTTTTTTCTCCTCCTCTGGCTCTGTTTGGCACATTCTTTAAGATGATGGGTTAGATGAGATTATTTTATTTTAAATAAATGGAAGAGAAAGTAGAGGAGCTATGAAATGGGGTACCTAAATGAGATTTACACATTGATGCTTCCTGGGAGGAAGAGACAATTACTTCCAGTGACACATACTGGAAGTACATATTGAAAGAATGTCGAAATTGAGGCACCAGAAGCCTAGCAGAAATATTAAAATGAAAGACTTGCATTTAAAATTACTAAAACCAGACCACCCCACCCTCCCGAAAAGAAGTAAACAAACCCACAATATAAAAACCAGCAAGTTGTCTATGCTACTCGGGATCTTAAGAAACTAGGAGTCATGAACTAGACCTCTAAGGTCACTTATTTGTATTTTCATGTTTTCAAAGCTCAGGTTTTGTGTTTTCTTATTTGCATCTGGTAAAACCAATGTCAGGGCATATAAACAGAGCAATCTACCCTTCCTTGGGTATGTGGTTGAGCACAGTTTTCAGCTTGGGCAGTAGTGTGTTCTAGTTCTGTTCCATTCCATTTAGAATAGAAAAATCTGTTTCAACTCTAGTCTGACTTTGATCAGGTTGACCTTGACTTTCTCGACATGAGATTCTACAAATAAATAGAAGTCATCTCTGCTCGTTTTCCATGTTCTGAAAAGCAATTCTATTTCCTCTTCACAGTGGAGCTGCTCATGGCTTTGGCTACTTTATGCATGAGTTTCATAGACAGCCTACAATGAGGACTGCTTTCTGACACAGATCTTATTTAATGTCTAGTTTTGGTTAGCCATAATCCCAGTTGTTGGGAAAGATGGGACAGGAAGGACTTGCGAATATGATTGCCTAGTAAGAAATACTGGAGATGTAAAACCTGTGAGTGAAATAGAAATGAAAGCCAGCTTTGAAATGTAGGCATGGCAGGCAGGAAGACGGTGATTAGCTGGAGTTAGGTTGAAGGACAGAAAACAAAAGGACCCAAGAATGTAGCCCCTCTTCACCCTGCCAAGGCATCAGGGAAAAAGTAGATAAGAAAAATAGTCTTTAGAGTTTAGAATATAGGATGATATGGTAATATAGTAGTTCTTATAGGCTGTAGGCAAAGTTTGTAGGTTTTGTGTCTTGCGCCGGTTGTCACTGTAAATTAGAATATTCAATGCAAAAGGAGATATGATGTATTGTAACAAGGTCCTAGCTCTCTTACTGCTCCCTCGCTCTTACTCTGACTTTGCTCTTGCTCTTCTACCTCTCTTACCTCTTGCTCTTACCTCTCTCTTACCCCTCTTACCCTTCTTAGCTTTTTTACCTCCCTTACCTCATACCCTCTCTCTCTCTCTCTTTGGGGCTTCCCTTCAGCCAAGGCTGGTGGCTGAAGGCAGGCCCTTTTTACCCACGACCCTTGCAATAAAACCACATGTTTCTAGAATATCTCAGGTCTGCAGAGTTCCTTCTCCCTGCCGTTCATGGATGCTCCTACACCAGTATCCTTAATTGTATAAGCACATGAGAAGTCTTTCCATGGATTGTGAGGGTAAAGCTGAAAGTGTCATACCAGAAATATATGATCTTGAGCTACTATACATTTCACATAGAAACCATTCTGTAGTGAAACATTTAGAGTAAACCAACATCATTGTGGTTTGTGAAGTAATGCATGGGAAAGGCTACTTGCAGAGAGCAGGACTGCCATTTTACATAAATACATTAAAAGGCAAGAATAGAGTCTCTTCAGACCAACATCTTGGAGATCTTGAATCTACAGAAATCCTCATTTTCTGCCAGATCTCTTCTCTAAAAGGGAGAAAGTTCAGACTTGTAAGATGGTGAACAAAGACTAGATGGTGAAACTTGACTTTTCTGAGATGTTACAAGACTGACAGTCTTGTAAATTTGAAGATGGGAGGAAAAAATAATTATGTGTTTGTATATATATATAATTTATTCTGAAGCATTTTACTGAAAATCATACATGCATTGTTTCTCTTATTTACAATGGTATGTATTTTATGATGTAAGTAGTCCAAATCAAATGCCTATGGACCATGACAGCTATTTTCATAGCTGAGAAAACACAAATTCATTGCTATCTTTTTTTACACCCCCATCCCCATGGGTGCTTTAGATATACAAATGCACAAAAACATACCAGGGAAAAAATAAGGTGGAGAAGTATATATAAAGCTGTTTAACCCTCCTCTTCCCCTTTTTTATTATAATTGCTGATGCCTAATGCTTTCAAAGTATTTTTAAATTGGAGTCAAACAAGCTAAATCAGTGTCTGTTGTAGTGTATGCTCAGATATCTCATATGGTTTTCCTCATTCAAATGATTCCTACTGCTAAATCATTATATTTATGTGTGTGTATATATATATACATGTGTCTGTATTAGCACTTCAATAAAGGTACATACCCTAAAAAATATTAGACATCATGTTTTAAGAGACTTGATGTTAAGGAGCATGTAAAAAAAAAAAAGAGTGAAGAAAAGATGTTTGACACATCTACATAAATACTAAAATTAACAAGATTTCAATTTTCACTCTTCTGGGCCAAGGAATTTCCCATCAGTTAGTATTGCATGCGTATTTTTCAATTGCATGCAAAAGGCAATAAATTCTTTATCATACTAATCATTTTGTCTCAGCCAGTCAGTGTTGTATTTGGTTTTGTTTTCATTTGCATTGGTTGCCTGTAGTAACTAGCACAAATGAGTCTGTAGAGAGGAAAATTGTATGCACCTAATATTTTAGGAACCATTTTTAAAGGATCACTTATATTTTCCTAAAATCACAGAATATCCTGAGTTAAAAGGGACCCACAACGATCATTGAGTCCAACTCCTGGCTCTGCACAGGACACCCCAAAAATCCCACCCTGTGTCTGAGAGCATTGTCCAAACATTCCTTGAGCTCTGGCAGCCTTGGGGCTGTGACCAGTGCCCTGGCTTCTAGTGCCCGACCACCCTCTGGGTGAAGAACTTTTCCTGGTATCTTCCCCTGACACAGCTTCGTGCTGTTTTCTCGGGTCCTGTCACTGGTCACCAGAGAAGAGATCAGTGCTGCCCCTCCTCTTCCCCTTTTTAGGAAGATGTAGACTGCAATGAGGTATCACCTCAGTCTTCCCTTCTCCCATGCCCTCAGCTGCTCCTCATACGGCTTCCCCTCAAGGCCCTTCATCATCTTCATAGTCTGCCTTTGGATGCTCTCTAATAGTTTAATATCTTTCTTCCAGTCTGGCACCCAAAACTGCACGCAGGACTCAAGGCGAAGCCTCTCCAGTGCAGAGCAGAGCAAGATAATCACCTCCCTTGACTGGGTGGTGATGCTGGGCCTCATGCACCCCAGGACCCAATTGGCCTTCCTGGCTGCCAGGGCACTGCTGCGTCTGTTAAACATGCCATTGAGCAGGACCCCCAAGTCCCTTTATGTGGCACTGCTTTCCAACATCTCTTTCCCCAGTCTTTACATTCAAGGTTGTCCCATCCCAAGTGCAGAATCCAGCACTTTCTCTTGTTGTACTTAAAATGGTTGGTGATTGCCCAGCCCTCTAATTTGTCAAGGTCTCTCTGCAGGGCCTGGTTTTAAAGGAGTCAATAGCTCCTCCCAGTTTAGTGTTGTTGGCAAAGTTACTTGGTATACCTTTGAATCTTGTGTCCAAGTCATTTATGAAGATGTTAAAGAGAACTGGCCCTAAAATGGAGCCCTGTGGAACCCCACTAGTGGCAGGTCACCAGTCTGATGTCACCCAATTCACTATAACCCTTTTTGCCTGACCCATGAGCCAGTTATTCACCCATTGCATGTAATGGTTATCCAGCTGTGTGCTGGATATTTCATCCAGAAGGATCCTGGGAGAGACAGTATTGAAAGCTTTACTGAAATCCAAAATGATCACATCAACTGGCTTCCCTTGATCAAGTGGGTGGGTTACCTTGTCATAAAAAGAAATCAAGTTTGTCAAGCAGGACCTTCACCTCATGAAGCTATGCTGGCTGTGACCAATGACTGCAATGCAGTCATTATCTATCAGGTGTTTTTCAGTAACTCCCAGGATAATCTTCTCCATAACTTAACCAGGCACTGAAGTGAGACTGACAGATCTGTAGTTTCCATGGTCATTCTTGCCCTTGAAAATTTGGACAACCTTTGACAACTTCCAGTCAGCTGGGACCTCTCCAGTTTCTCAAGATCGTTCAAAAATCACTGAGAGTAGTCTCGCAATGACATCAGCCAGCTTTTTGGGTACTCTTGGATGAATCCCATCAGGCACCATAGATTTATAGGGATGCACCTGGAGCAGCAGATCCTGCTCAACTTCAGGGTCAGCTGGGAGTCGATCATTCTTGCAGTCACAGTCCTCCAGCTCAGGGCACTGAGACCTCCTTGGTCTGTCATCCAAGTTGAAGACAGAGGCAAAGAATGCTTTAAAAATGTTTGCCTTGTCTCTATGAGGTGGCCATCTTCATCCTTTAACAGGCCTATGTTATTTATGGTCTCTTTTTTGTTACTGATATATTTTTTTAAAAACTTTATTGTCCCCCACAGTTCTGGCAGCTTCAATTCCGGTTGAGCTTTGGCTACCCAAATTTTCTCCCTACCGGGGCAAGCAGAATCTCTGTATTCTTCCCATATCACCTGACCTTGCTTCCACTGAGCATACACCTTCCTCTTTTGTCTTAGCTCCAGAAAAAGATCCCTGCTCAGCCAAGCTGGCCTTCTGCCTCGCCTGCTTGACTTCTGACATTTGGGAATTGCCTGTGCCCTTAGGAGGTGGTGCTTAAAAAATGACCAGCACTAATGGACCCCAGCACCTTCCAAAGCATTTTCCCAGGGGATCTTGTTCCCTGAGCAGCTTGAAGTCCCCTCTCCTCATGTCCAGGGTTGAAGTTTTGCTGGCACTTTTTTCCCTCTCACCAGAGATTTTAAACTTGATGGCTTTGTGGTCACTCTGGCCAAGATGGCCACCAATTGCCACTTCACTCTTGAGCTCCTCTCTTTTAACGAGCAACAAATCAAGGAAGGCTCCTTTCCTAGTTGGCTCCCCTAGTACCTGTACCATGATGTCATCCAGGTGTTTTAGGAATCTTCTGGCACTGGCTGTACCAGCTGTGTGATGTTCCAGTTAACATCCAGCAAGATGAAGTCCCCCAAAATGACAAGGGCAGTTGATTTGGAGGTGTCCCTTAGTTCCTTTAAAGAATAATTAATCAGTGGTGTCATCCTTTTTTTAGTGTGCCATACATGTCATGTTGCATGTTTTAACTCAGCAAAGGCCTTTGCTGTAATAGTAATTTGAAGTGGATACTCCAAATTGTATTTTTATAATTTTGTTGATTTTTTTCCCCAACATTTGTTAAATAAGACTGAAGGAAAGAGATGCTATATATCACACTTTTTAAAAAAGTAATTGGTTTTCCAATATAATTAGGCAGTAGTAATTATTAGTTTAGCCGTTGGCTATATGAGGTATATAGAAAATAATAAAAAATGAGAAGCTATGTCCTTCCTGCTTGGCCCATTGGTGACACAGATATATCACTGACAGTTACTTGTTTTATTAAATGCCTTTCCTGTTTTATTTTTATGCATAAGAGAAGTAGAAGGGTTTGGTATCTGAGAGTAACATCTTTTACTATATATTACAGTTCTAGTACTTAGAGGTACAAAAAACAAGAAACCAAGTGTTCAAGTTTTGCTCTGCCCTTAACTGTCTGACATCCTCTGTGTAAGAGGAAAATATGTTTACGCCACAGAAACAAGGAAAAAAGAAAGTGTGACTAGTAACAGTTCCCTAGCAGTGAAAGTAAAAGGGAGTAAATCTTGTAACTGGTCTGCTATTTACTTTTGAGCCTTTGTAGTAGTTTCAGTAGTACAGAAAAATGTTTCTCTATATTGCTGTGTGTGTTTGCCAAGTTACCTATAAGCCTCCATAACATGGACTTAGTTTGGATTCATTTCTTCTTTTCCTTCTATTACATTGTCCCTGGAAGATGATGCAGTGTCATGTAGATGCCTGTGATGACATGCAGCCACCAGAGTTGGTGAGTGTGCTCATGGTTTTATTTGACTAGTTTAATAGTTTATTTTTGAGGAAAATAATTTGAATTGTTTAAGTGGTAACTGGATTTTTTTGAGATTGAATGTAGTTAGTGGCAGCTTGCACCTTTAAAAAATCCCTAAAGTAGTCATTGTAACTCAGGTTATTAGCAGTTTATGTCCTGAACAGTGAATTCTATACAGACAGTTAATGTTCCCCAATGGAAGCATGCAGCATGACAGCCAAGAGAAGTTTTTCTGTTGTATTGTCTCTTTTGTACCCTATTTTACTGTTTCTGTTGTAACTTTCACTGTAACTCTTGCTCTGTCAGCATCTATTTAGGAAAATGTTTTATTTTAACTTCATCATGATGTGCTTTCCTCTGTTTCAAATGAGGAATGCTAAAAGTAATTCTTTACTTATAGTTCTGGATAAACTTGTGCATTACCTATCCATATATTTGAAAGTATTCAATTTGATTTGTGTTTATCAAACTTCTTACTCTTAGAGGCTTAAGGGAGGAAAGCTCAAAGGGTATCAGCAAGTGTTTATGCTGTGTAGAAGATGGCAAAGTGCCACCAAATATTAAATGTTAGTTCCTAGCTTACATAAGCGTTGCAGTTAGAATTACTCATCTGCTGTCAAATTAATTTGCTGTCTTGTAGTTTGGGGAGGGGAAGCAGCAGAAAGGATAAAAAAAAATGATTGTTCATTACAAGTTAGCCTGAAAAAGAGATTCCCTGAGCAAAATACCAGCAGAAATAGGTAGAAGAGTATGTGTGGAATATGCAGCTCTGATCAGTCTCTGAATTAAGTTCTAAGCAGTGTCCTTCACTGTTTTGTATTTTGCACTCCACTATAAGCTCTTTTTATATTGTGTTATGGTCTGTATTGTTAAGCAATGTGATTGCACAACAGGTTGCTTGGAAACAGATGAACAACTTTTTCTGAATAGCTTCCATTTTGATGTGGCTCTAAAAAGCTGACAGGTGTTTGGTTTTTGTTTCAGAAAAAAAAATTGCATTACAACTTCTGCAAACAAGTAGTTTACACAGATTCCTCTATATCAGTGTTATCAGTTGAATTCTAGAGAAGTGTGCACATCTGTTTGTGCTTCTACAGGAAGATTAAAATTAGTGTGTGTGCATACAGAAGGCATTAGATCAAATTAAGCACTTGATATCAAGTACCAGTCCTAAAAATAAAAGCAGTTAGGAGTGCTGCAGTACAGTGATTTGGATTTATTATATTATAATTTTAGCAGAACACTAGTAATAAGTGTCATGATTGTCCCTTCTAAGATGCAAAGGATTGTTGCATAGTCTGAATGGAGAGACAAGTTATAAAGTTATTAGAGTTGAATTGGTTTTTCCTCAAGATGGAGTAGGAGGGTTGACAATTACCAGGTAAATGTCTTGTCCCAAACTGAAACTTTAATTTCTCCTGAGCTGTATAGGTAGTAATAATAAGGCTGAACTCCGATTTTTGGATTTGAATGCCAGTTTAGTTCAAGGGTTGGGAGTAGATCAACATCAAGAGCTGTTTACCAACTGAATTGATAAGGTTGCTTGGTAAATTGCTATGACTGGATCTTAATGACTTATTCTTAGAGATTTTAACAGGGCTAGCTAAAAGGTTCTTGTGAGATATTCCTCCCTGCCTTCTTGTTTCTGGTCTGCCCTCTTCCCCACTTTGTCTTTAATGACACTTAGATTAAGGTTGTGAGTTAGGATTTTTGCATAAAATAGACTCAAAGTTAGTATGATACTTGAGATGAAAACATGTTAATGAATCACAGCTGGTTTTACTATTTAAGGTTTTTTTTTTTTCTCTTTTTCTTATAGTTTGAGGGTGGCTCTGGATATGGTAAGTTTTTATAGAGAACTTTGACATGCACTTCATTTAGTCAGTAAGAGGCTTGATGCATATGTTTAAATCAGACTATTCTTACACAGGGGGCCGTGGTTCATATGGAGATCTTGGTGGACCCATCATCACAACACAAGTAACGATTCCCAAAGATGTAAGTGAAGCTGGCTTACTTTCCAATTGTGTTTAAATAAATAAATAAAAAGTCACAGCCTTTTCTTAGGCTATGTTAGTAAATCAGAAGTATTTGATATGCTTGACAAGTACTTTAATATAAAACAAGTGTTTCTAAATCATTGGAAGCTTATTCTTAAGGATGTTTGTTTTGTCTTGACTTTAGAGATTGCACTGAACTATTTTTAAATTGTTAATATTCAATAATAGAGATGGTCTATATAACTTGTTTTTACAAACACTTGGTTCTTCCAACTTTATCCCACCTGTGTTTAATAATATACATTACAGCAACTGCTTTGAGGCTCTAAAAGAGTAAGCTTCCACTGTAACTCTTAAAACTAAATGGATGGAAGCTATTTGAACAGTACTTTGCAGAGAAAGTTACATCAAGAAATTAATGCTTTATTTTCTCCCCTAGTTGGCAGGTTCTATTATTGGAAAGGGAGGCCAGAGAATCAAACAAATACGTCATGAGTCAGGAGCTTCAATCAAAATCGATGAACCGCTAGAAGGCTCAGAAGATCGAATAATAACTATTACAGGAACGCAGGACCAGATACAAAATGCTCAGTATTTACTGCAGAACAGGCAAGTTGAACCTTAATGCTGTCTTTACTGTAATTTTTAAACTGACTTTCCTACTACTACATTCTAAAGCTCTTCTCTGTAATATGGTTTTTAGAAGACAGGATTTAAGTAACTATTGAACCTAACTTCTCTAGTGGTAGGTCTGCCTTGATTCTCTTTTCTCTGTTCTAACACAAATAAAAATTCCCTCAAAACTAATCTTGATGGAAGATACCTTGGCCAAGCAGTGCTCTCATTTCTCTGGTGAAAATTGCTGCAAAAAAATTACTTGTAATAATATAGAACCTGTAGAAAATATAGAAGATTTCAGTGGATGTTGGTCTAGTTCTGTGTGGAAGACTAGTGATTTTGTTGTTTTTAGATAACCAACAACAAGTTACAGTCTGCCATATGGCACAGGCCATGCCTCTACAGGACAAGTTGAAATCAATTGGTGCTGTTATGCAGCATTTCACACCTTACTGGCATTACTTTCTCTTCTTCTGAATATTAATAGTTTTGGACATAGTTTACTTAGTTTTGCTTTAATAACATGTTGGCTATCATAGCATTTTTTTATTGTTTACTTGAATGTTTGGCTTTAGATTGCTAATATTTAAATGTACTTTAAATAATTATATGCCTATAATTATTAGCCATTAACCTTTTAAAATTATTTACTTTAAATAGTATTGGGAATTTGTATTTTAATCTTTAAGAATGCCATTGTAAATATTGATGCAAGATGTATGGTCAATCATTCTAATACATGCTTTTTTCTTTTTCTTTTATAGTGTGAAGCAGTATGCAGATGTTGAAGGATTCTAATGCAAGATTATTTTTTCTTTTTTATAGTGTGAAGCAGTATTCTGGAAAGTTTTTCTAAGACTAGTGAAGAACTGAAGGAGTCCTGCACCTTTTTTTTTTTTTTTTTTTTTTTTTTTTTTTTTTTTTTTTTTTAATATCTGCTTCTGTTTAAATAGCCAACATTCCTCTGCTTCATAGGTGTTCTGCATTTGAGGTGTAGTGGAATCTGCTTTTCGCCAGATGTAATGTTTTAGTTCATTACAAATATTGGGGGTAGGAAAAGGTTGCACAAGACTAACACTGAAATTTCGAAACAGCAGCAGAGTGGATTTTATTTTTGTCCAGTGATGGTAAACTGTAATGTGGGGTTTTTTTTTTTGTTTTTTTTTTTTTTTTTTCCTGTAGCTATTGTGAACACCCTGCTTTATGTACACTGTAATTTTTTAAATTTTTTTTTTTTGAAGGGGAGGAAAGGACTGGTTGTTCACATGTCCCTGGCATCCTTTGAGAGCAGTGTGCAGAATGTAATGTTCTTTTTGAAGATGTATTTTACGATTTTTAAATAAATTTAGTGAACCTATTATTAGTGGACTTTTTTTTATATATATATAAGGTAATATCTAAAATAGATACACCCTTTCTCCCCCCCCACAAGAAAATTTGTAAATGAAAGTTGCTGTTAAGCTTGTTCTTCTGCTTCTTTGATATAGATGGAGTTTCATGTCTGGCAAATTAAAGAAACAGTATGAAAACTGGCTTGGCTTTGCTATTTGGGGGAAAAAAAAGTAAAAAATTATTAATGCTAATGTGTGAAATTTGACCTTTTTTCATATTTTTGGCCCTCTGCAGTATACATATATATATATATATATGTGACAAAAAATATGTTAAAACTGTGATGCCACTGATTTAAGTGCATTAAATACACCTGGTTCTACACAGCTTGCTTAATGCAAATATTGTTAAAAATAGCAGCTAGTGAAATGAATGAATTGGTACTTTTCAGAGCTTCATTTTTGTCAGATAGAAACTTTTATGAATTGACAAATTGGCAGTATCTAACTTGATTTTCATTTTATAAAGACTTTAAATTTCTTTGGTTTCCCTCTTTCTTGAGCTTCATAGGAAATATTTGTGAGAAATTAAAAAATAATAAAGTACTCCTTGATATCTCATGTAATATCTTGACATTTGTATTTATAGTTTACAAATTTTAGTTTTGCTTCCTAAATAAAAGCAAAAAAAAAGAATTTCAAGAACTTCGTAAATCTCAATGTGACTGATCCAGATTAAGTGGATTATTTCACTTTGCGGGGGGTTGTCTTGATCATTTTATTTTTCTCATCTTTTTGAACCATATGGGATAATTCCTGTCATAATAAGGAGCTACACTTAAAATGTAATAGGAAAGGGCAAGGAGCTAAGAGATGACGTACTTAGCAGAGCTATAATCAATACCTAGAAAATGCCCAAAAGCTGCTATTGACTAGGGTAACACAGTTTTCCCAATAAATAAACATACAAGTAGAATTGGCATTTCCTTGGGAATGGCTGAACATAAATTAAATGGAGAAATTTGCAACCTCGTAAAAAGGGTCAAACAAAAATGTAAATTAAAAAAAAAAAAAAACATGGGTGCAGGATTTATTTTCTATGCACTTATACGCTGTGTCTATGGTTTGTGTTTTTAAAATATTTTAGCAGGGAAAAAGCTGCACAAATCAATACATGAGAGACTGTTTTGTTTTTTCTTTTTAATATTCTGCATTGTAAGAAACGATGCTCACTTAAAATTTAAAAGGTTTATTAAACCTTAACAAAATACAAAAAAAGACTGAATAAGGAGCAGCACTGGCAGTCTCTGTAATCAGAAGCCACCTGCTCATCTTTGAAATGGCTGCACTGCCTGTTATACTCCTGGTGTTACATCAGCCAACTTTGGCCCCTCCCAAAGCCTGTCAGTCACCTCTTCACCATCCATTGGTGGAGATCACTTTCTTGAAATTTGATTGGAGGTCAGGTATTGCCATGCTGCACCTCCCAGTAACAAGCCGGCCCTCCCCAAATACCCCAACTACCAAGGCCATCCTGTGACAACAGTACAAGGGGGAGGGGAAAGAGGACTATGGGAGGACATATCACAATAACTATACATCTATAAAACTTCTAACATACACAAATTATTTATCCTTTAATTGTGAGAGCAAACCATCTCATTACTCTTCTATAACAGCATCTTTTAAGAAGCTAACCTATTCTTACAAACAAGTTAAACACCACTCTAGCTTTAGTTGGTTTTTCTTTAAGGTTTCCATAAAACCAAGCAATTATGATTCAAGATGAGCCTAAGGGATTCCTACTGTAAAAGGAACTGTGGGTTTGGGGTTTATCTTATGCCTCTGTCCCCACTCCTCTTTTACCTACTGATTTAGGGCCAAAAAGCTGCTTGTTGAGGAGGACTGCTGGGGTTTTCTGCTAGAAAAGGGATGTAGGGGAATACTGATAGCACGATAGTCCTTACACTTGAACTTCAAAAATAGTTTAGTAATGCTGATTGTAGAAACTGAAAAAATTTATTCTTTACAGAGGCCTGACTGCTATGTACAGAAACTGCTGGATTTGATATGTACCCCTTAAGGCATGGGTTCTATAACAGCATTCACTGTTATGTGCATGTTTCTGTAGATTATGTCTGAAGTTATGTTCTGAAATTAAAATATCTGATATAAACGAAATAGCCAGATTAATAATCAAAAATAAATTTTATTTCGCTACAAAAAGCGATCACAGAAAGCCACAATAAAAAGTACAATACCAATCCCGGGATAGGTATTGATTGAACCTGCATTCGGCCTCTATCGCTTGATTAGATTCCTGAGGCATTGGGATGCACACTCATGATGACTCTGATTGTCTTATCCCAGATGCATATCAGGTATAAATCACCCAGGTGCGGCTGACCCAGCCCTGGTAACGACTCATCTCCAACTGCAGCAGCTCCTTTCTGTTGTAATTTTGTATTTCTTCCTTGGAGCCGCCCGCCTGTGCTTCACAGTTGCAAATCAGCTTTCCCTGGTCTCAGCTTGCAAACTTCCAGTTTTAGATTCTTTAATTTCCAAGCACGAATTACTTTATACATACATCACATATAACAATATTTATGAGTGGGAAATCACACTATGAAAAACCAGTGTCCATACAGGAGACAGGAGTCCTGCAACTTTATTCAAATAAGGGAGAGTCCACCAGCGCACATGCCTGCAGGGTTTTCTCTCTCGAGGGTTCCGAGGATGCAGCCTCCTTTTATCCTAAACTCCCTGCCGCATGTTGCCTTCTTCCTTTCCCCATTGGCTGATGTATTAGGAAGGTACAGCCTTCCCAAACCACCTACCACATATTCCTACCTTAAATATGTCATTTTACCCCAAAGTTCAGAAACTCAGGCTTATGACAACCCATTTGTCTATTTTAGGAGTCAGACTGTCTGGGTTCTTTAACAAAGCTGGGGCTTGAAGTTGGAAGAGACATTAAGACCCATTTCAAAGATGTTAACACCCATACCCTCACCCATGAAATTGTTTGTAAAGACATTAGAACTTATCTTTCCTATCAATCCCTCCTCTTCTTATTTCTCAATTTGTCTTTATAAACGCTTGTTATCATTAACTTACCTTTTTTTAAGTGCTCAGCATGATATAAAAATTATCATTTGAAACACTCCCTCCCAACTTTTCCATATCTGGCCCCCATACCAGGTGTGGCAAGTGAATACACAGAAACAACTTAGCATAAAGTAGACAATGACAATTCATATTAGCCCACTAATCACTAGAGGTCCTTGTAGATGATCCGTGGCTGATAGCTAAGGTCTCCCATCCTTGTCCTCCTACTGAGAAGTCCAAATCTCTGGGGTTTTAGAGACCTTGACTCGAGTATGATGAGTCTACCTGTGTTCAGCTGTCCTGACTGCTGTTTCTGTCATCCTAGTTGGATGTTATGAACAGCAAAGTCCAAAGGCAGAGTCTGTGCTAACTGGGCTTCCTGTCAAAGAGATTTCAAAAGAGAATTCTGGCCACATGCTAATTTAAATATACATCTTCACCTCCCCATCACATTGAAAATTAACAGGGTAAGAATCCCAAACATTAATTCAAAGGGGAATGATTTAGTATCTCCTCAGAGTTTGGCTCTTATTCTTGCAAAGTTAATGACTAAAACCATACCCATGGCATCTTAGTTTCTGTCACCAGCTTCAAAAGGTGTTTATTTATCTGTTCATCCTTTCTATTTGACCTGAATTCTCAATGTGCCCGGGGTATGGAGGTCCCATTGAATTCTCAAAGCAGTCATAATCCTTTTGTTATGAATAAAAATGGGCGGAGAAAATATTAATCTCCTTAAAACGCCTTTATTGATCAGCTCTTTTAATATTTGCTCGAGGGGTTTTTGGCTGCCCGTGCGCCGTGAAGGAGGAGGGTCTTTTTCAGCTCTGCTGCAGGCAATTCAACAGAGTTGGAGAACTCGCCCTCGCTGGGAGCAACCCCAGAATTCTGAGTTTCCTTTGTTTTCTTCGGGGGTCTCACCTCTGGTTTGGTCTTTTTAACTTACAGCTAGTAAGCAAAACCGGAGAAATTAGCTCTTTTGATACTTCAGGGTCCACATGGCTTAGCATTAGTTCTTATGCGTTTCAATTTTGCTTGGTTTTTATTTTATGAGGGGTTTTTTGGTGTTAAACCGTATCCCGAGATGCACCTGGAGTCCTTTATTTGCATGCGGGATCAGCCGGGGCGGGCGCCTGGAGACTCTAATGACCGCGTGGCAGTTTTGCCGCAGTTATGGCGTTTTGGGGGTCTCACGCTGCCTCACAGCGGCGGCAACGTTTGCGGGGGTTCGGGCCGGTTCTTGTGAGGTGGGGTTGGAACGTGGCAAGCGTGAGTTTCTTTCTTTTGGAACGGGGCGGCGGTCTGATGGGGGCTCGGGGACGCGTTATCCAGCAGCGGCAGCTGGCCGCGGGCGGGCTAAGCCACATGCGGGCTTTGGGGGGGGGCGGCCGGGGTCTCTTGTGCTGGGCAGCCGACTGCTTGGCGGCTGGAGCCGCGTCGGGGCGGGCGGCTCCGCGGGCTCTGGGTTCCCCCGCGCCGGTTCTCGGGCCGCGGACGGGGCTGGGAGGGACTTCTCCGCGGCTGCGGGCGGCCAGGGTTTCTCCCTCTCGGCCCCGGCACGGGGGAACGGCCGGGGGCTGGGGCTGCTCTTTGTCGGCGGCAGCTGCGGGCGGCTGGGATTTCTCCGCGCCGAACCTGGGGGGGCGGCCGGCTCTTTCCTCTCCCGCTCTGTCGGCGGCAGCGCCGGCGGCTCCACTGGTCCCTCCCGCTCCGCCGTTGGGGGTGGGGGGGGTGGGGCGCAGCGCCGAGCGTCTCTGAAGGGAATGGGCTCCCGCCCCAGAGGTCTGCCTTTAAGGTGGTCTGAGGGGTGCCACGGAGGTGGCCTTTCACTGTTACATCACAAGATAAACATTCTAAATTTCATTTTTATCACTTTGAAGGATCCCCCTGTAAAAGGAGTTCCCCTGTCCAAGTCCACTGCCTCCACAATCCCATATCCTGGAATTATTTGTTCCAAAAATATGCAATAGTTGCTGAAGTGACCAGAAACTCCTGTGGCCACCCTGCCAGCTGGCATATGACAAGCCCTCTCACCTGGGGCATCTTGGCAAAATATATCCTAGATCCTTGGAAAAGATGTATAGCCCAGGGTCATCGTCCTGCCTTGCAACTTCCTTTGTAGCCTGGCTATTAACTTTAGCTTGGTACCCCTCAATAGTTTGTTTTGCTAAAACAAAAAGACCCAAGGCAGTACATCTTGAGGAAGGTCTCTGCCAGTCCTCGAGAACCCAAATGACTCTCCCCATAGAGTTGTTATATTTGCAGGGTGTCTTAGGCTACAAATTAAGATGTAACCAAAAGTATATATTCTGTCACCATCTCCATAAGCTGTTAAAAATTGGGGCAGTGTTCTTTACCTCTTCCATGACTCATCCCTGATAACTCCCTCCAGGGGCTATCTTCTGCTAATGGGCCATCAAGCCTCACTGCAAGACTCATAAAATTAAATTATTCAATTGTGAAATGCTCCACCCGGGGGAAGGAACGAAGCATTCCTACCTGGATATAATCTGAGGTGTGAAATGTTGTGACAGGTAAAATAATTATAAAAGAAAGGCCTCAAACAAACCGGCCTGCTCTGCTAAATTGACAAAGTTATCTAGTCATTTCTTTAAGTAATTTGCAAATTCCCATGTGAAAACAACCTTAGTATGAGAACTCGTTAGCATAACATCCTATTCTTGTGTTGAAAAACAAATGCACCTGCAATAACAAGGGATTGGTCCTATGAGAATCAGTAAAGAAAATATGTAAAGAATACAAGAATAGAGAGATTTGATAGACAAGTAGAATACCTTTTACTGACCAATAGAGTAATTAGTAAGAAAGCTATTAACCAATTAAAGTTGCACATGAGGTCTGTAAAAACAGTATAAAAGGAGTTGTGAAAATAAAGAATTGGCTTTTCCTGCATGAAGAAAATGGAGTCTCGGCTAACTTATTACAATATACAACACCACAAGCAGCTTTATCTTCTGGATTCCCAGAGGACAAGAGCTATAGAACCACCACTGGACCTTCAGAGGAAGACCAGACCCTTCTAAAAGATCACTGCTTCAACAGAATCACAACTATCACTTCAAGACGAATGCAACCACCACTTAATCGGACTGCTACCACCTCCCTGACCAACAGGGTGTCAGGTTGTATCCAGACTCTCTCAGGTAAAGCAAGTGTTTTTTGCATTTATTTTATTTTTTCCTAATAAATTGTAGTTCTGACTTGGAGTCTCTCACTGGTTTGCTTTCAAACTAGTACATAGGGTCAAAGCTCCTGGCATCCTTTGTTAACTGTTCTTTGTAAATCAATTCTCCCCTCTTTCTTCTGCTCCACCACCTTTATCTCCAACTCCTCTGGTGGAAGACAGCACCACTCCCCCCTCCTCCCCCCCCCCCCCCCCCCCCCCCCCCCCCCCCCCGGCAACGACTGAGCCAGAGGGGGGAAAGGGAGGATCCTGGAGATTTCTGACAAAAGTGCTGCTTTCTGAACCTCTCCATTGGCCAGTTGATTACCTATTCTCTCTTCTGAGTGCCCTGCCTGATGTCCCCTAACATAGATTATTTCTACTTCTTTTGGTAGAATCACCACCTCCAACAGAGAAGTAGTTGAGTTCTCAAGAGCCAACATTTTTCCCCTGCCGGTTAACAAACCTCTTTCCTCCCAGTTTTCCAAATGCATGTACCACCGCACATGCATAATTTGAATGTGTAAATATATTAACAACCTTTCCTTGATACAATTTTCAGCCTTTTATTAAGGCATACAATTCTGTGGTCTGTGCTGACCATGTGTGTGGCAGCTTCCCCTCTGTTGCAATGTGCATGTTGAGTTTTCTAAAGTTCTGTATGTTTTTGTTATTAAATTTCTGTAATGGTTTGTCCCTATGACCCCCCTTTCCCAAATCCCTGTGGCTGTCCCCTTAATATAGCCCACTCCCAGTTCATTGTAATCCTTCCCTGATAATACCCATTGCCACACCCTAAGGCTTGAGTGCTCTGGCAAAAACTAAGTGACTCAGCCTGGCTTCCGGTTTCCCCACCCTCCTTTTTACCCCCAAATAGCCCTACCAATGCTCCCTGCTCCTAAGTCACTCCCCTTCATTCCTAAAGGTAATGCCTCCTGTATTTAAGGGCATGTAAACCCCAGAAAGCTTCACTTGCACCTGGGCTTTGGGCCTGAATAAAACCTTTGTGATCCCCAAGTGTGAGTCTGCTCATTATTCCAAGCTGTGACCACGATTCTCTCTGAGATTCGGACCTACAAATAACTCGTTTATATGATTATCTGAAGAGCAGGCTGGCCAGGGAACAGCTCAGAAGTAACCATATCCTTCTTCTTGCAATTCCCTTCCTTTTACTATAGCATATCCTGTAACTAATTTTCCTCATATTACTCTTGAAGATCCATCAATAAACACTTTTCCCCCATGTCATAGGTTAACACAGTTTAGTTTTTTTGGTTTATGGAATATTGCTCTGCCAGGACCTTGCACTTTGTTTTAGAAAGGACAGGGACCTATTGGGGGCAGTTCTTTCTATTGGCAGGTGGTTTGACCACTGAGAGAGTTGAAGGCGACTTTTGGTAATACCTATATAAAGCTGAGTGTGCCCAAGCCAAGTCCTCTTTTTCCTTCTGGCCCCAGAGGAGGTAAACCAGTCCCAGCTCTCTCCTTGGCTCTCACAATTGAGGGACAAATATTATGTGTATGTTAGAAGAAGTTTTGTAGATGTATAGTTATGTTATCGTGATATGTCCTCCCACAATCCTCTTTCCCCTCCCCCTTGTATTGTCGTCACAGGATGGCCTTGGCCACTATACTTGCCACCAGGAAGATCATATACACCTGCTATGGGTAGCAACCTCATAGGCATGGGAAGTGGAGGTATAAACCATATCGGACCTCTGTTATTCCTTTTTCTGTCACTCATTTTTTGTCTTTTCCCTTATGGGATACCAGCAAAGTCATGTCACAGGAGTTATGGAAATCTGTATATGGAAAGAAACTCAAGTTCCTTTTTTATTACACACAGCCATGTCAACATTCACTGCTATAACCCATCCAAATTAGGTAATTGTATGCAAAATGAGAAAAATACTAGATTGCAGAAAATTTAGGAACAAGTGGTAACAGGTTGGGAAGTAAATGTCCAAAAGGGGAGAGATGGATTTGTTTCACATATGCTGTTGGGAGTAGAGTCAAGGATTTGGTGAAAGAACAACTGGTAAGGTGTTACCCCTGCCCTTAGAGGGGCAACACGTTGCAACATGGATGTGGAGCCTCACAGAGGACAAGCAGGCAGCAGCAGGGTCAAACATGGAAGGCTCTTTTTTATCTGACTCCAATTCTACTTATATACATTTTGTACAGAGGGCCCAGATTGGCCCAAGGAGGTTACAACCTCCTGACTCCATTGGTCACTCTGACCATCAGTCAAATTCTCCTCTCAGAGAACAACTATGCAAAACATACTGATAAGTTCTAAGAGTACATATTGTTTACATGAAGCAGCGTGAGAAAGCCGCTGCAAAGGTTCAAACACTTGAAAGCAAGAAAGTCAGGGGCGACAGTAAGGAAAGAGGCAAAGCCAGCACAGCAATCTAACTCAGTGTCAGTTTCACTTCAAGATTTGTATATGAAACTTGAACAGCAAGTAGAAAAAGAAGGAGATATCTCGAGACTGGGGGAAAATCTATTTGTGGAATTAGGGGAAAGAATAAGTAAGGAGCTTAACTAACTGTTGGGTCTGTGGAGGGGCTTTAATGTCAGGGGAGTGGCCATGGAAAGGCAGTAGCTTAGGCCTGGTTGAAGTCCTTAAGTGGAACCAGACAAAAATAAGGGGGGAAAACCAACCAGAAGGGTGAGTTTTAAGCTCAACAGTGATAGGGGAAAAATGTCTCTGGTGCACTGGGAAAAATTTTCTTAGTGAAGTAGTGTTCTGGGTTGACAGTGCCTCCTATCCCATATCCTGGACTACACTGTTATGTCTAACAGCTGCCCCTCCCTTCAGCGAGGCTGTCTCGGGGCTGCTGCTTCTCTCTCTGCTGCTGCTGCTGCTGCCTGCTTTTGCTGATTCTGTTTTTTTTTTTTTTTTTTTTTTTCTTTTCTTTTCTTTTCCCCTTTCCCCCCCTGAAGATTTGGACCGGCTCTGGACCTGACCTGAGAATTCTGGGGATCTCCAGGGCCCACGAAAGAAGCTCTACAGCCCTCCCTTCACAGTAACCCATTTCCCCTTGTGTTGGGGAGTGTTTTTTCTCATTTGTCAATAAACCGGTTTTTTCCACTTTTCCTCCGAGAGAAATTCCTTCCCAAACCCAGGGCTGGGGGGAGGGGTGGTGGAGGTTCGTTTGCCTTTTTAGGGGATTCCTTTTGGAGGTTCTCCCCTAATTTATCCTAAACCAGCACAAGTAGGAAATACTCCCTGTAAGAGGTATAAAGTAAGCAATGGAACCTTTACATGGTGGATCCCAGAGGAACCAACTCAGTATTGGACTCAAAAAAAATTGAAAGAGGGAAATCATAAATATAATAACGAAACTGAACTTATTCATTGTAATGATACATGCAAGAATCCTTATTTTGGGATCCCAGAAATATCCAAATTTTCGGAGAATATAAATCCACAGGAAAATAATTATTGGAAAGCACCAGATGGCTTATTTTGGATATGTGGAAAGAGAGCATACCCAAGACTCCCCTCCAGGTGGAAAGGGAGTAGAACTTTGGGGATTATGCAACCAGGATTCTTTCTTTTACGAGGACCAAATGGAGATCAATTAGGAGTACCAGTTTATGAGGACTTAAAAAGAAATGAAAGGGGTTTGATTGGAGGATTCCAAAAATGGGGAGATGAAGAATGGCCTCCTGAACGCATATTGGAAACATATGGGCCAGCCACCTGGGTACAAGATGGGAGTTGGGGATATCGGACCCCAATTTATATGCTGAAGACTCCAGGCTATTGTAGAAATAATAAACAAAACTGGTCAGGCACTGGAATTAATGTCAAGTCAACAAGGTCAAATGAGGGCTGCAGTATACCAAAATAGGTTTGCTTTAGACTATTTACTAGCTGAGGAAGGGGATGTTTGTGGAAAAATTAATGCAGATTGTTGTTTGAAAATAGATGACAGTGGGGATGCCATTCTGGATATAGTCAATGATATCAGAAAAATAGCCCATGTCCTGGTTCAAAAGTGGGAATCGATGCTTAAAACAAGCTGGTGGGATAACGTATTAAGAATAGAATGGTGGAAGAAGCTAGACTTCTTCCTTTTATGTGCTACTGCTGGTCTGATATTTCTTCCTTGTTTGATCCCCTGTTTTATTCAGCTAATCCCCCTGAGACATTGGGATGTTGTCATAAGCATCCGGGGGGAGAGCACAATTCTCGGATGCTATCGGTAGAACAGGACCCTTCCCAGAAGGAGCAGTCACAGAGGGAGGAGGAGACAAAGGGGACACAGCTGCAGCAGGGGAGTCAGCTGCTGGAGCTGCAACTGTGACTGGAACTGGGGGACCGGCAGCGACAGCAGTGACTGAGGCTTCTCTCTTGGCTCGTATTTCTAACAAAGCGTCCCAAACTAAACGCCACATCGTAAGTGACCCTGTGGCTGTCTCGTCCCCCAATGTAGTGTGTTCCACAGGGCATGCCCTGCTTCTTCCCACGTTTCAACAAAGAAGGCAGTCTGTGGGTTCATACTCATGCCGTTTCATCTACACCAAAAAAACAAGGTGTGTAGTGCCTCCTCCTCACACCTTTTACCTTTCCTTTGTATAATTTGCAGCAGAGTGTCCAATATGGATTCTTCCTCTGCTGATATCTGAGCTCCTATTTCTTTGTACTCAGTCACTCATCTGGGCTTGGTGTGTTTGTTTTTTCAGGCTTTTGGTCAGCTCTGCTTCGTCCGGCTGGGCTTCACCGTCTCACTGTTATTAAGTCTGCATTCCCTTACCCAAATTACCTTGGTATCATGTTGGAGTCCTCAGATGACAGAGGAGGTACGACTGACACCAAAGAAGGCTTGAAGCATCAGCACTTTATTGTACTTTGTACAACCTTTTATACTATTCATCTTACATGCATTACACCTGTGTGCCCTCTCTACCCTTTTGTGATTAGTCAGTACACCTCAGCACTCCATGTTTCATTACCTTCAATACTGTTCACCTGTCCTACACAGTTGTAGCCCATTAAGGATGAGGCTCAGCTGCAGCTCCATTCCCAATCACCACAAACTGTGTGCCTACACAAAACCTACGCAGCAGTTGAGTGAAGAGTCACAATAGGACTCAGTATCAGGGTCGGTTCTGTTTAATAAAGGGTTTATGAAAGGCAAGTCCTGCTTGACTAACCTGATCTCCTTCTATGACAAGGTGACACACTTAATGGATGAGGGAAAGGCTGTGGATGTTGTCTACCTGGACTTTAGTAAAGCTTTTGACACTGTCTCCTACCATATTCTCCTGGAGAAACTGGCTGCTTATGGCTTGGATGGGTGCACTGTTCACTGGGTAAAAAACTGGCTGGATGGCCAGGCCCAAAGAGTGGTGGGGAATAGAGTTAAATCCCACTAGAGACCAGTCACAAGTGGTGTTCCCCCAGCCTCAACATTGGGGCCAACCCTGTTTAATATCTTTATTGATGACGCAGATGAGGGGATTGAGTGTAGTAAGCTTACTAACAGTACCAAGTTGGGTGAGGGTATAAAGCAAGGGCAACCCTTAAAATAATGGGAAGTTGGACGAGAGCAAACACAGATCCAATCGCTATGATTAATGCTACGTTCTCTGTTTATTTAATCTAAAATGGCATGTTATATACACTTCTATATAGTTTACAATTGCAGTTACATTCTCATTGGCATACAGCACAGGAAAAAATGCAAACAAACATTGTTTTACTTGTTCCTTAAGGTGGCTAAAGTGTTCACACTAATAACTATGCTTATTAACCTCTAGAAAACCCACTGTCCCTTGTTAACACCTTAACATCTAATTTCAACTGCGCCACAAGCCTCACAGACTAATTTCTAACTGCGCCACAGGCTTCACAGGCCTCAGTGAGGCCCAGACTGGGATAGTTCAAAACTCATTCCAAATATAGATCATGTCCTCGTTCTCTAAGAAACTCTGCTACAAGGGTATTGCTCTGCTTGAGGTTAAGGAGGCTCTACAGAGGGATCTGGACAGGATGGATTAATGGGCCGAGGCCAATCAGGTTCATTTAGGCAAAATGCTGGGACCTGCACTTGGGTCATAACAGCACCCTGCAGTACTACAGACTGAGGGAAGAGTGGCTGGAAAGCTGCTCATCAGATGCTGGTCATCAGCTGGCTAAACAAGTCGGCATGTGCACAGGTTGCCAAGAAAGCAAATGGCATCCCACCCTGAATCAGAAACAGTGTGACCTGCAGGACTAGAGAAGTGATTGTCCCTTTGTACGTGGCATTGGTGAGACTGCAACTGTGTTCAGTTTTGGGCCCCTCACTACAGGAAAGACATTGAGATGATGGAGTACGTCCAAAGAAGAGCAATGAAGCTGGTAAAGGGTCTAGAAAAGAAGGCCTATGGTAAGTGGCTGAGGGAACTGGGTTTGTTTAGCCTGTAGAAAAGGAGGCTGAAGGGAGACCTTATCACTTTTTCAATTACCTGGACAGAGGTTGTAGCAAGATGAGTGTTGGTCTCTTAAGTATAAGTGATAGGACGAGAGGAAATGGTCTCAAGTTCTGCCAGATGAGGTTCAGATTGGATATTAGGAAAAATTTCTTCACTGAAAGGGTGGTGAAGCATTGGAACATGCTGCCCAGAAAAGTGGTTGAGTTACTATCCCCAGAGGTATTTAAAGATCTGTAGACATGGTGCTTCGGGACACAGTTTAGTGGTGGGCTTGGTAGTATTGGATCAGTGGTTGGATTTGATGATCTTAAAGGTCCTTTCCAACCTTAATGATTCTGTCGTTCTGTGATTCTGTGTTCTGCACCGTGTCATGTGTGTGGGAAGAGATGCAGTGCAGGGTTCTTTCTATATCTCAGTAAGAAAGACCTGATAACAAATGGTGCGATAAAATAGCTGGTTTAATAGGATAGAAAGAAAAGACTAATATAGATAGTGAGCAAATATGACAATGGGTACAATGTATTGTCAAGATCTGTTAACCCCCCTGTGGGGCTGTCAATACCTATTGCATTCTATGGGAGGAATGAAAATCCTTATGGGATTTGTATGCTTTCCAGTGAGTCACTGAGACAGGAGAGGGTAATTACTTGGTCCTGGCATACTGTCCCTTTTTTCACTAAGGGTAGGGGGAGCAAAGCATGTAATAGGTCTATCCATGGTCCTAATTTCCTTTTGTGATCTTTTGCCTTTTAATTGCTTATATTTTTCCCACAAATATGGATAGATTTCCCATCAATTTAGACTTTTGGAACTCTGGACTGGAGTAAAGCTATGAACGTCTTCTTTTAGGTAATTTTTTTCTTTTCCAGTTTATCTACAAAGCATAGTTTCTTCTATTCCGTTTTGTTCTGGCATTGTCCTAACTGCCCTAGTGCTAGAATTGCATCCCTAAACACTTTTCCCTGGACAGCTCTTGAAAGTGATGTCATGGCCCCTTTAAGATGAAAAGGTGTCCCAGGGTAGTGAAGGCATCGTTGTAAACATCTTAAATAATAGCCAATCCTCTCCAAAATTTCCCTTCATTAAACTATATGCTTCCATGTTACTATGCAATCATTCCAACCAGAGAGGGGTGCTGTAGCTTTATTGTCCTCTGCAACCAGAAAAAAATTAGCATTTTCTTGAGCCCTTATTAATCATTGTGTCACCACTGGATTTTTACAATTGCTCCCAGAGGTGCTACTTCTTGTGGGCTAAGTTGTAGAATATACTCTCCTTGGTCCCACATTCATGGTAATCATTGTCATAATCTCTCCTCAGACTTCTGCCAATACTAGTCCATCAAATTCTGGAGTTTGGCATGAGTATAGTCTTGCACTGATATTGTATGCTGCAATACTACAGGGGGTCCTTTTACTTTGCATAAAAAAAGGCACTCGGACCTGTGGCACCAGCCAGGTGACCGGACACTCCAGGTATCAGGGCCCGCAAACATATGCGGGGAACCTGATGGTTCGTTTTGGAGATCTCAAAGCGCAAAAGACACAGCAGGGGACAACTCAGTTTGCTTAAACAAAAAATGCACTTTTATTTAGTGCCCACAATGCGATAGTAGGGAAAGAAAATAGAGAATAGTGAGAAAGATAGAGAAAGAGGGGGAGGGGATTATAGCTACCAACTTGGAGGGTCGAGTCCTCAAGGCGTAGAGATGCCCATAGACGCGATCTTCTCCAGTGGGGTGATCACAAAGAGTGTACGGGATCTACAGGGTCTTTATAGGTTGGTCGGGATGAAGACCAAGGCGAGTGGCACATAGCCGAGGCAGGCACCTGTGTTAAGGTTGGGTGCTCAGGAACGAGCTGCAAACTGTACTCTTCTAGTACGGTCAGCTCAGTCCAGCGTAACCAGCTACTATTGTTCTTGCATTCCGTTCTCGTGGAGATGCATATCAGTCCTCGGCAAGCGCCCCACCTCAGCCAGGCCAGGGGCTCTCTCCAGTCTCTTCGGGGGTCTTGGTCTTCAACCATCGGAGACAGTTGTGGGGCATAACACATCCACAGACAGACTCTGACACCAGGATACAGAAGAAGCCAATGACTCAGCAAGAAGACTATCACACACATAGACTGGAAGGGTACTGTAGTGAGTTGACTGTTGCTGTGATGATGGACAGAGACGGGCACAACACTTCAAAGTTCCAGCAGCAAAAGCCGAATCTTTATTCCACACACCTCATATTTATAGGGATATCAGAATCCCTGTGTTTAAATTTAATTGGTCAGCAATTCATTGAAACTTAGTTCATTGGTTGGTAATGGCTCATGTGCATATGTGCTAAGGCTCTCTTCTTCCCAGATGTTTACATTTTTTCTTCACAGATTTTCACGGGATAGACTTGTTATTTTCACAGGTGTTGGATAGTTTTCATGAGCAATGGCTGATGTGCTTGCAGGTTCTCACGGGACAGACTAGCTGTTAGCTATACTTAGCCGAAGTAACAAGGCCTGAAGCATGGTTTTACAAGGCCTTTCTTTTGCAAGATTTTACCTATATTTGACAGTTGACCTCGTCTGGGTGTCAGCTGCCCACTAAGTCGCTCTATCACTCCCTTTCGCAATGAGACGGGACACAATATGATGGTTATCATGTTCGCCAATTTCTGTTTCCCAAATTTAGTGTAGTGGTTTGAGTGTCTACCAGAATCATTTACTCTTTTTCTGCTGTGAGATAGGATTAGGAGAAAAGCAAAGCAGGCTCAAACTTAAAAGGTATAAAGATAGGTTTATTAAAACACTAAAGGACAGAAGAAATTAATAAGAGATGGATCGAGGCCATCACGTGCCCCCCCCCCCCCCCCCCCCCCGATCCAGCGCAGGGGGGGAATGGGGCGCCGGGAGAGGCGCAGCTTGCGGAGCCGTGGCACCGCCCTGCCATCTGAGACTTGCCCGGCAGCCGGGGGGCGAGTGCAGGTGGCGCGAGCAGGGCAGCACCCGCTCGGGCCCAGGCTAGCCCCTGCAGTGTGAGCAACGGCACTCACCACGCCCTGCGGGGCAGATATGTCTCGGGTTTTATGTTTTCTTTCCTCCCGAGATTCCAAGGCTGGTGGTTCTGGTGGGCTCGAGGGAGTGTTTTTCCCTCCTGACCTCTGAAGGATTTGAGTCTGATTCTGTGTCTGTGTCTATGCCATGCTCGGTGCGGCGCGAGAATGATGAGGAGTCTCAAGGTCTTGGTTTTCTTGGTTTCTCGCATTGTTTATTAGTTCTTATCTTACAATTCTCTGTGTTCGGCAAAGATGTTCACAGCAGCTCGGACATGAGGTGACTCCCCCCATGATGGGAGGTCGCTACCTCTTATACAGATAACTACGTACCCATTATTTACAGTTCTGTGCCAGTGTCTATCATCTATACTAGAAGGGTCATTTCTACTCTGATCCAATCCACTGAAACTACTTTGTGCCCACGTCACTACAGAAGATCGATGCCAAGAAAGAAGAAGAATAACCCAGGGCACCGCCCTAAAATCTCCATCTTGTCCCTTTGCATCTACATTCTAAAAATCCATAACTACAAAATCTTCCACACGGTAATAAACTACACTACTCTCAGTAACACATTTGTGACTTGTAATTCTTCTCTGCTTGGATGTTTTGCACATGGACCAAAATCAAAACCTGTGTCTTCCTGGGCTCTGTGCCAGGGTCTCAAACCCCCTTGCACAGACCCCAGACCCTCTTTCTCGGGTCCCAGGCCTCTCTACCGAGGTCTGTGACTTTCCAGGGCGCCCAGAGGGATGCCCTGGACTCCAACAGACATGGGGAGGGGAGGGGCTGGCATCACCCCTAGCATGGTCCCACCTGTGGCACGGAAGCCCACATGAGGGGCCGCCCCCCTGCATGGGGCTGGATGGACCGCTTACCCCTCGGGGTCTCCATCATCTCCGCAGGCGCGGCAGCCTCCGCCACCCCCTCACCATTGGATGGAGTCAATTCCACGTCCATCGCTCCGAGGGGGTATTCGGTGGCAATGCCACATGGAGTCGCCTCGGCACTGGCCTCCAACAGAGGCACGGGCCGAGCCAACGACCCCTCACCTTCCCGTAGCACTGGGAGGGCACAGGGGGGGTGGAGACCCCCCGCTCCTCCACCTCCTGGGCGCAGGAAGGGGCGGGATGGGCGGGGCTGGCATGGCCACCGCGCCCACTACTGCCGGCTCCCCGGAAGCCCGCGGGTACCCGCCCAGCAGCCCATCGGCCGGTACCGGCTTGGCCGGGAGGCCCATCCGCCCCCCCGGGGGACTGAGCTCGCCGCCAGGGACGGAAATATCCTCAAGCGCACCGTTCTGGGGGGAAAAGGAAAACAACTCCCCCCATTCCGGCTCCGAACCCATCTCAGCCTCTTCTCCTCCCCCTTCAGCATCCGTGCTGGAAAACTCTCCAGGGGAGATACAGGCCCCCACGGGAGCTACCGAGCTCTCATAACTATTCATAACTTCATAAAACTGTTTCCAGAGCTCCAGTAACTCCACCAGAGCTGCATCGCAACCTGCAGACAAAGCCTGGGTGAGGAAGGCGCCAAACTGGCCTCAGGCATTCTGCGAAATGGCTTTCGTGGCATCAGGGAAAAAACTGTAGTGTTTTCCACAAAAATACAAATGCCTAAAATCGTCGCCAGCAACGTAAGCCTTTTTCTGCTCCAGCATGCTTTGCCAGAGGTCCAAGACCAAAGCCTCAACCCCGGAGATAGGGAATATCATTTTCGCAAAGGCTACCTACACACAGCCCGTTACCTTAAAACAATCTCATTGACTCCACACACTGCAATTCTCACAAGCGGTCACCAGATGTCACTGTTAGGGACACAAAAGAACCACACACTCACCGGTCAGTTGAAGTGAGGCAAGAAGCGCAGTTTATTACGATTTGGGGTTTAAATAAGATTTGGAATTTGATCAAGGATTGGAGGACAGGAGGAACACCTCTCTGACCCCAGTGGTCAATTCAGAAGTCCATCGCAGAGAAATATGAAAACAATCTATATTGTTTTGAGAAACTCCAGAAGAAATATGTAAACAATCATCAGAAGGCTAAAGAACAGCGTGACACACTCATGGCTTTCACCTCTCACAAAAGTGGCCACCCAGGAACTTCTGCAGCTGTGAACCTCCCATATCATGCAGCCTTTCCTGCAGCTACATATGGGCCACGGACTTATGCATACTCATGGGATATCATTTTTAAAGATGAATCGCTCCAAAAGCAAAGGGTTTTTCTTCACTATCTCTAAAATCATCCTCATCTCAAGAAACAGAGGTCTTATTTTTTTCCCTGGGGGCAGAGGGCTTCTATCTTTCCCTCTGTCTTCCTCTGTTCAAAATTCTCCATTAGATCACAGCTATTTAAATATTTACTTAGTCCATCACACATGCCTTTGCTTATCTCTACAATTTAAATGCTCTTATCATCTCCCCAAATACATATTTTTTTCCACAGTTTAAAGGGCTATTCCAGCATATTACAGTCTGTTACTGTGAAAAACGAGGTTCACTTTTTGGTAAATTTTAAAAAAACTATGTTTAATAAAATAATTAAGACAATTAGGAGATAAGAAAAAGCCAATTACGGCCGGCCGGGTGACTTGGCATTTAGCCAAGTCCACATTTTGCTTTCTCAGAGACGCTCGTTAAATACCCTTCCCATTATATCGATATATGAATATTCATAAAATTCCATAAACTAATTTCCATATTCCAGGAACTGTTTTGCATGGCCCCTCTTTGGGTCCGCTTTTTTAGAGCATGCGTGTTTCGTGGCTGTGTCCTTTTTATCGCGTCCAGTTTGGGCCTTGGTCTATGCTTTCTTTAGGTGGTAGATGCTGATAGTTAGTGTATCAATAGCAGGGTCCTCTTTACATGTTTGCTGAATGTTATCCCGACCAAACAGACAGTTTAAGCATACTACATCAGTTATTACCACTATACCTACTTTTCTAAAAGCAGAATTAAAAACTTATATTCTATATATATATATATATTCTATATCCTTACCACAACATTATTTACTATATAGCACACATCTTGCGAAAAGCCAACTTTATATAAAATATATATAACAAATCCTCCCCTTTTCTCTTTATAATTCATTTGGCTTGAGCCATATTCTTTGTTTTCTAGCTTCCATTATTTGTTCATTTTTTTTATAGATCAATTTTGCTTCTTCAAAGGGGTCTTTTACATCATTTTGCTTCTTTAACACTATAATCCTTTGAGTCGTTCTGGATGTGGTCAATTTTGAGTCTGTAGGTACTGTTACCATTTGCATGCTTTGAACTACATTTGTAATCAGCTGAATAAAATAGGGGATTAAACAAGGAAGGAATATCAGGCCAGCAGTAGCACATAAGAGAAAAAATCCTAGTTTTTTTCCACCACTCTATTCTTAGTAAATTATCCCACCAGCTGCTTTTTAGCATTGATTCCCACTTTTGGACTGGTACATGAGCTACTTTTCTGATATCATTGACTATATTCAGAACAGCATCTCCGTTGTCATCTATTTTCAAACAACAATCTGATGTATTAAATTTTCCACAAACACCCCCTTCTTCAGCTAGTAAATAATCTAAAGCTAACCTATTTTGATATACTGCGGCCTTTGTTTGGCGTTGTTGACTTGATATTAATTCCAAATGCCTGCCCGGTTTTGTTTGTTATTATTTCTACAACAGCTTGGAGTCTTATGATGCGGTTCGGCATATAAATTGGGGTTCGATATCCCCAACTCCCATTCTGTGCTTAGGTGGCTGGCCCATATGTTTCCAGCATGCGTTCAGGGGGCCATTCATCATCCCCCCATTTCTGGAATCCTCCAATTACATCCCTTTTATTTCTTTTTAAGTCCTCATAAACTGGTATCCCTAATTGATCTCCCTTTGGTCCTGGTAAAAGAAAGAATTCTGGTTGTATAATTCCCAAAGTGCAGCTCTCTTTACACCTAGAGGGGAGTCTTGGGTATGCCCTCTTTCTACATATCCAAAATAAGCCATTTGGTGCCTTCCAATAATTTTTTTTCTGTTGATTTATATTCTCCCAAAATTTGGATATTTCTGGGATCCCAAAATAGGGATTTTTTCTTGTGTCATTACATTGAAAAAGTTTATTTACTTTATTATATTCACAATTTTCCCTTTTTGTTTTCTTTTGAGTCCAATACCAAGTTGGTTTTTCTGGTATCCACCAAGTAAAAGTTCCATTGTTTACCTTATATCTTTTACAGGGAGTGTTTCTCACTTCATTAAGAAAATTTTTTCCAGTGCGCTAGAGACATTCTTCACCTATTACTGTTGAGCTTAGAATCCACCCTTCCGGTCGGTTTTCCCCTTTTGTATTTGTCTGGTTCCACTTAAGGAGTTCAACCGGGCTTAAGCTACTGCCTTTCTATGGCCATTCCTTTGACATCAAAGCTCCTCCACAGACCCAGCAGTCGGTTATGTTAAGTTTCTTGCTTATTCTTTCCTTTAGTTCCACAAATAGATTTTTCTTCAGTCTCAAGATATCCATTTCTTTTTCTAATTGCTGGTTCAGTTTTGTATACAAATTTTGGAGTGAGATTTGTACCGGTTTTGATTGTTGTGCTGGCTTTGTCTTTTTGTTTACTAGTTGCTCTTTTACTAAATCTTGGGCCTTACTCCTAACAGCATATGTAAAACAAATCCATCTTTCTCTTTTTGGACATTTATTTCCCAACCTGTCACCACTTGTTCTCAAGTTTTCCACAATCCAATATTTTTTCCCATTATGAGTACAACTATCTAATTTGGATGGGTTATAGCAGTGACTGTCGATATGGGAATGTGTAATAAGGAACTTCGGTGTCTTTCTATGTATAACTTTTGATAGCATTTGTGGCATGGCTTTGCCGATATCCCATAAGGGAAAAGATAAAGAATGAGTGACAGAAGAAGGAATGACAGAGGTCTGGTATGGCTTATACCTCCACCCTCTATGCCTATGGGGTTGCAACCCACAGCAGGAGTATATGATCTTCTTGGTGGCAAGTACAGCGGCCAACCCAGTCTTGCCCTCTATTTCCTTGTCACTTCCTTTTTGCTAATTTTCGGGCAAATTGTCTTTGACTTACTGTTCCTTAGGTATTTTTCCCGCTCAGCAGTCACTAGTAATTCTCATACACAAAGTAAAGTTACTATTTTAGCTCTTAGTGGTTTTACTAGGATGGGGAATAAATTTGTCCCTCAACACTTTATACAATGGGTGTGTTACTTTTGTGAATTTACAATACCAAATTTTATTTTTAACTCAGCTAGTATGTTCAGTATTGGGATGAATCCGGCAGGTTATAGAGCTTAGTTTTGATGAGAGTATTAACTCCTCTTCTTCTGTGTATAAGTCTTAAGGAGAGAATATGAGAATCCTCTGACCAAAACAGTCCTAATCCTTCTGTTTGAGGTGGAAGTGTTTCCCTACGGAGAGAATAATGGAGATATTTCGGAGTTCTTTCAGGCAGGGCTTGAAACTACTGATATAAGTTTGCCCTTATTTCCCAATTAGGTATGATTCTTTATATATTTTTTGGGTCACTTAGGTTCTCCTCAGTTCATTATTACTCAGTCTTCTTTTAAGAGTTAGTTTGGTATCACTCGGTTCAGATGTTACAGTCCATTCCTTCGATTCTTCTACGGGCCCTTTGATTCTGCTGGCGTGGATCCACCTTCGTTCTCTGGTTTGGACCGCAGCCTCAGTTGTCAGTAGTACTTGAAAAGGACCTTCTCATTGTGGAGTTAAATATTGTTTTTTTCAAGTTTTAACTAGTACCCACTCCTTTGGATGAATATTATGGATTTTAAAGTCTAAAGGTGCAGTTTGAGGGAGTATCCCTTTCAATCACAGATTTTCAAGGGTTTTTGCAATTGTATTTACATATTTCTTAACACTCATCTCTCCTATATCATATGTGGCTGTTTCATGTTTGGTGGTCAGAAAGGGTAATCCAAACATCATTTCATAAGGTGACACTCCCAAGTCTGACCTGGGTTGTGTGCGAACTCTCAGTAAAGCCAAAGGTAGGCATTTTACCTATGACATTTGGGTTTCAATTACTAATTTTGTTAAGGTTCTCTTTAGAGTCTGGTTCATCCTCTCTACCCTACCTGAACTTTGTGGATGCTATGGGGTGTGTAATTCCCATTTTATTCCCAAGGCTTGAACTATTTGCTGTAAGACTTTTGATGTGAAATGTGTTCCTCTGTCCGAATCTATCCTATTAACCATTCCATACTTGGGAATAATTTGTTCCAAAAGGGTCTTACATACTACATTGGCAGTGGCTTTGACTGTGGGAATAGCCTCTACCCAATGAGTCAGGTGGTCTGTTATTACTAATAAAAACTTCCATCTTTGTATCTGAGGAAGTTCAGTAAAATCCACTTGGATACTTTGAAATGGTCGGAGAGCTAACTCTCGACCTCCTAATGTTGTTTTTTTCATTACCTTTTTATTTACCTTCTGGCAAATTATAAATCTTTCAGTTACTTGTTTTGCCAATCCAAAAATCCCAATACACCCATAATTCCTTAGAAAGTGATCACACAAAGCTCGAGTACCCCAGTGTGGTTTTTGATGCATGTTTTCTAATATTTTCTTAGTGAGTGGCTTATTAAGTAACTGCCTCCCATCAGGAAGTTTCCATCTCCCTGATTCATCTGACTTCCCCCCTATTTTTCTTAATTCTTCTTCTTCTGCTTTACTGAATTTTGGAGTTTCCAACTCCTCCTCATTTGAAGTCAGAATTAGCTTAACCTTTTTGGTCCCATTCTCTGCTGCATCTTTTGCTTCTTGATCTGCCAGATTATTTCCCCTTATTTCTGTGGTCATTCCCTTTTGATGCCCTTTGATGTGTACCACAGCTATCTCCTCAGGCAATTTTAGTGCTTCTAGGACTTCCAAAATAAGGCTCTCATGTATCAACCCTCTTCCTTTTGAATTGAGTAATCCCCTTTCTTCCCAAATTTTTCCAAAAGTGTGTACTACTCCAAAGGCATATTTTGAATCAGTATATATAGTTCCTTTTTTATGTGCCAAATATTCTAGTGCTCTTTTTAGAGCATATAATTCACAAGCTTGGGCTGACCAGTTTGAAGGTAACTTTCTTTTTTCAATGGTTTGCATATTTTTCCCATTCACCACAGCGTACTCTGACATTCTTTTCCTTTGTATACATCTGGAAGAACCATCCACATGTATTATTTCCTCTTCTAAAAGGGCTTGCTCTTCGAGATCTTCCCGTACCTTAGTTTGGTACTGGATAATTTCTAAACAATTATGTGTTAAGTCACTTTTTGGTTCTCCATATAAAAATTGTGCTGGATTTAAACTCTTGTTTACTTCTAATATCAGTTCATCACTATCTATCAGGATTGCTTCATATTTCAACATTTTAGAGTCTGTTAACCATTTTTCTGCCTTCTGGTTTAATATACTTCGAATCACATGAGGTGTACACACAACTAGTTTACTTCCGAAAGTAAGCTTACGGCTCTCTTCTACTAGGATTGCAGTAGCTGCTATAGCTTGAATACACACCGGCCAGCCGTGGCTCACTGGGTCCAACATCTTTGATAGATAAGCTATTGGTCTCTTCACTCCTCCCCACTCTTGAACCAGGACTCCATGAGCTACTCCACTTTCTACATTTACATACAGATGAAAAGGTTTTTCTAATGAGGGTAAGCTCAAGGCTGGCACTGAGGCTAGTTTCAACTTCAATTTTTCTAATTTATCATCATCTTCCTTGGTCCACTTTATATTATCTCCCTCTATCAGTTTTCCATATAAAAATTTTACTGCTTGTGTATATCCTTCAATCCATAATCTGCAATATCCCAATAATCCAAGTAGTTTCCTTATTTCCTTCTTTGAAGAAGGGGGAGGGAGGGATACAATTCCTGCAATCCTGTCAGGGTTTAGTTTTCGGCTACCTTTGCTTATTAAGTGTCTAAGATATTTCACTTCAGGTTCTACAAATTGCAGTTTCCCTTTTGATACTCTTAATCCTTTTTCCCAAAGAAAATTTAAAAGTTTTATGGTAGCTTCCCTAACTTCAGCTTTAACTTCCTCTGATAATAAGAGATCATCTACATATTGTATAATTTGTATTCCAGGAGGAGTAGGGAAAGTTTGTAATATTGTTTCTAAAGCTTGTCCAAATAAGTTGGGAGACTCAGAAAAACTTTGTGGCAATCTAGTCCATCTTAATTGCTGCTTCCTTCTAGTATGTGGATCTTCCCATTCAAAGGCAAAGATATTTCGGCTTCTCTCCGCTAGTGGACACGCCCAAAAAGCATCTTTTAGATCCACTACACTAAACCACTGATGCTGGGGTGGGACCTTACTTAGAAGAGTATAAGGATTGGGTACTAGGGGATAACGGGTCTGGGTTTTTTTATTAACCTCCCATAAGTCTTGTACTAATCTATAATTCTCATCAGGTTTCTTTACTGGTAGAATAGGGGTATTATGAGGAGACATACAAGGTTCTAATGTCTCATCCTTTATTAGTCCTTCTATTACTGGCTTCAAGCCTTCTCGCCCTTTTAAGGATATAGGGTACTGACGTACACGTATAGGACTTTCTTCTCTTTCAATTGTGACCCTTATGGGGTCTATGTTCAATCCTCCCCTATTTCCTTCTCCAGCCCAGACTTCTTTGTTAATTTTATCCTCATCCTTTTGGTCAAGTTTTAAAATTTTAGCTGTCATTTTCCCTTCTTGTGGTATGACCCCTATTCCCAATTCCACTTGTAAATCTCTCCCTAATAAATTACTACCTGCCCCAGGGACTAATAAGACATCTCCCATCCAAATTCTAGTTTCACCTTCTATCACCACATCTTTAATAACAGGAACTGTAAAACTTTCTCCTTTTGCCCCTGACACCTTTACAGTGTCTTTACTTACATTATAACCTGTGGGAACATTTAATAAGCATGTTCTCTTGGCACCTGTATCTACAACAAATTCTATTTCCTCCTCTTGGGGACCCACTTTTAAAGTTATCAAAGGCTCTTGATGGTATTTGTCCCCTAAAAAATAGAGCCTATGACTCCCCTATTCCTCTTTTTGGTTTATCTCTCTGAAAATTTTCAGATCCTTTTTGCGGTGGGGACACTCTTGTTTGTAATGTCCTTCCTCCCCACAAAAGAAACAGACATTCTTAGAGTGCTCCTGAGATTTTGTTTGTATATGGACTCTGTTTCTTTCCTTTTCCCTGTCTTTACTACCTGAATACCTAGGAGTGGTACCTGGGGGCTTTGTTCTTTTTTGGAAATTATTTTCTCGCATCATGGCTATCATGATCTTTGCTTCTGCTTTGGCTTTTTCTTCATCTCTTTTAACATAAACCTTTTGGGCCTCCCTTAATAAATCATTTAATGATTTTTCATGCCAGTCTTCCATTTTTTCCAGCTTTCTTTTAATATCTGGCTAGGCATGAGTAACAAAATTAACTCTCAATAAAGCCTGTCCAGCAGGTGTCTCAGGATCTATTCCAGAATATTGTTTCATATTTCTCTTGAGTCTCTCAAGCCAATCAGTCGGTGTTTCCGCTTTTCCCTGCTGTCCTTCAAAGGCTTTCTTGGCATTCTGCCTTCGTGGTACAGCCTCTTTTATTCCTTTGATTATCAAGTTACGATAATCATTCATAGATCTCCGTCCCGCCTCATCATTATGATTCCAATTTGGGGGTTCTATTGGCAATTTTTGGTCTTTTGGTTCTCCCTGCGGGTTTTCCCTTTCTCAGATCCTTATGCCAGCAGCTCTAATCATCTGTCTTTCTTTCTGGGAAAAAATAATCTTCATAATTGATTGTAACTCTGCTTAAGTAAAAAAATTTGGCTCTAAGAAGAGGTCTAGTTGTTCCGAAACACCTACAGGATCTTCCAACAACCCTTTAATTTCTTTTTTAAAACTCCTGACTTCTGAAGAAGTCAAAGGGTCATTTACAAATTCTGTACTTCCGCCTCCCATGGGGACTTCTCGTAATGGGAATAAATTAATCTCTCTATCTCAGTTTTTCTGTATTTTATCCTTATGTTGGTGTGGTGTTTCTCCTTTAAAAGGAGAAATCCCCTGGCCGGTAGCAGGTGTCGTTACTATGGGGATGGTGGCAAAGGCAGAGGCGGCTGGGCCGGACAGAGAGGGAGGAGTGGGGACAGGGGTCCGCCCCGGGGCTGAGTCCTCTCGGGAGGGGAGGGGGTTAGCGGGGGCTGCAGCCGGAACCGCCGACAGGGCAGGGTTTTCTGGCGGAAACCAAATCGGGGCATGGATCTTTTGCACGTGGGCTACGCTTGGCACCGCTGGAGTTATCGGGGGCAAAGCCGCTGGGGCCGGGACAGCCGGAGCAGCCTCGGGCGGGAGAAGGGTGGCTGAAGTGGCCGTGGCTGGGGCAGGCAGAGTTTCTGGCAGAGCTGCTGCAGCCTATGCCGCCGGAACTGAAGCTGGGACATGTCCCAACATGTCTATCGGAGCGACCCCCGGCCATGCGGACTGGCCCGGAGCAAACACAGGTGCCGTGGATGGCTGGGCATCCAGCGGTGCGGGAACAGCGTGCGGGGGGGCAGCCGTTGGGACAGGGGCCAAGGCGGGCAGGGGGCCCGAATATGGGGGGGCGGCCGGCAGGGAAACGGGGTTGGCTGGGGGGGGCAGCAGGGCTGGGGGAAAAAGCGGTTCTTTTGAATTTATAAATATATTTAAAGCCTGACAAATCCATCCTTCAAAAGAACCATATCTGGGCCAATAAATATGGTCAGATCTTATTTCTCTTTTTGTCCATTCAATCATACAGTATTGAATCATTTTTACTTTGTCTTCTTTTTCTGTACTAGGATCCAGATCCCAATTTGCTAGCATAACTCCTAAAGGACTATCTTGGGGTATTTCTGCTGGCAACTCTTTTCTTTCCTTTTTTCCCCAAACTCCAATTCTTACTAAGTTTCTGTCCCATTTTTAGGATTTTATCTAGTTATTGCTCGGTCTCTTTTCTGTTATCTAACAGCCTGAACACCACCTTTTCCCTTCCCCCCTCCCCGAGGCACAGAAACTCTTTACTCTTTATCTCAGTAGTACAGTACTGTGATAAATTTAGGGTAAAAATTCGTGTATGAAATAATAATCCGATGTGTAATAAGAATAATGTTAATAAAATGTAAAATCCAGTAGGAGGCTAATCATTTTCCCCCCAGCCTGCCAATCTCAGTTGCAAAGACAGGACAAGAATCATCAGACTAGACAAAGACTCTGGCCAACCTTGATAAGAATCACTTCCTTGCCAATGCAAGGAGAAATTCCTTCTTGACGACGATGCAGATTTCATCAACTCTCCAGCAGGACAAGCAAAATGAAATCAGCATAAGACTGACCTGTGAAATTGACATAAGAAAAGAACCTTCCCGGAATGAAACAACGGGACTTGACAAGATCCGGGAAGGCCATCGAAAAGAAATTCGGACTATTCAGCCCACCCTGGACACCTGGACTGCCTAAGGGCAGAAAAATCCTATAAAACGGTGGACTGAAAGCTGCACAGGCGTGGATTTGGGCGTCTTGTACATCGGTGCGGACCGCTATCCACCCAGCGCGGCGCTGACATTTTCCTATTTTTGTGGTTTTCTCATTTTTCTGGTGTTCGATATTCCGTTGTTAATAAATTGTCATTTATTAACCCGATATTTACCATTGCATTTATAACAAGTACCATGTGTTGCATGCGCAGTTTTTAAACACAAAAATTCCCTTTTTTTTTTTTTTTTTTTTTTTTACTTCAGCATTTTATATTACACATACATTCCCTCACCCCACTTACGCAAGTTTTTTTTTTTTTTTTTTTTTTAAATATATATATATATATATATATATCCCGTTTTCCCAGTGGACTGTATGGGAAAACTATCAGCTCCCTCCCTGAGGGGTCCAACCCCTCCCCGGGACCGTCCCAGCCACCCGGGGTTTTTTACAACCCCCTTTTTCCTCTGGGATCCCGTCCCAACCACCCGGGGGTCACTTTCACACTTTTTTTCTTTCGCTTTGCTTCCTTACTGGCCGTTTCTCTCGCGAGATAACGAAACTGCAGCCTGAGAAGCTCCTCAATCACTTCACCAGTCTGGGGTACCCAGCCAGTGTCTCATTCACACACCACGCAGACCCCCTTTAACTCGCTCCCCTGAAAAATACTTACAGTCGTTTTCTTTCTCAGGTTCTTCGTGCACAAGGTTTTTACGGAGCAAAAAACCCTGCAGTTTTAGGGAGCCTTTTCCCTTTTCCTTACTTGCTTTTTCTTTCTCCTTGTTTGTCTCTTTGGATGTTTTACCTGCAATCCCCAATTCTCACCAGGAAAAAACAAAGTTTTGGGCCGCCAGAAACCCAGGCGAGGCGCCTCCCTTGCTCTGGATTTCCTGGGGTTTCAGGGACGAGGTATATCCTGGCAAGAGCCCCCAAATTGTGGAAAACGAGGTTCACTTTTTGGTAAATTTAAAAAAACTATGTTTAATAAAATAATTAAGACAATTAGGAGATAAGAAAAAGCCAATTACGGCCGGCCGGGTGACTTGGCATTTAGCCAAGTCCACATTTTGCTTTCTCAGAGACGCTCGTTAAATACCCTTCCCGTTATATCGATATATGAATATTCATAAAATTCCATAAACTAATTTCCATATTCCAGGAACTGTTTTGCATGGCCCCTCTTTGGGTCCGCTTTTTTAGAGCATGCGTGTTTCGTGGCTGTGTCCTTTTTATCGCGTCCAGTTTGGGCCTTGGTCTATGCTTTCTTTAGGTGGTAGATGCTGATAGTTAGTGTATCAATAGCAGGGTCCTCTTTACATGTTTGCTGAATGTTATCCCGACCAAACAGACAGTTTAAGCATACTTACATCAGTTATTACCACTATACCTACTTTTCTAAAAGCAGAATTAAAAACTTATATTCTATATACATATATATATATATTCTATATCCTTACCACAACATTATTTACTATATAGCACACATCTTGCGAAAAGCCAACTTTATATAAAATATATATAACAGTTACCATGGCTCACAAGACTTTCTGCCCAAAAACTAAGGCATCTTCTCCATCTCCTCATCTAAGATAAAACTTCTCTTTCACTGACCCTCTGATATCTTCATACTATCTCTTTACATGTCTCCCACTCTAACTTTTCTCTCACTCAGAGAAAGGTTAGTGCTTTGTAAGTTTCATCTGTGTAAGGAAAGAGTTAACATTCTCCCAGGTCTGCAGAGGGCATGCTGGTTGTTCCCCAGGAGATGGCCGAAGGTGGCAGACTCAGGCCATGCCGGAGCTGGAGCCAGGATCTCTCGAGTGGCTGGGCTTCCCCCCCCCCCCCCCCCCTTCCTCTGCCCAGGCAGCCACTGGAGGAGGGGGGGCTCAGCCCGGGGAAATGGCAGTCAGAAATCTCAGCAGCCAGAACAGGCTGATGGACACTTCCCCCACCCCTTGCTGGCACCTGAGTGGGCCCGGCCCTGCTCGGGCCCGGATGTTATTAGAGGCCCAGCAGACACCTCCCTCCAGCCAGGCCAGCTGCGGGGGCAAGCTTTAAAATAGGTTAGATGTTAGTAGCCGGGGCCTCCCCTCCCCCCTCCCCCACCGCCAGCAGCTGCTGGGACCCAGGGCCTGGCTCAGACCTGCCGGGGCTGCAGCAGGGGCAGAGCCCAGCCAGGCCACCAGGCCTGGGGCGGGAGGGGGCCCATGGTGCAGCAGGGCCAGCCCACCGCTCCTGTTACCTCTCTCCAATCCCGGAAGGAAGAGAGCGATTCCCGGGAGTTCTCTGATTTTAACCCTGTGCGTTCCCAGAGGCATGTCATCTTTCTAATCGCTATACCAAATGTGTAAGGAATAAGAGCTTGACTCAGCCAATATATCAAACAACAATCAATTTATTAATTTATTAATTCATTAATTCAAAGGATAAAATGTGAGCAAAGCAGCGCACTGGGTACAGTGAGGGCTTCCCCTCCAGCTGCACATCGGCTGCTGATTTTTGCTGGTATTTATTGAGCATTTTCATAAGCACTTCTCAGCAGGTTTTTTTTTTTTTTTTTTTTTTTTTTTTTTTTTGTGGTTTCCTCCGAGTTTCTATTTGTGAAGTCCAATTTCTATACCTCATTGTGATCAGTTCCTATTGCTGATGTCAAATTTCTATAGCCCAAAGTTGTAAATTAGTGATGGTGATGTCCAGTTTCTTTTTCCAGAATCATACGTCAGTGAGAGGCCCAACTTCTCTTTTCAGGGCCGTAAATCAGTGATGGTAATGTTTAGCTTCCTTACATCTGCGATGGTGAGGTCCAGTTTTCCTTTCTAGGATCTGGCTTTTCAGTCAAGAACAGGTTCCAAGAAAAGGAAAAAAAAAACAGTGCAGGGAAATTCTCTGCCTCAGCTTGCTAAAAAGTAACTAATAAGCAAAGGAGAGGTCTCTCTTGCTGTCTGTCCATAGACAACACAGTCCAGGAGCAGAATGCAGAGAAGTGAGTGCAGTTTCTGAAAATAAACTGCACTCTTCTTCTTCCCCCCCGTTCACTCTTGGAACCAGTCTTAAAGGTGTAGAACTTAATATCCAGCATAAACAGGACAGACAATTGGGGATACAAGCATCATAAAGTTACCCCAGGACACAGTGAAATAAAGAATTGAGCAAGAGTCTGTGCCCACATAAGCTGAAGAAAAAAGTCAATTTCTACTTCCCATCAGTAGCGATGTTCAGACACTTCCTGGGAAGCATGGCTTCAGCATACATAATGGTTTCTCCGGAAGGCAAACACTGAAGAATCATGAATGCCCCCCTCCTTCCTCCTCTCTCCCTTAGCTTTATATATCTAAGCTGATGTCATATGGTATGGAATATCCCTTTGGCTAATTTGGGTCATCTGGCTTGGTTGTGTCCTCTCCCAGGATCTTGCCCACTCCCATTCCCTTTGATGGGGGAAGGAATGTCAGAGGGATAGCGCTGTTTGGCAGTAGCCAAAACACTGGTCTGTTATCAACATCTGTCCAGCTACTAATGCAAAGCACAGCACTATGAGGGCTGTGACCTTTACCTCAATCAGACCCAATACAATCTCCACTCCTTATTCCATACCATTTGAGTCATATTCGGATCCCATATGTTATATATATTTTATATAAAGTTGACTTTTTGCAAGATGTGTGCTATATGGTTAATAATGTTGTGGTAAGGATAGAGAATATAAGTTTTTATTTCTGCTTTTAGAAAATTAGGCATAGTAGTAATAACTGATGTAATATGCTTAAACTGTCTGTTTGGTCGGGATAACATCCAGCGAACATGCAAAGAGGACCCTGCTACTGATATACCAACTATCAGCATCTACCACCTGAAGAAAGCATGGACCAAGGCCCAAACTGGAAGTGATAAAAAAGACACAGCCACGAAACACGCATGCTCTAAAAAGGCGGACCCAAGGAGGAGCCATGTTGTGGTTTGAAAGCAAAACGAATGAGAGGCTCCAAGTCAGAGATATAATTTAATAAGAAGAAAGATAAAAAGGTAAAAATAAAATAAAATAAATGCAATAACACAAAGGACCACTGACAGAGTCAGAATACTACCTGAGCAGGATAGTGGAAGCAGTCCAGGTGAGGTGGTCTTCCTGAAGCAGTGATCCTGTAGAAAGGTCTGGTAGCTCTGGTCCTCTGGGAATCCAGTAGGTAAGTGCTGCTTGCACTGTCCCACATACCAGCTTATATCCAGGTGAGAATGCTTGGCTCCTCCCCCTGGGCAGAGCATCTCACAATGGGATGAGGAGTTGTGAAGTGGGTCCTTGATGGCCCATTAAACAGAGACAACTCCTGGAGGGAGTTACCTGTGAGTCATGGGCAAGGCGTTAATGGGCCATTAGCAGAAGACACCCCAAAGGCAGGGGCTTGGGAAAACACTAGCCCACCTGGTTTCAACAGTTCATGAAGATGGTGATAGAATAAATACTTTGTGTACATCCTACACTGCAACCCAGGACAAGCCATGCAAAACAGTTCCTGGAATATGGAAACTAGTTTATAGAATTTTATGAATATTCATATATTGATATAACGGGAAGGGTATTTATCGAGTGTCTCTGAGATAGTAAAGTGTGGACTTGGCTGAATGCCAAGTCACCCAGCCAGCCGTATTTGGCTTTTTTTTATCTCCTAATTGTCTTAATTATTTTATTAAACATATTTCTTAAAATTTACCAAAAAGTGAACCTCATTTTTCACACCATATAATCTATATATTCTCATTACTAGAATCCTTTCTTACCCACACATACATCTTAAACTACATCTCTAAACTATCTCTATAACAAACATACGTTTTTTAATTAACTACTATTGCCTGTCCTTTCTCATCCCTCCAGGTGGTCTCCATTCTAGCAGGATGAGGGGTCAGGACGGGAGAAGTAGTACACTTGGTTGGACACTGACACTGTCCCAGTTTCTCATAGCATTCTTCTTGCTCCTCGCAAAATTCCTTCTTTGTCAGTTCATATCACTCCTGCTACTTTATGTCCTGCAACATACAACTCACACCAGAGGTTATTCTTACCCCAATGTTAAATCTCTTTGAGGTACACACCAGGTCTCCTCATCCTCCCACATCATCCAACAAGTACATCCAGGTCCTTGGGCAAAGACAATCCAGTGAATGGGTTTGCCTTTTCCCATGGAGGAAGAAATCCACACTGATTTCCCCAGCCACTTCCTTATGTATAAACCAGGGACCTTGTCATCTTCCATGGTGTTTGGCAGAGGCAATCCCTGATGGCTCTGAGGATGGACATACTGCTAGCCAAGGCTGGGACAACTAGTGATGATGGTAATGCCTCTGTCATAACATATTTAAGAAGAAAATCAATACAAAGTGGGGCACAGTTTTTTTTCCTAGCCAGAGAAGAGGAGGAGGTGAGAACATGTGAGGAAAACCAACATGGAGACACCAAGGTCAGTGAAGGAGGTGCTCCAGGCACCTAAGCCAAGATTCCTTTGCAGGCCATGATGAAGACCATGGTGAAGCAGGTTGTCCCCCTGCAGCCCATGGGGATCCACAGGGGATGCAGGGATCCACAGGGGATGCAGACATCCACTCAAAACCCATGGGGAAGGTGCCCACGCTGGAGCAGGTAGATGCCTGGAGGAGGCTGTGATCCAGTAGGAGACCCAGTGGAAAGAGGGGGCCCCTGCTTCCAAGCTGGAGCATCCTGTCCTTTGGGAATGGCACCCCATGGATGAGTGACCCACACTGCAGCAGTTTTGGGAGGACTGCTGCTCATGAGATTGAAACCACGTTGGAGAAGTTCACAGTGAACTGTCTCCTGTGGGAAGGGATCCCATTGTGTAGCAGGGGAAGGACTCCTCTCCCTGAGCAGCGGAAGAAAACCTCAGGCAACAAACTGACCAAAACCCCCATGCCCTGTCTCCTGCACTGTCAGTGGGAAGGAAGGAGGGATTAGGGGGAAAAATGTATTTTAAAAAGCTTATTTTACTTCTCACTATCCTCCTCTGATTCTGTTAGTAATAAACTCACTTTGTACCTCTAAGGTGAGCCTGTTTTGCCCTTGGAGTGTTTTTCTCCTGGTCCTTAACTCATGAACCCTTTGTTATTTTTTTTCTCCTCTGCCCAGCTGTGGCAGGGGAGGGCGTGAGCAGCTTTCATGGGTGCCTGGCATTTGGCCAGTGTCAATCTATGATAAATATAAAAAGCCCAGGTATTCAATTGTTCAGGGTCCCTCCCCAAAGGCACTCAGCTTGAGCTGAACCATTATTAAATTACTTAAAGGAACCAGAGGTCTGAGACTCTCCTATGGGAAACTTGGGGTCAAGCTGATAAAGAAACCTGGTCTGACTGTGTGTGAGGGGGGTGTGTAGGGAGTCAGATGGGGCACCTGTCAGCTCACTGGAGCCTCCCATTGTGAAGGGGCTTCAGTCCCAGCAGAGAAAGTCTCTGGTGGTGGGTGTGTGACTCAGCAGCTCCTGTGGTCAGACAGGAAAGTTTCCTTAACAAAGGTCTCCCCAGAGCCTTCTCTTCTCCAGGGTGAACAGCCCTAACTCTCTCAGCCTGTCTTCATAGCAGAGGTGTTCCAGCTCTCTGATCATCTTTGTGGCCTCCTCTGGACTTGCTCCAGCGGGTTCATGTACTTCTTATGTTGAGGGCCCAAGATGCAGTACTCCAGGTGGGATATCACCAGAGCAGAGGGGCAGAATCCCTTCCTTTGACCTGCTGCCCATGCTGCTTTTGATGCAGCCAGAGATATGATTGGCATTCTGGACTGCAAACACACATTGCTGGGTCATATGAAGCTTCTCATCCCCCAAGTCCTTCTCCTCAGGGCTGCTTTCAATCCATTCTCTGTCTGGCTTGTATTTGTGCTTGGGATTACCCTGACCCAGGTGCAGGACCTTGTACTTGTCCTTGTTGAATTTCATGACATTCTCACAGACCCACCTCTCAAGCCTATCAAGGTCCTGCTGGATGGCATCCCTTCCCTCCAGTGTGTCAACCACACCACACAGTTTGGTGTCATCAGCAAACTTGCTGGAGGTGCACTCAATCCCCCTGTCCATGTCACCAAATGTAGAAGCAGCTGCTCCTGGTCAACCTTAACAAGCAGCTTTTTCCCATGAGAAAGTGCATACCAAAGGACCATCTCCAGCCATAAATACCTGTGTGAGAGTGTTTTAATTAGGGGGCCCAGAACACTGGGCCTCAAAGACTGTGTGGGATGTGTAAATGTTTTCAAGCAAGAAACATCTGCTTGCCTGTTTGCTTGTATTCTGCCTCACCTTCTCCTTGCTGGCTGCATAGCATTGATTCTACAATCCGTAAGCAAGAATCTTATAAAGTCTTTGTGTATGCTTAATAAAGCAATTCTGTTGACTTAAAACAGGGTCCATGCCTCAGTTGCTACACTGACAAAGATCCTAAACAGCACTAGTCCCAATACCGAACCCTGAGGACCACTAACCACTGGTCTCCACTTGGACATTGAACAACTTTTTGAGTGTGACTGTCCAGCCAATTCCTTATCCACTGAGTGGCCCATCCATCAAATCCATGTCTCTCCAGTTTGGAGACAAGGATGTCATGCAGAACAGTATCAAATACTTTGCACAAGTTCAGGTAAATGGCATCAGCCACTCTTCCCTCATCCACCTCCCCTGTAATCCTCTCATAGAAGACTACCAAATATATCAGGCACTATTTGCCCTTAGTGAAGCCATATTGTCTGTGACCAATCACCTCATTATTTTCCATGTGCCTTAGTGAAGTGAATAAAGTTAAAAAGACTCCTGGTTACATGTCGAAAGTTTAAAGTGTTAAGAACTAATAATTGTATCCTCTTGATTGTTTTGTAACAAGTGTATCAATGTTCTGAATGGTTTGTAATTGTAAGCCCCTTTTCCAAAGTCCCTTGCCTCCCTTTGAGTCAGTCTCCGCTGCTCGCCCGCCGCCGCCGGCCCCATGCCCGCCGCCGCCGGCCCTTCCGGCTGCATGCCCTCCTGCATTTCCGGCCGCGTGCCCCCCGTCGGCATTTCCTGCTGGCGTCTGCTACTGTTACCACCCCATGGAAATCAGTGAAATCCCCATAAAGCCTCGCTGTGAGCCAGGACCTAATTGGCACCAAAAGTCCCCAGCCGGGACAAACCGACGCAAGATCTGTTATAAATAAAATGGGCGGAGATAATATTAATCTCCTTAAAATGCCTTTATTAATCAGCTCTTACAATGGTTGCTCGAGGGGTTGTGGCCGCCCGCTGCTGCGTCGTGGAGGAGGAGGGTGCTGGTCAGCTCTGCTGCAGGAAGTTGAGCAGGGCTGGAGAACTCTTCCCTCGCTGGGAGTGTTCCCAGAGTTCTGAAATTCCTTTGTTTTCTTCGGGGTCTCACCTCTGGCTTGGCACTTTGAAGTCACAGCCAGTCACAGAAACTGGAAAAATCAGTTCCTCTGATACTTTAGGGTTTACACGGCTTAGTATTGGTTCCTGTGTGTTTTAATTTTACTTAGTTTTATTTTTATAAGGGGTTTCTGGTGTTAAAAGAGTCCCGAGATGCACCTCGGGTTTCTGATTTGCATGTGGGGTCGGCCGGGGCGGGCGGCTCGGGAGCTTGTGGACGTGCCATCCAGCAGCGGCGGCTAACCACCCGGCGGCCGCGCCACGTGGTGATTTTGCGGGTTTTGGAGTTTTCCGCGTCGGGGATCGGGCCGGGCGGCCGACTGCTCGGCAGCTGGAGCCGTGCTGGGGGTCGCTGTGCCGGGGCGGGCGGCTCGGCAGCCTCGAGGACTGTGGGGACACACGATACCGCTTCAGCAGCGGCGGCAGCGGCGGGGCGGGTCCGGGCCGGGGCGGCCGGGAGCCAGCTTCGCGGTGGCGGCAGCACCAGCTGCTTTGGCGACGGTCTTTTTTGCTCCGGCATCGGGGGGGGTGGGGAGCTCGCGGTGCCGGGTTTCTTTGAATGGAGCTCTGTTTTTAAGGTGGTCTGGGGGGGCCACGGAGGTGGCCCCTCACTGCTACATTACAAGATAAACATTCCAAATTTCATTTTTATCAAGATCCAGACCCACAAAAGACAGCACTGTACTGGCTATGCCCTAAGGTGTTGGCAGACAGTTTCTTGCATCTCGCTGTAACTTAAAGGGTGCCCGAGAAGGAGGGGATACCCCTGGATCGGGCCCGCCTGAGTGAGTTCAAGGACACCTGTGAGGGCGAACTCCCGGCTCTGCAGTGACAAAGGCTGCAAAGCCAAATTGCCCCTCCTCCTCGACGGTGGACCAGGAAGAGCAGTGGCGGCTCAGACCATCCCTCGAGCTACCCCTTGAGAGCTGATCAATAAAGGCATTTTAAGGAGAAAACATTATCTCCTGCCCATTTTTAACATTAGCATAGTTTCCTGGAGGATCTGCTTCATGATTTTGTCAGGCACTGAGGTGAGACTGACTGTCCTGTAGTTCCCTGGGTCTTCCATTTTTCACTTTTTATAAATGGGGGTTATAGTTCCCCTTTTCCAGTCAGTGGGAATTTACCTGGACTGCCTCTATTTCTCAAATATAATGGATAGCAGCTTAGCCATTTCCTCAGTGTTGGAGGTTAGGATTTTTTCTTTTTTTTTCTTTTTTTTTTTTCTCTCAGGGAATTTTCTTCTGCTGCTTAAGAGAGGATAATGACAATACTTAAAAGAGACAAAAGATGCAGCCAAGGAGGAGAGGGAGGGGTGCAGCTGGTTGCACTCTCGTAGATTAGGGGCTTTCTCTTGGGAAGGGCAGAGATACCTCGAGATTTTGGCTGAGAGGTGAGGGGCTGGGCTTGGCTCCTCTCTCTCGCTCTCGGATCGGAGGGGAGACGGCCAGTCTGCAGTTGCTCTGGGTAGAATTCGCTGCCACCGCGGAGCTCCGTCTTTTACTGCTTCTACTGTGAGTGAGGCTTTGCTCGTAGGAGCGGCTGTTGAACTGGGACCTTATCGAACACCGATCTCACTGGAAAGGACTCTCATTATCTACTCGGGTGCCTCAGAGGAAAACCCGGCATCCCGACCCCCGACCCCCGTCCTAGGGAGTGTCTTCGGGCTGTTTGCGGGAGCGCAGCTGCCTCTGCCTAGCCCCCTTGTTTTTCTGCTGCTGCCTTAGGCTTTTTTCGTTACACTTTAACCTAGCACCCTGTGCCTGCAGGACACCCCGTGGTTGCTGCTACGGCTGCGGAGTTTCTGCTACACTTTGCTCGCCTCTGCCGTTACAGCCTGCTGCTCCAAGTTTGCGCCACAGCGCCCCTGCACCTGCCCTGCCTCCCTGGGGGCCAACAGCGCCCCTGCCGGCTGTGACCATAACTACACCAAAGAGGAAAGTGCTTGACAGCTGAGAGAAGGATGTTATTGGGTTTCTGGTTTTGTTTGTTGTTGCTGCTGCTGTTGTTGTTTGTTTACCTTGTCATACATATATATATATTCTACTAAAGAACTGTTATTCCTTTTCCCATATCTTTGCCTTAAAGCCCCTTAATTTCAAAGTTATAATAATTTGGAGGGAAGGGGGTCACATTTTCTATTCCAAAGGAAGTTCCCACCTTTCTTGGCAGATACCTGTCTTTCAAACCAGGACACTCAGCCAGTTCCCTCAGGACCTATGGATGTATCTCATCAGGTCCCATGAAGTTGTGCACCTTCAGGTTCTAGGTCTCAAACCTGATCTTCTACTCTTACCAAGAATTCTGTAAAATAAAAACCTCCTTAACACCAGTGTAGCATTAAGAAGCAGGCATTCTTTATTCAGCCAGATGCACAGGGGGATAGTTTCCCCCAAAGCCATGTATGTTGAGTATAGGAAAGCTTCTCTTTATCTACGGTATTTTACATGCATATTCATTGATTGTCCTGGGATAAACATACATAAACATCATTTCCCCAAAATTATTAACATATTTCCCCTCCCCTTTACGTGTGCTTTCTTCTGTCCTGGGGGTCTCTCTGGTGGTCCCTAGTGGTCGAGGACCCCAATGTTCCAGTTGACCTGGATGAGTTGGCAGGGCACTGGGGCTGGTGAACTTCCAGTTCTCCTTCTTACACAATGAGCACTGAGCAGTTCCATAGGCCAGTGGGTTTTGGTAGAACAAGTGTTGTGTTAGCTCACCAGGTGTAGACAATTTATCATCAGGTAACATCCTCCCCTTTGATGCTTGGAAGCTTCTCTTCTTTTCAAGCCTTCCTAAACCTAACATTGCTTTTTTATTTACTAATATCATATAAGGTTTTAAGGCAAGTATCATAATAAAAATTATTACTATGATTATAATTTTCAAAAGGGAGGCCAACCAACCAGTTAGAGGAAATCCTAATTCATTAAATATTTTATTTAACTAGTTACTTTCTAATCCTGTCCTTAATTCTCTGCTAGGTGCAGCAACCAATTTTTATCCTATCTGATCATCCAATTTAGCAATCACATTTGGAATGTGCACACAGCAAGCATTGTTATTTAAATTCAAGTAACCACATACTCCATGTTCATGTAACAGTATGTGACGGGTTGAAGCTGGCTAAACACCATGGCACTTACAAAAATCATTTATTCATTCTCTTCTGCTATAGTTAAGCAGAGGAGAGGGGAAGAAAAACTCATGGGGTGAGATAAGGATTAGGAGAAAACACTTTAAGGGCAAAACAAGCTCAAAAGTTAAAAAGGCATGTTGCCTTTTTCCCAACCTGGAAATGAAACTAAAGATAGTTTTAGTAAGGAGGTAATATAAATGGGGATCTTTATTTAAAGGCCTTCAGAGGCAGTTATGGAAAGATGTCCATAAAATCCCACACCCCCCCAGGGGTGAGTACATGTTTATAGGTTTTAGGAAATGAGCATGATTGATGAAAAGCACCAATTAGGAGGACAAGTGGTGATGCAATTTCCCCTCCAAGTCAAGCCCCTTCCCTGGAGCCCTCCCTTCAGCACTAGTTGTACTTAGTCTGTTGTCTTAATCCTTAGCCTTCTGATGATTGTTTACATATTTTCCTTTGGAGTCTCTCAAAACAATGTATATTGTTTTCATTCCTCTCTGTGATGGACTTCTGATTTGACCATTGAGGTCAGAGAGGTGTTCTTTTCACCTACCAATCCTCAACCAGGTTCCCAATCCTACTTAAACCCTAAACCATAATAAACTGTCTCTTTTTCCTCACTTCAACCGAACGGGTGAGTGTGGTCTTTTCGTGTCCATAATTGCAACACTTTGTCCATGAAAATGTATCTCGAAAAGTTATTCTCGGCCTTGGTTCCCAGGAAGAACCAAGATAGCACGGAGCCTTGTACTCCCCAGAGCTTGGAGCTCTGGAATTTGTTTTGTCTTTCTGCTTAGAGAAAGGCCATGGAAAAGTACTGGGGAAAATAGTCACTAATACAATGGACTACAGAGCTACAAATGTGTGTGTGAAGAATATGGATAACATATAAAAGAAAAAAAGACAAAACCTAAACAGCATCAGTATAAATAAAAAAAAAGATTTTTTTAAGGATAATAAGAACTAAAATAAACTATTAGAACACCTTTCTGCCCTCACCTCAGCCCTTCTTTCCTTTCCAGTGAAAGCACAGGGAGACAAAATATGGGATTTTTAGTCAGTTTGCCACTTTTAAAGACCTTTTTTCAGTTTGCTTAAGGAGAAGAGTCTCTTTTGCTATGTCATGGGGTTTTCCCTACGGGAAACAGTTCTCTGTGAACCTTTCCAACATGGTTTCAACTTTCATGGCTAACAGTCCACCCAAAACCTGCTTGCAACATGAAGTCCCTCCCACGGCTTGCAGTCTTCCTACAAGTGCTCTTTGTGGGCCATTTAGCTTATGAGGTACAGTTTTTAAGGATGAACTGTTCTACTAGAAATGCAAGGGTCCTCTTTTTCTATCTCTGAAGGCAAGGGTTCTCTCTCTGTCTCTTCAAGCCTCTCACCAGATCACAGCTTTTTCAGCATCCACATGCTCTAGCACAAGTGCCTTTTTCTCATGGGTTGCGGGTGAATGCTGCATCCCCCCATGCACTTCATGAATACAGGGAAACAGTTGTATTATAGTCCTCACCACGGCTTGCAGAAGAATTTCAGCTCCCACGCTCAGAGCACCTCCTCCTCCCCCTTCCTCTTTTGCACTGACCTTAGTATTGCCATATTGTTCTCTTCATGTGTCTTTACTTTTTTCCTTTTCTCTGACTCGCGAAAGAATTGATGTTCATAGGTTCATTTGGTTTCAAGTTCTATCAATTGAAACAGTTTTTATAGAGCTCCACAGCGCTGAAAGTTTGATCTTGTCCAGGTTCTTGCAGGAGTTCGAGACCTCTGAACACACAATCAATATGATTGAGCAGAAGCCCTTTATTGTTTTCATTAAGTTATCTTCATACATTCTCAGTCAACTGTTCACGTGGTCACGCATTATTTGATTGGATGCTCTATATTGTCCATGCATTTAGCATGCATCCTTCAGGAAACCTGATTGGTTACAGGTTCTCTCTTCATGGGGCCTCCTTTATCTAATTCTTGCATTCCTGGTGTTCTGTTTCTCAGGCTCTTCTTTTCTTATTTTAGCACTGTTTCTGTCTCAGTAACCTTGATGAATTCCCGAGAGTTCTGATAAGAATAACTAAAGATGATTAGGCTGGTGCACATTGTGGCCTAAGCTGTTCAAATACATTGCAACAGGTTCCGCAATCAGGGAATTAGCTCACTGTGCTTTTCTCTCTATTGGTCACATGGTGTCTGCTGGCACCGCACAAGCCGCCCCTTTTCTTCATGTGGAATGCCAAAAAAAGAAAAGCTACTGCTGTCACTTTTGTTTTTCTGTCCACAGCATGCCTGGTTAAGAGCAATTAAGTAAATAAAGTCCATTACGAGCCATGCTGAGACAACCGTGGCTGCGCGGCGCCGCCCTGGTCGCATGGTTGCTTATTGCTCCAGGATGGCCCCCGGCAGCATAGCTTGGTAGCCGCGATGGGATGGAGTCCAGTGGCCCCTCTGGGAAGGGCCCCTGTGGGCCCCCCAGAAAGGGGGGCCCGGCCAGCTCCCTACTCTTCTGTAGAGGGCAGGAAGCAAGGGAGCTTTTTTTTTTTTTGTTCTTAAATATGTTATCATAGAGGCATTTCCAGCTTTTCTAATTGGCCTAGCAGTGTGCCAGTTCTCAGAGCTAGCTAGCTATTGGTTTTGCCAGGCACAGAGGAAGCTGGTAGCAGCTCTTCACAGAGAATCACTTCCACAGCTGATTTTTTCTCTCTTCACCAAAAATTAATATTGCAAAACAAGCACACAGTAATAGGTCTAAAGCTAATTTGTTTTGTAAGGTCCCACATGTGTTCCTAAATTTTTGTCAAATTGTTGACTAAAGTTCCCCATGGAACTGGATTTTCTGCAGAGGTTGTTATTGGCAAAAAAGCTGCTATATAAGTTACATTTTGTAGTCTGTCAAAATCTTGCACTAACTTTAGGACTACATTCCCCTTCTTAGGAAAAAAGAATACAGTTTCTATTATTATTATAAATATGCAATTATTTATCATTTTCATCTAGATTCAATAAATAATATTCCGCTAGAAAATTATATTCTATACCTAAAACAATAGGATTTATATTTATGCATAAAAACTCCATGGTGTGTTGTAGTTTGTTTAAGTTCCATTGTTAATGGACTGTTCTGTATCTCCGTTTCCCTGAATTAATGGTTTTGTCCCAAAAGTTGTTTCCACCTCCTGAGCTGTCAGTAGCACCTAACCCAACCCCTTTTTCCTGAATGTTCTAAGTCAATTCTTCCCTTGGGCCAACCCCTGTCTAAATCCATCCTGGGAGTTCCCCTAATCCTCGACACCCCACTGGCCACAATGACCTGTTCTTCTCCCACTGTTTTCCCATTGGTTCCTGAAGTATGAAACTCCTCCTTGTTCTCCTCCCACATCCTCTCCCTATTGGTTAGAATTCGGTACCCGCCCCTGGGACCTCCCCTGTTTATAAGATGCTGCAGACTGTATTCTGAGTCTTTTCTGTCACTGACTGTTCAGAAGAATAATCCCTTCTGGATTACAAAGAGAAGACCTCCCTCTCATTCCTTGTCCCCAACCTGCGCCGATCTAAAGACCTTCACGCCGTAGAGCAAGAAGCCCGCTCGGGAGACATGTCCCACTCTCGGCTCTGTGCCATGGTGACTGAGCTAGCTAAAAGACTCCGGCACAGCATCAGTGGTGTTAGTCTTGTTTCTGCTGTTTAATGTGTCACTGGTTTTACCTATGTGTAATGAACTCAGGGTTTGATTCCTTCCTCCTTGAGTGCTGTGTCAGTTACCAGGGGGACTTAATATGGTCCCTTTCACTTTTCCTGAATTGGTCCAAAACTCCAGGTTCTGATGCACACTGTATCTTCTGGTTGGAAAAGATGTGCATGGGAGTCTAGTCTCAATGATTTGTTGGTAGCAATGTACCTTTTAAAACTTAAAAGAGTTAATTTAAGTACAATTATATTAATTCAGCAAAAATTTGAGGCTTCCTTTGCCTTGTTGGTTCAACACTGGAAAGTTTCTGGCCATCCAAAAAAGTACTAAAATACCAAAATGTACCAGGCCCCATCCTGTCTGGGCAGTTCTGAAAAATCAATTTGCTGATAATGACCTGGTGAATTCTTCTCTTTTAATAGCCCTTGAGATGCCCTCCGTCCTTGACATTATTTTTCAAAACAAATTACTTATTTTTCAATATCTGATGTAATAATTTCTATTATCTTCATGCTCATTATATTCCTTTGTAAACTAGCTACCACATTCTCTATTTCTTAATGTGTTTCCTGATGTTTTAGTTCTGTCATCTTATACATTAATTTGGAGGTACAATTACTTACCCACATGAGTTTTACCAGTCACCTGCTGGGATTTTCTGTAGCTTCCAATAATGGGGCTAACTGGCTGTCCTGATTTGGTTTTGGTTCTAGGACTGTCAGATACTGAAATGATTCATGCCTTAAACATTGTTATAAAAGAGTTTTGCCCATTAAAGCAAAACTGTATAAAGCTACACCCACAGAAGCCTCCTTGGAACTTTGGACTAAAAATCAAACTGCTGAGATTAGATAAAGGGAAACTCATTCTTCAGTCATCTCAGGCCTAGGGAGAAGTAAACAAGTAAACAAGTAAAAAAGGAAAAGAATGAGAGCCAAACCCAGCAGCCGTGCTAAGAATCATCTCTGGCTTGTTTTGGGGTGGGGGAGGCCATAACCCACAGACCCATTTTCTGGGAGCAGGTTTGCACAGATTTCCTCCCCAACCGAGGTGGGGGGAAGAAGTTTCAGTGTGTTGTAACCTCTGCTCAGGGGCAGTGAACCCATCCTCCCTTACACAAACTAGCTATGGAACCCCCAACCCGGAGAAGGCTACATCCACAGGACATTCACATGAGGAGCAACTCAGGGGAAGCCTTCATCCATCATAGACCCCCCAAAGTTTCCCCCAGAGTCATCCCTGAGGCCTTGCACTACAGGACTGCATGTGATGCAAAGTGATGCAACAAATCATTTGTAAGAGACGATGGCAACACCCCCACCCCCCACCACCAGGAGGTGCTTGGATTTTCGTACTTAGCCTGAACATATATTAATCCATCGGATTCTATGCTTTTTGGGGGACCTTCACCACCAAGAAGATCAGCTGGAGATGATCAACGGAACATTGCTGGGATCCACAGATGGTGATATTTCCTTTATACTGTCTCTGTAACTCTCTTTCTGTCCCCCCACCTCTTTTCTATTTCTTTCTCTCTCATATTTACTATCAAATAAAACCCATACTATTGATTTTGGCATATGGTCTTGTTTGCATCTTAATTAGGGCAGAGGAATTTCTAATAATGTTAAAACCATGTCATGACAAGGACATTCAACTTTTTGTTAGATATTAGTGCAAGGATACCTTTTTCAGCAACCTCTAATTGCTTTGTCAGCTAATCAATTCTCTGCATTAACTGGGCAGTCTCCAAACTGATGGGCTTTACAAGGGCACCACAGCCACATTTTCAGCTTTTGCACACTTTGTAGTAGTTGACTAATTTCTTCTTTGTACTTCATTGGAGACCTCTGTGCTGATAAAAAACCCCTTCCATGCAGTTTCATTGGTGTGTACCTATAACAGATATAGCTAGACTATATCTGTATAGATGATTTGGCTTAACAGATACCAGCTCGACCAGCCTAGCTCAAAGTAGACACGGCAGGGATAGGTTGGATTCAAACCCAGTCAGAGAACCTCAACCAACCCCTGTGAAGCACAGATACACCCGTATAATTGGCCAGTGAGCTAGGTGGAGTTAAGACCCTTGACCAATCATGTCTGTAAGCACGGGAAATTTGAAAACCCTATAAAAAGGGCTGCTGGACAATAAAAAAGGTTGTTGCCATATGATCCTCAACGTATGTCGCATCCCTGTCTCTGACTCCACAGTGACATGTACCTTTTTTCCTTCAGTGATTTCTAGCACTTGGCGTAAGGTCATTCATTCTGCTTTTTGTGCTGATGTGTTAAAAGGTAAAACATGGACTTACATTACCCAAGTAAAGGTTTTCACTCATACTCAGTTGCCTGTAACCTGCTGTTGCCACTGGTGTGCAGATCCAGTTCTGGGTCCTGGATGGGATCACTCTTGAGATCCAGTCTGCCAGGACACACTTGTTTAATGGTTGCCAGGCAGTCATGGCACAAAGGTTTCGGGGCTTCTTCTGAAGCCTGGAGAAATATGGCTGGGGTTTAAAGTAGTGGTTACCTTAATCTCAACATTGTCCTCATCCAATTGAGAAACTTGGTATCTCAGCACCTTGCTGGCAATATCCAGTGTTTTCTTCTTTGTTCCAAACCATGTATTACCATGTGGCGTACATATCAGCTTTTGTGTTTCTCTGCAGCTACCACCACTCTCAGGTATTCAGGTCATTCTTCACTTGTATTGTCCAATTGTTTAGACAGGCTGCTTCCATGACCTCAAACACTGTCCAGTACTCCTAGTGCCAGGTGCATCCTTTCATGCACAACTCAAATGGTTTGGTTTAAGTGTGAGAGTCTCAATGCTGGGGTTGTCATTAAGGTTTTGGGGGTTTTTTTTAGGGCTTCAAAGGCCCTCTGACTCTCAGGAGTCCATACTAAGTATTTTCAGTGGAGGACCATGGAAGGGTTTTGCCAATACCCCATAACTGGCAATCCATAAGCAACACCATCCAGCCATACCTAAGGCAGCTTGTAGTCCTTGTCTCTGGAGTCTGGCAAATGTCTTCTTTTCAGCTGCTTCCCAAGCTTCTTTTTTTTCCCAAGATTCTTTTTTCCTGTGAGATCTCAAAACTAGAATATATTACTGTTCTTTGCCTATTTGTGTTATTTTCTTCAACACTTTGTATCTAGATTGTCCTAAGAAATGTAACAGACTTACAGTAGCATTGCGGCACTTACTTTCACTCCTGGATGCTGGCAGAATACTTTGCAATTTTTTTTAATTTTTTTTTTTTAAATTTTCACAATTCCTATTAGCTGTACCTTCCACCCAATGTTTGGCTTCCCCCACTTAAAAGCAAACAATTTTAAATTATCCAGGTCAAGAGGTATTACAGAAAAAGGCATTCTTAAGATTGAGTACCGTGAACCATTTGTATTCTCCTTTATGTGCTGTCAAGTGTGTACAGATTAGCTACTACTGGATGAATATCAGGTACTTTTGATTAATGGCCCTTAAATCTTGTACTAATTTATAACTTGTAATATCAGTGTGTTATATTCTGATCCACATTCTTTCAATAACCCATATGCTAAAAATCTTTCTATAAGTTTCTCCAACTTTTCCTTGCCTCACACTTAATAGGCTATTGGTTTTGCTTTACCAGTCTAGCTTCAGGTTTGAGAGTAATCATCACCAGTCTGGCCACCTTTGATCATCCAGGCATCTCAGTTGCCCATATGAACAGGGTAGTCTCTGCCTCCTCTGGGATTTCTTCCAACTCTTCTGATTCCTGTAACATAAAGTCTTTGCCTCAATGGCATTTTATTATGGTTTTTGAATTTATATTTCCCCATCTGACACTGTTGTACACTGCAACGACACAAAGACCCCAACTTCAGAAGGCTGAAAATGACTATTTTTGGGATGTGTTTTTTTTATATACTATTTTACACAGACCAATTTGATTGGTGAAACAAAGAAACTTTTTCAATCACATTGGTCAGACCAGAGGGACATCAAGAAGAAGCTCCTCCTAGGGAAAAATGTAAACAAATTTGCAGATACAAAAACATGTCTCTTGTTTACAGAAAATTTTCTGGGAAAGGAATTTCAGAAAACTAAAACATCTTAGGTATGAACCAGGGCTACACCCATTCTAGAAAGTTATTTGAACATCCAATTTTCCCAATAAATCTCTCCCTAACAAGGGGATTGAGCATTCAGGCATAGGCAATTTGGTGTTTCCCCTACTGTTTGAATAATTTAAATAGTAATAGTTGTAAAAAAAGGCCTGTTCTCTTTCCTCTTTGTTGCACCCACAACACTCACAGCTTCCTAGCTGTTTTCCTCTGCATGTATGTTATGAATGGATGTGGGAGTTTAGATAAGTCCTTGCCTTTTGCCCAGGCCTCTGGCAGCAGGCAAAAGCTTTATTGAGATGGCCAGCACCACAAAACCCACTCTCATTCACAAGTTCTTTAATAATGGCTGATTTGGTCTATTATAGAATGAATGATTTATTTAATAGACATAAAACTAACAGACATAAGACTTAAAACAAACTAATACTACACAGGAATAAGGACAAAAAGAGAAATTGCTAGTAGGTATATACAGCGTGAGGTTAAAGGTATCTATTAATGTTACAGCTAGTGAAGAAATAATATAACTTAGGATTCAATGTATCTTACCATCCAATTGTTGATGCAAAACACATCGAGATCCTTTCCCTCAATCCCCAGAGAAGTAACCACAGAACCTGCATCCAGGCTCTGGGGAGAGGTCTCCCACACTTTCAGTGTGTGTGTGTAGAAGGCTTCTGCCTCTATAATAATTTGTGTCTTTAATAGTTTGTAAAACAGTGTCTCTCAGTCAAGAATATTTCCTTTATCTCTTCCCACATCTGCTCTCCAGACTAAGATGCTGATTCTTAGCTGAGGCCTGAGCCCTTTTGGTGCCAGAGATGACCCCTGTCTGGGCCTTTCAGCCCCTGGGTTATCTCTTTATGCACCAACTGTCTGGGGGGGGGAATCAGTTTTTTTTTTTTATTTTCACTTAAGGTCTTGAGCTTGATGGCTTAAAGAGCCTGGTTTAAGTTCGTTGTTTGATTTTCCCCTGGCTTGGGGACACTCCCTTTTCCAATGTCCCTTTTGTTTACAAATTGCCAAATACACTTCAACTACTGACTATCACAGCACAAACTGCCAAATACACTTTAGCCACTAAATATCACAATGCAAATTGCCAGATATACTTCAGCCACTAATTAATACAAATTACTAAAGTATACTTTAGTCACCAATTAATATAATAATTAACCAATTGTTTCTGAGTGAGGGGGGTCCTGAGTCCTAATAATGGTTTCAAATACTTTAGCAACTCTGTCCAGATTTTACCTATAAAGTTCTGCCACCTTTCTCCATGACATTAAATCCACTATTAAAATCAGAGTTACTGGACCATGATTCCTGACCACCTGCCTGAGGGGAGCCATCAGAACTTCCCCAGCCTCTCCCTCAACATCTCTTTGCTGCCTTCTATTGTGTCCCATAATTGGACCAAAATCCTTCGATCCCCTAAAGTATTCTCTCCATTCCAGTCCACTTTCCCATGACCTACTCATGGGTCTAACCGTATTCCCCAGTGATTCATCATCCACCCCCCCAATTCTTTGTCACAGAGCAACCATCAGCTCTAAATCCTCTTCTTCTTGCCTGCACTTTAAGCACCTTTGTTATATGCTGCACACAAAACAACACCCCTTTCAACCCTTTGCCTTTTCCTTTTCAAGTATATAAGGAACTTCATCCCACTTTTTTCCCTTCTACAAAACAACATTAATTGCAATATGGTATTATACTGTAAGGTTCTGTCCTTAGGCCACTTCTCTTGATCTTCCAGGGTGTAAAATGGCCACCACAGATTACAGTATTTTATAAGTTTTTCATGGGTGAGGAGATCACCCCCAATTTGTTTCCAGTGTTTCAAGATACATCCCAGTGGTGACATCTGTGATACCCTGTTTGAGGTTTTGTTTCCCATTATAACTAATGACTATTTAGGAGCTCCTTAGAAGGGTCTCTAATCCTACTCTTTTCCCACCTTAGGTACCTTTAAACCAAACCCTGCACAGCTTTTGCTGCGCCTTACAGTCAGGTTAAGTTAGCATCTTTAAAGTAAAGAATGTCTTTTTATTACCAGGGGTCTTGCTCCAATTTCCTTCAGACCAGAGATTGAAGGTTCTCCCCAAGAATCCCTTGGTGTTGGCTGGAGGTTTTGCAATCCCTTGGATCTGTTGAAATTCAGGAGACTGTCCCATCTGGGTGGTCAAAACTGTTACCAAAAATTCGGTAAAATAAAAAAACTCCTTAACACCAATATAGCATTCAGAAACAGCCATTCTTTATTCGGCCAGATGCACAGGGCGATAGCTCCTCCCAAAGCCATGCATGCTGAGTACAGGAAAGTTTCTGTTTATATACTGTATTCTACATTGTCCTAGGGTGACTTTATGATGCTTGTACCCCCAATTGTCTGTTCTGTTTATGCTGGATATTGAGTTCTGCACCTTTAAGACTGGTTCTGAGAGCAAAGGGGGGGAAAAGAAGTGTGCAGTTTGTCTGCAGAAACTGTACTTGCTCCCTCGCATTTCTCACTCACTCTCACGGACTGTGTTGTCTGCAGCATGGACAGCAGGAGAGAGCTCTGCTTTGCTTTTAGTTAGTTTGTTTTAGTTAGCTGAGGCAGAGAAGTTCCCCTGACTGTGGCTTTTCTTTTCTTTTTGGAACTGTTCAGCCATTGTTAGGTCTGGGAACACCAGGACTATTGTTTGGGGGCCCCTCTAGCTGCACTGCAGCCGAGATGCCAGACCCAAGCCCCAGAGAGACTGAGAGAAAGCAAAGGACACACCCATGAAAAGGACTCTCTCTCCAATCCACAGAAGGACTTTCTGAATTTGCCATCTCTTCAGAACAACGAGAGGTACCATTGTTTAACATTATTCATTTTTTCATGTTTGTGAGTACTTTGCTTGTTAAATAAACAGGTTTCTCCACTTTTCTCCAAGGAAATCTTTACGGAATGAGTTGGGGGAGGAGCCACTTGAATCTGCTTTCTAGAGGGATCCCTTTGAAGATTTCCTCCCTAAATTTGCCCCAAACCAGGATATTCATACATATTCATTGATTGTCCTGGGATAAACATACATAAACATCATTTCCCTAAAATCATTAACATATTTCCCCTCCCCTTTACATGTGCTTTCTTCTGTCCTGGGGGTCTCTCTGGTGGTCCCTAGTGGTCGAGGACCCCAATGTTCCAGTTGACCTGGATGAGTTGGCAGGGCACTGGGGCTGGTGAACTTCCAGTTCTCCTTCTTACACAATGGGCACTGAGCAGTTCCATAGGCCAGTGGGTTTTGGTAGAACAAGTGTTGTGTTAGCTCACCAGGTGTAGACAATTTATCATCTGGTAACACTACTGGGGGCAGTTCTATATTTTCCCAGTCCCTGCCTTTGCCTTCTGCAACTAGGGCAGTGTAGCTGGAGCACTTGCCAGCAGAGACTGAAGCAAAGAAGTTGTTGAGTACCTCAGCCTGCTCCATGTCCTGGATAGCCTGGTCTCCCATTTCCTAGGGTACACATTTTCCCTAGTCTTCCTTTTATCACCAACTTGCCCATAGCTTTTTTGGTTGCATTTGATGTCCCTGAAAAAGTTTAATTCTGTCACAGCTTTAGCTTCCCTAACCAGATTCCCGGATGCTCAGACAATCTCTATATTCCTCCCAGGCTATCTGTCCCTGCTTCAATCCTCTATAGGCTTCCTTTTTATGTTTGAGTTTGTTTGTCCAGGAGCTCCTTATTCATCCACTTAGGCCTCCTGACATTTTTGCCTGACTTGCTCTTCATTGGTGTCTCATGAAAGGGGGAGATTTTTCTCAGCCCTTAATGTTTGATTTGTCTGTCAGCTCTCCAGGAAAGCCAAGACCCTTGTGGCCAACCAGTCTGTCAGTGTCCCATTATGGGGACCCTTTGCTGAACAGTCCTGCTGGATCAGAGGGCGATTTGACTGATATTCAGGGACAGACGCCAACAGCATAAGAGAGACTCCTCAATGGGTCTTCCAACTTTATGACCCCTCAGCAGGTCTTCCTCTCTATTTGAGGATGGTACCCACTGCTGGCAACTGCCAGCGTCCAGGAAGGACTCTCACTAACAGTTTATAGAATAACACTATTAATGAAAAATTGTGACAGATTAAGGTTTGAGGATTGATGATGGTATTATCTGACTGGAAAAATGTATTTAAAACAATATACAGACAAGCTGTAATGCTCAGTAGAAGTATTCAGTGTGCATAGAGTATGGTTCTTACCCAATAGGTATCCCTATGGGGTCTCCCAGGTTCAGCCCATCAAATGATCCCAGTATTTATGAGTCTTCCCTAATTTTTCCTCATTCTAAGCTTATTTTTATACTATTTCTTTATGTTAAGTGGAGCTTGAGTGACTCAAGTCATACATACCTTTGTTATCAATTGGTGTAAAATTCTCTCACTTTGCTCTTAAAGGTATAGTCAATAAAATATAGAGCACATGCCCAGTGAGGGGTGGTCATACCTTGGAGGGGAGTAACTTTGAGATGGAGGTGTGTGTTAATATTAAAATTAGGTTATAATGAGCCAAGTTCATCCAAGGACAGTGATTTCGCCACAGTTGTTGGCTTAGCAGCAAGACATCTCCTATCTCCCCTGGTTGACAGGTGCTATGTGGTTTCTCAGCTGCAAAGTACCATTGAGCTCCCCTCCCTGCAAGGATTTCTGCAGAGCCTGGCCACAGTGTCTTCACTCTGCATCACCCTCCATACCATCCCCCTTAGGTGCTATGGTTGCAGATTGTGGGTGTGGGGAATCATCGTGGAATAGGTTTCAATCATGCCAACTGCATTCCATGCAGGAAGTAGCAACTGCATTTCACCCTTTAATTCCCATACCATTATAACCTCTGTTAGGATGTGAATATAACTTCCCTGTTTGCTCTAATTTTACCCCCAGCCATCTTTCCACAGTCAGAATGCATTGCTCTTGAGCTTGGAGGAGGTGATCCTTGAATATCAACCAGCTTTCTTGGGCTTGTCTTTCCTCCAAGGCTTTATACCATGGTACTCTACCAAACAGATTCTTGAAGAGGCCAAAGTCTGCTTTCCTGAATCCAAGATAATGAGCTTGCTGTGTGCCCTCCTCGTTGCCATAAGGATCTCAAACTACACAGTTTCATGGTCACTGCAGCCCAGGCTGCCCTTGGGCTTCGCACTCCCCACCATGCCCTCCAACATCCATCATAGCACCTCTCCTTGTTGGCTTCTCTGTCACTTGGAGAAAGAAGTTATCATCAATGCATTCTAGGTGGCTTAGGCACTGCTGTGTTGTCCCTCCAACAGATATTGAGGTGGTCAAAGTCCTCCATGAGGACCAGGGCTTGTGAACATGAGGCCACTCCTATCTATCTAGAGAGGGCCTCATCAGCTCAGTCTTCCTGTCCTGTAGCAGACACCTCCACTAAAATGTCACCTCTTTCCTCCCTTTAATCCTGACTCATAAGATCTTGATCAGTTCCTCATTCCCTTTCCTTTCTATGTGTGTTCTATTAGTCCTTCTCTTTGTGTCATTGAGGAAGTTTCTGGATGTTTGTTGTGGGCTGTAGGTCCACTGCAGACTGTGCTTGGAACCAGCTATCCAGCTCCTTCTCTGCCTCCCTGAGACTATGCCGCCTTCTCACTGCCTCCTGTAGCTCAGTCACTTGCTGCAGGAGATCCTTCACCTGGACATATCTTTTGCAGGCAGATCTGCTGCCTGTCCATGCACTAGGAGAAAGGTCTAGGTGTTTCCTGCAGTCTGAGCTCTGCATAGCAGCCTCTCCTTTCAGCAGGCCACTGCAAGGGTAGATGGTACACACCACCAGGTAGGAGCTGCAACCTTTGCTCTCAGATGAGTACCCAGTGTACAGAAAATCAAGCTATGAAAAGCCAGTGTCCATAAAGGAGACAGAGGAGTCCTTAACTTTATTTGAATAAAGGAAGAGAGTCCACCAGGGCATACGCCCACAAGGTTTTCTCTCTCCATACTAGCCTGAACTTCTGAACTTTGGGGTAAAATTGCAGGTTCAAGGGGATGTCGTTCATGGAGACAGGGACATGACATTAACACACTGAGGATCATGTGGCAACAGCCCTTCTTTATTGTTTGGCAGCTCCTTTTATAGGGTTTTCATATTTCCCATGCTTACAGACATGATTGGTCAAGGGTCTCAACTCCACCTAGCTCACTGGCCAGTGATATGGGTATATCTGTACTTCGCAGGGGTTGGATTAAGTCCTCTGACTGGGTTTGAATTTAACCTATTGTTGTTGTGTCCAGGGACTTGTTTACTTCGAGCTAGGCTGGTCGAGCTGGTATTTGTTAAGCCAAATTATCTGTGCAGATATAGTCTAGCTTTATTTATCACAGTTCTCCCTTCCAGTCTTGATAAAAATGCAAAGTGTTCTCTGTTATCTTACCTGCAAGGGCTCTTTGCAGCTAAGATGACAGGACAGTATGATGACACATGATTTTACCTACCTCAACAAGCTTAGCCTCTCTTAGCTAGTGATGCATCCTACATATTATTGAAAATGTTACATCCATTCTCAGGAGCTGTCAGGCAAGATTACTAATAATACAAGCTTTCAAATTGGCACACCACAGGCTTATTACTTGAAGTTACAAACTTGCAACTTAACTCTATGAACAAGAAATATTTCAACTTTACCACCATGGGAAAATAAAATAATAAAGGACAGTATCTTTGTATTTCTTAGCAAGAAAATTTCTTTTAACACTGTAAGGTGATAAAGTACATCTGGGGTATTGATCACTTGGCCCCATGAGTGCTGGCATGAACCCTTTATCACAGAACAAGGCTGCAGTGGCTCTTTAAGAATAAAGAGTTTCAGAGCAGGGAAATTAGGATTTGAACCTATTAAAAATAAGTATGATTAAAGCTTATTTTTTTCTTTAACAAAGGTTTTTATAAGCCCACAGTATGGGGCAACAGCATTTCTTTTAAGTTTTAGAGCTTTATATTATTGCATAATTTTTAAGTGACTGAGAACAAAACTTATTTTAGATTTTGAAATTCCATAGCTGAAATTGTAAGATTTTTGGAAGAGGAAAGGAGATACCTTAATGTTTTTCTTTTCTTTGAAAGGTACTTAAAAAAATATATTAATTAATTTCTGTTTGAAAGGATAGCTTACAATTAGAATTATTACAGGAGCATGTCTTCATAAGAGCAATTTTAAATGAAGGTTTGGGGTAGTGGTAACATTGGCATACTATCAGTATTGACTCTTTAAATCGTGTAGGAATTGCTATTTGAATAATAAAGGCAGAAAATTTCTACAAATTAGTTGTGGGAAACGACAAGTTTAGCTCTGCTGGTTTTGCATTGATTGAAGAAAGTTGTGGAAAAAACCAATTAGTGACTGGCTTTGAATGTTGACAGCCTGGCTAACCAATTAAATATGGGATACCCCTCTGGACTACACAGGTTAAAAATCAGAGAATTCTGGGAAAAGTCCTCTTTTTTCTTCTGGCCTGGCAACAGGTAACAGGCCAGCGGGGCTGGGTCAGCTCCGCTGCGTGGCCCCTGGGCCTGGAGTGGCCTAGCCGGGCCCTGCTGCTCCAGCACTCTTGGCTGGATTGGGCCCAGCGCCTCCTGGGCAGAGGGAGGGGAGGAGAGTATGCCCTGTCCTGGCTGGATCAGGCCCGAGCGGCTGCTAACATCTGCCACTAAAGCCATGGCCCAGGAGGCCTAGCAGGCCAGGCCAGGCCCCCCTCCAGCGGCTGCCAGGCAGAGGAAGGGGGGGAAAGCCCAAGCCATGGGCATGCTGCTGTAAGATCCTAGCTGTCCCTCCTCCCCAGCACGCTCCAGCCACTGCTACCAAGACCCCCTGCTAGGAGAAGCCCAGCCACGTGAGACATGCAGCTGAGACAAGAGGTGGCTCTGCAGCTATGTGGAGTGGCCCTGCAGCATGGCCTGATTTTATCACCTTTGGCCACTGCCTGGAAGAATCACCATGCCTTCTGCAGATTGTTAACTTTCCTTGCAGAGATGAAACTTGCAAAGCACTAACCTTTCTCTGAGTGAGAGAAAGGACAGAGTGAAGACACATAGAGAGACAATATGAAGACATCAAAGTTAGTAAAGGAAGAGTTACATTTTAAATGGAAGAAAATGAGAAGATGCCTTAGTTTTAGGCTGAAAATCTTTTGTGATCTATGGTAATAGACTGTAATATACTAGAATATCCCTTTAAATTGTGGAAAAATATGCATTGGGGAGATGAGTATTCAGATTGCAGATATAAGTAAAGGCATTTGTGATGGACTAAGTAAATATTGAAGTAGCTGTGATCTTATGAGAAGCTTGAACAGAGAGAGAGAGATGATATTAAGACCTGCCGCTAGAAAGAGAAAAGATCTCTGTTCCTAGAGATGAAAAAAATCCTTTGATTTTGGAACCATTCATCTTTAAAATGATACCCCAGGAGTGTCCATGGCCCATATGCAGCTGCAGGAAAGGCTGCATAATATGGGAGGGACTTCACTGTCCTGGTTTAGGATGAATTAGGGGAGAACTTCTAAAGGAATCTCTTAATAACAAAACTTCTACTACCCCTCCCCCAGCCCTGGGTTTGGGAAGGAATTTATTGAACAAAGTGGAAAAAACTGGTTTATTGACAAATGAATAAACACTCTTCAACACAAGGGAAAAAAGAAAAAAAAGGCTTAGGTTACTGTGAGGGGGAGGGCGCAGAGCTTCTTTCGCGGGCTCCGGAGATCCTCAGACTTTTCAGGTCAGGTCAGATTTGGTGCCGGTTCAAAACTTCAAAAAAGGGGGGGGGGGAAGGGAAAGAAAGGGAAAGGAAGGAAAAAAAACCAGAAACAGCGAAAAATGAGCAGCGTAAAGAAGAGAGACAGCAGCAAGTGAAGCGCAGTGAAGCCAGCCCAGAGAAAAAAAGAGAATGCCAGCAGAGAAAACAGCAAAATAGTCCCAGCCTCCTCACCGAAAAGGGGGGGGGGGGTGGGGGGACGGGACAGCTGCTAGACATAACAAGGTAGTCCACGATATGGGACAGGATAGGAGGCACCGTCAACCCAGAACATTTCACCCCTTATCCCATACGTGGACACACAATAAAAACTTTTATCTCACTTACTCAGACATTTGACACTTACACATTTCCATTTGTCTTACTTGCTCAGACCTTTGACACACGTTTTCTTCTGTTTCATGTCTGAGTGATCTAATGCACAGACAATGGTAGTAACATCTAGCACATATGAGTTTCACCTTACATTTAAATCTTTCTGAGGTACACATCATGTTGTTTTATCTTTTTGCATTATCCACCGTGTATAACTTGGTCCTTGAGCAGAGACAATTTCACAGATGGGTTTGCTTGTACTCGAGGCAGGGTTGATCCATACTGTTTTTCTCAACAAACCTTTAACATGGGCTACTGGAGCTTTATCTCCATCTACTATATTAAGGAGCTGGGACTGAGCAGGACCCGCTCGGTTGGTAGAACCTCAGGTGATAACTAGCCAGGTGGCCTTTGCTAAATGCTGCTCCCAGTTTTTTAAGGACCCCCCACCCAATGCTTTTAGGGTGGTTTTTAACAACCTATTGTACCTCTCTACTTTACCTGCACCTGGTGCATGGTAGGGGATATGGTACACCCATTCAATGCCATGTTCCCTCGCCCAGGTTTTAATAAGATTATTTTTAAAATGAGTCTTGTTGTTTGACTCAATTCTCTCGGGAGTACTGTGCTTCCAAAGGACCTGCTTTTCAAGGCCTAGGATAGTATTGCGGGCTGTAGCATGAGACACAGGGTAGGTTTCCAACCATCCTGTGGTGGCTTCTACCATGGTCAGCACATGGCGCTTGCCTGGCGGGCTTGAGGCAGTGTGATGTAATCAATCTGCCAGGCCTCCCCATACTTGTACTTAGACTATCGCCCTTTATACTAGAGGGGCTTCATCTGCTTGGCTTGTTTAATGGCAGCGCACGTCTCACAGTCATGAATAACCTGAGAAATGCTGTCCATGGTTAGATCTACTCCTTGGTCTCGTGCCCACTTATAGGCGGCATTTTTACTTTGGTGACTTGAGGCATCATGGGCCTATCGTGCTAGGAACAACTCTCTCTTGTGCTCTCAGTCAAGGTCTATCTTCAACTTCCCTATTTTTGCAGCTTGATCTACCTGCTGATTGTTTTGCTGCTCTTTATTAGCTTTACTTTTGGGGACATGGGCATCTACATGGCGAATCTTCACAGGTAGTTTTTCTAACCGGGCAGCAATATCTTTCTACTCTTCAGCAGCCCAAATTGGTTATCTTTTACGCTGCTAGTTCGCCTTTTCTCATTTCTTCAGCCATCTCCACAGAGCGTTGGCTACCATCCAAGAATCAGTATACAGATAGAGCCTTGGCCATTTCTCTCTCTGCAATATCTAGGGCCAGTTGAATGGCTTTGAGTTCAGCAAATTGACTGAATTCACCTTCTTTTTCAGTGGCTTCTGCGACTTGTCGTGTGGGGCTCTATACAGCTGCTTTCTACCTCTGACTTATCTTTATGACGCGGCAGGAACCATCGGTGAATAAAGCATAACGTGCTTCTTCTGCCGGCAGCTGGTTGTATGGCGGAGCTTTCTCAACCCGGGTCACTGGTTTTTGTTTTTCATTTGCGACACTGAAATTTTCACCTTCGGGCCAGTTCGTAATTACTTCTAAAATTCCAGGGCGATTCAGTTTCTCAACTCGGGTGCGTTGTGTAATGAGGGCAATCCACTTGCTCCAGGTAGCACTGGTGGCATGGTGGGTGGAGGGAACATTTATTTTAAACATCTACCTTAGCACCGGTAGTTGGGGTGCCAGGAGGAGTGGTGCTTCTGTACTGATTACTTTTGAAGCAGCTTGGATTCCCTCGTAGGTGGCCAAGATTTTCTTTTTTGTTGGGGTGTAGTTCTCTTTAGACTTCTTGTAGCTCTGACTCTAGAATCCCAGTGGTCGGCCTCGGGTTTCACCAGGTACCTTTTGCCAAAGGCTCTAGGACAGACTATGACTCCTAGCTGCAGAGTAGAGCACATTCTTCACATCTGGTCCCGTCCTGACTGGGCCGAGGGCTACAGCATGAGCAATCTCTTGCTTGATCTGGGTGAAAGCTTGCTGCTGCTCAGGGCCCCAATAGAAATCGTTCTTCTTGCGGGTAACCAGATAAAGGGGGCTCACAATCTGACTGTATTCCGGAATGTGCATCCTCTAGAAACCTATGGCACCTAAGAAAGCTTGTGTTTCCTTCTTATCCGTTGGGGGGGACATAGCTGTGATTTTGTTAATAACATCCGTAGGAATATGACGCTGTCTATCTTGCCACTTCACTCCTAGGAACTGAATCTCCCGAGCAGATCCCTTAACTTTACTTTTCTTAACAGCAAAGCCGGCTTCCAGGAGAATTTGGATGATTTTCTCTCCTTTCTTGAACACTTCTGCTGCTGTGTTTCCTCACACAATGATATCATCAATATATTGTAGATATTCTGGAACTTTATCTTTTTCTAGTGTGGTGTGAATCAGCCCATGGCAGATGGTGGGGCTGTGTTTCTACCCCTGGGGCAGTCTGTTCCAGGTGTACTGCACTCTCCTCCATGTAAAGGCAAACTGAGGTCGGCATTTTGCTGCCAGAGGAATAGAGAAAAATGTGTTTGCGATGTTGATAGTGGCGTACCACTTTGCTGCCTTGGACTCCAGCTCGTACTGCAGTTCCAGCATGTGTGGTATGACTGCACTTAGAGGTGGAGCCACTTCGTTCAAGGCACGATAATCCACAGTCAATCTCCATTCTCTGTCAGATTTCCGCACCGGCCAGATGGGGCTGTTGAAGGGTGAGTGGGTTTTGCTGACCACTCCTTGGCTTTCTAGCTCTCGAATCATCTTGTGGATGGGGATCACAGCATCTCGAGTGGTTCTATATTGCCGACAATGCACTATTGAAGTGGCAATTGGTACTATTTGTTCGTCTCCCTTTAAAAGTCCTACTGTGATCGGGTTCTTGGACAGTTCAGGCAAGGTGTTCAATTGTTGAATACTTTTTGCCATTACAGTTGCTACTCTAAAGGCCCACATGAACCTTTTTGGGTTTTTAAAGTACTCACTCCGGAGGTAATCTATGCCCAAGATGCATGGGGCCTCTGGGCTAGTTGCAATAGGGTGTTTCTTTCACTCATTCCTAGTCAGGCTCACATCTGCCTTTACCAACGTATAGTCCTGTGATCCCCCAGTCACACCAGCAATAGAAATCGATTCTGCCCCTACATATCTCGATGGGATCAATGTACACTGCGAGCCAGTGTCAACCAAAGCCTTATAGTCTTGTGGCTTTAATGTGCTAGGCCAACGAACCTACGCAGTCCAAAACACACGATTTTCCCTAACCTCTACCTGGCTAGAGGCAGGGCCCCTCTAAGCATGATTATCCTTCTTTCCTGGGGTATATGTCTTAGAGGTTCCTTCAAGGGGATCGGACATGTCATCATCGACAACATACTTGACATTCTGGCTGCAAACAACTGGAGCTGCTCTCTGTTTATTGAGACTTCCTCTTTGAATCTTACCTTCTTTCAAATTACATACTCGTTGTGCCAGAGCAGCAGTGGGCTTTCCATCTCATTTCTTCATGTTCTTTCTAGATTCACGCAAGAAGAACCACAACTCAGCTTGTGGGGTGTACCTTCTCTCTCTATCAAAGGAGCGCCTGCGTTGGATACCAGGGCCTCTAATTTGCACAGCCGAGATTTGGAGGAAGTCCTCCTTAATCTCTTCCCTGAGTTTCCTATGATTCTCCTCTATTTTGTCTTCCAATTTCTGCAGTCGTGTTTCCACAGCTGCAATTCTGGCATGAGTTGGGCCATGTACAGTGTCAGCATATGCTCGAAGCTTTTTCGCCATATTGAGCACAGTTTCATTTGTCTCTTCTTGCTTCATTATTGCTAGAGCAGAAGCGTATTCAGATGGCCCAAGTTGCACAAGTTGCACAAGTTTCCTTCACATTACAGGTGTACATGCTACCAGGTCTGGATTCCTAGTTGCTATGTCATCTGAAAAAATGAGCTCTGCTACCGCCATCTCTCTCAAATGTTGGATCTCTTGTTCTATAGTTCTCCACTGTGTCTGCTGCAAATAAAGGTCATTTACACACAGGTATCTTTGTGCTACACCGTCCAGAATCCATTCCCAGAGGCTGTGAGGACTAGCCTCCCTCATCATGCCCTGATCAATAACAGGATCAAGTGACAGAGATCCCAAATGCCTCACTTTAGTGCTATCCAGAACTGTATCTTTAAATGATACCCCAGGAGTGTTCATGGCCCATATGCAGCTGCAGAATAGGCTGCATAATATGGGAGGGACTTCACAAATGCAGATTCCCGGGTGGCTGCTTTTGTGAGAATTAAAAGCCACAAGAGGACTGTTCTTGTCTTGTGGGAAATTTCATAGCAGACCAAAAGAGACCTCTCTCTAAAAGAACTTGTGAAAGACTATTTTATTGGTGGTAAACTGACCTATAGTTCTAAGTTTTGTCTTTGTATGTTGTCTGTGAGAAATAAAATAAGTTGTTGGGGGACAGGAGAGGTGTTTAGAAGGTTTTATTCTGATTCTTATTAATTTTTTCTCTCTTGTAGTTTTGTTAATAAACTTGTCTTTATACTCTTTTAAGTTTTGAGCCTGCTTTGCTTCTCTCCTAATCCTATCTCACAACAGAAAAGAGTGAATAATTCTAGTAGGCACTCAAACCACTACACTAATTTTGGGAAACAGAAATTGGCAAACATGAAACCACTACTAGCTCGCAGCTGCAAACACGCCTGATCACATTTGACAATTTAAATTCAAAACAGTGGGTTTAGTTTTTCAGGTTGATGGAGTAAACATGATGCCTGTAGAGTGCACAAAAGCAAAATCAACAAGCATTGTACTATAAACTTCAAGACATATTTGGCAAGCTGTAGTGTATATTTGTAACACTGGCGTAATATGTCGGGAAAGATGAATCAGGGAAATCTTATAAATATGATTGCTTAGCAAAAGATTCTGAAAATATGAAACCTGTAATCGAAATGAAAGCGTACTTTGAGTTGTAGGATACTGAGTCTTAGTTACTATATAACCTAAAGACAATAGCCTGGCCAGCTGAAGGAGAATCCCTTTTGATTGAACAATACCTTTCTGCTGGCTAAGGGATCCAAAGGTCAATGTAGCAAAACAGAAAAGTCTAAAGAGTAGTTTTTAGAGTTTAAAATATAACACATGGTAATGTAGTAGTTCTTATAGGCTGTATGTAGATTCTATAGGATTTTGTGTCTTGTATTGGTTGGTCACTGTAAATTAGAATATTCATCACAAAAGGAGATATAATGTATTGTAACCTGGACCTCGACCTCTTCTCTTCTCTCCTTGCCCTCTTCACCCTCTTGGTTTTCCCTAGCTCTGCTCTCTTGGCTCTCCTCTTCGCTCTTTCTCTCTAGACCTCACTCTCCTTTCCCTGCTCTTACCTCTGCTCTCTTCCCCCTGCACTCTGACCCCTGCCACGTTTCTCTAGCTCTCTCCCCTCTTCTTGCCAGCTTACCCTCTTGCTCTCTCTCTCGTTCTCTCTCTGGGACTTCCTTTCAGCCGAGGCTGGTGGCTGAAGGGAAGGCCCTTTCTACCCACGACCCTTGCAATAAAACCACATATTCTAGAATATCTCAGGTTTGCAGAATACCTTGTCCCTGATATCGAATGCCTCTACAGTAATACCTTCATAGTAACTGTTGTGGTTTGAAAGCAAAATGAATGAGAGTCTCCAAGTCAGAGATATAATTTAATAAGAAGAAAGGTAAAAAGGTAAAAAGGTAAAAGTAAAATAAAATAAATACGATAACACAAAGGATCACTGACAGAGTCAGAATACAACCTGAGCAGGATGGTGGAAGCAGTCCAGGTGAGGTGCTCTTCCTGAAGCAGTAATCCTGTAGAAAGGTCTGGTAGCTCTGCTCCTCTGGGAATCCCGTGGGTAAGTGCCCCTGCACTGTCCCACATACCAGCTTATATCCAGGTGAGAATGCTTGACTCCTCCCCCTGGGCAGAGCATCTCACAATAGCATGAGAAGTGTGAAATGGGTCCTTGATGGCCCATTAACAGAGATAACCCCTGGAGGGAGTTACCTGTGACTCATGGGTCATTAGCAGAAGACACCCCCAAAGGCGTTAATGGGCCATTAGCAGAAAAGGCAGGGGGCTTGGGAAAACACTAGCCCACCTGGTTTGAACAGTTCATGAAGATGGTGATAGAATAAATACTTTGTGTACATCCTACACTGCAACCCAGGACAGTAACATAGTAACTGCAAAAGAACTAGCTAGCAAAGATATGTTATATGAATTAGTTTCAACTTTAACACATACAGATGCTGCAGTCTTCCCTCTTGAGAAAGGGGCTATTAAACTAGCCTGATCTTTTATTTAGTATTAGCTTATCAGAATCTGTAGGGTATGAAAGCATTAGTAGAGTCAAAGTAGTATCAGGAGGAGTGGCAGCGGTGCTCTGCTGACATACTGGAGAGGGACCATGTTTCACTAGGCACATGCTGCTGTGTGTATGTGGTAGGAGCTTGGTGCTGCCTTTGTTGGCATTGCTTTGGCTGGCGCTGCTAAGTTCCTTGATTTGCTTCTTTACGGCCCATACACAGGGAGCTGCTGATGTCCCACTGGGCCCGCTGAGAGGGTGGCCCATCCCCCTCCATCGTATGGTGGCTGTGCCATGCGGCCAGTGCCAAGTCTTTCGGACAGCCCCATCACTACTGTGCCCGCAGTACCATGCCCCTACATGCCTCCCCCTGCCGCCTCTGCTACTGCTTTTTGCTCACTGGGCTCCCCTCAGGGGCTTTACCCATGACCTGATAAACTTACAGTTGTTGGCTAAAGGTGTAGAGAAGCTTGAAGGGAAAGCCGTGGTGACACAGACATCCTTCTTTGTCTGCTCTGCTGATGCAGAGCGGCAGCTTGGATTCGGTTGCAAATGCGATGAAACACGGTGTTCCACAGAGAGACGATGGCTCAGACCTTCTCTGCTGGTATCCCTTGCGTCCCTTTTAGACAGAAATGGAAATTCTAGCTGATCTTTAAAATAAACTTAGAAGCATATACTGTATTTTCAGATGTGTTTTAAATAGTGCTTAGAAAACTACATTTTAGAGTCCACTTAGTGAATATCGAACACTGTGCCTGTAACCCTTTACATATTTTAAGGCAGTACCAGCATCTGGGGCCCCTCTAATAAGAAGAAGGACTAACCTAAACACAACAGGATAACAAGGCTAGGAATGCAGATAAAGAGAAAAACAGACTCTTAGCCAGCATGTTGCCATAAGGCCTCCGTTAGCAGTAGTTAGGCTAAGGAGTTGGTCCCTGTGCAGGCCCATGAGAACCAAACCTGAGAAATGAGGCCTGAGAATCTGCTGATGTAAGGAACAACGTTTAAAGGACTTAGTAGAGCATGTAGTACATATACGTATACAAATTACTTGTGAAATATGATTACATGGTTACCAATAAAATGTTTTCTATGGTGGGAGTTAAGCTTAGAGAATTAACCTTTATTTTAGCTAGAACAAGCGTGCAAAATTTATAGCCTTTAGAAAGGTTACCTGTAAGATGAATAAAGTAAAATACGTAGGAGACTGCACGTAGGCTGATGAAGTAAGACTTGTAACAAAGGTATAAAAGATGAGCATCTTTTGTAACCAACTCGGGACGCTGACTTTGAGACATTAGTCCTCAGGTCCCCGGGGCCTCAAATAAAGCACCGCATAAACTGACACTCTGTTGGTTTGTGTTTTCTCTCGGGAACGGGCAGCAGTTTTCTGGCGACCGCGGCAGGACTCCGGAGGTGGCTGGGGCGGTTCGCGAGCTGATCAACTCCACGCCGGCACCAGGTGATTTCTGGGGAGTCATCGACCCGCGCCCGACCCCCCACCTGACGGACAACTGTGAGAAGGTAAGCCCAAAAGGTGCTTTATTCTTTAGGTTTGGGTGCCTGCCTAATAAGACGGGACGGCGATTCCCGCAGGGTTGGGCTAAAGACGTCTATGGTCTGGGAAGCCTAGGCGCCGACCGTAAGACGAGGCGAAAGCCTCGCAGGCTCGGCACTTGCCCCTCGCGGCGATGAGAAGTGGCAAGATTGGTATTGGTATTGGTATTCGTACTGGTATTGGTATTGGTATTAGTATTAGTATTGGTGTGTGTGTGTGTGTGTGTGTGTGAGCAACTTAAGGTGTAAAAAAAAAAGAAAAAAAAGAAAAAGAAAAAAAAAAAAATGATGCCGTTTAAAACCTTTAAGGCTTTGGTACAATCTAATGATAAGGTCCCAGGGAATTCCCCCTTGGGATGTTTACTGGGAAGGTGGAAAAAGGAAGGATTCCACCAAGAGTTACATAAAAGTAAAAAGATTGATTATTGTAATCATCAGTGGACACTATATGAAACTGGTGGCCCAGAGTGGCCTTTGAATGGATCTGTTAACCCTGATGTTATAACCCCTTTGATGTGCTTTTTACAGAATAATGAGAAATGGGATGAAATACCTTATCTTGATTTGTTTTATGCTCTCAAAAACAAACCAGAGATGGCCGGAAAATGGGTCTTTACAATCAGAACTTATATCACAACTGAGGCCACATTGTAAATGAGAATCGAAACTTGATGAATTGCCATACATAGATCTTTTCTTTTATTTAAAAGAGAAACCGGCATGGTTGGTGGAATGTGGAATACAAGCACTGGTCTTAGAAAATAATCATTGTTTGGCCTGCGTCCAAGATAAGTGTTGTGTAGAACACCTGGTTTTGGGAAAAAGGGGGAAGATGATTTGGAAGCTGATTTATTTGTAGGACCCACTGCCCCTACCAATGTTCCCTCAGCATTACTCCACTTACTCTCACCCCACCTGATTCTGTTTCCTCTCCCCTGCTTGCGCCTATCCAAAATGCTTCTCCTGGCTATCCCCCTTCTCTGCTGACACTTGCTCAAAGATTTATCCCTCTACCGACCCTCCTCTCCCACGTACGCCTATGTCATCGGCTCCTGTCCCCTATCCCCAGTCCTCCTCTGCCGGAGTTGCCCATTGCTTCTATCCCTGGCAGCGATCGGGATTTGACTGTGGAGCGGGGATGAAGGGAAGGGAGATGCAGGGGGGACAGGGCGGAGAGCAGTGGTGGTGAAGGGGATAGATCAAATGCAGCCAGGAAATATACTGGTCTTCAGATAGATAGTGAGCAAGCAAAGATTCAGCTTGCCTTTATTTTTCTAGACCAGTCACAGGAGGATACTAGGAAAAGTTACAGAAACTGGAAAGCGGAAAGTTAAGAAGTTTGGACAAGCTTTTAGAGGTGGCGAGAACGTAGTGGCAGAACCGGTCGGGACAGTAATAGAAGTGGTTTTGGCAGAGGCATTGGAGTATTAAGAATAAATAAATCAGAAGGACATTGAAAGCGAGAGTGCCCAAACTGGTTTAGTCAGTATGTTCAGCCTCAGTTGAATAGCATAGCCAGAGTCATGGATCTGTGAGGGGAAGCCAGGATCAAAGGAACAGATGGTCACTCTGCGCTTAGAAGGGAAAGATGTCACTTTTCTTGTAAATATTTCATATTAAATTATGTAGAAGGGCAGATTGGGAAAAAAAAAAAAAATTGACTGTAATTATTTGAGCCACAAGGAAGGAGGAGATCTGGCCATTCCTGCAACCCCTAGATCTGAGCTTTGGAAATAAAACTTTAACACATAAATTTTTATATATGCCTGGGTGTTCAGCTCTGCTTTTAGGATGTGATTTTCTGGCAGCTCTAAAGGCAGTGATTACTTTTCAGAATGGTGAACTTGTAATGAGGATACCCGAGTCTAAACCAGGAAAGATTTTAACAGTAAAAGAGAAACCAACTCCAATATTCCTAAAAAGGTAGAAGAAGTAGTGATTCCCTCTGTGTGGAAAACAGATATACTAAGGAAATCTAAATTGGCACAGTCAGTACAGGTAGAATTGAAGGAAGGGCAAGTCAAGTGCCATGCAAATTAAACAATATCCTATCAAGGCAGAAGCACGATAGGGAATAGTAAAGACCATTGATAAATTCCTAAAGTACCAAATTCTAGAAGAATGTGAATTAAAATACAATACTGCAATATTCCCAGTAAAGAAATGTAATGGTGAGTATAGACTTGTACAAGATTTATAGGGCATAAATGAGATAACTAAAAAGACATTCATTTAGTAGTTGCTAATCCTTATACATTGCTAGCATCAGTGAAAGAAATATACAAATGGTAAGTATAGACTAGTGCAGGATTTAAGGGCAATAAATAACATTGTCAAAGACATTCACCCGGTGGTGGCCAATCCGTATACTTTGTTAACATCTGTGTCAGAGAAATTCCAATGGTTTACAGTTATCGATTTAAAAGATGCCTTCTTCTGCATCCCACTGGCATTAGAAAGTAGGAAATATTTTGCCTTCGAATGGGAAAATCCGGATACCGGATGAAAAAGGCAGCTCACTTGGACACGACTTCCCCAAGGATTTAAGAATTCTCCTACAATTTTTGGAAATCAATTAGCCAAAGAGCTGGAGGAATGGAAGACGACTCAGGTAAGAGAATCACCCTTCTCTTACGTTCTCCTCCAGTATGTGGACGACATCTTTTTGGCTGCAGAACAACGGGAGGTCTGTTTAACCCTAACCATAGAACTGCTGAATATGCTGGGACAAGGAGGATATCGGGTTTCGAAGGAAAAGGCCCAATTAGTCCAAGAGAGTGTGATATACCTAGGCTGTGAAATCTCGAAGGGGGTAAGGAAATTGGGAATCAATAGAGTTGAAGCTATCTGTGCAATACCCACACTCCGAAACCACCAAGAACTAAGATCCTTTTTAGGAATGGTGGGTTGGTGTAGACTCTGGATACCAAACTTTGGGCTAATGGCTAAACCCCTTTATGAAGCTTTAAAGGAGTCTCAACTGCAGTGGAACAAACCACGGGAGAAGGCCTTCCTAGATCTGAAACGGGCCTTGAAAGAGGCACCTGCACTCGGCCTACCAGACTTAAATAAAGACTTTCAGCTATACGTCAATGAGAGGCAGCGACTAGCCCTGGGATTACTAACCCAAACCCTTGGATCGTGGAAGAGGCCTGTTGGGTATTTTTCTAAACAACTGGACACTGTGAGCGCAGGATGGCCGGCATGCTTGCGGGCAGTGTCAGCCACAGTGATACTGATGCAGGAGGCCCGAAAATTGACTCTGGAGAGAAAGATGGAGGTGTTTGTGCCCCATATGGTACTGGCAGTTTTGGAACAAAAAGGGGGGCATTGGATGTCCTCTAGCAGATTGTTACAATACAATGCATTGCTCAGAGAACAGGATGATGTTGAGCTCAAAGTGACTAATTGCATCAATCCAGCAGAGTTCCTCCGCAGTGAGCAGAATGAGGGCGAATTAACACATGACTGTATGGAAACCATCGAACAGGTATACGCTAGCCGACCGGACCTGAGAGATGTGCCCCTGGAGGTGCCAGACTGGGAACTGTACACCGATGGATCCAGCTTCGTAGAGAATGGAACCAGGTATGCCGGGTATGCGGTGGTGACCCTCACGCAGGTGGTGGAAGCTTGGGCCCTCACTCCAGGAACATCTGCACAGAAGGCTGAAATTATAGCATTAACCAGAGCCCTGGTCCTGAGCAGTGGGAAAAAGGTAAATATATGGACAGATTCAAAATATGCATTTGGAGTTCTGCACGTACATGGGGCTTTATGGAAAGAGAGAGGACTGTTGAGTTCACAGGGGACATCCATTCGACATCGGAATGAGATCCTGCCGCTACTGGAAGCTGTGTATAAGCCAGTGGTAGTGGCTGTGATGCATGTGAAAGGACACCAGAAAGATGAGGGAAAGATTTTTTGAGGGAATCGTCTGGCTGATTTAATCGCACGAAAAGCTGCTAGAAAGGTCTGGACTGAAATGGCGCTGATTCCAACGAAGGTAGGACCGGTACAACCTTATATGGGACAAAAACCCAGTTATTCCGCTGAGGATGAGAAATTGGCACAGCTGGTCCAGGCCCAGAAGAATGCAATGGGATGGTATGTGACTGGGACTGGCCAAGTAGTGGTCCCTACCAAATTGATGAAGGTGATTTTAGAAAATGAGCATAATAAATGCCACTGGGGAGCAGAGGTATTGGTAAAATTTCTGAAGAGGGAAATTATCTCTAACCAGATGTTAACAATGGCTAAACGAGTGAATGCCATGTGCCCAGTGTGCCTTAAAAATAATCCAATAGTGAGGAAGCAGATACAACTAGGGAAATTACAGGTAGGAGCAGAGCCAGGAGATTATTGGCAGATAGATTTTTCCGAATTGCCCCGATCACAAGGATACAAGTATCTGCTGGTGTATGTCTGCACGTTTTCGGGATGGCCAGAGGCTTTCCCTTGCAGAACTAATCAGGCCAAAGAAGTAGTGAAAACATTAATGAGAGAAATCATTCTGAGATTTGGGGTTCCATTGGGAATCAATCTCTTCTGACAGAGGACCTCATTTTGTGGCAGGAGTGGTACAGACAGTCGCCCGACTGTTAGATGTTACTTGGAATTTGCATACCCCATGGAGGCCTCAATCCAGCGGGCAAGTAGAGAGGAAGAATCAAACCCTGAAAGGACAGATTAAGAAAATCTGTCAGGAGGCCAAAATCCAGTGGCCTCAGGCCCTGTCATTAGCCTTGTTAAGAATTAGGATTAAACCCCAGGAGAGGATAGGAGTAAGTCCATACGAGATACTGTATGGCAGACCATATCATGCTACAGTATTAAAGGGAGACCCTCATGTAGTAGGGAATGATGTGCTTTTTAATTATGTGTTGTCTCTGAACAAGGTACTCACTGCCCTAAAAAGAGCCCTGCAATGGAACAGACCCCTGCCGCTGGAAAATCCTGTCCATGACATCCAGCTGGGAGACCAGGTCTATGTGAAGAATTGGAACACAGACCCCCTGAAAGAAACATGGGAAGGCCCACGACAAGTGATCATGACCACCTTCACCGCAGTAAAAGTCGAGGGGATCGACAACTGGATACATTACACCCGAGTCAAGAAGGGGCCGACCCGTTGGGAAGTTCAACCGTTAACCTCCACTCGAATGGTGTTCCAGCCCAAGATCGGATTCTGACAGTTTGGCTCTTGCTGATCTGTTTATTACCTTTAACCAATGAATTTTTAGTTATTACAGAACTCGAACCCAAATAGTGATGATGGAAGGAATGAATGTGTCTATGACCTGTCTGTTCACGGACAACCAGAAAGTTGGATCTGACGAAATCAATATAAAGTGGAGGAGACAGAGGGCAGAACAAATTCATACAGGTATAACTATGGTTTGGGATGAGGATGAGCAAAAAGGAAATACCACCCTGCAACTATCCAATGTCATGATAAATGACAGCGACGTTTATCGTTGCATAGTCTGGATAAGAGAGAGTTTTGATTATGGGAGTTTCAAATTGAAGGTTTTACCATGGGATACTGGGAAAATAAGTGAAGAAACTGTAGCTGTAAATGTAACTCCAGTCTCAACTCAGGTGGATATGTGGGACGGACCTCCTTTGAGAATAAATTGTACCTTCAAATTGGAAAAGAAATGTTATCAGGATATCCAAGTCAAATGGTGAAAACAGAATAAACATCAGCAATGGGAAAGACAGCTGGGGAATATAAGTTGGTGGACTCTGGGAACTTATGGGAAAGGGTGGCTGAATTATACTGATCCAAAAATAGGAGAGACAGAAGGTATATATCTGTGCATAGTGTCCTGTGGAGGGAAAGGGAATTTTGGGTTACGAAAGGTGGAGGCAAGGGCCCACTTAGGCTCTGAAATTAAGGCCCAACATGGAGAATACTGGGTAACCAAAGGGAAGGATGTGATTCTTACTTGTGAAGTTAAAGAAAGCCAGCATTTTTCCGAGTATGGATGGTGGTTTGGGAAAAATTTAACATCTGGAGGAAAGTATCAGATAGAAAGAAGATTAGGAGAATCAATTATCCTGATAGTAAGAAATGTGCAGCCAGGGAAAGATGAAAGCATTTACTAGTGTTGGATAGCACAAGATGATTGGTGGGCACATGCAAGAATGATGATGTACCTAGGTGAGATGAGAGTGACTCGGCAGGTAGATAATGAGGTAGTGTTACCAAGAAACTCTAAACAGGAAAATCTGGTAGTAGGACTGATACGAGACTTTGGAAAAACTCAGAATGTGTCATCCATAACTGCTTGTCTACCTTTACCCCATGCAGCAGGGGATCCCATACCCTGGGGAATTATTCCTATCACTGAAATGCCTCCGATCACCAGAAATGGGACAAAGGAATGTAGGAAAGAGTTGCATAACCGTACTGAGTGGACAGTTAAAACAACAACTCTCCGCAAACAGTGGTCATCACCTGGAAGCAGAGGGGATTGTGAAGCCTTACCCAATTCCAAATTCATCACAATTGGACAATTCAAAAATGTAGGATGGTGTGAATATGATGAGGTACAATCGCATAAAATGCCCACTACAAAATATTACTATGAAGTAGTTTGCCAGGATGGCAAGGAAGAGTGGACTACATGGCAAGCAATCTGGGGGGCCAAGCTTGCTGGAAACATATAGTTATCTTGGGAAAATTAGGGAAAATTGGATGGTGTATACAATGGACTGGTAGAAAGAACCAGACACATACCCATGTTCTGACAGCAGAAACAAGTCATAGGAAAATGACAGAGAAAGTAGAGTCATGGAATTGCACAAGGGTAATTACGTGTGATACACCAGGAGAGCAGATAGGGCTGGTACCGGTGAAGATTTTGCTGAAATGGGGATGTGAATGTAGAGGATACAACCACTCTATAAAAGGAGAATTAAAAGGACAAAAGCAGGTGAATTGCAAAACTACTACCATAAGGAGTCCAGGGAATTTAGTATGGGTCATGGGACATGGAATGTGGACCACACATATACCTATAGATGGATTGGTAACCCAAATAACGTTGGGAGTGCCCACATTATGCCCATTCTGGAAACAATCAAGATTGACAGATTTGGACATAGGAAGGAGGAATAAAAGAGAGGTCATGGAGGGAATAGATCCAGAAGATGAGTGGCATGAACCATCAGGAGGGGTCAAATTGGGTTGGATGTTAGAATCATTATTTGCTCCCATATCGACCTAGAGAAATAGGGAAATGCTCTACCGGCTTTTGGGACAAACTGAGAGATTAGCATCAGCCACTAAAAAGGGGTTTAAGGATTTGAATTTGCAGCTACAAGCAACTAGTAGGATGGCTATACAGAATCGAATGGCATTGGATATGTTGTTATTAAAGGAACATGGTGCCTGCGGGTACTTACATGATAGAACAGATCATTGCTGTATCCATATCCCAAACGTTACAAAGGAAGTAGAAAAAGACATAAGTCAATTGGACGATATAGAGTCTAAGATACAGGAAACAAAAGAAGATGCTGAACACAATTGGATTGGAGCAATATTTAGCTCTTTAGGGATCCAGGTTTCTGGTTGGATATCCTCTGTTATTCAATATGTAATAATGATTATAATCTTGGTTGTGATTATTTTTGTAGCATATCGTTGTTTCTTAGGAATGATCTTTAGGGAAAGGATGCATACGAGAAGAGTCATGAAGGCCATGACCCGAAATGAAGTCATGACAAGAATTACTCCACCACCATGTTATATAGAGACTGCTGCATGAAGAAGAGAATTGAGCATCCTTGCAACTGGTTGAAGAATGCCCAAAAGGGGAGAGTTGTTGCCATAAGGCCTCCGTTAGCAGTAGTTAGGCTAAGGAGTTGGTCCCTGTGCAGGCCCATGGGAACCAAACCTGAGAAATGAGGCCTGAGAATCTGCTGATGCAAGGAACAATGTTTAAAGGACTTAGTAGAGCATGTAGTACATATACGTATACAAATTATTTGTGAAATATGATTACATGGTTGCCAATAAAATGTTTTCTATGGTGGGAGTAAAGCTTAGAGAATTAACGTTTATTTTAGCTAGAGCAAGCGTGCAAAATTTATAGCCTTTAGAAAGGTTACCTGTAAGATGAATGTGAATGTTTATAGTAAAATACATAGGAGACTGCACGTAGGCTGATGAAGGAAGACTTGTAACAAAGGTATAAAAAATGAGCATCTTTTGTAACCAACTCGGGACGCTGACTTTGAGACATTAGTCCTCAGGTCCCCGGGGCCTCAAATAAAGCACCACATAAACTGACACTCTGTTGGTTTGTGTTTTCTCTCGGGAACAGGCAGCAAAAGTAGAAATTAATGAAAAAATATTAAATCAAGTATTCCTGGGAGTATGGGCCTCTGATCTGCCAGAAAGGGCAAAGAATACTACTCCTATACAAATTAAGCTTAAAAAAAGAAAACAACCAGTCAAGATTAAGCAATATCCCTTGAAAAAAGAAGATAAGGAAAAATTAGCCCAGTAATAGAGAAATTTCTACAGTTAAGATTACTGAAAGTGTTTTGATCCAATTTTAATACTCCCATACTACCTGTCCGAAAACCAGATCGGTCATATCGGCTAATACAGGACTTACAGGCAGTAAATAAGATAACTAAAGATCTTTATCCTGTAGTAGCCAACCCATATACCTTGCTAATGTCCCTAACACCAGAGTTGTTTACAATTCTAGATTTTAAAGATGCCTTCTTTTGCATCCCTATCCACGAAGCCAGTCAGAACATTTTTGCATTTGAATAAGAAAACCCAAAAAGTGGGTGCAAAACTCAACTCACGTGGATGGTACTTCTGCAAAGATTAAAGAATTCTCCTACCTTATTTAGAGAACAACTTGCAAAAGATCTAGTGTCCTGGGAAGCCCCACCAGAAAAAAACCAAACTGCTACAATACATAAATAACCTCCTAATAGCCACCAGAACAAAGAAAACGTGTGGCCTTTACAGTAAGCCTCTTAAACTTTTTGAAACATTAGGAGTACCAGGTGTCAAAAAAGAAAGCCCAAGTGATAAAATAAAAAGTGAGCTACCCAAGTTATAAGATTAGCGCTAGACAATGAACTCTAAGACAAAACTGTAAAGAAGCAATTTGTCAGCTCCCCAAGCCTCAGACAACAAAAGAACTGCAAATCTTTTTAAAAATAACAAGATAGTGTAGATTATTGATCTCCAACTATGGACTACTCACTAAACCTCTATATGCACTCATTGCAAATGAAAATAAAAACCTCCAGTGGACAAAAGAGGCCAACAGGGCCTGCAAACAACTAAAAGAGGCTCTTATGTCAGCTCCAGCCTTAGGACTTCCAGATGTAAGTAAACCATTCTTTCTGTTTTCCCATAAAAACAAGAGATTGTTTGTATCTCTGAAGATATTAGCCTAAGATCTAAGCCCATATCAAAGAACAGTTGCTTATTTTTCAAAGCAACTAGATGCAACAGCTAAAGGATGGCCTGGGTGCCTCAGGGCCTTTTAAACATCCAAGAGGCACGCAAACTCATGTTAGGCCAGAAGATGACTGTGCTAGTGTCCCACACAGTGTCAGCAGTACTAAAAGTCAAAAGTAGACACTGGCTCTCCCCTCAAAGTTTCCTGAGATACCAAGCCATTATTGTAGAGCAAGATGATGTAAAAATAGTTGTGACTAACATCATCAATCCAGCTTCTTTCTTTCATAAGAACCAAGGGGAGCCGATAGAACACAATTGCATAAAAACTATCGAGGCCACCTCCTCCAGCCGCCTAGACCTGAAGGATACCCCTCTTGAAGATGCAGAAACCTGGTTTACTGATAGAAGTAGCTATGTTACCAGCAGGAAACAACACACTGGATATGCAGTCACTACCTGCAGAGAGCTGATTGAATCCAGACCCTTACCAGCAAACACCTCTGCGCAAAAAGCTAAGATAATCAGGTTAACCTGTGCTCTCGAAATAACAGAAAAGAAGAAAATAAACATTTATACAGACTCAAAGTATACTTTCAGGGTAGTGCATGCACACAGAGCCATTTGGAAAGAAAGGGGACTGCTAAACTCACAAAGAAAAAAGATCAAACACGCAGCAAAAATACTGTGGCTATTACAAACAGTCCAATTACCCGAGAAAGTAGCAATTGTGCATATCAAGGCACATTAAAAAGTAAGCCCAAAATTAGAAGAAGAAAATGAACTAGCAGATAAGAAAGCAAAAGAAGCAACAAAAAGCGAAGTAGCAACAAAAAAGACATTAGTTCCAGACAAATTCCCCTTAAAGGTAAGCCAGTATACGAAAAAAAAAAAAAATAAAAGAACATATAACCGGGGGGGAGGGGGGACGGACGACAATTATTGAAGACAATAAAGTAGTCATCCCTTCTCCTTTATTATGTTCATTGGTAAGGGAGGAATATCGAAAGAGACAAAAGAGACATTGGGGAATAGATGCCCTATATAACTACCTATTTGAAAGAATAGTGGCTAAGAATTTATACTTCACTGTCACTCAAGTGGCTCAACACTGTGATCTTTGTCTCCAGATCAATCCCAAAAATATTCCTTAATCAAAACTAGGTCAAATTAGAAGAAGCCAGAGGCCTGAGAAACAATAACAAATTGATTTTACAGAATTGCCAAGAAAAAAGAAGTACAAGTATTTATTAGTATTAACAGATACCTTTTCAGAATAGCCAGAAACCTTCCTCACAAGAACTGCTAAAGCCTGAGAAATAACTAAAGTATTGTTACAAAAAATAATAACATGCTTAGGAGTTCCAGCCACAATATCCTCAGACAGAAGACCACACTTCATTTCAAATGTAGTGCAACAAATTAGTCATCACCTAAGCATAGATTGAGAACTTCACACTCCATACCACCCTCAATCAAGAAGTCAAGTAGAGAAAATGAACCATTTATTTAAGCAACAAAATGCAAAATTAGATCAAAAAGTTAACTTACCCTAGCCCAAATCCCTCTCACTAGCACTACTAAGAATTCGAACCAAACCCAAAGCTAAAGAAAAACTTAGCCTGTTTAAAATGCTGTATAGTAAACCATTGTTGGTGGTTAGGTTTACTCCTTTTTTTTACTTAAAAAAAAAATTTCCCCATAAGTTACCAAGGAGACTAAGTGTTAGATACTTAAAAAGTACTTAACCCAAACAAAAAAATGGCCAAAAGCTTGGTTGGGGAGGTTTTTTTTCTTATCTGTTCTAACTCCAAAAGAGAGGAGGTAACTGCCTTCCCTGATAACAAGCCAGCTGTTAAAAAACGGGTGAAGTATTGTTCCTTATCTCTGCTCAGTCTTTCACTATCCCCATGGAAATATCTTCTGTTAACGCACCATTAAAGCTCACCAATGGCATGACACATTTCATCATCCCATTGTAAAATGCTCTACCAAAGAGCAGAAAGCAAACCATTTCTACCGAAATAAAAAAGAGCCACAAGTGTCATCAGGCACTAAGGTGTTCCCACAAGACTCCCAAAAGAAGATCGGATCCCCTTCAGTACCCCTGACTCCACAAGATCATCTCTGCTTCCAACAGGACCACATCTGCCACTCCAGGAGGGCTGACTTTGGACTGTGTTCCAATGCCCTGACTAACAGGGCATCAGGTTGTATTTCTGACTGTCAAAGAGGTTTGGGGTTTTTTTAGGATTCCTTGTTTGTTTGTTTGCTTATTCTTTTGTACTACAACATTTGTATTTATTTTTTTTTATATCCCTAGTAAAGAACTGCTATACCTATTCCCAAAATCTTTGCCTGCCAGCCTTTTAATTGCAAATTTATAATAATTTGAAAAGGGGAAGGAAGAAGCTTACATTCCAAAGAAAACTCCAATCTTCCTTGGCAGATACCTGTCTATTCAAACCAAAACAACCATATAGAGTGTGAAAAGAGTTGTCTACTCAAGTTGGGGAGGAAACATTGAACACTTATATGGTAGCCTTGAGTAAACAACTCAGAGCAATTAAAAAGCATGTAGCTAGAACTCAGGGTATGGGGCTTGATGCACTGATACATAACATACAGCCTAGAAACTCTGTATGTTAAGTCTCTTTCAAAAAAACCCTTAGAACCACAGTGAGAAGGACCGTTTTAGGTGCTCCTTACTACCTTAACTGCGATTAAGATCAAGGAACAGAGTGCTTAGATCCACCACAGCCGAGTTAAAAAAAAGTTCCAGAAGACTCTTGGGAGGTGACATCGGGTGATAATGAACTAAACTAAAGCTTACCCAGACAAAATGAACATGTTGTGGCTAAAAACTCCTATTAACTTAGCCCACAGAAAATTTATTCAGAAAATTGTTCTGTTTATGATTATAATTATGCTTCAAGAATTAGAAAGTACCTGTAGCCTAAACAATACTAAGTAGCCATAGTCCCAACCTTTTATCCGATACACTAGATCCATAAAAAAGTATTCTAATTTAATAAGTTTAAACCTATCAACAATAGTTATGCACAAAAAACAGGTATATGAAGAACAAAAATAGCAAAAACAAAAGTTGTAGTCGCTCCAAGAGACTTTAAGGAAAATAATTATGATGTCAGATAATTAATAAGACTATCCATAAAAAAGCAGTTCAAATCAGTGACTCAACCTCTCCTACAGACAAGCACCAAGAAATTTCTAATAATTCAAATAAATTAAACCGTTAGTATAATTTTACTTTATTCAAACTGTAGAAGTAGTTTACCTTTAAATCCATGATACTACTAAACTTTCATTCAAATTTAAAATAAATTCCAAAACCTAGCCTGTTACAACCTACACCAGTACTCAAGTGTGTTGGTTTAGCACGGATGGTAAGTGATTAACTTTGAAACTGACAGCTGGATTAGACAATTAAATATAAGTATATACCTCTGGGTCACACAGGCTTAAAATCGGGAAGATCCTGGGAAACTTCCCTTTTTTCATCCTGCCTTAGCTGAAGTAAACTGGCCGGGGCTCCCATGGTTTATTAAGAAATGTCCAGCCTAAAATGGCAAACTCTTCAATCCAGACTTTTCCCAGGAAGGTGCTGGGACCAGTGACTCCCGGGCTGGGGGTGGGGAAGAGAATATGCCCCCTTCCCAGCCCGGATCGGATCTCCAGCAGCTGTAAAACACCTTGCATCTCCCCCCTGCTGGGGGGAAGATGGCCTGAGTCCTGGCCATGCCCCTGGGCCCTTCCCCCCACCAGCTGTTAGCGTGGGGGGGAGGGGAGGCTGCAGCCTCTAATAGCAGCTCCGAGCTGGGCCAAGCCCACACCATAAGACCAAAAGGTAAAGGGGATGAATCCACCAGCCTCCTCCATCAGCATGTCTTTGAACAGAGCTGCAGCCCGGAAGAGATCACATGACCACCGCAGACCTAAGCAAGCTTTAACTCTTTCTTAGAACAAAATAAAACTTCCAGAGCTCTAGCCCTTCCCTGAGAGAGAAGAAAAAGACAAAGCGATTAAACTGTAAGGAAACACAACATGGACAGTCAGTGAAGAGAGAGTGAAAAGACTATTGGGACAAGGGATTAAAGAGTTTGCCATTTTAGGCTGGACTTTTCTTATTAAACCATGGTAATGAAGTCTATATGTAGATTATCCCTTTAAATCATAGGAAAAATATGCATTTGGGGAAATGATTGTTTAGATTTGTGGATTTTGAACACAAGTACCTGTAATAGACTAAGTGGAGTAGTTGTGATTCTTGTAATCCCATGAAATGCTTGAACAGAGAGAGATAAGAAGCCCTCTGTGCCAGTAAGGAAGTAAAAAGGCATCTCTGTTTCCTAAGATGAAGAATCCTTTACCTTTAGAGTTGTTCATCTTTAAAAAGTGACATCCCAGTATGCTTAGACCCATGACCCATGAACAACTTGAGAAACTGCTAATAGGAAGAGATTTCACAAAAGCAAGTTTTCCCCAGGCAGCTGTTTTTGTGACAGTTAAAACCCACAAGAGAACTGTTCTAGGTTGTCAGTGGGGAAAATTTCATAGTAAATTAAGAGAGACTCCTCTCCCTAAAGAATTGATGAAAGATTATTTTCAAATGGTAAAACTGACTAAAAATCACAAGTTTTGTCTCTTTATGTTGTTTGTAGGAAAGTAAACAGTTTGTGGGGGGGAGAAAAAGTATTTTGAAAATTTCATTTTGATTTTCATTTTCTTCTTTTAGTGTGGCTTATTAAATCTATCTGTATACCTTGAAGTTGAGCCTTCCTGCCTTTTTTTCCTAATCCTATCTCACAGCAAAAAACCCCACTTAAACCACTACACTAAATTTAGAAAACAAAAGTCAGGCAAAAGTGAAACCACTACATCAAGCCGAAAACCAAGTTACACCACTTAAACCTAAAATTTATAAAACTGACCCATACATAATTAAAAACTCAAGTCAACAACAACTACTATTTAAGTCAGAGTAGTCCCTTAAACATGTTGATTTGCTAATGCAAATTAATATTTCAGAAGTCCAGCCATCCTTCTCTCCATTCCTAAAAGCATCTTTTAAAAGCTAGACTGCTTAGTTACAAAAACAGGCACACCTTAAAGCAAGATGCAAAGAAATCTAACTAGAATGCTAAAAACAAGGCTAAAAGTTCCAAAAAGAATCAATTCGGAAATATTAATGAATAAAATAACCACTGTAACAAATAATTTAACAAAACTAAAACAGCCCCTGCAATCATCTCTATTAGCATTAAGAACTAGTCAATGACAAGTTTCAAAAGTATTACCAATATGGGAAAAGGCTAAAAACCAAGACCATAAACTAATAATAAGATCACTTAATGTAGCTCAAAATAATCTATCTCTAGCTTTCAGTTGTATGCAAGCACAATTGTAGATGCAATCCACCGCTGCCTTAATCATAAAAAAAAGAAGTAAAAGTATTTTTCCAAGTAAAGTCCAGAAAGATATTTAGGATAATGCTAAAAATTTTGAAAGAAAATTCCAATCCTAATAGACCTTAGTAAATTTTACCTATGATCCCTCTGCCAACATAGCCACTGCCTTTGTGCTTACTATATGCAATGCCACAACTTACGTAATTCACCCCACCATCCCATTAAGATTAAACCATAGAAACATAGTACTCTATCCCATTAAACATAGATTATAACCTCAAATAGTAAACAAAAAGTAGCAAACTGTAAATTTAAAGTATTGCATTACTCAAAAGCAACTAAAATGTATATGCAAAAATATCACAATTGATACTCAAGACATATGTTGACACTGAGCAAAACCTCTGCGATTTTAAGATCCACCTAAGCACTAACCAAAACACTGTAATTATATACATTAGCCATAGTTGTGTATGCTTAAGAATTGCTTGTTCATTTATAAATATAAATAGAAACAATATATCTTTACCTGCTTTAAAGCATCCTAATTTCTGTATCTGCAATTTTATTAAGATTATCATGTGCAACTTTTCATATTTAGCGCCAATCGTATCCCACCAGCTGATCAAGTCTAATTATACAACTTACCACCAATTGTTACCCACGCTTATTATAATAAATGTAACCCTAAAAAAACAATTAATAAAACATGAAAATTTAATAAAAACTGTAAAAAAGACAAAAAAAATTTAGTAACTGTCAAACATGATACAAAAAAAAAGTAATGTCCTACAAAAAGTAAAGCAAGACGCAAGCCACAACTAGTAAGATGCACTCTTTAGTCACCAATGGCAACTAGTCTTGAATACACTATATCACCCTATCATTATTTTACTGATATTAGTTAATATAAATTTAATAGTCTATTTTATTAATCCTATAAGACTAGAAGATGTTAAAATGAGTAACAATTTTAACCTCATTATCTAAAACACAAAGATTAATATTTTAAAAAAAATCAAAACAGTTACTTAAGGCAAGAAAGAAGCCCCAGTAGTAGTAAAAGAATTTACTAAGTCTATAGAAAAGGGGGAATAAAACAAAAGTTTAAAAATTCTAGCTGATTTTTATAATAAACTTAGAAGCAAATACTATATTTTAGGATGCATTTTAAATAGTGCTTAAAAATCGACATTTTAAAAGTTGTGGGGATGCTGGAATTGTTTTATAGGTTTTTAGTTATAAGTTTAGTATGGCTTGGACTTTAACCCCAGCTAGGTATGGGCCCCCATGTCCTGGAATGTTCTTATCAGAAGTTGATAAGAGTTTCCAAGACAACCTAAGTCTCTGCGTGGAGACTGGTTTTCCCGTTGTCTTTTCCCCCATCCCAATGTATCTTCTCCCCCCTCCTGTCCATCAATCTCCCAGGCTCAAGACCTTCTCAGAGGTGTCGGACAGTGGTTGGTGGATCCCCCAGAGACCCCACCCCAATTTACTTGATTTGTTGATGTTTGTGTATTGCAGTTGGTATTAGCCACCTTGCTTTGTTTCATTGGTTTGCAACTTGTACCCACCCCTGAGACTTCTGTTGAGCAAAAACCCATTGCAGACCAGGACCTGGGTCACTCTCCTGAGGCACAGGCCTGGGACCAGGGACTGCCCCTGTGATCCCCTGTGGAGGCCCCTGCCTCTGAAGAGGTCATTGAAAGAGTCATGCACCCTGCACTCTCTTGGAGAGCAGATAGTGCATGAGCACCCCCCAGCCATGGATTGGCTACCCCAGTTCTGTTCCCTGGTTGGTCAGTTCTGTATCCTTCCCTTGATTGGTCCAAGTTTCGATCCCCTAATTTGTTTATTAATGTTCTCCCTGATTGGTCCATTTCCTCAGTTTGTAACCCCATTGGTTGTTGGTAAAACCACACCCCCTTTGGTAGGTGCATAAAACCCTGACAGCCGAGCCCTTCAGGGTCTTTGGCCCGTTGGCGGAGATGAAGTAAAGAAGCCTCCCGAAGACCATCCCTGGCTCCTGTGTTTCCTTCTGTGCCGCTTGGGATCACCCCCTCAGGAAGAGCAGCCTCCGACAGCTAGAGCCTTGTCCGGACTGATAGTCTTGGACTTCACAAAAGAGCTGAAATCTGCTGAGGCGCCCTGCGCTACCTGGGCTGAGGCTGCCTTACTCAAGGCAACTCGCTAGGGAAGGTCGCTGCCCTCAGAAGAGCTAGCCAGAGGCAGAGGCGGGTGGCGATAGCTGGCGGCCCAACGTGGGGCCCTCCCTCTGGAGGTTCCCCTAGCAAGCTGTCCTCGATCTCGAGGTGAAGACACGGCCTTGGGCAGCCCAGCTCCTCTGGCGGACCCCCCTGCGTTCTAGCAGGAGCTACGTCAGAGGCTTCAGCCGGGAGCTGCAAACTACATCGGACTGCAGCCGGTCACACCAGGTGTCCACCTCTCACTGGTTTTTCGTTGCCCATCAGCGCTATCGAGCGAAGAAAGAGTGTGAGTGAATTGGGCTTTTTCCTTTATTTATACCTTTTGCTGGTTGAGAGGGAGTGAAGGCAGGATGGGAAACAGTTTCAGCCGTCCATCGCTTACCCATCCTGAACGGGAGTTTTATGTCCAAGTTAAAGCTATCCTTGTTGGGGCAAATTTTAAGTTCAGACGGGTGGTTTTAAAGGGTTTTGTTAAGTAGATTTTTGAGCATTTTTTGTATGTTAAGTTAGATTCAGTTAAGTCTGATCATTTTTGGGATGATGTGGGAAGCAAGTTGACAATTGTACAGTTGGAAGGGAATTTATCAGTGGCAAAATATTTTCCATTATTTAAGTTAATAATTAAAGCGTTGGAGGGAATCAGTTCGGGGAAAGATGTGGGGAGAGTTCGGGACCCCCAGTTAAAATCCTGTACCCCTCCTTCCTCTCCCCCCCCACTCCTAAACCCTTTTCCCTTCCTGAGGGTGGGTCAGCAAGCGCGTCCCACAGTACTGTGCCGGGAGGCTACCGTCCCTCGGGCACTCCTCAACCCCCTCTCTACCCTTCCCAGGACAGTGCTGGCCACACTGCCTTGGGCTTTCCCTGTGACCACCTTCCTATGCCTGTGTACCCAGTTGTGCCCCCTCCAAAAGTTAACCCTGTTGTTAATCAAAATGGCGCTGGCAATGTGGTCAGCCCCGCCATTTTGTCCTCCCCTTGTCCAAGTTTTCCCGCCCTTTCTTCACAAAATGGCCACTTCTCGGTGACATCATCTCAGGTTGTGGGCGTGTCAAGTTCCTTCCCTATACCCCACCCCTCTGCGTCAATTGGTGTAACCGCGGCGGGCCCCTACCCTTGTGTTGTGACCCCACCTCCTCATTATGTCATTAGTCCCCCCGCGGTTACACCCCCTGCGCAGACTCCACCCCTCGTCACACCCCCCAGGTGGAAGCCACGCCCCCGTCCCCACCTCCAGGCAACACCCATGTGGAGGCCATGCCCCTAGCCCTGCCTCCAAACACCTCCCAGGCCACGCCTCCAGCCCCGCCTACTGACACCTCCACCTTGACCGGAAATGTCAGTGAGAGACACCGGAAGGAAGCCATTTCGGCTTCAACTGCCCCATCGGGTCGACTGCTTTCCAAGCGCAAGGGGAAAAAACATGAACAGAAAATCATTAAAGCCCCTTCCTCGGATGAGGAAAGCAGTGAGTCCTCAATATCCGATTCTGAATGTGAGGAATATCAGGATCATTGGGCAAAAACAAAAGGTGACGCTATAAAGGACAATGACTGGGAAATAGCTAATAAAATCACTGCGTTCCCTATCATGGTCAGGCAGGGCCGACGACAGGCTAGAAAGGTTACATGGCATCCTGTGCCATTCTCGGAACTGAAAGAACTTAACAAAGCTGCCAAAGAACATGGTCGAGGGTCTCATTACTTCAGACACATACTTGAGGCTACCTTCGCAGCACACATGCTGTTACCACACGATATCCGGAATATAATTGGATATCTGCTCACCCCAGCAGAATACTTGCTTTGGGAAAGGAATTGGAAAAAACAATTGGCAACGCTGGTAACAGCGTATGCAAATGATACAAATAAACCAAATGTAATACTGGAGCAAATTGCTGGTGAGGGCAACTATTTGAGGCCCACCGACCAGTTTGATATTCCGGACTCTGCATTAAGAGAAATTGCAAGTGCAGCGAAGGCATCCCTCACGTTAGTACCCGACGAATCAGTGCCATCCCAAAGTTTTACATCCATCAAACAAGGGGTTCAAGAATCCTTTACCAAATTTGTGGATAGACTTAAAGCGGCACTAGAGAAACAATTGGAGAGTGCCGATGCTAGGAAGGAGATGTTGGTAAAAATGGCTTTTTTAAATGCAAACGCAACCACAAAACCTATCCTTCTAGCACTACCCCTTGACCCCAGCCCGACTATTGACCAGATGATTGAGGCGTGCATTAAACATCAATCTACCGAGAACACTGTGGCACAGGCAGTGGCACAGGGGATTGCACAGGGCGTTTCAGGTGCCTTTGCTGTTATCACTGCGAAAGACAGACAGAGGTGTTTTAACTGTGGGCAGTTTGGTCATTTTATCGCGGAGTGCCCAGAAAAAGAGGCTGTGGACGACCATCAGAAAAATCATCAGTGGATTAACAGCAACCCCAACAGATGGTGGAAGCAGGGAAATGGGAAACAGAGCACGGGGCGGCGACGCGCGACGACACAAAATACCCCGCCCACTCCAACACCCAAAGACCAAGACGCAGACCAATTTCCACACGGACCGAAAACACCAGCTTCGGAGGTTCCCCCCAGAATGAAGAAGACGACTTTTACTCCCAGATACAGGTGGGAACCCGGCGCCAGTTGGTGAGTGATCTGTCCGTTCAATTTGAAAATGACTCTATTTACATGATTGCGACAGGAAAACGTGCTCCAATAAATGGACCTTTTGATATTTTAATTATTGGGGACCTCTTTTACAAACTGGCCGAACTGGCTGTGATCCCTGAAGTTTAGACACTGGAGCCAGGGGAAGAAATTTTTATTTCAGTTATGTGCTTAGACTACCCGTATTTCCTACCAGAGAATGTCCCTATTGCCCAAGCGTTTCTTTTACCAAAGCCTCAACCTGAAACTGTTCCCCAAAACCCTACAGTACTATGGGTCCAAATTATGGGATCCAGAAAGCCCGTTTATAAGTGCACTCTGTTTTCCAAAGGAGAGAAAGTTAAAAGACTGGGCATGATGGACACAGGGGCAGATGTAACTCTGGTGGCAAAATCTGAATGGCCCCCCGACTGGGAATTGGAGCCAGTCTCTGGTTTTATCTCTGGCATAGGGGGTGTAGCAACCTCCTGGCGGGCAAAACGGAATGTGATCATTAGCGGGCCGGAGGGCAAAGTGGCTACTGTCAGGCCATTTGTTGTCAGGGCACCCATTACCTTATGGGGGCGTGATGTCTTATCCCAATGGGGGGCAACACTAACTATTAATTCCAGGGATTTTTAATAGGGGCCGCTGAAGAGCGCGCGTTTGAAACCCCTCAGTTAACCTGGAAACAAGATCACCCAGTGTGGGTTGATCAGTGGCCCCTATCCACTGAAAAATTAGGCGCGCTTGAAGCCCTGGTGGAAGAGCAGTTATCCAAGGGACATATTATTCCATCAAACAGTCCCTGGAAGACCCCCATTTTCGTTATTAAGAAACCTGGAAAAAATAAATGGAGGTTGTTACAAGACCTCAGAAAGGTTAATGAGGTAATGGAAGACTTTGGACCCCTACAATCAGGGATGCCCTCACCCATTATGCTGCCTCGAAATTGGCCTCTAGCTGTAATAGACATCAAAGATTGTTTCTTTGGGATACCTCTCCATCCGGCAGATGCACCAAAGTTTGCCTTTTCTGTGCCGTCTCCCAATCGACAAGCCCCGCTTAAAAGATACCATTGGTTAGTACTACCCCAAGGAATGAAAAACTCGCCAACAATATGCCAATGGTATGTGGCAAAAATATTGTCTCCAATCAGAGTTGCCTTTCCTGATGCCATTTTATTACATTATATGGATGATGTATTGATTTGTGCCAAAGACCAGTCGGACTTAGACCAAGTTCTCCAAGCCACCATCCAGGCCATTACAGACTCCGGGTTCGAGATTCAGCCGGAAAAAGTACAGCTTACTTCCCCATGGAACTACCTTGGACTTCATGTGCATGAAAAGACCATTCAACCACAGCAGGTAGTCATCAATTCCAACCCAAAGACTTTGAATGAGGTGCAGCAGCTCTGCGGCTCGATCAACTGGATAAGACCACTCCTGGGCATTTCATCAAAAGACTTGGCTCCATTATTCAATTTGTTAAAAGGAGACAGTTCTCTCACTTCGCCTAGGACCCTGACAGCGGAAGCCCGAGCTGCGATAGTCATGGTACAAGAGGCACTAAGTAACCGTCAAGCGTATAGGTATGAACCATCTTTACCATAGGTATGAACCATCTTTACCATTTCTTTACGCCATTTTGGGTACTACACCTCACTTTTATGGACTCATTTTTCAGTGGGATGATAAGCTCAGAGACCTTTTGCTGATCCTGGAGTGGATCTTCCTACATGCCCAACCAAACAAGACAATTACTACTCCCCAAGAAGCAATTGCTGCTATAATTCGTAAAGGTAGGTCACGCCTCTGCTCTCTTGCAGGGTGTGATTTTTCATGCATATATGTCCCATTGGCCACAGTTGAAGAGCTAGAATTTCTGCTCCAACATAATGACAACCTCCAGTTCTCCCTCGATAGCTATGCAGGTAAAATTTCTATCCACTATCCTGGCCATAAATTATTCAAAACTAATTTTAATCTGATTCCCAAATTTATCCAAAGCAAAACTCCTTTGGAAGCTGTGACAGTTTTCACGGATGGCTCGGGATCCTCTCACAAGTCAGTAATGACTTGGAGAGATCCTAGGACGCAGAAGTGGGAGTCTGACGTCCGAGTGGTGGAGGGATCCCCACAAATTGCAGAATTAGCCGCCGTGGTCAGAGCTTTCGAAAAATTCAAAGACCAGCCTTTCAATTTGGTTACAGATTCGGCGTATGTGGCTGGAGTTGCTATGAGGGCAGAGCATTCCTTCTTAAAAGAGGTGTCTAATAAAAATCTATATTCCCTGCTTTCTAAATTTGTCTACTTTATCTCCCACAGGAAGCAGCCATTCCACATCATGCATGTGAGATCACACACAGACCTTCCAGGCGCCATTGTCGAAGGGAACAGGAGAGCAGACGCCTTAGCAATGATGGCACAAACTACCAATGTGCCAGATATCATCCAACAGGCTAAATTATCACACCAATTTTACCATCAAAATGTCCATGCCCTGACCCAAATGTTCCGCCTTAAAAGAGAACAAGCTAAAGCTATAGTTGGGTCATGTCCACAATGTCAGGCCTACCAAGTCCCCTTCCTAGATAAAGGGGTTAACCCCAGGGGGCTAAACAGCAATGAATTACGGCAGACCGATGTAACACACTTCCCCTCTTTCGGACGGCAAAAATACATTCATGTATCAGTTGATACGTTCTCGGGAGCCGTCTTTGCTTCCGCGCATGCTGGGGAAAATGCCACCTTTGTAAAAAGACATTTTTACTTAGTCTTTGCCACGCTGGGAGTCCCCAAGAAAATTAAAACCGACAATGGGCCTGCTTATGTGTCAAAACAATTAAATTAATTTTTTCAAGAATGGGGAATTCAACATGATACAGGTATACCGCATTCACCCACAGGACAATCGATTGTTGAAAGAACCCATTCAACGATCAAGAGGGTCCTTAATCAACAGCGGGGAGGTACAGAGGTGTTATCTCCCATTGAGAGACTCTGTAAGGCCTTATATGTTATTAATTTCCTAAATTGTTCTGCTTCAGAGCCTAACCCCCCCATAATCAGGCACTTTTCAAATTCGGCCAGAGCTAAGCTCACAGAAAAGCTGCCTGTGTTGATCAAAGATCCAGAATCACATCAAATATCGGGTCCCCACCAGTTGATTACCTGGGGAAGAGGGTATGCCTGTGTGTCAACCCCATCAGGTCCAAGGTGGCTTCCAGCCAAGAACATCAAGCCCTATCTAGGGCCTACTGACAAAGACAATGCTAACCTGAATGTTATTGAGCCGCCCGCAGGGACAGCGGAGCTTCAGCGGACAGCAGCGTGGAAAAGGAGGAAAAGAAGACCCAAAGCACAAAAGACGGCACACCACCCGGTCACGAGGTCACAAACAACGGAGTGAGCAGTGCCGACAGGGATGCCACACCATGACAGAAAGGACTGTATTTTAATCTTCCAAGAAAAAGACTAAGCCTCACTGTAGGCTCAAGAGACTGTTACCCCAGAAATGCTTTCCCCAGAGTATCCTGCTCCCACTACTTTTAACCCTTACCCCCTGGATGTCCTTTCCCCTGTACTCCAACCTAAAGGTTGTACTGTCGTCAGATAAATGCTAACCCCGATCTTTTTATTTGTAGAACTACCCCAAGGCAGAAATGGATTGCCGAGCACTTATCACCTGGATGCTCTATCTAGTATGGATGCTCCTCTGGATCATGCCCAGCCAGACCTGGATAGTGAAGCAACCAAAAGAAAACATCTGGGTAACCCTTGCTAAAGCCCTGAAGCAACAAAGCATGTGCCTGTCCATGCGCGATGCCCACAATCCACTATCCTCATGTCTAGTGGGCGTCCCATTGCAAAGTCATGAGTACCCATTCACAGGGAAACTGCCCAACCCCATTGACATTTGGGACGAGTGGACAGGGATTTTACCACATGCAACAGAGGAACCTGAAGAATTGGACCTTTTGGGGTCCTCCAAAGCGGCCTATTGCGTAAATTTCTTCTATGGGAGAGATAAGAAAGATTTAGCCTTAAGGGTACAACAAAAATCAGTGTACAGATTTGATGTCTCCCCAAACAATAAAATTTATCAAAGAGAAAATTGGTGCAATTACACCTCACCCACACTATCCATGTCCACTCGCCAACCCCGAATTCTACCAAAGGGAGTGTTCCTAATTTGTGGGGACAGGGTATGGGCAGGAATCCCTGCGCATCTTCAAGGAGGTCCTTGCACTCTAGGAAAGTTAACCATTTTGACCCCAAACACCACAATGGTTCAAGATTGGCGCAACAAAAAGAACAATCAGACCCGAAAACGCAGACAATTGGAAAACCTAAAAGATGACTGTGATAGTCAAATTACAGATTGGTTGAGACAAAAACAAGTACTAATGTCCATATTTTTGCCATGGGTAGCCGCAGGGAAAGCGCTAGGCGAGCTTTCCCACCTAGAGTGCTGGCTGGGAAAACAAGCTAAATTAACCTCTACCGTCCTCCAAGACCTCCTTGAAGATGAGTAGACCACCAGAAGGGCTACACTTCAGAACAGAGCAGCAATAGACTTCCTGCTCCTTGCCCATGGACATGGCTGCAATGAATTTGAGGGGCTTTGTTGCTTCAACTTGTCCAGCTGCAGAGAGAGCATCCAAGCAAAGATTAAGGCGATCCAAGGAGCTGTCCAGAATCCCAGGGCGATTTGGGTTTCCAATACGGGTGCGCTGTGTGATGAGAGCAGTCCATTTGCTCCATGTGGTGTCAGTGGCGTGATGTGTGGTGGGAACCTTTCCCTTAAACATCCGCCCCAGCACTGGTAATCGGGGTGCCAGAAGCATCTGTGTTTCAGTGCCAATCACTTCTGAAGCAGCTTGAACTCCTTCATAGGCAGCCAAGATCTCCTTCTCTGTGGGAGTGTAGTTGGCTTCGGAGCCTCTGTAACTTCGGCTCCAGAATCCCAATGGTCGGCCTCGAGTCTCCCCAGGCACCTTCTGCCACAGGCTCCAGGACAGACCGTTGTTCCCGGCTGCAGAGTAAAGCACTTTCTTCACATCTGGTCCCGTCCTGACTGGGCCAAGGGCTACTGCGTGAGCAATCTCTTGTTTGGTCTGAACAAAGGCTTGTTGCTGTTCAGGGCCCCAGTGGAAATCGTTCTTCTTGCAGGTAACCAGATAGAGAGGGCTCACAATCTGACTGTACTCAGTTATGTGCATCCTCCAGAAGCCTATGGCACCTAGGAAAGCTTGTGTTTCCTTCTTGTTGGTAGGTGGGGACATGGCAGTGATCTTGTTTATTATCTCTGTGGGGATTTGGCGACGTCCATCTTGCCACGACTCCCAGGAACTGGATTTCTTGAGCTGGTCCCTTAACCTTACTTCGTTTAATGGCAAAACCAGCTTTCAACAGAATTTGGATAATCTTCTCTCCTTTCTCAAAGACCTCCCGTGGGACGTTCCCCCATACGATGATGTCGTCGATGTACTGCAGATGGTCCAGAGCCTCACCCTTCTCCAGTGCAGCCTGGATCAGCCCATGGCAGATGGTGGGGCTGTGTTTCCACCCCTGGGGCAGTCGGTTCCAGGTGTACTGCACGCCCCTCCAGGTGAAAGCAAACTGGGGCCTGCACTCTACTGCCAAAGGAATAGAGAAGAAGGCATTGACGATGTCAGTGGTCGCATACCACTTTGCTGCCTTGGACTCCAGCTCATACTGAAGCTCTAACATGTCTGGCACGGCAGCGCTCAGTGGTGGCGTGACTTCATTCAGACCATGGTAATCCACCGTCAGTCTCCATTCTCCACTGGACTTACGCACAGGCCATATTGGGCTGTTGAAAGGTGAATGAGTCTTACTGACCACCCCTTGGCTCTCCAGTTTATGAATCATCTCATGTATGGGAATCACAGAGTCTCTGTTAGTGCGGTATTGGCGGCGGTGTACTGTTGTTGTGGCAGTTGGTACCTGTTGTTCTTCGACTCTCAGCAGTCCCACAGCAGAGGGTCATCTGAGAGACCAGGCAAAGTATTCAACTGTCTGATGTTTTCTTTCTCAACTGCGGCTATCCCAAAAGCCCAACGATATCCTTTCGGGTCTTTGAAATATCCATTCCTGAGATAGTCTATGCCGAGAATGCATGGGGCCTCTGGGCCAGTCACGATGGGGTGTTTTTGCCACTCGTTCCCAGTTAAACTCATTCAGCCTCTAATACAGTCAGTTCCTGGGACCCTCCTGTCACCCCAGAAATTGAGATGGATTCTGTTCCTACATACCTTGATGGCATCATGGTGCATTGGGCCCCAGTGTCAACCAACACCGTATATTCTTGTGGGTCAGATGTGCCAGGCCATCGGATCCACACAGTCCAGTAGATCCGATTGTCCCTTTCCTCTTCCTGGCTAGTGGCAAGGCCCCCCTATTCCTGGTCATGGCATATATTGTTCTCTTTCTGTACGTATGTTTCTGAGGTCGCTTCCAGAGGATCAGTCATATCATCATTCCTGTACCGTCTGGAGTTCTGAGAGACTGGGGCAACCTTGATTCTAGATGGGCTTCTTGTGGTAGGTGTTCCTCTTTTCAGTTCACGTACCCGGGCTGCTAAGGCGGAAGTGGGTTTTCCATCCCACTTCTTCATATCTTCTCCATGCTCTCTAAGAAAAGACCAGAGGTTACCCCGTAGTGTGTATCCTCTCTCCCTGGCTGGGGGACGCCTGCTCCTAATGACAGACTCTCGTCGGCTCTGGTGAGATATGGTAAATTTCTTCCTTAAGTTTTTTTAATTTCTGATGGCCTTCTTCAATCACGCTCCGGACTTGCTCAGCCAGTCGTGTTTCCACAGACGAGACATGGGTGCAAACTGGGGCGGTGACAGTGTCCTCGTAAATTCTTAATTTATTAGCCAACACACCCACCTTGTCCTCATCTTCCCTCCATTGCAGTGTTGCCAGGTAACGTGAGTGCATCTCTGGTCCAAGCCGTGCAAGTCTCAGCCACATCCGTGATGTGCACTGGACATCATGTGGGCTTTTAGGAAATCTCTCGTCTTCTGAAAAAAGGATCTCCAGCACAGCCAATTCCCTCAGGCATTGGATACCTTGTTCTATTGCGCTCCATTTGCCTTGGTGCACTTGGAGGTCTTCTTTACAAAGGTATCTGTCTTTCACACTTGTTAGCAGTCGCTGCCAGAGGCTCAGAGGTTCTTGGGTTTTCCCAATCCCCTGGTCAATGACCACATCCCGGGACAGCGATCCCAGTTGCCTGGCCTCAATTCCATCCAGAATGGTGTCATTGGCTGCAGCATTCCAGATGCAGAGCAGCCAGGTCAGGATGGACTCATTGGTCTGGCGGGTGAATTCCCTTTGCAGGTCACGCAACTCACCCAGGGATAGAGAGCAAGTGATGATCTCTATCTCTGTCTCTTCAGCTGGCTGCGAAGGTCCTGCTGCATTCTCGTCAGTCACTACGCGGACTGATTTGCTCCTTGACTTCTTCTTCTGAGTGGTGGCAACCGCTACTGGTTTAGGTGATTCCAGTTCAGTGACAGTTTGTGTGGAGATGCTGACAGCACCTTTGGTTTCTTTCTCCTCTGTGACAGTCTGCTTAGATGTGGACACTGTTGCCTCACTTTTGGCTTCTTTCTCCTCTCCGATGATCTGTGTAGATGAGGACACTGTTGCCTTGCCTTTGGTTCCGTTCTCCTCTGTATCGGTCTGTGTAGACGTGGACACTGTTGATTCACTTTTGGCTTCTTTCTCCTCTGCGATGGTCTGTGTAGGTGAGGACACTGTTGTCTTGCCTTTGCTTCTCTTCTCCTTTGTGATGGCCCGTGTAGATGCTGATGCTGTTGTTTTGCTTCTCTTTCCGTCTTCCTCTTCCTTAAGAACACGCTGTATCACACCAGGTAGTGTTTTGATCCTAACCATGGTACGGGCTGTGCAGAGAAGACAAAGCAGGACTAACAACAACATCATACTGTCCTTCGTATCAAGAGGGTACTCAATATTTTCAAAAACTGCTGTGTTATGCCTGAAAAGCTGGAAAAAATCATTCTTTACTCCTCCCCACAGGGGCTGGGTAAGATTATTGAGGCCCCAGATGTAGCATCCTAGACCAGAAAATGAATCCAAAACTGGGTATATATTTTGAATGCTGTTCATTGCCTCGGAGTTTATCAAGCAATGGACATAATAGACCAATAAGGCAATTTTAGTACCTAGACCAATAAGGCAATTTTAGTACCATACCCTGGTCTACGCAGGAGCATTAAGACCGGCAGATAATACCCCATGTGTGGAAAAATATAGAGAGATAGGTATAAGACACATGTAAGCATGTTGAACATCATAGCAAACAGGAGTCTTCTCCAATGCAAAACTGTAATTCTGACTTTTCTCAGTGCCTCGTGCCCCACGTTGTGCGCCAAAAAATATATCGTGGTTTGAAAGCAAAATGCGTGAGACGCTTCAAGTCAGAGATACAATTTAATAAGAAGAAAGGTAAAAAGGTAAAATAAAATAAAATAAAATAAGTGCAATAACACAAAGGACCACTGACAGAGTCAGAATACTACCTGAGCAGGATGGTGGAAGCAGTCCAGATGAGGTGGTCTTCCTGAAGCAATGATCCTGTAGAAAAAGGTCTGGTAACTCTGGTCCTCTGGGAATCCTGTAGGCAATGGCTGCTTGCACTGCCCCAAATACCAGCTTATATGCAGGTGAGAATGCTTGACTCCTCCCCCTGGGCAGAGCATCTCACAATGGGATGATGAGTTGTGAAGTGGGTCCTTGATGACCCATTAAACAGAGATAACTCCTGGAGGGAGTTACCTGTGACTCATGGGCAAGGCGTTAATGAGCCATTAGCAGTAGAGCCCAAAGGAAGGGGCCTGGGAAAACAGTAGCCCACCTGGTTTTAACAGTTCATGAAGATGGTGATAGTATAAATACTTTGTGTACATCCTACACTGCAACCCAGGACATTAGCTTAAAACAATTTTCTTATATACTTTTTCATTACATTGATTACATGCATATTCATGAGGTTTATACATATTCAAACATTCCTTCGAGTTCTTTCACATGTTCCAGGAATTTTTAGCTTTGTTTGACCCTTGACCAGTCATGCGATAGTGTAGATTTGATTTTTGGGAGTCTTGTATGTAATTTCCTCACAGTATATATGCCATCTCCTCACAGCGTGTATTCCATTTCCTCACAATGACAAATGGGGAATTATTGATAGCTGCAGGGTCAGTAGCAGGAGTCCTTTTCACATCCTTTTTTTTCCTCAATGTTACCTGTGTGGTTCCTTCAATGTTATCTAATCATACAAACAGTTTCAGCTATTTCCACAAACTTATCTAAGTCAGTATTATCAGTTATGTAATAGATGTAGTATATAAATTGGCATATAAATAATATTGTATTTAAATTTTAGACTATTAAAAGCTACCGGGGTCATCTCTGGGATTCCAAGACCCATTGTGCAACTGTATAACCACAACATTTGCAACAGAAACGACAGGGCCTGGCTGGAGATGGTCCATTCATCATAGATGGACTTCTACTTCACAGCTACTCAAGATCTGATATCAATCTTGGTGGAGGATCTGGAGGATGATAGCATTGGCACCCCAAAGGCGGAGTCCGGGAAGACTTTTGGGACTTACTTCTTACTTACAGGAAATATTTTCAAACCTAAAGAAACACATGAATATTTGGACTTTTCAATAGACATAGCCTCCGGACAGAAAAACTGTATAAAAGCTGTATGCCGAGACCCAGCGTTTGTGGGCAAGGTTGGATGGCACCGTTGCTGCTGTTAACCTGTCCACCCAGCATTCGATCGATGTTGTCCAATTTTATTGTGGCCTTTTATTTTGATCTTAGAAAATTGCTAAATAAATTCTTTTATTTTGGAGTGGCTATTGATCATTTATACCAGTTACAAAAAAAAAAAAAATCATTCTGCAAAAGTTAACATAATCTCTATTTCAATATTTTGTGAAAGCCTAAACTGCAATACATGTTTATCACACTAATGCATAGAAAAGATACACATGGCCAGGGCACTGGCCACAAAAGCTGACAAATGATACTATATCAAAAAGGAGTTAAAAGTGATGACAAACTCTACTATATCAAAATTGTTGTGATTAATATTAATTTGCAACAGTCAACACATAACAGCGAAAAGCCAACAATTACACAGTTATTTATAACACTATCTGAGAACAGGAAAGGCATCCTGTTTCTTCAAAGCCTGCAAACCTTGAGGAAAGTAACAAACTGTCAGGCTGATGGATTTATTACAGGCCTGCAAACAGGTTGTGTGCAAAGGACGGAACAAAGATTCTCACACTAAGGGTAGAAATATTGTCTTACCTCTGCAACAAAAATATTCATTGTGCTCTCAGCTTGTGAGTCTCATTTTCATATGCTACAGGAGATTGCAAGGTGGGAAAGTGACCTTGGGCTACACGTCCTTTCCAGGGATGTCAGGTGTATTTTGCTGAGATGTCCTGAGCAAGAAGGCTTAGGTATCCTCTGGTAGTGGTATGCCAGTTGGCACTGAGGGCAGAAGCATTTCTAGCCACATCAGCAACTATTGGATCAGCTAACAAAATATTTCTGAATAGGGGATTGTGAAGGCAGTGGACTTGGATGGGGGGGGGGAATTCATTTCACTGGGGGATTCTTCAAGGAATTATGGTTGGTTTGAGAATTCACTGGAACCTCCATACCCCCTGGCACCCTGAGAATTCAGGTCAAATAGAAAGGATGAATGAAGAAATGAAGAAACATGCTTTGAAACTGGTGACAGAAACTAAGATGACACGGGTGCGGCTTTTGCCATTACCTTTGGTTGAATAAGAGCCAAACCCCGAGGAAATAATTCCCATTTGAATTAATTTTTAATGTGGCCGGGAGGTGAAGATGTATATCTAAACCAGTATGTGGCCAGAATACTATGTCTCGTGAAATCTCTTTGACAGGTATCCCAGTTAGCACAGATGCTGCCTTTGAACTTTGCTGTTCATAACATCCAACCAGGACCACAGGAACAGCAGTCAGGACAGCTGAACACAGGTGGACCCATCATACTCAGGTCAAGGTCTCTAAAGCCACGGGAATTTGATCTTCTCAACTGGAAGGAAAGGATGGGAAACCTCAGCTATCAGTAGCCACAGACAAGGACCTCTAGTGTTTAATGAGCTAATTTGAACTGTCATTGTCTACATTATTCTCTGTATTTACTTGCCACACCTGGTGCAGTGACCAGACATGGAAAGTCAGGAGGGGGTGTTTCAAATGTTCCAGGTTGTTAAAAAGGATTAAGTTAATATTAACTAGGGTTTGTAAAGACAAATTGAGAAATAAGAGAAGGGATTGAGAGGGAAGATGTGTGCTAATGTCTTTACAGAGTTCCATGGGTGAAGGTATGTGTGTTAATGTCTTTGAAATGGGTCTTAATGTATCTACTGACTTTGGGAAGAAGGTTTGTTGCAGAGCCCAGACAGTTTGACTCCTGAAACAGACAAGTGGGTCTGCACAAGCCTGAACATCTGAACTTTGGGGTAAAATGACAGGCTTGGGGGGGGGGGGGGGGGGGGGGGGGGGAATATGTGGTAGGCAGTTCCGGAAGGCTGTACCGTCCTAGTACCTCAGCAAATGGGGAAAGGAAGAGGGCAACATGCAGCCATGAGATAGGATTAGGAGAAAAACAAGCAGGCCCACCTTAAAGGTACAAAGATAGATTTGTTAACACACATTAGAAGAAGAAAATGAAAATCAAAATGAAAACATTCAAAACACTCTTCCTCACCCACAAACTCTTCACTTTCCCATATACAACATAAAGAGACGAAACCTGTGATTTTCAGTCAGTTTCACCATTAAAAAAAAAAAAGTTTCATCAGTTCTTTAGAGAGAGGGGTCTCTCAGTTTACCATGGAATTTCCCCCCACTGACAACCTAGAACAGTTCTCTTGTGGGTTTTAACTGTCACAAAAACAGTCGCCCAGGGAAACCTGGTTCTATGAAATCCCCTCCCATTAGCAGTTTCCCAAGCTGCTTATAGGTCACTTTTTAAAGATGAACAACTCTAAAGGTAAAGACAAAGGATTCTTCATCTCAAGGAACAGAGATGTCTTCTCACTTCTTCACTGGCACAGAGGGCTTCTCATGTCTCTCTGTTCAAGCATCTCATGGGATCATAAGAATCACAACTACTTCACTCAGTCCAGGGAGCTGCTCTGCTTCAGCTAGCCAAGGCTAATTAAAAGCAAAGGAGATCTCTGTCCCACTGCTGGTCTGTGCTTCAGAGGAACCACAGTCCAGAAGAGGAATGCAGAGGTGTGAATGCTGTTTTCAAAACAAACTCCACGTGTTGGGCTAATCATGGGTTTTAAGATCTTAAAAGGCCAAGAGCATTCTCTGGTTGTTACAAAGGAGTTTATTATACAAATGCATCAGTCTCGAAGGCTAGAGTTCTAAGAATGAGGTCTTACTAAAAATTATAAAGTTTTAAGTCCCAGTAAGGCGAAAAGCAACTTTAACAGAGAATCCCAACCATGGGGAAAACAGAGAGACAGGTAAACCTGTCCCAGGAGAGAAGGCTAATCGACAAGGGGTTCTGATTACAGGGGAAAGCAGGCTGGCAAGAGGGTCCCGGCCACAGGGAAAGACAGATTGGAAAAAGGGTCCCAGCTGCAAGGAAAGACAGATTCCTGGTCCCGAGCAGCACTCCTCACAGCAGCAGCTGAAGCAGCAAAGGCTACTGCTTTGGTGGCAGCAACCGAGGCAGCAGCAGCACCCCCCATGCAGCAATGGTAGTAGAAACAACAGAAGCACTCCCCAAACGATATAATACCTGACAAAGTCCTGGCAACAGCTCCCTGGACGGATTCTCTGGCAGCACCCTGTTTTCTTGTAGATGGTAGGAGGGTGGACCGACCAATCGAGAATCGATTGATCGATACCATGGCCTCCGAAACAGAGGATTTTTATCCATAAACTCTAAATGCATATTCATATCCTTTTATACAGGTTGTCCAATTAACTAAGAACACACTTCTAAAACAATTTCTCTACACCAATCTAAATCTAACTTTGACAGGGTGTAAAACTACGAAACACTACAAAAATTGGTATCAGACCTTACACAAAAGACTATGCATGTTGCATATCTATTAAAGATTCTATATCTATTAACGTAAAAGCTGGTATCTTATTCACATAAAAATTGAACCTACTCATCTAGTACTGTGAGCAGTGTTCTTGTTATGTCTAAGGCTGAGGTACTAGGCCTAAGGGCTAACTGTTTCTTAAGGCACTTAGGGTCTACTTAAAACTAGAGTCTAAACCTCTACTTCATCTTAACGTGGCTTAATATATTTTATTTTTTCTAAAGGCTTTAATTCAACCCGTGCATCTTTCTCTTCCCCTGGGGAACCCAGGGGAGGCATGCACCCCAACATCTGCGCTTCTTCTTGCTCCCCCCTTTGCTTTCGGAACTAGTCTTAAAGGTACAGAACTTAAAATATGGAATAAACAGAACAGACAATTGGGGATACAAGCATCAAAAAGTCACCCCAGGACATGATGACAGTTCATATTAGCTCATTAATCACCAGAGGTTATTATAGATGATCCATGTCTACTCATAGCCAAGGTTTCCCATCCTTTTTCTCCAGGTGAGAAGTCCAAATCTCTGGGGTTTTAGGGACCTTGACCTGCGTATGATGGGTCCATCTGTGTTCAGCTGTCCTGACTGCTGTTCCTGTGGTCCTGGTTGGATGTTATGAACAGCAAAGTTCAAAGGCAGCATCTGTGCTAACTGGGATACCTGTCAAAGAGATTTCACGAGACATAGTATTCTGGCCACATACTGGTTTAAATATGCATCTTCACCTCTCTGCTACATTGAAAATTAACAGGGTAAGAATCCCAAACAATACAAACAATTGAATATCCCTTGCGGTTTGGCTCTTGTTATAAATGACAAAATAATATTGGCATTCACATTTATGTATTAGCTTTTGCATGTTGGTACTAATCACAAGTATTTTGATATGGTACAATTTATAAGTCCTTTTAACTGCTTGTTAGTATAAAATAATCTATCAGTTTATGTATGCAATGTATAGATTATATAAATAATATTGTGATGAATATATTATATCATAGGTCTCAGTAAAATATGGAATGTTAAAATGCCTTTATGCAACTAACTCAGAGAATGGTGTAAAAAAAATTAGTTTCATCCTGTTGTTTCTCACGTCTGCAGACTGGCTTCTCCAAGTGATGAGATATAACAGTGTGAAAAATGAAAGTTCACTCTTAGAATATTTTTCAAAAGTTTAATAAGTGAATAAAAAAGGACAGTGTCCAGCACTGGGGTGTTCCTGGCTATTGGCCAAGGAACACACCGGTACATTAAGACAGTGTTATTTATATACTGTTACCTTACTAAGGTACATACATATTCATAAGTTTCATGCATTCTTCAAACATTCTTGATAGCTTTTGATGTTGTAGAAACTTTCCTTTGTTTTGGTTTTCCACTCTGACTTATCTACATGACATTCTGCAGATCAGGTCAATATATTTTATTCCTTCTTGTGGCTTCATCCTGTTGTTTCACACTTCCCTGTTTACGAGTAGTTAACAAATTCTTCTCTAATTCTCCACCAATGCTCTGGTTTGTGTCACTCTTATCACTTGGAGAGGTCAGTCAGCAGATGTGGGAAACAACTTAATTGCTTTATACAGTTCTCTCAGTTACACAGAAGTATTTTAACATTTTATATTTTGCTGAGGCCTACAGTATAATACATTCATCACACTATTATTTCTATAAGGTGTATACATCAACATAATATATCCATCACACTACTATTTCCATGGGCTATATGGTGCATACTTAAAATGAGAAATTAGGTTATATTAGCAGGAAGCTAAAAGGAGTTATAAATTGCTCTATACTTATGTTATGGGTTAACACAGTTTGGTTTATAGTTGAAAAGGAATATGGAATAGTACCCTGCCAGGACCTTAGAATTCTTTGGAAAGGACAGGGACCTATCAGGGGCCAGTTCTTGGACTGGCATGTAGTTTGACCACAGAGAAAACAGAATGTGACTTTTGGTAATACCCATATAAAAGTGAGACTGGGTTGGAGGGCCCTCTCTTCCTCCCAGCTGGCTACCAAGTAACATCGTGGGCAGCTGAGGAGGGCCCATCTTAGGTCCCACTGCCCCAGATTGGCTGGACCTGGCTGGGCTTCTGGAAGCCGCTGCCTGCAGAGGAGCAGTCCAGGCCAGCTGAGCCCCTTTTTCCCTAGCTGCTGGCGGCAGTGCTGCAGTTCAACAGTGCTGGCCGTGTGCCAGGGGCTGCAGTGGAGGAGACCAGGCTGTGACTGGGCTGTGCCCCAGCCCTGGCTTCCAGTGCTGCTGGCCCAGGGGAGGATGGGATCCTTCTTCGCCCCCTGGGCCCCCAGGCCCCAGGAAGCAGCTCTGAGCAGCCCAGGCCATGAAATTGAGGGTGGAAAAGAAGGCATCCAGCAGCCTCCCCCATCGGCATGGCTTTGAAATTTTCGTGACTGCCGCCTGGCAGAGATCACATGACCACTGCAGGCCTGGGCAAGTTTTAACTCTTTCCTGCCAGCAGATGGAACTTCCAGAGCACTAGCCCTTCCCGGAGTGAGAACAGACAAAGTGATCGAACATAGAGAAGACTCAGCATAACAGTCATGATAGCATAGGGTTAAATTGATTTCTGAAGTAGCAAGGGCCCGAGAACAGGGGATCAGCTCCACTGTAACCAGGATGTTATTCCATGCTATTGTTTTAAATTAAGTATAACTTTGTTCAGGTGGTAGGGGGAGAAAGGGGGGAACACTAGTAGAACGTACAGACTTTAAAGAGTAAAGTTAGATCAGGAGGATCTGTACCGATATAATCATTAACATGATGCATGCTAGAATTGTCAATTGTGATATTAGTTTGGTAATTAAATATGATTATTTTCTCAAACCAGAATCTTGAGCAAGAATCACACAGACCATTGTTCCTTGGGATAGAATCAATGGAACAATGGGGTTTAATGATTAACACGAATCCTTATGTAACAAGAAAGGTATAAAATTCTAACCATTTAGCATGTTGGACAAGCTGATTTGGGTCGTCTGGACCCCGGCTTCCAGAGCTCTGAAATTAAGCACCGCACATAATTTTGTGATTGTGTGTTCTTTCCTCCGCTAACAGTCAGATGGAGAGATTGAGAAAAGGATTAATTAGAGGAAGGATGAAGGAGTTGTCTGCTGGGTGGACTTTCTTATTTGAGCTATGGAAATGAACTCTATAGGTAGATTATCTTTTAAATCATGGGAAAAATATGCATTTGGAGAGATGATTTGTGGATTTTTGAGCAAAGGTGTTTGTGATGGACTGAGTAATATTGCATTAGAATCTGTGATTCTTGTGGTCCCATGAGATGCCTGAACAGAGAGAGACAAGAAGCTCTCTGCACCAGTGAAAGAAGTGAGAAAACATCTCTGTTCCTTGAGATGAATCCTTTGTCTTTGAAGTTTCTCATTTTTAAAAGGTGACACCCTAGATGCCTGAGTTCCTATGACCCATAAACAGCTTGAGAAACTGCTAATGGGAGGAGACCACATGGAAGCAGGTTTCTCCAGGCGGCTGTTTCTGTGAGAGATCAGACCCACAAGAGAACTGTTCTAGGTTGTCCATGGGGGAAATTTCATGGTAAACTAAGAGACTCCTCTCCTAAAGAAATGATGAAAGACTATATTCAAATGGTGAAACTGACTGAAAATCACAGGTTTTGTCTTTTTTATGTTGTATGTGAGAAAGTGAATTGTTAGTGGAGAGGGGGAGTGCTTTGAAAGTTTTCATTTTGATTTTTCATTTTTCCTTTTTCTGGTGTGTGTTAATAAATCTATTTGTTTTATCTTTAAGCTTTAGCCTGCTTTGCCTCTCCTAATCCTACTTCACAAAAGAAAAAGAGAGTAAACATTAAATTTGGCAAAACAAAATTCAGCAAACGTGAAACCACTACAACTTACAATCAATAACAACATATAAAGACTAAGACATAAATGCGAAAGTCAATATTATAGGGTCATTTTTAACAACAGTGACAGGACCAGAGCACCAGAGAAGAATTAGAGAAGAATTTATTGACTCCTTGTTATCAGGGAGTGTGAAACAGCAGGATGAAACCACAAGATGAAATACAATATATTGACCTAATCTACAGGATGCCATGCAGACAAGTCTGAGGTTAAAACCAAACAAAAGTTCCTGTAACATCAAAAACTCACAAGAATGAATAATGTTTAAACTCATGTATATGTATGTACCCCAGTAATATAACAGTATGCAGAGAATATTGTTGTAAAACTAACGGTGTTTTCTTTGGCCGATAGCCAAAAACACCCATTGTCCCTTTTTATCCCCTTATTAAATTTTTAAAAATTCTAAAGAGTGAATTTTGTTTTTTACACTCTTCTTCTTGCCAAAGCTTATGGGAAAAAAAAAAAAAAAAAAAAAAAAAAAAAAGCCCTACCATGGCATCTTCATTTCTGTCACCAGTTTCAAAGCGTGTCTTTCTATTTGACCTGAATTTTCAGAGTGTCAGGGGTATGGAGCTCTCAGTTAATTCTCAAAGCAGACATAATTCCTTGAAGAATCCCCAAGTGAAATGAGTTCCTCCATCCAAGTCCACTGCCTTCACAATTCCATATCCTGGAATTATTTGTTCCAAAAATACTTTAATAACTGATGAAATAGTTGCTGATGTGACCAGAAACTCCTCTGGTCACCCTGTGTCCTGGGTTGACAGTGCCTCCTATCCCATATCATGGACTACCTTGTTATGTCTAACAGCTGTCCCTGTTTTCCTGTTGGCTGGGAGGGCACTCCTTCTGTGCGCTCTGCTCCCTCTGCTTAGCTGCTGACTTTTTTGGCTGGTCTGGCTTCTGGCTTGTTTTTTTTTTTCTTTTTTTCTGCTTTGCATGCTCTTTTTCTCTTTCTGCCGCCTCTGTTTTTTTTTTTCTTTCCCTCTTTTCCTTTCTCCCTCCCCCCCCCTTTTAAGATTTTGGACCGGCACCGGACCTGATCTGACCTGAGAAGTCCGAGGATCTCCGGAGCCCGCGAAAGAAGCTCTGTGCCCTCCCCCTCACAGTAACCTGAGCCTTTTTTTCTTTTTCCTTTGTGTCGGGGGGTGTTCTCTCATTTGTCAATAAACCGGTTTTTTTTCCACTTTGTTCGAGAAATCCCTTCCCAAACCCAGGGCTGGGGGAGGGGTGGTAGAGGTTTTGTTTTTAGGGGATTCCTTTGGAGGTTCTCCCCTAATTCATCCTAAACCAGGACACCCTGCCAGCTAGCATACCACTGCCAGAAGATATTTAAGCCCTTTCGCCCAGGGCATCTCAGCAAAATACACCCAGCATCCTTGGAAATGATGTATAGTCTGGGGTCATTCCCCCACCTTGCAATCTCAATAGCTCATTTTGCTAAAACAAAAAAGACCCAAAGCAGTACATCTTGAGGAAGGTCTCTGCCAATTTTGGAGAGCTCTAAAGAATTCTCCCATGGAGTTGTTTTAATATTTGCAGGGTTAAAGCTCCTGGCATCCACTGTTTACTGTCCTTTGTAGATCAATTCTCTCCTCTTTCTTCTGTCCCACCACCTTTAATTATGTCCAACTACTCTGGTGGAAAAGAGAGCACAACTCCCTGCCACCCTGATTTTTCAGCCTTCTGATGTTTTAATTCTTGGACTGGAGAGTTCTCTCGATTGTAACAAAAAAAAAAAAGACTGATATTTTGTAAACATTCATTCCTTTCCAGGGAAAAGGACAAATTGATGGACTTCTGAGTTGACCACTGTGGTCAGAGAGGTGTTACTCTCGTCCCCCAATCCTTGACCAAATTCCAAAGACTATATAAGTCGAGATCCCCAAATAAACTTCCCTTCTTTCTCATCTCACATCCTTACAGGTGAGTGTGCTTTTTTCGTGTCCTCCTGCAACAACTCTCCCCTCCTTTCTGGCAATGACAACGGCTGAGCCATAGAGAGCAAAGGGAGGATCCCAGAGACATCTGGCAAAAGTGCTGCTTTCTGAACAACTCCATTGGTCGGTTGATTACCTATTGTCTCTTCTGAGCATCCTGCCTGATGTCCCTTAACAGCTCTTGGGAGGGTCTTTGATGGATTATGACACCCCTTCAGCTACCTCTCACATGAATGTCCTGTGGATGTGGCCTTCCCAGGGTTGGGGGTTCTACACCTGGGCCAGTGCAGGAGATTGGAACATCTGAACACACAATCAATATGATGGAAGCAGAAGCCGTTTATTGTTTACATTAAGCTACAGTTATAGATTCTAAGCTGCTTGTTCAGGCATTCACACATCATCTCATTGGTTGCCTTGCCTTGTCTACGCGTCCAGCACAAATCCTTCAGGAAACCTAATTGGTCAAAGTCCATCATCACATTGTGCCCCCTTTATCTAGGTTTTGCATTCTTGGTAGTCAGTTTCTCAGGCTCTTCGTTCTTATTTTTAGTCCTGTTGTCTCAGTAACCTTGTTGAATTCCTGAGGATTCTGATAACAAAAACTACAGGTGGTTTGTTAAGATTACCTACAAACAGTTTGGCTGGTACACAGAATGGCCTAAGTTATTCAGATACATCGCTACAGGCCAGTTTATGTAAGGGAGGATGGGTGTTCAGTGCCTCTGACCAGAGGTTGTGCCATGCACTAGAAACTTCACCCCCGCCCTCATTCCAGGGGAGTCTGTGTAAACCTGGCCTTTGTGGGCTGTGGTCTCCCTCATCCCAAACCCATCAGTTTGGTTGGAATGCGGCAGCCTGTCCTCCAAAATGCAGGCGTGGTGCAGCCAAACCTTGGTCCACTCGCAGAGTTCTCACCATTGTTAAAAATAATCCTATAATATTGGGTTTTGCATTTATGTATTAGCTTTTACACGTTGTTATTAATTGTAAGTATTCAAATATAGCACAATTTATAACTCCTTTTAGCTGCTTGCTAATATAACATAATTTCTCATTCTAGGTATGCACTGTATAGCCCATAGAAATAGTAGTGTTAAGAATATATATTTATGTATACACTGTATAGCTTATAGAAATAATGGTGTGATGAATGTATTGTACTGTAGGACTTACTTAGCAAAACATAAAATGTTAAAATACATCTATGTAACTGAGACAACTGTATAAAGCAATTATGTTGTTTCCCACATCTGCTGAATGACCTCTCAAAGTGATAACAGTGACACAAACCAGAGGAGAACCAGAGAAGGACTTGTTAACTACTCGTTATCAGGGAAGTGTGAAACAACAGGATGAAGCCACAAGAAGAAATAAAATATATTGAGCTGATTTGCAAGATGTCATGCAGATAAGTCAGAGTGAAAAATCAAAAAAAAAGTTCCTACAACATCAAAACCTCCCAAGAATGTTTGAATAATGCATGGAACTTATGAATATGTATGTATCTCAGTAAAGTAATGGTATATAGATAACACTGCCTTAATGTACTGCTGTGTGTGTTGGACTATAGCCAGAAACACCCCAGCAATGGACATTGTCCTTTTTTATTCCCTTATTAAACTTTTGAAAAATATTTTAAGAGTGAACTTTTGTTTTTCACAATTTGGAGGCTCCACCGAGATAGAAGACCTCGAGTCTCCGTAGCTCTGGGGGTCCCGGGCGGGAGGCATCCCACTTAATTAAGTGGCTCGCCTGGGCTTTCTCTGCTGTTACCAGATCGCAGGTTTAACCCTTGGCAGAAAATAAAAAAGGACAAAAAGGGAAATGGGAGTAAAACTCCCTAAGAAACCACGGCAACTCCTAATTTGTGCACAAGGAACCTAGACAAGTGAGTATATTGTGAAAAGGGTATCGCGAAAATCCGGGAGTGTGTGTGTGTGTATGAGACGTGGACGGGACAGTCCCCGATCTGCGAAGCCACATATAGGGTCCTTCTAACTGCGTTTCTGTCTCCCCACGAGAGGACCGGCCAGTGAAGGGACGAAGCGAATTCTGGAGACTGAGTGGGGGCCCGGAATGGGGGAGGTTTAGCTACTTTGGGGTTAAAACGGAATTAAGAAAACAAAGAGGAGAGGAATTGCCTGTAATTTTGACTGCAGAAATCCTAGTTCCAGTTCAATCCATGCCTGATTGCCTACAGGAATCTTGGCTATATTGAGGGTTAGAATAGTTAGAAGTTGGTGCAGGGTCTGCAACAAGGCGAGATGCTGGGAACCTGAAACCCTAATATATCCTTAAAGCATGAATGGTTGGGCTGATCTGGGGTGTTATGCTACTGAGTAGAAAACACTGCCTGAGAGATCTGAAGCGATGGATTAAGCCTGCTTGATAACAGGGAAAAATGAACCTCAAAGCCTTACTACAGAGATTCCATCTCAAGTGTTGTTATACGACCAGGGTTGCTTCATAAGTGTGGGGATGGCAACAGAAAGATTTGAACTGGGGAAATTTTAAAGGAATTTAAGACTATTTTTGGGTAGGTAAGTCACTGTGCAATGAATAAGCATCTGTAAAGGAATATTAGTACCTGATTCAACAACAAGGGCACTTTATTATTGTCTAAATATGTGTAGGATGTATCTGTATGTCCCTTGTCTAGTGTGACTGGCAAGTATAACTGCTGAGTGAATGAGACATACTATTGGTACAAAGTGAGTGGGGAGCCCGGATCCACAGTTTCGTTCTCCGGGTGACCAGAATGGCCAGAGAAAGGTGAAGTGTTTGTCATTTTATAATAAAGATTTTGTGTTGCTTGTATGAGTGCAATCTTGTGCTTGAGTTGTGGACCTGGATGAGAGCCTTGAGTATTGTGTGAGTGTAAAACCTGCTACAAGAGGTGATATGGCACCACTACTTGCAAAAGTGCCTGGTGCCAGGAGTGTAGTAGGACAGAATTAAGAAGCATATATCGGACATTAAATTTCTTGATCTCTGTAGGACATGAGGAAAAGGATAGAAAAGCCTGGAGGGAAGCAGAGGCTGAGTTACAAAAGGAAGAAATAATCAAAGTAGTGTGTGGAATACAGTATTTGGTTCCCAGGATTTGGACCATATCTGAGGAGAATAGGGAAAATATCTGTGAAGAGTGTAGAGTTAGATTTCCATGGAAGCTAAGCAAGAAGAAAAACAAAAAAGTTGTGTGGGAGATGCTGGGATAAACCGATAAGAATGGGACATAAAGCAAGCAAGGAAAAAGACCTCCGAGGAAGGGGAAGTCAGAAAGCATCAATGGATATATCCACCTGAAAGCCCCTGAGAATAGAATTAGCACAGTGGGAACATAAACCCTAACACAACCAAAAGAAATCGCTGTTGTACACGTTCGGGAACCACCTTAGAAATACGGGGAAACAATTCCGCAGACTTTGATGCTAAAACGGCAGCCAAGTCTGGAGAAGAGAGCATAATGATGGTTCTAAACCCCACAAAAGAAATTCAGGATATACCAATATTCAGTGAAACAGAAGAGAGAAAATTCCTAGAAATAGGAGCAAAAAAAGAACAATAAAGGGGAGTGGGTGTTGTCCAATGGAAGACAGTTATTAAATAAACCACTGGCAAAAAACTAACTTGGTTTGAAAGACAGGTATCTGCTAGGGAAGGGCAGGATCTCCCCAGGAATGGAGAATTCAAATCCCCTCCCTCCAAATTATTATAATTTAGAAAAATTAAAGGGGCTTTCAGGGAGAGGTATGGGAGTAGGAATAACAGTTCTTTACTAGTATGTATAACAAAGAAAACAAACAACAATTACAGTATTAACAACAAAATAGAACCAAGAACCTTGAGGGCTTTGCTTCACAAAACCCGGGGCAGTTTGGTCTTGGTGCCCCTGCAGGACTCCGAAAACACCAAGCTGGAGTGGTGGAAAGTCTCGGGCTGGTAGCTGGAACAGCAGGATGTCCCTGGCAGGCAGGGGCAGAATGTCCTGGCAGGGCAGGGGGATGAAGAGCCACACCGTAGCAAAAAGAGCAGTGCCAAAGAAGCCGTGACAGCGGGACAGGGGTGGCCCAGCTCCAGCAGGGGCAGGCGGAGGAGCTCAGAATTCCAGGACATGCGAGCAGATGATGGTAGATTTCCCAGGACTGGATTTTCTGGTAACAGTGAACTCCTCCCACAGCAAGCAACAAGCCTGGCCGTCCCCTCTCCGATGCCGAGAGCAAGAGAGTGAAACTGCCTCCAACTCTGTCCTTTACCTGCCCCAAATCTCGCGTTATCTCCCCCTCCAAGAGAAACTCCCAGAGACAAAAGAAGTGTAGCCAGTTGCTACAACTCCTCTCCTTTGACCCCTTTGTTCTGCCTGAGTACATATAAGTACTGAGTAGTTAGTTTCCTAGCAACTTATGGGAAAAATTCTATAAGTAAAAAACCCCAAAACTAATCCCCAACAATATTAAAAAGCATGCATAATAAGACTCATTGGGGTACTCAAGCGCTAAGTGATCAGTTCTTGAGGAATTGGGGCTACATAGGAATTTTTAGAATAACTAAGCAAATAACTGAAAAGTGTGTGATATGCCAAAAGGTAAACAGAAAGGTTATGAGGGGACTGGGCCAAGGAGGGCGAGGATTAACCTTACAATCCTTTCAGAGTATCCAAGTAGATTTCACTGAACTTCCTCAAGTGCAGTGGTGGAAATTTTTGCTAGTAATAATAGATCATTTAACCCACTGAGTGGAGGTGATACCAGTGGTTTAAGCCACTGCCAATGCAGTAAGCAAAATCCTTTTAGAACTAATCATTCCCCAGTATGGAATAGTAAATAACATTGATTCAGACTGACGAAACATTAATTTTGAAGAATTAAGGACTTTAGTTAAACTAGATATTGCTGAGGTAAGATAGATAAGCTTCCCTTTGTTAACAGAAGCCGGATTTAAGGAACTGATAAGTCATGAAGCCTGTCAAACTATGTTTGTGCATTCTGACTAATCAATAGACTCCAAGAATACAATACAATCATAAATCAAACAGTCCTGGAAAAACAGGATTCAGTTGTCACGTAACACTAAAAGGTTAAAAAGTCAAAGCAAAGAAGACTCATCTTACTTCATCATTTTGAGACCCTGCCCCATAAAAAAGACCACCAACCCATTTCAAAGAACAAACTACTCATGCTTAATAGCTTTTTGTCTAATTACCATACAAAGTGGGGAATGAAATGTACCAGAGTTATGAATATGCATTTGTGTTTTGGGTATTCAATACTCCTGTACATAAAAAGACCCTGTGATCATCTGTGAATTGCGCATGTGTATTTGGGAGCTATCCCCACATGCTGCCAGGCGTTGTAATAAACATACACTTTCTAACTTTAAACTGTTAGAGAGAGTCTCTGTCCATCATAGTTGGATATTGGTATTAGATCAATATCCATATTTTTTTTAATACTTCACTGAGGAACACATTTCACATCAGAAGTATTACAGAAAGTGGTCCAAGCTCTGGGTATAGAATGGGAATTATACACTCCATGGCATCCACAAAGTTTGGGGCGGGTTGAAAGGATAAATCAAACTCTCAAGAGAACTCTAACTAAACTGATAATTGAAACCCATATGTCATGGGTTAAATGCCTACCCCTAGCTCTGTTAAGAATCAGAACACCGCCTAGATCAGATTTACGAATTTCACTTTATGAAATGATGTTTGGTTTACCATTTCTGATTTCATCAAATAGCATTGCCACTTATGAAGAAGGGAAGGACAGTGTCAATAAATGTGTCCTGTCTATAGCACAAGCTTTAGAGGATCTGTGGGAAAAGGGGATAATCCCACAGACTGCTACCCTAGATTTCAAAATTCATAATGTCAATCCTAAGAACTGGATAATGGTTAAATCATGGAAAGACCAACCTTTAACTCCCAATGGGTAGGATCCTTTCAGCTTCTGCTCACCGCCGAATCAGCTGTATGAACTGCGGAGTAAGGCTGGACTCACACTAGCAGAATAAAAAGACCAGTAGAAGAACCCTACAACTGGAAGATCATCACCTCCACAGAAGGACTGAAAATTACTCTGAAACAAAACCCGTGGGCTCAATGTGGCAAGTAAACTACAGACAAGCACACATCAATCCAGACTGGGTGAGAGTTCCCTGTGGGCTTTATTGGTTCTTTTGTATTCCCAAAGGCCAGAGGCTTTCCAAACTTCGGGGTGGTAATTTAATACCTACCCAGTCAGGGGGTTTGGGGTTATATAAATTAATAAACACTGAGTCCATAAATCCTAGAGTTTTTGCTTTGGCCTGCAACCTACAAAAAGAAACCCCATCAGCTCCCTGTAGTGAAACATCTCTCAGATTTATTCCTGGTCACATACCCTGCTTGAAGCACCTTGGGGCAAGACATTCAAGCTGGGTACAATGTCAGTGTAAAAATTGTGGCTACCTCTGGTGTTGTAGCTCCCCTAGGCAACAAGCATGTTGCAAATTTTGTTGAAAGGAGAAAGTTCAAAAACCAATCAAAGGCCAGTACCAATTTTAACACTTTGCTGTGGAGTTGAATGGATGCTTCCCAATACTCATGAGCTATTAGCAGCTGAGCGGGAGGCTGTAATATATCAATCAGGGACCATATTTTGAGTGCAGACAGCAACTCCATATGATGGGGAGGCAATAAAATCCTATTCTACAAGTGAAATTAATAAGTGCTGATGGATTAAGGAACAGTAAAGAACCACAATACAATAAAAGCAGGTGACATATATAATTTTGTGATAAGGAGATGAGGCAAGATCAGATTAACCACTGTACTCGCCACCAAGAAGATCATACTTAAATGCTGTGGGCAGCAATCCCATAAGGCATGGAAGGTGGAGGTACATGTTATACTGGACTCCTATTACTCCTCATTAGGCTTTTCCCTCTTGGGAATTTGGATGATCCATGTCACAAATGCAACAGACCACTGTAGCATGGAAAAATTAATGGTTCTTATTTTAGCTTTCATACCTTTCTCAGCCACCACTGTTACAATTCATCTGAAGTAGGCACCTGCCTACAGAATGGCCGAATGTATGGGGTTACAAAAATTCTACATTCAAAACATGGATGCCCACAGGGTGACAAATGGGTTTGTTTTTCCATGGGTCAAACCCGAGAATGGGAAAATAAATTAAATTTAATGCAAGACTTAATACAGGAGCAAATAATAACCAAGCAAATAAAGAAAACATACAACAACCCATCCCAGAGCCAACTACCCTCAGAGGTCTATATACAAACCTCAGACAACAACTAGAAAATGAAATAGAAATTCCAAAATTAGGAAAGAAATTGTTTGTAGATCTAAGAGAAAGAATTAGTAAAGAACTAAATGTTACCAGCTGCTGGATGTGTGGTTGAGCTTTAACGTCTGAAGAGTGGCCATGGAAAGGTAGTAGCCTAGGCCCAGTTGAACTTCTAAAATTGAACAGAACCAATATAAAAGGAGAAACCCAACCAGAGGAGTAGATATTAAGTTCAGAAATAATAGGAGAGGAGTGCCTTTGGCGTATAAGAAAAGAATTCCTGGACAAGGTAGGACAAACCTCCTGCAAAAGATATAAAGTTCATAATGGAACTTCCATGTGGTGGATCCCTGAAAAACCAACACAATATTGGACCCAGGAGAGGAAAAAGAATCGTAAATATGAAAAAAGAATTAAACTTTTCCTGTGTAATGACTCTGGAAAAAAAATCCCTATTATGAGATCCCTTAAATATCTAAATTTTGGAAAAACATGAATAACCAAAGAAAGGAGTACTGGAAAGCACCTGATGGCTTATTCTAAATATGTGGGAGAAGGGCTTATTGAAAACTTCCTTCCCTATGGAAAATAAGTTTGCAGTGGTGTGTTTTTAGTTTTATCAGTTCCATGTATGTATTCTATGCTTTCACGCTGTTTGTATAAGTTATAATGGTTTGTTCCTTGTACCCCCGTATTTACCCCTTCTTGGTTTTACCCCAATTACAGTTATATGCCAATCATATAACCCCCAGGTCCTGTCCATCACTTTAAGGCCTCACTCTGGGTCTAGAAAGTTCCAGTGAGGTCGTTGAGTGATTGGGCAGGATCCCGGCTGTTCCTTCCTTTGTCTCCTTGATTTGTTCTACTGTTTGTCCTTTATGTACAGTGTCACTCCTTCCATTCCCCTGATTGGCCCCACACTGTACCCTTCCCCTTGCTCCTCCCCTGCATTTAAGATGCGGCACAGAGATGATCTGCACTCTGTTGGGCAGACTTTCTGGTGGTGAGGTGGTTCCTCGTGGACATCAATAAACCCCAGCTGCTGTTCACCCATCAGAGTCCTTCCTTCATTTCTTGTCATCTCTCATGCTCTTGTGGCGGAAAAGACCTCACAGGATCAGAAAGGTATCCCCGGATACTGGACCATACCTTTCACCGTGGCCGGTGTCAGGGCTAGCCAGGCGAGGCAGGAGGAGGCTCCTGCAACACTGAGATCACTGCAGAAGTTGTACTCTAGGAATTATACAACCGGGATTCTTTCTGTTACCAAACCAAGACAGAGATAATTTAAGAATACTGATGTATGATGCTTTAAAAAGAAACGAGAGGACTAGTGAGAAAAATCAGAGGCCAAAAGTAGGGCAATGAGGAGTGGTCTCCTAAATGAATAATACAGACATATGGTCCAGCCAAATGAGCACAAGATGGGAGTTGGGGGTATCGAACCCCAATATATATGTTAAATTGCATCATAAGACTCCAAGCAGTTGTAGAAGTCATAGCTAATGAAACAGCCAGGGCCATGGAATTAATCGTCAGCCAGCAAAGGCAAACCAGGGCTGCAGTGTACCAAAATCGGTTGGCATTAGACTATTTGTTAGCAGGAGGGGTTTGCAGAAAGTTTAACACATCTGATTGTTGTCTACAAATTGATGATAATAAGGATGCAATTTTGGATATAGCCAGAAACATCTGGAAAATAGTCCATGTGCCAATCCAAAAATGGGAATCTATAATGAATAAAGGATGGTTAGTCTCGGGTTTTTGTTTCTTTTTGATCTGAGATTCCAGGCTAGTGGTTCTGGTGGGTCTTTTTCTGTCTATATGCTCTCTCTGGACTCTCTTTGTGACCTCTGGAGGTTTTAAATCTGACACGGCGTGAGAATGAAGGGAGTCTCAAGGTCTTGGTTTCCTTGGTTTCTTGCATTGTTTATTATTTCTTATCATACAAGTTCTTTGTGTCCGGCCAAGATGTTCACAGCAGCTCGGACATGATGTGACTCCCTCCGTGATGGGAGGTCACTCTGCTTTTATACAGATAACTATGTACTTATTATTTGCCATTTCATACCAATGCCTAGTACCTATACTAGAAGGGTCATTTCTACTTTGACCCAATCCTATCAAACTACCTTGTGCCCACGTCACTGCAGAAAATGGATGCCAAGGGAGAAGAAGAACAACTCAGGGTTCCACCCTAATTCCAACATCTTGTCCCCTTGCATCTACATTCTAAAAATCCCAAAACTACAAAATCTTCTACCTGGTGATAAACTGCGCTACTGTCTATTATACATTTGTGACTTGCAATTCTTCTCTGTGTTGGAAGTTTTTCACATGGACCAAAATCAAAGACTGTGTCTTCCTGGGCTCTGTGCCAGGTGAACTCCCCTGACCAGACCTCAGACCCTCTTTCTCAGGTCCAGGCCTCTCTACTGAGGTCTGTGACCTTCCAGGGCACCCAGAGGGATGCCCTGGACTCCAACAGGTTAGAAGATTTTTTGGAATATCCTGATGGATGAGGGCAGGATTTGTAGGGCTATGTGGAATAACGTGTCTAATTTTTTTTCCATGTTTAATCCCATGCTTTATCTGATTAATTACTTATGTGGTCCAAAATATGCAAATAATGAGAGTACCCACCAATCCAAAGTCAGGAACCATAGGACGAAAGCAGAAAATTATGGTATTGAGAAAAGTAAAAGATGATAAAAACAAGGCATTTAGGATCTATGAAAGGTATGAAAGGTATCTATGCTGGGTATGGGGGTGAGCTTTAATGTCTGAAGAGTGGCCATGTAAAGGTAGTAGCCTAGGCCTGGTTGAACTTCTCCAATGGAACAGAACCAACATGAAAGGAGAAAACCAACCAGAGGGGAAGATATTAAGTTCAGAGATAATAGGAGAGGAGTGCCTCTGGCGTACAGGAAGAAAATTCTTGGATAATGTAGGACAAAACTCCTGTAAAAGATATAAAGTCTATAATGAAACTTCCACATGGTGAATCCCTGAAAAACTGACACAACATTGGACCCAGGAAAGGAAAAAGAATTGTAAATATAAGAAAGAAATTAAAATTTTTTTTGTGTAATGACACTGAGAAAAACCCCGATTATGGGATCCCCGAAATATCTGAATTTTGGGAAAGCATGAATAAACAGAGAAAGGGGTACTGGAAAGCACCAGAAGGTTTGTTCTGGATATGTGGAAAAAGGGTACAGGATGGAAGTTGTGGATATTGTACCCCAATTTATATGTTAAAGTGTATCATAAGACTCCAAGCAGTTGTAGAAATCATAACTAATGAAACAGCTTGAGCCTTGGAATTAATAACCAGCCAGAAGAGGCAAACCAGAGCTGCAGTGTATCAAAATCGGTTGGCACTAGACTATTTATTAGCAGAAGAAGGTGGTCTTTGTGGAAAATATAACACATCTGATTGTTGTCTACAAATTGATGATAATGGAGATGCAGTTTTAGATACAGCCAAAAACATCTAAAAAATAGCTCATGTACCAGTTCAAAAGTGGGAATCTATAATTAATAAAGGATGATGTGAGAATTTTTTTGGAATATCCTAGTGGAAAAAGGTGGGCTTTAAAATGCTACGTGGAATTGAGACATAGATTTGAAAAATCACAGCTGATCCTTTATAGTAGATTTAAGAACATATACTGTATGTTAGAATGTATTCCAAGTAGTACTTTAGAATATATGAGATCGCATTTTAGAAGACATTTAGTGAACACTGAATGCTGGGTCTGTTACCCTTTTGCATATATGTAAGCACAGCAAGTATGGTAAACCTTCAGCATACCCAGAAGAAGAACTAGCCCAAACAGCAGAATAACAGGGCTAAGGATGCAGATAAAGAAAAGAACAGACTCTAAGATGATATCTTCCCTTGAAAATGTGCCAAGAGGCCCAAAGAACACATGGGAGAGATAAAAGTGAAGAGGTGAATGTCAGAGGACCACTACCACAGCTCAGAGACCACCACCACTAAGGACTGAGCATGCCCAGAAGGGCGTGGAGTAATTACCATACCAAGTGAGGATGGGTGGGTGTGGTGGCCCCTGCCTCTGAAGAGGACATTGAAAGAGTCATGCACCCTGCACTTCCTTGGAGAGCAGACAGTGCATGAGCACCCCCCAGCCATGGATTGGCTACCCCAGTTCTGTTCCCTGGTTGGTCAGTTCTGTATCCTTCCCTTGATTGGTCCAAGTTTCGATCCCCTAATTTGTTTATTAATGTTCTCCCTGATTGGTCCGTTTCCTCAGTTTCTAACCCCATTGGCTGTTGGTAAAACCCCACCCCCTTTGGTAGGTGCATAAAACCCTGACAGCCGAGCCCTTCGGGGTCTTTGGTTCGTCGGCGGAGATGAAGTAAAGAAGCCTCCCAAAGACCATCCCTGGCTCCTGTGTTTCCTTCTGCGCCGCTTGGGATCACCCCCTCAGGAAGAGCAGCCTCCAACAGCTAGAGCCTTGTCCGGACTGATAGTCTTGGACTTCACAAAAGAGCTGAAATCTGCCGAGGTGCCCTGCGCCACCTGGGCTGAGGCTGCCTTACTCAAGGCAACTCGCTAGGGAAGGTCGCTGCCCTCAGAAGAGCTAGCCGGAGGCAGAGGCGGGTGGCGATAGGTGGGGTCAGGGAATTAATATGTATGAAGGGGGACCACAGAATGTGATGCATATGTAAGACCTCAGGGAATAATAAGGAGGGCAAGTTCCCTGGGGGGATATGAGTGTCTTTGGTGAAATTATTCCCCACTCATCTCGACGTCAATAAATACATACCGCTCTAACAGCTATTATTAGTTGTGGAGTGCTTTCCGTGGCGTTTCAGGAATAACAAGTTTAATTTTTTTTCCATGTTTAATTCCATGTCTTATCCAATTAATTACTTATGTGGTTCAAAATATGCAAGTAATAACAATGCTCACCAATCCCAAGTCAGGAACCACAAGAGGAATGCAGAAAATTATGGTATTAAAGTAAACAAAAGATGATAAAAACCTAAGAAAGGCACTTATGATCTACAAAAAGTATCAGTGTGCCAAGAGCACAGAGGTTCAAATCTGTAACTCAAGCCAAATAAAATAGGAAAAAAAAGGAGGGGTATGGGTTTTACCCAAACTGTAAGGGCCAGCCTGGCAGAAACGTGGCTATAATAATGAGCGAGACAGCATAATTGAGACTGCCTTGAAAAATCAAAAAGGTTTTAATAAAGAAGGAAAATAATACAAAAAACAAAACAACAAAGCCTAGCACAGCACAGAGACAAACACTTTGCTTGCTTATAGCACCTCGAAAAGCATGGAGTTCCTTTGTTCTCTCTCTTTAGTACTTAATAGCTTAGGTGGGCTTTTTAGCCCTTGGCCCAATGAGTGTAACAACAGTCTTTGAGTTACATTCTTGGAGTCCAATCCACACTTCTGGGCTGGCTTCAAGCCAATTACAAGCAGAAATCCACAGAACTTTCCAGCTAAACTACTTAACATGTCAAAGGTAATTTGAGACTCTTTCCCTATTTGGAAGCACCTGCTGGAGGTGTAGGGATTGCATAACCCGGGGGGGAAATTGTTATAAATTACAATATTGTATTGGCTGTCACATTTATGTATTGACTTTTGCAAGTTATTGACCACAAAGATTTTGATATGGTACAATTTGCAATTCCTTTTAACTGCTTTTTGGTACAGTATAATCTGTCAGCTTTTGTACACAGCGTATAGCTTATATAAATAGTAGTGTGATAAGCATATATTATATATTAGGCCTTAGCATAATATTAAAATAGAGACTATGTAATGTTAAAATGCTTTTATTTGTGTAACTAACTCAGATAATGGTGTGAAATAGCTATTTTTTTCTCACATTTGTGGACTATCTTATCTGAATGATAACAGTGACAAGAACCAGTACACCAAGAGAAAAATTTACCATGACTCTCCGGTTATCAGGCAGTGTCAAAACAACAGAATGGAGCCTTGAGAAGAAATAAAATATATTGATTTAATGTACAGGATGGTATGCAGGCAAGTCAAAGGTTAAAACCAAGCAAGAGTTCCTGGAACATGTAAACTCACAGGAATGTTTGAATATGTATAACCCTCATTAATAGGCATTAAACCAATGTAATGAAAAGTATATAAGAAAATTTGTAGGAAACGGAAAGATAGAAGCTTCCACAGATACTAAAGGGTTTGATTTGCAGCCTTGGGAGAACTTTGGTTTCATATAATAATAAAGGTACAGAGACATTAGGCAGAAAAATTATAAACTTATGTTCCTATAGTTGCAAGTAAGAATATGCCTTAAGTAAGTAAGAAACTGTATTAGGTAAGATGGTGAAGGGTTTTAAAGTGTAGTAATGTGATTTTATAGAGTAAGCTAAGAGTTTAGATGTTATAATAGCATGTGTGTACATGAGATAGAAGGTTATTGGGTGAAGAATAGATGCAGTGCAGCAGAATTAAGCAAAGGTGATAGGTTAGAAAAACAAAATAAACTCTGTGGAAACTTTCCATTGGATCAGAATGTTATACATTGCTTTGTATGGCCAACTTCTTGCTCCTCTAAAATCTCACAACCTCTGGGGCAGATTCCCCCTGGTCTGCCACTCGTCTGTCTCCTGGACAGTCTCAGGAACCCAATCAATCGCCCGGTGCCAACTGCCACCAAAGGAAGCTGATCACCAAAACTGGGTGAGGTATGCCTTCAGCTCCACTTGCTGGCCACCACTCCTGGACCATGGAAATATCCCAAACAAGATCCCCATTTTGTCAGGAAAATTGTTCCACAAACACCAGAGGTTTGTGTCCAAAAAGGAGACAGAGAAGTTCTGTAACTTTATTCAAATAAAAGGGAGAGGTCACGGGGCATTCCCCTGGGGTCTCTCAAAATTTTTAGGGCATGCAGCCTCCTTTTTCTCTTCATTTCCTGGCTGCATTTCCCTCTCTCTTTCCCCATTGGCTGAGGTATTTGAGAGGTACAGACCTCCCAAAATACCTAATACCTAAGACCCCCTTCTAATGTATACCTCCCCCCCTTTGTCTTTTCCTTTGTGTCTGTTCTTTTTCTCTAAATCCAGAGATTTAGCACAGTCTTGAGTGAGTAAGTCTGTGTCAATTAGTGGAATTCCTATGGAATTTATGGTTTCCCTCATTGCTTCTTTCACCTCTCTGAACTTATCTACCATCAGGCTCACAGTTTGTTTGTAAAGACACCTCATTTCTTTCAGGAGCCTGCGGGGCTGCAGAGGCGTGGTGCCATAGTGGTGGCAGTGAGCACATGGTGGTGGTGAGCACATGGTGGTGAGCACATGGCACAGCCGGGGGACAGCAGTGAATGCCACACCAGCGACACAGTGGGTCCAGTCGGGCAAGCACGGCCCTCTGAGTGTGGGCAGTGAGGAGGCAACCCAGGAAGCCTGGAGGCACTGGCAGAGCCAGTGCCACGTCCCTGATCCCCACACAAGGCAGAATGTGCTTTGGGCGACGTGTCCACCATCTTGTGTGCTGGCGGAGCCCTGTGAGCCGCTCCAATGCGGTCACCTGACCCATGCTGCTCCTGCTATAGCCAGGGCTCCCATCTCCTTCGGATGCTCATGAGCTGATACTATGCTGGAGAAAGCATCTGTTTGGATGGGTGGCCCCTTCTTTGAGGGAGGACAGGGGGCTGCAATGTTTGCACCATCTTGTGTGGGAGCGGCTGCAAGCTGGACATGTTGTTCCTTCAGCTGGTCCGTGAAACTCTCCTGGTTTTGTTATTCGGATGGCAATTGCTGAACAATCTTAGAATGTTGCCACAATCCTGGACCCTATCTCAAAGATTATTTTTTTACCATACCACCTTGTGATCTCCCACATTGTTCTGATTGCTTTTTGTTATGGACGCTCCTGTAATAATTCTGATCTGTAAGCCATCCTTTCAAGGTGAAGTTGCACAGAACCAGTAACTCTTTTATATATTGCATATTTTCAGTTCATGTCTGTAAGCAGAAAAATTCCCTTGTAATTTTAAGTTGTTTCCCAAGGTTCTCTCTGTTAAATCACTGTCTCCATTCATGGGAAAGAGATGTGTGTTGTTACCAGTTACTGAGTGTTTTGATCTGTCCCCCTGTAAAGTGGGGAAGATAAGCTCTTGTGGAGTGCATTTGCATTCCATTTCACAGTTAAGATTCATGTTAAACCATAACAGTTTTTGCTTTTGTTAAAACTTAACTTTATATTTTCACTAAGCAGTAGATTTTGACATGACTGTATATTAGAGAGATTTAAGGTTAGCTGTGTGATTGTAGTATGTTTCTGAATCCAGATAGCATTATATAAGTCCGTATTGTAATCCATAGAGTTTTTATAAAGGGATTTAGCTGTAAGATAATTATTTGATGTTACTTATATGCATTCCTTTGGTTGTTCATAGGTCGTTCATGTTACCTACTTATCTGCAAGAAGTTTATTAATAAAGGTTTGCTTTTAGGTATTTTAGGGAAACCCTCCCAGTCAAGGCTTGGGCTCTGGCCAATCCCTGGCCTTGGTCCTGGCTGGGTAGGCAAGTATACCATCAGATCCAGGTGTTTCTCTGCTAAAAATGTAGTCAAGTCACTTGGACTTGCTGATTTGGCGTTGGGGCACATGTCCCCTGGGTTCCCCAGGGGAAGAGAAAGATGCACGGGTTGAATTGAAGCCTTTAGAAAAATTAAAATATATTAAGCCACGCTAATATGAAGTAGAGGTTTAGACTCTAGTTTTAAATAAGTAGACCCTAAGTGCCTTAAGAAACAGATAGTTAGCACAAAGCCAAGAGCCCTTAGGCCTGGTAGCTCAGCCTTAGACATAACAAAAACAATGCTCACAGTACTAGATAGAGTAGGTACAATTTTTACATGAATAAGATACCAGTTTTTACTTTAATAGATTTGCTACACGCGTAGGTTTTTGTGTAAGGACTGACACCAATTTTTGTAGTTTTTTGTAGTTTTACCCACTTTCAAAGTTTAGATTGGTGTAGAGAAATTGTTTTAGAAGTGTGTTCTTAGTTAATTGGACAACCTATAGATAAGGATATGAATATGCATTTATGGTTTATGGATGAAAATCCCCTGTTTTGGTAGCAATGGTATCAATTAGTCTATTCTTCGATGATCGATCCACCCTTCTGCCATCTACAACAAGAGAGAATGGGGCTCTGCCAGGGAGCTGTGGCCAGGGAGCTGTTGCCAGGACTTTTTCAGGTATTATATCGCTTGGGGGGTGCTTCTGCTGTTTCTACTGCCATTGCTACATGGGAGATGCTGTTGCTGCCACCATGGCAGTAGCCTTTGCTGCTTCAGTTGCTACTGTGGGGAACGCTGCTTGGGACCAGGAATCTGTCTTTCCCTGTGGCTGGGACCCTCTTGCCAGCCGGCTTTCCCCTGTAATTGGAACCCCTTGTCAATCAGCCTTCTCCCCTGGGACAGGTTTACCTGTCTCTCTGTTTTCCCCATGGTTGGGATTCTCTGTTAAAGTTGCTTTTCGCCTTACTGGGACTTAAAACATTATAACTTTTAGTAAGACCTCATTCTTAGAACTCTAGCCTTCGAGACTGATGCATTTGTATAATAAACTCCTTTGTAACAACCAGAGAATGCTCTTGGCCTTTTAAGATCTTAAAACCCATGATTAGCCTGACAATTTGGGCTTATAAAAGCTGGACCCCTTTTGAGGTAAACTTGGAAACCTCATCTGGAAAAGGTTTTCCATGCCCTTGCTGTGAAATGGGGCTCCCCAGCAGTTGCAGACTCTGGGTGATGATAAAGTATTTAGGCAGTTGAAGATATTATCTTGCTTATTTTTACTCGGTGTGTGCTTGTTGTTTTGTTAGATGTATTATTTTACTGTTCATAGTAAAAGAAGTACATGTTATGCTACACATTCTCCTGAATTTGGTAGGTTGAAATATGTTCATGTTACAGTTGTTAAAACAAAATGAGCGGGTGCAGGGATGGGATATATCTCCCATGAAAGCCTTATATGTTCCTAATTTTTTGAATCACATTCAGAATGACCTAATCCCCGTCCAACATTTTTGTGAATCACAGGCTCACTTAACCTGGGGGGGAGGATATGCTTGTGTTTCCACAGATTCCAGTCCAGGATGGGTACCTGCAAGAGTAGTCTGAGCAGTCTTGGTTACTCTGGCTTCATCACAAGCTCGTGGGGAAGCTGAGGGAACAAGATGAATGGAGCTTGTTTGGTTTGGGCGGTGGGCCAAACATGTTCTAATGTTGGGAGTGTTTTGTGATTTTTGTTTCTATAGTTGATCAAGCCTTGAAAAAAGTTAAAACAAAAAAGGGGAAATTGTGAGAAGAGATAGGATAGAACTGAGTTACAGGCTGTGGGACATGCCTGCAGAACACCATGGCAGCACAGAGAAGCACATGTCGGCACAGAAAAGCTTGTCCCTGCCTGATCATGGGGGAAGGAGGTGCCATGTGGCAGACCTCTGCAGAGAGGAGCCTGCTGGAAGCTGCCAGATGGGTGAATAGTGTGTGATCACCCCATATAAGGACATTAGGAAAGTGTGTTGCTGACGTGGCAACATGGGATAGGTCATGTAGTGAGAATTGCCATATAAGGAAATATGGTGTCTTGAAGAAGTATATAAAACCAGTTCGTTTCTTTGAATAAACAATTCAGATTCCCTGCTGGTCTGAGTCAATGCCTCAGATGTTACAGGTATTTATGACAAAGTGGCAGTGTCATTCAGCAACCAATATTATACAATTTAACATTAAAGACTGTTCTCACCCAAAAATCAAATCCCCTTGAGGTACACATTTTGTTTCCCCATCTTTCTGAATTGCCTGCTAAATGCATCCTGGTCCTTGAGCAAAAACAATCCCACAGATGGATTTGCCTTTTCTTGAGGCAGGACTACTCTAAATTATCTTCTCTAACATATTCCTCATATGCACCATGGGGACTTTATCCCATGTATGGTGTGTGGATGTTTTGATTAGGCAGGGCCAGCTCGATTGGTCGAACCTCTAGTGTTAACAAACCAGGTGGCCTGCACTGAATGTAAATCCCAGTGTTTAAGGTCCCACCACCCATTGCTTTCAGTGTGGTTTTTAGGAGTCCTTCAAATGTAGTTTACAGCTCTCTCAATATGAGAAAACACTATGAGAGCAGAATAAAGAAAGAGCAATAATTGCAATCCACATCATCTCTTTCCATCTTGTAGAGAATTTCTAAAGCTGTAAAAATGGAGGTCCACTGTGATATATAAGCAGACCTACTAGTTAGAATGACTCCGGTGCCTGTTGTGCTCTCTGTGTTCTGGTTTGGGTTGAATTAGGGGAAAACCTTCAAGGAATCCCCTAATAACAAAGCCTCTACCACCCCTCCCCCCAACCCTGGGTTTGGGAAGGAATCTCTTGAACACAAAGTGGAAAAAACCGGTTTATTAACAAATGAATAAACACCCCCCGACACAAGGGAAAAAAAAGAACAGAAAAAGCTCAGGTTACTGTGAGGGGGAGGGCGCGCAGCTTCCTTTACAAGCCCCGGCGATCCTCTTTCGGACTCCTCCAGCCAGATCAGCTCCGGGTGCCGGTCCTAAATCTTAAAAGGGGGGGGGGGGAAGGGAGAAGAGGGAAAGGAAAAAAAAACAAACAGAGCACAGAGGCGGCAGAAAGAAAGGAAGAAAAAACCAAAAGAACGAAAGGGCAAGAAACTAGCAGAAAATTGCGAGACAGCAAGCGCCTAGAAGCAGGAAGCCAAAGCCAAAGCCAAAGCAAAGCCGAGCAAGCCAGCAGGCCAGTGCCCGCCCCCCCTAAAGGGGACGGAACACCTCTTAGACATAACAAGGGAGTCCACGATATGGGATTATGGGATAGAGAGCACTGTCAACCCAGGACATTCCACCCCTTATCCCATATCGTGGACACACAATAAAAAACTTCCATCTCACTTACTCAGACCCTTGACACTTACACATTTCCATTCATCTTACTTGCTCAAACCTTTGACACTTACACGTTTCCTTCTGTTTCACCCCACATTCAGATCTCCCTGAGGTACACATCGTGTTGTTCCATCTTTCTGCATTATCCACCACGTATAACCCGGTCCTTGAGCAGAGACAATTCCACGGATGGGTTTGTCTGTACTCGAGGCAGGGTTGATCCATACTGTCTTTCCCAACAAACCTCTAACATTGGCCACTGGAGCTTTATCTCCATCTACTATATTAAGGAGCTGGGACTGAGCAGGACCCGCTCGATTGGTAGAACCTCGGGTGTTAACTAGCCAGGTGGCCTTCGCTAAATGCTGTTCCCAGTTTTTTAAGGACCCCCCACCCAATGCTTTCAGGGTGGTTTTTAACAACCCATTGTACCTCTCCACTTTACCTGCAGCTGGTGCATGGTAGGGGATATGGTACACCCATTCAATGCCATGTTCCCTCGCCCAGGTTTTAATAAGATTATTTTTAAAATGAGTCCCGTTGTCTGACTCAATTCTCTCGGGAGTACCGTGCCTCCAAAGGACCTGCTTTTCAAGGCCCAGGATAGTATTGCGGGCTGTAGCATGAGACACAGGGTAGGTTTCCAACCATCCCGTGGTGGCTTCTACCATGGTCAGCACATGGCGCTTGCCTTGGCAGGTTTGAGGCAGTGTGATGTAATCAATCTGCCAGGCCTCCCCATACTTGTACTTAGACCACCGCCCTCCATACCAGAGGGGCTTCATCCGCTTGGCTTGTTTAATGGCAGCGCACGTCTCACAGTCATGGATAACCTGAGAAATGCTGTCCATGGTTAGATCCACCCCTCGGTCTCGTGCCCACTTATAGGTGGCATCCCTACCTTGGTGACCTGAGGCATCATGGGCCCATCGTGCTAGGAACAACTCTCCCTTGTGCTCCCAGTCTAGGTCTATCTTCAACTCTCCTATTTTTGCAGCTTGATCTACCCGCTGATTGTTTTGCTGCTCCTCATTAGCTTTACTTCTGGGGACATGGGCATCTACATGGCGAATCTTCACCGGTAGTTTCTCTAACCGGGCAGCAATATCTTTCCACTCTTCAGCAGCCCAAATGGGTTTTCCTCTACGCTGCCAGTTGGCCTCTTTCCATTTCTTCAGCCATCCCCACAGAGCGTTGGCTACCATCCAAGAATCAGTATACAGATAGAGCCTTGGCCATTTCTCTCTTTCTGCAATATCTAGGGCCAGTTGGATGGCTTTGAGTTCAGCAAATTGACTGGATCCACCCTCTCCCTCAGTGGCCTCTGCGACCAGTCGTGTGGGGCTCCAGACAGCTGCTTTCCACCTCCGACTCATCCCTATGACGCGGCAGGAACCATCGGTGAATAAAGCATAACGTGCTTCCTCTGCCGGCAGCTGGTTGTATGGCGGAGCTTCCTCAACCCGAGTCACTGGTTCTTGTTCTTCATCTGCGACGCTGAAACTTTCACCTTCAGGCCAGTTCGTGATTACTTCCAAAATTCCAGGGCGATTCAGTTTCCCAACTCGGGCGCGTTGTGTAATGAGGGCAATCCACTTGCTCCAGGTAGCACTGGTGGCATGGTGGGTGGAGGGAACCTTTCCTCTAAACATCCACCCTAGCACTGGTAGTCGGGGTGCCAGGAGCAGTGGTGCTTCCGTACCAATCACCTCTGAAGCAGCTTGGATTCCCTCATAGGCGGCCAAGATTTCCTTTTCCGTTGGGGTGTAGTTATCTTCAGACCCCCTGTAGCTCCGACTCCAAAATCCCAGTGGTCGGCCTCGGGTCTCACCAGGTACCTTTTGCCAAAGGCTCCAGGACAGACCATGACTCCCAGCTGCAGAGTAGAGCACATTCTTCACATCTGGTCCCGTTCTGACTGGGCCGAGGGCTACAGCATGAGCAATCTCCTGCTTGATCTGGGTGAAAGCTTGCTGCTGCTCAGGACCCCAATAGAAATCGTTCTTCTTGCGGGTAACCAGATGAAGGGGCCTCACAATCTGACTGTATTCCGGAATGTGCATCCTCCAGAAACCTATGGCACCTAAGAAAGCTTGTGTTTCCTTCTTATCCGTTGGAGGGGACATAGCTGTAATTTTGTTAATAACGTCCGTAGGAATCTGACGCCGTCCATCTTGCCACTTCACTCCTAGGAACTGGATCTCTCGAGCAGGTCCCTTAACTTTACTTTTCTTAACAGCAAAGCCGGCTTCCAGGAGAATTTGGATGATTTTCTCTCCCTTTTCGAACACCTCTGTTGCTGTGTCTCCCCACACAATGATATCATCAATATATTGTAGATGTTCTGGGGCCTTATCCTTTTCTAGTGTGGCCTGGATCAGCCCATGGCAGGTGGTGGGGCTGTGTTTCCACCCCTGGGGCAGTCTGTTCCAGGTGTACTGCACTCCCCTCCATGTGAAGGCGAACTGAGGCCGGCATTCGGCTGCCAGAGGAATAGAGAAGAATGCGTTTGCAATATCGATAGTGGCGTACCACTTCGCTGCCTTGGACTCCAGCTCGTACTGCAGTTCCAGCATGTGTGGTATGGCTGCACTCAGAGATGGAGTCGCTTCGTTCAAGGCACGATAATCCACAGTCAATCTCCATTCTCTGTCACATTTCCGCACAGGCCAGATGGGGCTGTTGAAGGGTGAGTGGGTTTTGCTGACCACCCCTTGGCTCTCCAGCTCTCGAATCATCTTGTGGATGGGAATCACAGCATCTCGAGTGGTTCTATATTGCCGCTGATGCACTATTGAAGTGGCAATTGGTACTATTTGTTCGTCTCCCTTTAAAAGTCCTACGGTGATCGGGTTCTTGGACAGTCCAGGCAAGGTGTTCAACTGTCGAATACTTTCTGCCATCACAGTCGCTACTCCAAAGGCCCACCTGAACCCTTTCGGGTCTTTAAAATACCCACTCCGGAGGTAATCTATGCCCAAGATGCATGGGGCCTCTGGGCCGGTCGCAATAGGGTGTTTCTTCCACTCATTCTTAGTCAGGCTCACATCTGCCTCCACCAATTTATAGTCCTGTGATCCCCCAGTCACACCAGCAATAGAAATCGATTCTGCCCCTACACATCTCGAGGGGATCAAGGTACACTGCGAGCCAGTGTCAACCAAAGCCTTATAGTCTTGTGGCTTCAATGTGCCAGGCCAACGAACCCACACAGTCCAAAACACACGATTTTCCCTAACCTCTACCTGGCTAGAGGCAGGGCCCCTCTAAGCATGGTTATCCTTCTTCCCTGGGGTATATGTCTTAGAGGTTCCTTCAAGGGGATCGGACATGTCATCATCGACATCATACTTGACATCCTGGCTGCGAATAACTGGAGCTGCTCTCTGTTTATTGAGACTTCCTCTTTGAATCCTACCTTCCTTCAAATGACGTACCCGTTGTGCCAGAGCAGCAGTGGGCTTTCCATCCCATCTCCTCATGTTCTCTCCAGATTCACGCAAGAAGAACCACAACTCAGCTCGTGGGGTGTACCTTCTCTCCCCATCAAAGGAGCGCCTGCGTTGGATACCAGGGCCTCTAATTTGCACAGCCGAGATTTGGAGGAAGTCCTCCTTAATCTCTTCCCTGAGTTTCCTATGATTCTCCTCTATTTTGTCCTCTAATTTCTGCAGTCGTGTTTCCACAGCTGCAATTCTGGCATGAGTTGGGCCATGTACAGCATCAGCATATGTTTGAAGCTTTTTCGCCATATCGAGCACAGTCTCATCTGTCTCCTCTCGCTTCATTATTGCTAGGGCAGAGACGTATTCAGATGGCCCAAGTCGCACAAGTTTCCTCCACATTACAGGTGTACATGCTACCAGGTCTGGATTCCTAGTTGTTACATCATCTGAAAAAATAAGCTCTACTACTGCCATCTCTCTCAGACGTTGGATCCCCTGTTCTATGGTCCTCCACTGTGTCTGCTGCAAATAAAGGTCATCTGCACACAGGTATCTTTGTGCTACACCGTCCAGAATCCGTTCCCAGAGGCTGTGAGGGCTAGCCTCCCTCATCATGCCCTGATCAATAACAGGGTCTAGCGACAGAGATCCCAAATGCCTCGCTTCAGTGCCATCCAGAACTGTAGCCTCCCCTGCAGCATCCCAAAGGCGGACTAACCAACTTATTATAGATTCATCAGGTTGTCGTCTGTAATCTTTTCTCAGGCCTCGAAGGTCCTTTAGGGAAAATGAATCAATATTGGCTCCAGAATCTACACCCCTCGATGTAGTTTCTGATTTTGGTGAAGGTCCTTCTCCTGGATTATCATCATCATCCTCCACCTTGCGATCGGTCTTAGTTGTACACTTTCCACCTCTTCTATTAGCAGCAACAGCCCTCGGCTGAGCCCTGCTGTCTGATTCGACTACTGGCCTGGAGCCTGGGATACTAGCTGCAGCCTGAGTAATTGGGATAGTAACTAGCTTATCTCCCTGTTCCCTGTCTTCTGTCTGCTGCCCTTCAGTATCTAAGAGAGTACGATAAACATATGCCAGGGCCCAGCTCACTGTAATAATCCTTTTCTCCTTGGTATTACCCTGGCACCTCTCTTTCAAATACTTAGCCACCTCGGCTGGGTTCTGAATTTGTTCAGATGGAAAGTCCCAGGCTATAGGGTCGGAAAATTCCTTTAAAATTTGGCCCATATCTTCCCATTTCCCACTCCACTCAAGATTTCTCCTACTTGGGTTTGCTGGTAACTCAGAAGTCTCATTAGCCCCTTTGGAAATCTCAGCTTTCAATTTATATAAACTGCAGACAATATAGAGAATGCTTATTAAATTAAATGTCAGAAAGATGGTCTCTTTGACACTCAGGGGAAACTGAACATTTCCTAATAAAGATATAAACAATTCAAAGGAGAAGAGGGAAAACAGAGGCTGAAAAACCTCTTCCCCTGCTTCTCCCCTAACAAACTGAGTGCCCAACCATAACAACGAATCATCAAACATATTTACAACCTTCTTGTAAACAATCACAAACAATCCGAGCCCGGTCAATATTCTGGTTAGTGCCCCACGGCAACATAAGTTACGTATAAGAAGAAATGCTAAAGCTATCTCCGGGTAAGGAAATAACCCTAGACACCACAGAGGTAATAAAACCTCAAAAAACCCTAGAGACCAGAAATATTGACAGGCTTTCACCCCGACTGCCATTATGAGTCCAGAAAAAAGCATCCTGATACACCCACCAAACAATTAGAATCACCAGTATTATTATTAAGGTTTTTTCCACTTTCTTTGACTCGGGTTCCCGGGCCAACGCACCAAAAATATGTTCTGGTTTGGGTTGAATTAGGGGAAAACCTTCAAGGAATCCCCTAATAACAAAACCTCTACCACCCCTCCCCCCAACCCTGGGTTTGGGAAGGAATCTCTTGAACACAAAGTGGAAAAAACCGGTTTATTAACAAATGAATAAACACCCCCCGACACAAGGGAAAAAAAAGAACAGAAAAAGCTCAGGTTACTGTGAGGGGGAGGGCGCGCAGCTTCCTTTACAAGCCCCGGCGATCCTCTTTCGGACTCCTCCAGCCAGATCAGCTCCGGGTGCCGGTCCTAAATCTTAAAAGGGGGGGGGGGGGGAAGGGAGAAGAGGGAAAGGAAAAAAAAACAAACAGAGCACAGAGGCGGCAGAAAGAAAGGAAGAAAAAACCAAAAGAACGAAAGGGCAAGAAACTAGCAGAAAATTGCGAGACAGCAAGCGCCTAGAAGCAGGAAGCCAAAGCCAAAGCCAAAGCAAAGCCGAGCAAGCCAGCAGGCCAGTGCCCGCCCCCCCTAAAGGGGACAGAACACCTCTTAGACATAACAAGGGAGTCCACGATATGGGATTATGGGATAGAGAGCACTGTCAACCCAGGACACTCTGGAACTGAAACAAAAGTGTGGGGGACACAGAGCAGTGCAATCTTTATAGAGACTTCCATCTGTCCTTGGATATCTGCCATGTTTGGTCAACAGACACTATTCTCATTTTTCTCTACTAGGCCTTCATCCCTCTCTTGCAGCCCCAAAAGAAGGATGGTTCACCTACACATATCCTTCCAGACTCCTTGTGCTACCTTATTTTGTGAAGTGACTGGTTAGACAAAAGGTTTCTGTAATGTAGTCTTAGAGTTATTTCTAGCTGTTCTTCTCAGCTTGCTGTGCCTTGTTTACAGCTGACTCCTATCAAATTCTTGAAATTCTTTATGTTCATCATTTTCTTAAAGAAAAATATGCTATTTGCATTTATTCTGGTTGCATCAGTTGAATTACAGCCAACACTAAACACATTCCAACATTCTTGAAGAAAAGCTTGTGTCTTTCCAACATAATGCCAGGTACTTTCTGCCTTTCAGAAACTATCTTAAAATAATAATAATAATAAAAAAAAAAACCAAAAAAAACTTGTTGTAAGGTAAAACTTGACATTTACCCCAGGAAGACAACATATCAGAGGTCAAAACAGTATATGAACGTGGGAAAATACCTGTGGAAGAACTGATTCCAAAACAGTGTAAGAAGTAGACAGAGAAGACTGTTACCCTGTACCTTCTGCCTCTGAACACCTATTATGCCTATATAATTTCATATCAATAAATATCAGTGACAAATACAGTAAGAAATCTTTCACCTTCACATCAGAAAGATATCTTTCCAAGGGGTACTGACATGAGAAGGAAAATCCAGCTTTTTATACCCAGGTGTAGTGGTTTTGGTTTGCCAAGTTGAGTTTCCCAGCCAATGCACCAATTAATGTAGTGGGTCTAATGTTGGCTAAATGCCAATGCACCCACTAGAATTATTTACTCTTTTTCTGCTGTGAGATAGGATTAGAAGAGCAAAGCAGGCTCAAAACTTTAAAGGGTATAAAGAAAACTTTGTTTAAACAAAACTGAAAAAAAAATTATAAGAATCAGAATAAAACCTTCAGAACACTTTTCCCTCCCCTTACAACCTTCTTTTCTTTCTCAATGACAATGTACAGGGACAAAATCTGGGACTTAGGTCAGTTTACCACATTTAAAACAGTCTTTCATCAGTTCATTTAGGGAGACAAGTCTCTTTTGCCATGTGATGAAGACTTCTCTACAAGAAAACAGTTAAACAGTTCTTTCATAGCTTCAATTCTCACTAATAGCAGCTGCCCGGGTATCTGCTAGGGAGGGGCAGGACCTCCCTAGAAATGGAGAATTCAAATCCCCTCTGTCCTGGGTTGCAGTGTAGGATGAACACAAAGTATTTATTCTATCACCATCTTCATGAACTGTTGAAACCAGGTGGGCTAGTGTTTTCCCAAGCCCCCTGCCTTTTCTGCTAATGGCCTTTGGGGTGTCTTCTGCTAATGGCCCATTAACGCCTTGCCCATGACTCACAGGTAACTCCCTCCAGGGGTTATCTCTGTTTAATGGGCCATCAAGGACCCACTTCACACTCCTTATCCTATTGTGAGATGCTCTGCTCAGGGGGAGGAGCCAAGCATTCTCACCTGGATATAAGCTGGTATGTGGGACAGTGCCAGTAGCACTTATCCACTGGATTCCCAGAGGAGCAGAGCTACCAGACCTTTCTACAGGATCACTGCTTCAGGAAGAGCACCTCACCTGGACTGCTTCCACCATCCTGCTCAGGTTGTATTCTGACTCTGTCAGTGATCCTTTGTGTTATTGCATTTATTTTATTTTACTTTTACCTTTTTATCTTTCTTCTTATTAAATTATATCTCTGACTTGGAGCCTCTCATTCATTTTGCTTTCAAACCACCAAATTTTTTTGGTGCCCAACGTGGAGCACGAGGCACTGAGAAAAGCCAGAACTACAGTTTTGTATTTGAGAAGACTCCTGTTTGCTATGATGCTCAACATGCTTACATGTGTCTTATACCTATCTCTCTATATTTTTCCACACATGGGGTACTATCTGCCCGTCTTAATGCTCCTGCGTAGACCAGGGTATGGTACTAAAATTGCCTTATTGGTCTATTATGTCCATTGCTTGATAAACTCCGAGGCAATGAACAGCATTCAAAATATATACCCAGTTTTGGATTCGTGTCCTGGTCTAGGATGCTACATCTGGGGCCTCAACAATCTCACTCAGCCCCTGTGGGGGGGAGTAAAGAATGATTTTTTTCCAGCTTTTCAGGCATCATACAGCAGTTTTTGAAAATATTGAGTACCCTCTGGATGCCAAGGACAGTATTATGTTATTGTTAGTTCTGCTTTGTCTTCTCTGCACAGCCCTTTCTCTTTTCTGCACCATGCTTAGGATCAAAACACTACCTGGTGTGATACAGCGTGTTCCTAAGTAAGAGGAAGAGGAAAAGAGAAGCAAAGCAACAGCATCAGCATCTGCACAGACTGTTACAGAGGAGAAGGGAACCAAAGGCAAGGCAACAGTGTCCTCATCTACACAGACTATTGCAGAGGAGAAAGAAGCCAAAAGTGAATCAACAGTGTCTGCATCTACACAGACTGTCACAGAGGAAAAGGGAACCAAAGACAAGGCAACAGTGTCCTCATCTACACAGACCATCTGTCATCCCTGCATTTCTTGCTTTCAAGTGTTTGAGTCTTTGCAGCAGCTTCTCACACTGCTTCATGTAAACAATATTGTATTCTTAGAAATTATCTCTATGTTTTGCATTCTTGTTCTCTGAGAGAGAACTTGACTGATGGTCATATTGACCAATGGAGTCAGGAGGTTGTAACCTCTTTGGGCCAATCTTGGCCCTCTGTACAAAATGTATATAAGCCTTTGGAGTCAGATAATAAAGGAGCTTTCCATGATTCACCAAGCTGCTGCATGCTGTCCTCTGTGAAGGTCCGTTCCTACGTCACAACGTGTTGCCCCTCTAAAGGCGTGGGGTAACATCTGGTGATCCCAGACGTGTGAGAACGGGGCCCCCTGTGCATCTGGTTGTGGTGGTGCTTGAATTCAATTCCAGCTGGGTTTTCACTGCTCCAGTTTGGTTTTATAAGTTGTGTTTTATAATTGTTTTGGAAAATTGTAATTATTACTATTGTTTAAGATGGCCTCTCCTTCCCTCAGACTTTCCCGCCAAACCTTGGTTGTCCCGGTTACCCCATCCCATAATAGTTGTTTACCAGTTTTCTGTTATATGTCAATCTTTAAGTTATATAACTTCCCCACCCCCTCATCATGCATTCCTCCTCCCCAAGTTACTTATTATTGGTTCAAAAGTTGTTCATTCCCTTGTTACAAGTTGGCAAAAGGTTATGATTGGTCCCACTCAATCCCACCCCTGTAACCCACTCAATAAAGAGCCGTGTCATCCCAAGGTCAGCGTCTCTCCGGAGCACTGCCTTGGGGACCACGCACCCCCTTGGTTGCAAATCCTGAGAGTCCCGCCTTTCTATTCTGCGCACTATCCGCACCGTGGTCAGGTTTGCTCACTCCTCTGGCAAAGTGGCCCCCGGGTTGTGGTGGCGGCAGGGCTGGCCGGAGCTGCACCCTTGGTAGCCGAACCACTGCAGTCTGGCGCCCAACGTGGGGCTGTCACGAGTGGGCAACCAGCTGACGACCCGACGGCGACGTCACTGACGCGGCGCCCTCGCTCTGAGAGCGTCGCGGTCGATCCGGTCCATCGGGACCTTTACGGATTTATCATTGACGTCGCGCCTCCTGGTGGAAGCAGCCTTCAGGTGCGCTCCCGGGAGGACGAAGAGGGTAGCTTCGCAGCACCCAGCAGAGTCCTCTTCGGTGCGGATCCCAGACCAAACCGCCGTATCCACGCAGGAACCAGGGAAAGGGTAAGAGTGAGTCCCCTAACCCTCACCCTACCCTAAAGGGGATCCAGCCCAGGAGCGCTCTCCGAGCTGCCGTCCTGGGGGGGTCAGCCACGCGGCACTCGGGAGGGGGTCGTTTTCCTCTCTCGGGTTTTAATTTCAAGGTTCCTGGTTTTATTTTGTTTTGTTGATTTGTGTTTTCTGTTTCTGCGGCTCCGTGCTGGTGCGCCTGATCCCGGCTATCGGGAAGCCGCACACAGTGCCCTGCACCCGTTTGTGGTCTGCGCACGGGCGGCAGACGCGGTTTGAAGCGGGTTTTGTGTTTTACGAGGCACCTCCGGGGCGGAGGCAGTGGCGGGGAAACTGCCTGACCGGAGTTTTCGTGCTTGGATTCGACTTTTAGTTTATTTTTGTGTTGCGGTACGGTTTGGAAGTTAAGAATGGGTGCCAAGCTCTCGGCAGAGCAGAAAGGCGTGTATCGTTGTTTTGTTGGCGTTCTCAGTGTTAATAATGTTAAGTTTTCAAAAGGAGAGCTAAAGCGGTTCGTACGCAAGCTCTTTCTGCACTTCCCCAAGACTACCCCAGAGGTTGTGACAGAGCTCCGATTTTGGGAGCCTGTCGTTTTTAAACTTACCGATTTGGCCGCCTCTGGGGACGAGAAAGCGGCAAAATATCTGTTCTGGTCCCAACAAATTAGGACCGCCATAAAAAATATGAAAGGAGTGCAGAAAGAGCAGTCTACTAAAGAAAGTCCTGTTTCCCCCCGTTGTTCCCGTTCTGTGTCCCGTTCCCCATCTCCCCGCCGCGGCATCCTCAGGGGTGCAGCGGGCAAACCCCAGCCCGCCAGCCCTGGCCCCCTCAGGACGCCGGTTCCCCGCTCGGGACAGACAGGGCAGTCTGCCCGAGACGTCCGACGGAGCCCTGGCCAGGCTCCCGAGGAATTTTCCCTTCCCCGAACCTTCCTAAATAAACCCCGAGTTCGGTTCAGCATAAGCGGAGGAGAATGCTCTCAAAATGCCCGCGCGGGAGAGGCACATGGCGCCCGCGCGGGAGAGGCACGAAATGGCGGCGGCCGCGTGGCGCGGTCGTCCTCTATGTCCACCCTGCCCGCCATTTTCCCTTCCCCTTCCCAGTCTCCCAAGTTTTCTCCCACCAACCCTTTTCTGTCCCCTTCCACTCTTCCCCGAGGCCGTCCCTCTCCTGAAACCCCTCCTCCTTCTGAAACCGAGTGTCCGCCCATTTCCTATGACCCCCCCACCTGCCGCTCCTCCCAGGTCTCCACCCAAAACCACTCCTCCGAAGGCGTGCCTTTCCCAGACCCTGACACGCCCCCCTCCCGTCGTGGGCCACTCCCCTCGGTGACGCGCAGCAAGTCCCGCCCACTGCCTTCCGGTTCCCACGCCCCTTCTTCCGGTTCCCACGCTTGGGACTCGGGGGGGGAGGGGTAGGATCCCGGAAGTGATGACCCCCATGTCCCTTCTCTCGCTCCGGTTACCTACAGGAGGGGTAGGGGAGGGCATGAGGAGGCAAAATGGCAGCAATTGTCCCAGAACGTGGTCAGGGAACTCATGAAGGCCCTCAAGGAGTACGGCCGCATGAGTCCGTACTTCCTTGGCTTGTTGGATGGCCAGATTACCGGAAGTGATGTTGTCCCTCATGACATCAAATACGTTTTTCAGTGTTTACATTCCAGAACTGAGTATCAGCTCTGGTTTGCGACCTGGAAAAGGCATTTGCAGGACGCCCTTCCAGGTTGGTCGAATGACCCTGACACGGCTGTGGACAATGAGGGAAACATAATAACGCTGTCACATGTCATGGGCGAGGGTGATTGGGAAACGCCTCAAAAGCAAGCCGCAGGACTTCCCAAGCCGTTGTTAACGCAGATTGCTAAGGTTGCTGTCAAAGCCTTTACCACAATGCGGCCTTCCGGCCCATTGGAATCATATTTAGATATTTTTCAGGGGCCCCAAGAGAACTTCCTGCTGTTCATTGAGCGGCTAACGGTAGCTGTAGAGCAGCAGGAAGACGACGAGTTGGCGAGGAAACGGCTGGTCACATCCTTGGCATTCAAGCATGCCAACCAGATATGTAAACAGGCGATGCTGACCTTGCCAAGGAACCCCAAGCCAACGTTGCAAGACTACGTAGAGGTCGTCACAGAGATAGTCCCTCTGATGACGCCGGGGCGTCCTGAAAAACAGGAACACCGGAAGAAAGCCATCAACGTTGCGGCAACTGCGGATCCAACCCCTCGACAGGACAACGCGGCCGTCACACATAAAACACCCAGACAAGGGAGATACCCGTCAAAGGGCGCAGCAGACAGACCCTGCGCTTTATGCGGGAAGCTAGGCCACTGGTGGCAAGCATGCCCCCTGAGAAAGGAATTCCAAGAGTTCAAACAACAAAAAGAGGGGGGAGGAGGAGGTGGAAGGGGAGGAAGCTGCCAGTCAAAAAACTGAGAAGGGAGCGCGGGGCCGCCCAGTGCTACGACCCCAATCGGGCGGTCCAAGCCGGGGGAGGGGGAATGGGAAATGAAGATTTGAGCAATACCGGACATTGTATTTTAACGGACTTGACTTTTTCTTCCCAGGGACAGCGGAGGAATTCTCTGCAAGGTCCAGGGGGAAATTCACCGGACGAGACAAGAGACTCCCCTTTGAGGAGTCTTTCACCTGATGATCCTGACCCGAATATGCCTGTTCCTTTCGCAGGAAAGTCCTTGACGACAACAAGCGAGGGAGTGCCCTTTCATCTTCAACTATCTGATGCCCTGTGGATCCGTGATGATGAGTGGCACCGCGTGGCGGTATCTAAAAATCGAGGTACCTGGCACAAAATTGGCACAACATATGTAGTCGTGGGGGATTGTAAACATACCTCGCCGGAGATCGAGATTGTTCCCCAAACCACTCCTGCGGATCCCGAGTGGTTTGAACTCTGGCTCCGCTGCACGAGTCCACCCACTTATCTGTCAAAGGGACAGATAGTCGCCCAGGCAATACCATCACTCCCCGAAAGGGTGTGTCCTGAGGGCGACTGCAAGACCTGCCACCCCCAGATAAGCACAGTCATGAACATTACACGTGACAGACCTGAGGAGGTGTGCAAACTAAGGGTGGGCGAGGAGACCACCATCATCAAGGGTCTCCTTGACACGGGGGCGGACATAACGGTGATCCCTGAACACCTATGGCCGTCACGTTGGCCGTTGCAAACAGTGGTTGAGCAAGTTGAGGGTATTGGAGGCCTTCAATTGGCTAAAAAATCTAAAAACATGGTACAAATTAAGGGGTCCAAAGGGCAATTGGCCAACATCAAGCCCTTTGTTTTGAACTACAAAGCACCCCTGTGGGGGAGAGATGTCCTGGCCCAGTGGGGGGCAACAATTGAATTCCCTGACCCTCCACGAAATTTTCGGGCTGCGGTCACTGAACAGCGCCCCACCCAAAAACTGAATTGGAAAACAGATTCTCCAGTTTGGGTGGAACAGTGGCCGCTTTCTAAAGAAAAATTAAAGGCGCTGAATGAGCTCGTGGAGGAGCAACTCCGAAAGGGTCACATAGAGGAGACCACCTCTCCTTGGAACACCCCGGTGTTCGTTATACAGAAATCTGACAAGACCCGATGGAGGCTTCTCCAGGACCTCCGACAAATTAATGAAGTTATCTAGGACATGGGCTCTCTCCAACCAGGGATGCCTTCCCCAGCCATGTTGCCCCAAAATTATAATCTGGCAGTAATTGATATCAAAGACTGCTTTTTTCAAATTCCTCTTCACCCCGACGATGCTCCGCGGTTTGCGTTCTCGGTTCCTAACATCAACCGAGAGGCCCCGAGGAAGAGGTATCACTGGCGGGTGCTTCCCCAAGGAATGAAGAATTCTCCCGCCATCTGCCAGTGGTACGTGTCTTCCTTGCTGACCCCCGTGCGTGCAGCTGCACACCAGGCCATCATCTTTCATTATATGGATGATGTGCTCGTGTGCGCCCCCAGCGACGACCTGTTGACGCATGCGCTTGACCTGACAGTGGCTGCACTGGTTGCTGCAGGGTTCGAGTTGCAGGAAGCAAAAATTCAAAAGATGCCACCATGGAAATATCTTGGCCTTGAAATTAATAAGCGGACCATTGTTCCGCAAAAATTGGCTATCCAAACCAACATCAAGACCTTAGCGGATGTGCACCAGCTGTGTGGGGCTTTGAACTGGGTGAGGCCTTGGCTGGGTCTTACCACCGAGGACCTAGCACCTCTTTTCAATTTATTGAAAGGGGGAGAGGGGCTGAGTTCCCCTAGGTCACTCACCCCGGAGGCACAGAAAGCACTGAAAAGGGTTCAAGAGCTGATGTCCACCAGACAGGCAAATCGATGCCATGCTGATTTGCCTTTCCGCTTTGTCATTCTAGGGAATCTGCCGCACCTCCATGGAATGATATTCCAATGGGACAACGGGGTGACCAGCATACCCCGGAAGGACCGAGGCGGGAGAGATCCTCTTCTTATTATAGAGTGGGTCTTTCTCAGCCACCACAGGTCCAAGAGGATGACACGCCCACAGGAGTTGATGGCTGAACTAATCCGGAAGGCCAGAGTCCGCATTAGAGAACTGGCCGGTTGCGACTTTGAGGTGATTCACGTGCCGATTAGGTTAAGTACGGGCCAAATTTCAAAAGCAATGTTGGAACACTTGCTTCAAGGGAACGAAGCACTTCAATTTGCCCTGGACAATTACACTGGTCAAATTTCAATTCATCGGCCTGCCCACAAAATTTTTAATTCGGATGCCCAATTCAGATTGGATGTAAAGAGTGTTCAGAGCAAAAGACCGCTCGATGCCTTGACAGTTTTCACAGACGCGTCCGGAGGATCCCACAAGTCCGTAGTGACTTGGAAAGACCCTCAGACTCAGCAGTGGGAGTCTGACGTTGCTGAGGTGGAGGGATCCCCTCAGATTGCTGAGTTGGCCGCAGTCGTCAGGGCCTTCGAAAGGTTCTCTGAACCATTCAATTTGGTGACAGATTCGAGTTACGTAGCAGGTGTGGTGTCCAGAGCAGAAAATTCGATTCTCCAGGAAGTGTCCAATGTTGCCCTGTTTAAGTTGCTCTCGAAGCTGATAAAGCTGATCTCCCACCGAGAGCAACCGTTTTACGTGATGCACACCAGGTCGCACACGGATTTGCCGGGGTTCATAGCGGAGGGAAACAGGAGGGCTGATGCTCTTGCTGCCCCTATCGCGAAGGCCCCGCTGCCCGACGTTTTGCAGCAGGCGAAGCTCAGCCACCAACTCTTCCATCAGAATGTGCCAGGTCTGGTCCGAGGATTCAAACTGACCCGAGATCAGGCCAAGGCCATTGTGGCGACCTGTCCCAGCTGCCAGCGACATGCAGTCCCAACCCTGCATGCCGGGGTGAACCCCCGAGGGCTGAGCAGCAACGAGGTGTGGCAGATGGACGTTACTCATGTCTCCCAGTTTGGGAGGCTGAAGTACGTCCATGTGTCTGTGGACACCTTTTCTGGAGCAGTCTATGCCTCCGCCCACACAGGGGAGAAGGCAGGGGATGTCATTAAACACCTTCTCCAAGCCTTCTCTTTCCTAGGCATCCCTAAGACCATCAAATCGGACAACGGGCCAAGCTATGTTTCCAAGGAGTTCCGCAACTTCCTCCAGCAATGGGGAGTAGAACACAAGACCGGCATCCCCTACTCCCCGACAGGCCAAGCAATTGTGGAGAGGACACACCAAAACATCAAAAAAGTCCTCAATCAACAGGGGCAAATTCTGAAATTGGAGTCACCCCAAATTCGATTAGCCAGGGCCTTGTACACAATTAATTTCCTAAATTGCTCATTCGAATTTATGAATCCCCCAATAATTAGACACTTTGGAGGGAACCCAAATTTAAAATTAGAGTCCAAACCGCCAGTTCTCGTCAAGGACCCGGAGACCATGAGAATGGAAGGTCCACACGATTTAATCACTTGGGGACGCAGGTACGCCTGCATATCGACACCCACCGGGCTTAAATGGGTGCCGGCCAAGTGGGTGAGACCTTATGTTCCCAGGGCCTCCAAAGGGTCGGATCATCAGGTGAAAAATGTCGCTTGGCGAAGAAAAAGGAAGCCCGTTGGCCCGGAGGAGGAGAGGTCCGCTCCTTCCTTCCCCATTCCTCACTGGCTTTTTGTTAATTAATTTATTTTGTTATATTTTAAGTTACAGAAGAGACCAGTCGGATGCCAACTGAGAGCCCCAGGAGGACGGCGCATCTTCCATCTCGCGATCGTCCTGACCGTCCTTAGTCAAGCCATGTCCTGGGTGGTTCCGCAGCCTAAGGCTAACGTCTGGAGGACCCTCGCCAAAGCCATGGGGCAGGACCACATTTGCCTGTCCCAGGGCTCGGCGCAGGACCCTATAGCGTACTGCCTAGTGGGGATCCCTTTTCAGGAATCGGAGCTCCCCCCCGATCTCCTGAAATTAAAGGCGGAGTTTAACAGCCATCTGCCTCCACCCCCAAGATCAGGTCGCCGGCGCCGCGCCCCCCAGAGAATCCTTCCCTACCCCATCATCAACCCTTTGATTTTATGGCGAGACTGGGTCTCAGCCTACCTCCCCCGAGCCCAAAGCGAACCTCAGGAACTGGAACTCCTGGGTTCGTCCCCTGCCCCAAATTGCGTTCAGTTTGTGTTTACTCCCCCCCAATGGGAAGCCAAACAATACACCAATCTGCTGCAAATCAAGGAGGCGTACTACGCCACCCCGTGGTGTAGGCGGGTCGCCCACGTAAAAATGGCTTCTACCCTTGGTGTGGTCCCTCTTTCCCTCCCCAAAGGTGTCTTTTTAATTTGCGGCGACCGGGCGTTCACAGGCATCCCCTCTCGGCTTTTAGGAGGCCCGTGCACCCTGGGCAAGCTCAGCCTGCTGGCACCAAATAAAACCACAATCATGGATTGGATACTGAAAAATTCCACACGGCACGCACCAGTCAAAAAGCGAGATCTGGCAAATCTCGACCCTGACTGCAAATCGGACGTCATCCACTGGTCCAAGGCGAAGGCTACGACCATAACGGTTTTTCTCCCTTGGGTTTCAGTGGCAAAAGCTTTGGGTGAATTGGGCCAATTGGAATGTTGGGTGTCTAAGCAGGCCAACCTGACTTCAGCTGCCCTGTCGGACCTCCTCAAAGACGAGGAGATAACTAGGCAGGCCACGCTGCAAAATAGGGCAGCTATGGACTACCTCTTACTCCTTCACCACCACACGTGTGAGGAGTTTGAGGGTCTATGCTGTTTTAATTTGTCCTCCAGGGCGGAAAACGTAAGATCCTCCATCAAAAAGATCCAGGACATGGTCCATGAAATCAAACAAGAGACTAAGGACTGGTTTGACCAACTGTTCGGAAACTGGGGACTCTCAGGCTGGGTGAATTCTGCCGTAAAAACAGGACTCCTAATTTTGCTTTTGTTATTCATCATTGGGATTGCGTTTGGCATCATCCGACGATTCACTCAAAAGGCCATCACTGCAGCCACCTCTTCACTCAGCGTGAATAACGTCTGGGCCATTGCTCCTCCCATCGAGAAGATTGAGATGCAGCAACTCCCGCCATGGGAAGACGAGGAAAACCCTGACCCTGAGGACTTTATACCGGAGACTGATGACGAGAGGTGGTCCACGGAACAGGAATGGTTTTAGGAAATCTATCCCCCGAGCAGATACTACTAAAAGCCATCACAAAAAAATAAAAAAGGGGGAGATGTGGTGGTGCTTGAATTCAATTCCAGTTGGGTTTTCACTGCTCCAGTTTGGTTTTATAAGTTGTGTTTTATAATTGTTTTGGAAAATTGTAATTATTACTATTGTTTAAGATGGCCTCTCCTTCCCTCAGACTTTCCCGCCAAACCTTGGTTGTCCCGGTTACCCCATCCCATAATAGTTGTTTACCAGTTTTCTGTTATATGTCAATCTTTAAGTTATATAACTTCCCCACCCCCTCATCATGCATTCCTCCTCCCCAAGTTACTTATTATTGGTTCAAAAGTTGTTCATTCCCTTGTTACAAGTTGGCAAAAGGTTATGATTGGTCCCACTCAATCCCACCCCTGTAACCCACTCAATAAAGAGCCGTGTCATCCCAAGGTCAGCGTCTCTCCGGAGCACTGCCTTGGGGACCACGCACCCCCTTGGTTGCAAATCCTGAGAGTCCCGCCTTTCTATTCTGCGCACTATCCGCACCGTGGTCAGGTTTGCTCACTCCTCTGGCAAAGTGGCCCCCGGGTTGTGGTGGCGGCAGGGCTGGCCGGAGCTGCACCCTTGGTAGCCGAACCACTGCATCTGGTGACCCCTCCGTGTCTGGCCTGCAGCTGGGTCACATCTGCTGACCCTTTGTGTCTGAACGGCACATCTGGACACTGTCCGTGTCTGAACGGACTCCTGACGTGGGAGAACAGGTCACACTGGTGACCTCCGACTGTGAGAGAACTGCATGTCAGTGGACCTCTGTGCCCAGTGAGAGACTGCAGCTGCTCTGCCTGAGGCAATCGTGGTAAGAGATAATGATCTCTAAACCCTCCTCAGATGAGGAAACCCTCATGTTGGACCTTTGCCTTGAGGTCCTCCGGAGAGAAGAAGTCTCCTTTCCTGGAGATGCTCTCCAGAAATTGTTCTATTATGCTAGAACTCATGGGTTTTTTTGCAGCCTTGAAGAAGTTTTTCTAGCACTGAGTGGGTTCCAGAAGCCAGATTAACACGGCTGGGTCCCCCTCATGCCCGCAAAGCCGGCAGGAAGCGGCACTGATGCTGTCTCCCGGCACCACGGGTTCCCCCCCTGCCTGGCTCTGTTCTCTTGGCAGAGAGTGGGGGTTTGGATGCTCGTGCTGTATTTTTCTCACATCAGGAGGTGGATATTTCGAACAAATAGCCCTTAAAACATCAAGAAATATGGGCATGCGGCTATCTGTCCCTCAGAAGAGAGTATTAACACAATAGAAATATTTTATCTGATGTTAAATACCTAAAAAGCTACTAATAACATTTGTCTGCTGACTAACCACTGAAATTACAGATTCTGATTTGCAGGATTTAAATTCCGTTTCATTTTGGGATAAAATTTGACAATTATTAGCTCTAAAATTTGAAAATGGTGATAAAAAACTTTATCTATTTATTCCAATATTCTTACAAGTTTGAAAAAAAGTTGCTGGATGCAAAGAACCGCAGTAAGCCACAGATAAATCATCCAAATAACCCTTCTTTCTTTCCAAACTCCTCTGTGGCTGACCCGGAGGGGCTTAAGCCCCCCCCCCCACAGAGACAGGACCCCAGTATAGACCATATCGGCACAGAACTGCTGACTCACCCACAGCAACACGTAAGGGGGAACAATGGCGGACTACACGTCCTTGCTTCCCCTCCCCAGAATCCCTTCTCCTCCCTAATTCCTGCCCCTACCCCTTATCCCCCACTCAACCCATTCATTCCTTTGCCTGCCCTGCCCCACCCTTCCTCCCACTGTCTACCCCTCCCTCCAAGTTACCACAGTAACAGGGGCGGGCACTCTGCAGCCCGCAACCCCGGCGGGGACCGGGGGGAGTGGCCCCTAGCCTGCCCCCCTGGTGGGGACGGTGTCAGGCTGCTTCCAGCCTGCAGCCCCGGCGGGGGATGGATTTCCCCTGTGGCTTCCCCAAAGACCCCGGAACAGTGGGGGGAGCTGCCCCTTGCCAGACCCCAGGGGGTGGGAAAGGAGATAACCCCTGCTTCCCTGGGCACTTAAAGAGCTGCAGAAATTCTAACAACTCAGATGCATGTGGATGATAGCATACCATCTGTGACATCCATTGTTTATCTTGGAAGGAGAAACGCCAATAGAACCTATCAGCCGTTATTCTACCAAGATATAAAGGAAATTTGCAAAATACAGAGAGAATTTGAGAGATCCAGTGAAATTTTTAAAGGCTTTATGAGGGCAAGCTTAAATTCTAATAAATTGGTACCAACTGACATAAAAGATTTATTCAGATGCCGGATAACTCCCTCAGAGTATGATCTGTGGGAAAGCAGATGGAAAAGCGCATTGTCTACACTATTACAGGAGATCCACCAAACACCTGGTGAAACCAAAGACAATGATGGTTATGATATAACTCACGACCATCTCTGTGGTGAGGGTGCCTTCTACTGCCCAGAACAACAAACCCGATTATTATCCAAGTCAATTTTAAATAAGATCTGTAATGCTGCAGAGAAAATGTTTTATCAGTGTTCTGGTTTGGGTTGAATTAGGGGAAAACCTTCAAGGAATCCCCTAATAACAAAACCTCTACCACCCCTCCCCCCAACCCTGGGTTTGGGAAGGAATCTCTTGAACACAAAGTGGAAAAAACCGGTTTATTAACAAATGAATAAACACCCCCCGACACAAGGGAAAAAAAAAGAACAGAAAAAGCTCAGGTTACTGTGAGGGGGAGGGCGCGCAGCTTCCTTTACAAGCCCCGGCGATCCTCTACGGATTCCTCCAGCCAGATGAGCTCCGGGTGCCGGTCCTAAATCTTAAAAGGGGGGGGGGGGGGGGGGGGGGGGGGAAAGGGAGAAGAGGAAAAGGGAAAAAAAAAAAAACAAACAGAGCACAGAGGCGGCAGAAAGGAAGGAAGGAAAAAAAACCCAAAAGAACGAAAGGGCAAGAAACTAGCAGGAAAATTGCGAGACAGCAAGCGCCTAGAAGCAGAAAAGCCAAAGCCAAAGCCAAAGCAGCAGCGGAGCCAGCCAGCAGGCCAGTGCCCGCCCCCCCTAAAGGGGACGGAACACCTCTTAGACATAACAAGGGAGTCCACGATATGGGATTATGGGATAGAGAGCACTGTCAACCCAGGACATTCCACCCCTTATCCCATATCGTGGACACACAATAAAAAAACTTCCATCTCACTTACTCAGACCCTTGACACTTACACATTTCCATTCATCTTACTTGCTCAAACCTTTGACACTTACACATTTCCTTCTGTTTCACCCCACATTCAGATCTCCCTGAGGTACACATCGTGTTGTTCCATCTTTCTGCATTATCCACCACGTATAACCTGGTCCTTGAGCAGAGACAATTCCACGGATGGGTTTGTCTGTACTCGAGGCAGGGTTGATCCATACTGTCTTTCCCAACAAACCTCTAACATGGGCCACTGGAGCTTTGTCTCCATCTACTATATCAAGGAGCTGGGACTGAGCAGGACCCGCTCGGTTGGTAGAACCTCGGGTGTTAACTAGCCAGGTGGCCTTCGCTAAATGCTGTTCCCAGTTTTTTAAGGACCCCCCACCCAATGCTTTCAGGGTGGTTTTTAACAACCCATTGTACCTTTCCACTTTACCTGCAGCTGGTGCATGGTAGGGGATATGGTACACCCATTCAATGCCATGTTCCCTCGCCCAGGTTTTAATAAGATTATTTTTAAAATGAGTCCCGTTGTCTGACTCAATTCTCTCGGGAGTACCGTGCCTCCAAAGGACCTGCTTTTCAAGGCCCAGAATAGTATTGCGGGCTGTAGCATGAGACACAGGGTAGGTTTCCAACCATCCCGTGGTGGCTTCTACCATGGTTAGCACATGGCGCTTGCCTTGGCGGGTTTGAGGCAGTGTGATATAATCAATCTGCCAGGCCTCCCCATACTTGTACTTAGACCACCGCCCTCCATACCAGAGGGGCTTCATCCGCTTGGCTTGTTTAATGGCAGCGCACGTCTCACAGTCATGGATAACCTGAGAAATGCTGTCCATGGTTAGATCCACCCCTCGGTCTCGTGCCCACTTATAGGTGGCATCCCTACCTTGGTGACCTGAGGCATCATGGGCCCATCGTGCTAGGAACAACTCTCCCTTGTGCTCCCAGTCTAGGTCTATCTTCAACTCTCCTATTTTTGCAGCTTGATCTACCCGCTGATTGTTTTGCTGCTCCTCATTAGCTTTACTTCTGGGGACATGGGCATCTACATGGCGAATCTTCACCGGTAGTTTCTCTAACCGGGCAGCAATATCTTTCCACTCTTCAGCAGCCCAAATGGGTTTTCCTCTACGCTGCCAGTTGGCCTCTTTCCATTTCTTCAGCCATCCCCACAGAGCGTTGGTTACCATCCAAGAATCAGTATACAGATAGAGCCTTGGCCATTTCTCTCTTTCTGCAATATCTAGGGCCAGTTGAATGGCTTTGAGTTCAGCAAATTGACTGGATCCACCCTCTCCTTCAGTGGCCTCTGCGACCAGTCGTGTGGGGCTCCAGACAGCTGCTTTCCACCTCCGACTCATCCCTATGACGCGGCAGGAACCATCGGTGAATAAAGCATAACATGCTTCCTCTGCCGGCAGCTGGTTGTATGGCGGAGCTTCCTCAACCCGAGTCACTGGTTCTTGTTCTTCATCTGCGACGCTGAAACTTTCACCTTCGGGCCAGTTCGTGATTACTTCCAAAATTCCAGGGCGATTCAGTTTCCCAACTCGGGCGCGTTGTGTAATGAGGGCAATCCACTTGCTCCAGGTAGCACTGGTGGCATGGTGGGTGGAGGGAACCTTTCCTCTAAACATCCACCCTAGCACTGGTAGTCGGGGTGCCAGGAGCAGTGGTGCTTCCGTACCGATCACCTCTGAAGCAGCTTGGATTCCCTCATAGGCGGCCAAGATTTCCTTTTCCGTTGGGGTGTAGTTATCTTCAGACCCCCTGTAGCTCCGACTCCAAAATCCCAGTGGTCGGCCTCGGGTCTCACCAGGTACCTTTTGCCAAAGGCTCCAGGACAGACCATGACTCCCAGCTGCAGAGTAAAGCACATTCTTCACATCTGGTCCCGTTCTGACTGGGCCGAGGGCTACAGCATGAGCAATCTCCTGCTTGATCTGGGTGAAAGCTTGCTGCTGCTCAGGACCCCAATAGAAATCATTCTTCTTGCGGGTAACCAGATGAAGGGGCCTCACAATCTGACTGTATTCCGGAATGTGCATCCTCCAGAAACCTATAGCACCTAAGAAAGCTTGTGTTTCCTTCTTATCCGTTGGAGGGGACATAGCTGTAATTTTGTTAATAACATCCGTAGGAATCTGACGCCGTCCATCTTGCCACTTCACTCCTAGGAACTGGATCTCTCGAGCAGGTCCCTTAACTTTACTTTTCTTAACAGCAAAGCCGGCTTCCAGGAGAATTTGGATGATTTTCTCTCCCTTTTCGAACACCTCTGTTGCTGTGTCTCCCCACACAATGATATCATCAATATATTGTAGATGTTCTGGGGCCTTATCCTTTTCTAGTGTGGCCTGGATCAGCCCATGGCAGGTGGTGGGGCTGTGTTTCCACCCCTGGGGCAGTCTGTTCCAGGTGTACTGCACTCCCCTCCATGTGAAGGCGAACTGAGGCCGGCATTCGGCTGCCAGAGGAATAGAGAAGAATGCGTTTGCAATATCGATAGTGGCGTACCACTTCGCTGCCTTGGACTCCAGCTCGTACTGCAGTTCCAGCATGTCTGGTACGGCTGCACTCAGAGGTGGGGTCACTTCATTCAAGGCACGATAATCCACAGTCAATCTCCATTCTCCATCAGATTTCCGCACCGGCCAGATGGGGCTATTAAAGGGTGAGTGGGTTTTGCTGACCACCCCTTGGCTTTCCAGCTCTCGAATCATCTTATGGATGGGGATCACAGCATCTCGAGTGGTTCTATATTGCCGCCGATGCACTATTGAAGTGGCAATTGGTACTACTTGTTCTTCTCCCTTCATAAGTCCTACTGTGATCGGGTTCTCGGACAGTCCAGGCAAGGTGTTCAACTGTCGAATACTTTCTGCCATCACAGTCGCTACTCCAAAGGCCCACCTGAACCCTTTCGGGTCTTTAAAATACCCACTCCGGAGGTAATCTATGCCCAAGATGCATGGGGCCTCTGGGCCGGTCGCAATAGGGTGTTTCTTCAGTTTTTCAATCAGTTACCAACAATTGAAGTTAAAGGCAGCTATTTCAACGTAACTCAGTCTCCTTCCGAGCCTTTCTTGCAGTTTGTCGATCGGCTACGGACAAAGGTGGAAAGACAGGTGCAAGACCCACTGGTTCAGGCAGAATTGATCAAAGAGATGGCTCAGAGGAATGCCAATGAAACGTGTGGTAGAATTATCCTCAGTCTTCCGCTGGAGCCAGCCCCCAGCCTTGCACATATGATAAAAGCATGCACCAGAAAAGCAAAATTGTTCAATGCACCTGAAAGGAATTCAGGACTGGCACAGCCGCAGTCTGAGGCAGCTGCAGTGCCAGGACCAAGAAGGCAACCAATGTCATCAGAACAGCTGCAGCGCATCATCTGCCTTCACTGCAAAAAGCCTGGAAACTTGGCCAGGGCCTGCCCACAGAACCAGAAGCAGAAGTTCAACAAACAAAAAAACTGAGTTCACAGCTCACACCCACAGTTGATGTCATTACACGCAAAGATACAAATATAGCGGGACCTACACAGACTAAAGCCTCTCTCTTAAAAAAAAAGAGGGAGGAAGGGACACTGCCTTGGTTTGAAAGCAAAACGAGTGAGAGGCTCCAAGTCAGAGATATAATTTAATAAGAAGAAAGGTAAAAAGGTAAAAATGAAATAAAATAAATGCAATAACTCAAAGGACCACTGACAGAGTCAGAATACAACCTGAGCAGGGTGGTTGAAGCAGTCCAGATGAGGTGGTCTTCCTGAAGCAGTGATCCTGTAAAAAAAGTCTGGTGGCTCTGGTCCTCTGGGAATCCAGTAGGTAATGGCTGCTTGCACTGTCCCACATACCGGCTTATATCCAGGTGAGAATGCTTGGCTCCTCCCCCTGGGCAGAGCATCTCACAATGGGATGAGGAGTTGTGAAGTGGGTCCTTGATGGCCCATTAAACAGAGATAACTCCTGGAAGGAGTTACCTGTGAGTCATGGGCAAGGCGTTAATGGGCCATTAGCAGAAGACACCCCAAAGGCAGGGGCTTGGAAACAGTAGAGCACTGCCCCACTTGTTTAACAGTTCATGAAGATGGTGATAGAATAAATACTTTGTGTACATCCTACACTGCAACCCAGGACAGACACACGGTGTGGGGGTGCAGAAAAATAAAAATGTCAAATGCTCAATTAACAAGATTTGGCAGCTGCGAGGCTGATTTAGGCTCGTGACTACCAAAGGTTTTCATTTCAGGTCTACTGATTGGACTGTTGTTACAGTGGACCTGTCAAATACCTCACAGGACCTGACAGTTCACGACATGGGACTGTACAGTGAGTATTTTGTTATTGGGGACACAGCACACACATCCCTACAGATTGAGATAGCTCCTATGGCCATTAAGGGAAAGATAACAGGCCTGATGCTGTTGGCATGTTGCATGCACCCACCATTTTACATGGCAGAAGGACAAATTCTTGCCCAGGCCATTCCCTTTTCAGCAGAGATCACAGCAGATGGAAAATCACCAGAAGTCTACTGGGTGGAGGGGGAAGATAGACCCTCTATGGCATGCAACATGGCCGGTGGCTCAGAGCGCCTCCAGGTGGACAGCATGTTAGACACAGCCACAGATGTCACAGTTATACCTAAGACCATGTGCCATCACATTGGGAATTGCAACCTGTAGCGGGCAAACTTCAGGGCATAGGAGGAATCACATTGGCAAAAATTTTGAAAAACGTAGTGCAAATTGAGGGACCTGACGGAAAATTGGCAAGCGTCTGTCCCTTTGTTGCTGAATACAAGGCCTCTGTAGGGGAGAGACACCATGTCCCAATGGGGAGTCCAATTGGTCATTCCTAAGACACGCCAGGATTTTTGAAAATAGCCACTGTGGAGCGTCCTATCCAAAAGTTAACGTGGTTGGATAATACCCCAAGATGGGTAGCACAGTGGCTGCTAAGCAAAGAGAAGCTCAAGGTGCTTGAGCAGCTTGTGGAGGAGCAATTGGCTCAAGGACACATAGAAGAGAGAACAAGCCCTTGGAATTCCCCAGTCTTTGTAATAAAGAAACTGGGGAAGGACAGGTGGAGACTTCTCCATGTTCTCAGAGAAATAAACAAAGTTATAGAGGACATGGGATCACTCCAACCAGGGATGCCCACTCCAACAATGCTTCCTTGAGATTGGAAATTGGCTATCCTAGATATCAAGGATTGTTTTTTTCCAAATTCCTTTGCACCCAGAAGATGCCCTAAGGTTTGCATTCTTGATTCCATCTATTAACCGAGAAGCACCAATGAAACGCTATCACTGGAAAGTCTTACCACAAGGTCTTAAAGTGAGTCCTTTTATATGCCAACAATTTGTAGCCTCATTGCTGTCTCCAGTATGTGCTGAGAGAAATGATGCTACCATCTTGCACTATGTAGATGATCTCCTTGTGTGTGCTCCCAATGACTCAATACTCCAACACACGCTTGACCTAGTGGTTAAGGTTTTAACCTCTGCTGGATTTCAATTGCAGGAAGAAAACGTACAAAGGATGCCACCTTGGAAGTACCTGGGTTTGGAAATCACTGCAAGGACCGTTGTTCCACAGAAATTGGAAATTCAGTGCAATCTCAAAACCCTAGCAGATCTCCACTCCTTGTGTGGATCTTTGAATTAGGTAAGACCCTGGCTAGGCCTCACCAATGAGGATCTAGCCCCCCTCTTCAATTTATTGAAGGGGGAGAGGGAGCTGGTTTCTCCCGGGGAACTGACCCCAGAGGCAAAGACGGCAATCGAAAAGGTACAGAAGGCCTTGTCAGAGAGACAGGCTCATTGGTGTGAGCCAAACATGCCTTTCCATTTCATTGTCCTAGGAAAGGTGCCACATCTGCATGGTTTGATTTTCCAATGGATCGAGGGGCGGAGAGATTAACTCTTGATCATAGAGTGGGTCTTCCTCTCTCACCAAAGATCCAAGACCATCACTGAACCACAAGAATTGATAGGTCAGCTGATTCAGAAGGCCAGGGTGAGACTGTGTGAATTGGCAGGTTGTGATTTTGCATGCATCCACCTCCCAGTCAAACTTTCTGAGGAGGGAAGGAACTCTCCTGAAAGACTGACCAAAGAGATGTTTGAGCGTTTGCTCCAGGGAAATGCCAGCCTCCAATTATCTCTGGACAGCTACAGGGGACAAATATCAGTCCATGTCCCGTCCCACAAGTTGTTCAAGGAGGAATTCCACCTCATTCCTCATGAGAAGAGGAGTCGGAGACCACTCAAGGCTCTCACAGTGTACACGGATGCATCCGGGGCTTCTCACAAGTCGGTGATGACTTGGAGAGATCCACAAACGCAGCTTTAGGAAACTGATGTTGAGTTTGTGGAGGGATCCCCCCAAGTGGCTGAACTGGCCACAGTGGTAAGAGCTTTTGAGAAGTTCTCAGAGCCAATTAACTTGGTAACCGACTCTGCTTACATGGCGGGGGTAGTGTCCAGAGCAGGCCGTGCTCAAAGAAATAGAGAATGAGCATCTCTTCAGGTTGCTTTCAAGGCTAATTTATTTAATTTCTCATCAAGAACATCCGTTCTATGTGATGCATGTAAGATCACACACTGATTTGCCAGGTGAAATTGCAGAAGGGAATCATAATGCCGACGCCATTGCTGCCCCAGTTGAAAAGGCACGTCTCCCTGACATTTTCCAACAGGCAAAGCTGAGTCACCAACAATACCATCAAAACGTGCCAGGTCTGATCCGTCCGTTTCGGCTAACACAGAGTTGGGCTCGAGCCATTGTGGCCACCTGTCCCAACTGCCAGCTCCAGGCCATACCATCGATGGGCATAGGGGTTAACCCCCGGGACCTTGGCAGTTGTGAAGTGTGGCAGACAGACATCACACACATTCCTAGTTTTGGTCGCCTCAAATATGTTCATGTGAGCATTGACATGTATTCAGGCGCAGTCTATGCCTCTGCCCATGCAGGAGAAAAGTCTGCGCATGCCAAGCAGCACCTAGTGCAAGCTTTTTCAGTGTTGGGAATTCCAAAAGAAATCAAAACTGATAATGGCCCAGTGTATGTGTCCAAGGAGTTCCTGGAATTCATCCAGCAGTGGGGAGTGGAACGTAAAACTGGCATCCCTCACTCCTCCAAAGGTCAAGCTACGGTTGAGCGTGCACACCAGACGCTCAAGCAGGTCTTGGCTAGACAGAGCAGTTCAACTGTGTGGATGTCTCCACAGCAGAAGCTCTGCAAAGCCTTGTTTACCATCAATTTTCTGAACTGTTCATTTGAAAACATGAGTCCACCAGTGGTACATCATTTTAACAGTGGTAATCAGTTCAAATTGTCTCAGCATCCACCAGTCTTGATTAGGGACCCCGAAACTTGGGAAACCAAAGGTCCCTATGAGCTCGTGACCTGGGGTCGTGGCTATGCATGTGTGGCTGCTACCTCAGGCCCTCGGTGGATTCCCCAGAAGTGGGTGAAACCTTTTGTCCCCAAAAATCCAGCTCCAGCAGAAGGGGATGAGAGGCAAGTAGCCGTTGCTTCAAAGAGAAGACGCCGCCAGATGAAAGAAAAAGAATCTTCCTAGGTATGGATTCCTTCTGACAGAAACAGAAACTTTTAACATGTTTTAAAAATGTTTGTTTTTCCCTTTTAGAGAAAATCTACCTCACACTCAACCCTGTGATGAACCCCATCCAAGTGGTCACCTTGCTAATGCTAAACTGTTCAAGGGCTGGGGATTCATGGGGTGGTGGATTTCTATAGTTAAAACAATTTTGCCATTTCTTGTTATTCTTTTCCTTGTAACAATTGTGTTCGGGATCCTACGTCATTTGGTTTTCAAAGTTATCAATGGCCTCATACTTTCTACCTCAGAAGTCAACCACACAGAGTTGGCAAACCTAAAGCAGTCTGACTTCCCCACCAATTGTAAGTGGTGGGAAAAGTCACATCCTGTGTCAAAATGAACCAAATGTTTTTCTTGTAACTTTGTTAAACAAAAAAGCGGGAATTGTTGTAATTCTCTGGGGGAATGTTTTCTCCCTCCTTACCCCCTGGACTCCCTCACCATATAGAGTGACCCTTCCTTCCTTCCCTGACCTCATTGGCTGTGGTCCAGCTATCTTTTCCCTGAGCAGGGGGATATATAAGCCTCACGCTTCCTTGTTCTGTCTCTTTCCCCCCTGGAATTTTGAAGAACAAACACCTGGGACAAATGTCCCAGGGAAAGGGCCTTTTCTGGTGTCCTGGGTTGACAGTGCTTCCTATCCCATATCGTGGACTACCTTGTTATGTCTAACAGCTGTCCCTGTTTAACTGCTGGCTGGGCGGGCACTGTCTGCCCCCCCTTTTCTTGGCTCTGCTGGCATTCGCTCTTCTTCTGCTCTGGGCTAGCCTAGCTGCGCTTCGCTTGCCGCTGTCTCTCTCCTTTACGCTGCTCATTTTCGCTGTTTCTGGTTGGTTTTTTTTTTTTCCCTTTCCCTTTCTTTCCCTTCTTCCCCCCCTCCTTTTAAGATTTTGGACCGGCACTGGACCTGACCTGACCTGAGAAGTCCGAGGATCTCCGGGGCCCGCGAAAGAAGCTCTGCGCCCTCCCCCTCACAGTAACCTGAGCCTTTTTTTTTCTTTTTTTTTTTCCCTTGTGTCGGGGGGTGTTCGAGAAATTCCTTCCCAAACCCAGGGCTGGGGGAGGGGTGGTAGAGGTTTTGTTATTACGGGATTCCTTTGGAGGTTGTCCCCTAATTCAACCTAAACCAGGACATCTGGTATCTTTTATCTCGTTCCTGGTATAGTTCCCTCCTAAGTGTCCTAATAACTGAGCTAGCTAAAGCCCTCAGAGGTGGGCGGGGGGCATTTATACAGTCCACATCTGTTTTGGCATGACCATGGCTTGCCTGATGCTTTCCTCTTCTGCATCTTGGACAAACATCTGATGGACTTGCCGTCTTTGCATGTTCAGGACAGTTTTTCTTCAAGTGCCCCTGTTTGCTGCACTTGTAACATTGTCCTCCCACAAATTTCACTGTCATTGCTGCTGTGGAATCACTTTGTCGAAGAGCTGCAAAAGCCTCTTTGAGGTTTTCAGTCTGGGCTTTGATAATTCTTTCCGTATGTTCTCTCCGTTACTTGCTTGAATGGACACCACATGCTGTGGTGTTCCTATATTGCTGCATGCTTCTAACATTTCTGCCATTGAAGACTGACCAGTTTGAATTCTGCGTTCGCATTTGCAAATGCAAGACTTTGAAGCAGATGTGGTTTCGCTCCCTCATCATTGACTTGCCTGTTAATCGCTTGCGTGAGACGATCAGTGAATAAGGAGAAAGATTCTGAAGAGCCTTGCTTTATCTCTGTATAAATGCTCTCTGGAATTCCTGCTGGTGGAATCTGCATGATTGCTTTTCTTGCTGCTTCTTTAATATCTATTAGCACTTCTCCTGGCAAAATTCTAGCTTGACGAGCTGGCTCATCATCTGGTAGATCGCCTGCCATTTGCGCTACACTGATGCCTGCATTCGATCCTATTCGATATTTGTTCCTGAGCTCTTCAAGAGCTCTTCTCCATTTCACTCCCCAGATAAGGATCTGCGAGTCTGTGAGAATCATTGAAGCAATGGATTTGAGATCAAATGGTGTTAAATCTTATATGTTGAATGTTCCCTTCAAAACCTGTTTGAAGTATGGACACTCCAATCTGTTATCATGGATGGCTTTCACCAGTTCTTTGATCACATCATGATCCAGTTGCTCCCATCTTGGGTTTTGGCCTTGTGCATCGTAGGTCACTGTCAATGCTAAGCTTCTTGTGGCTGTCAAATTAAATTCTTTCAATGCTTTTTTCTTTATTTCAGTCAAATCTGTTGCACTGGATATCTGTGCATCAGATACCTGTGATTCCTCAGACATTGGAGTCAATTGCTGTGCTTGCAATGCTGATGTTGCTTCTCCCATTCCAGAATCTGTCTGTATTTGTGGCTTCTCTACCTCTTCCTGAGATGTGATTACTTCATTCCCAAAGGTTATCTCTCTTTTTGGCGTTTCTCTCCCTCCTGTTTGAGGAGTGGGAACCTGGGATTCTTGTACAGCATGTGATCCTTGTGCAGCACTACCAAAGGAGAAGATGGATCCATCAGGTAGCCAGACAGTAAATGAAGAAGGAGTCTGTGCAGTGGGCTTAAGGGAAACCTGGCTACCTTTTGGTGAAAGAAACATTTGAGGGAATTGAGCGGATGAATCTGGGCAGAAATCCAAAGTTGTTTCTTTAAATTGAAGAAAAAATTGCTTCATAAAATCTTTAGACAGTAAAAATGACTGAGCTTGAAGTGAAGGACCAGCAGTTGTTGTTGCTGTTGATCAAACAGGAATGCCTTGGGAAGCAGTGATATGAATCATGTTTTCATCTGTATCCAATGCTTGTTGTTGTACTTGAGCTGCTTCGTGGTCCTCCAAAGTTGACAAAGGGAGCAACAAAAAAGGACAAAATGGCTATTAAGCTGTTGTCCTCAGGTAGAATTATGTTAGAGGCCATTTTGCATAGTGGCAAGGTAATTCCTCTCTTCCTGCAGCCGCGGAGGACTGCGCAGGAGGGAGAAGGCAGTATTTTGTCTGCTGGCCAGCAGCCAGTGGTTTCGTCTGTTGGCCATCAGCCAGCAGGTCTTTCTGCCTGCTAGCAGCAGGCAGGCGCCATATCTCCTACTGGAGATGGGGGAGGGGAGACCCAGCAGCTCCCCCTGGTTATAACAGCAGGGGACAGCCAACAGCTTTCTCCTATGCCCCAAACACCAACACCTGAGTCCCCGATGCCAGTCCTGGGAAAATTAAAACTTCTGATCCATCCCAGTGACCAAGATAAGGACATACTTTTTTTCAAGGCATGTCCCGTGGGCAAGACACACTCGCCCCAGAGGGGCGGGCAGAGAGATTTGGAGCAGAGTCCACCAAAGAGTCCATTCACCCCCCCTCAGACACCGCACGAAACAGCTCTACTGCCACTTCCCCCATTCGAACAGGGACAGACAGGGCAAGGGGGAGGGGGAGTGTTCTGGTTTAGGATGAATTAGGGGAGAACCTCCAAAGGAATCCCCTAATAACAAAACCTCTACCACCCCTCCCCCAGCCCTGGGTTTGGGAAGGAATTTCTCAAACAAAGTGGAAAAAAACGGTTTATTGACAAATGAAAATACATCCCCCGACACAAGGGGAAAAGAAAAAAAAAGCTCAGGTTACTGTGAGGGGGAGGGCGCAGAGATTCTTTCGCGGGCCCCGGAGATCCTCGGACTTCTCAGGTCAGGTCAGATCCGGTGCCGGTCCAAAACATCAAAAAGGGGGGAGAGGGGGGGGGGAAGGGGAAAGAAAGGGAAAGGAAAAGAAACAAAAACAGCGAAAAACAAACAGCGTAAAGAAAAAAGACAGCAGCAAGCGAAGCGCAGCAAAGCCAGCCCAGAGAGAGAGAAAGTGCCAGCAGAGCAAACAGCAAAATAGTCCCAGCCCCCTCCCCGAAAGGGGTAGTCCACGATATGGGATAGGAGGCACCATCAACCCTGAACATTCCACCCCTTATCCCATACGTGGACACACAATAAAAACTTTCATCTCACTTACTCAGACCTTCGACACTTACACATTTCCATCCGTCTTACTTGCTCAGACCTTTGACACTTATACGTTTCCTTCTGTTTCATGTCTGAGTGATCTAATGCACAGACAATGGTAGTAACATTCAGCACATATGAGTTTCACCCCACATTCAGATCTCCCTGAGGTACACATCATGTTGTTCCATCTTTATGCATTATCCACCATGTATAACCCGGTCCTTGAGCAGAGACAATTCCACGGATGGGTTTGCCTGTACTCGAGGCGGGGTTGATCCATACTGTCTTTCCCAACAAACCTCTAACATGGGCCACTGGAGCTTTATCTCCATCTACTCTATTAAGGAGCTGGGACTGAGCAGGACCCGCTCGGTTGGTAGAACCTCAGGTGATAACTAGCCAGGTGGCCTTTGCTAAATGCTGCTCCCAGTTTTTTAAGGACCCCCCACCCAATGCTTTCAGGGTGGTTTTTAACAACCCATTGTACCTCTCCACTTTACCTGCAGCTGGTGCATGGTAGGGGATATGGTACACCCATTCAATGCCATGTTCCCTCGCCCAGGTTTTAATAAGATTTGTGGGGGTGCTGGAATAGTATCATAAGTTTCTTAGTTGTAGGTTTGATGTGATTTGGACTTTAACCCTAGCCTGGTAAAGTTCCTGTCTTGGATTGTGCTTATCAGAGGTTGATAAGAGTTGCCAAGACAACTCTAATCCTCTGCCCTGGGTTTCGATCGTCCTATTGTGTTTTCCCCCATCCCATTGTACTTCTCCCCCACATGTCCACCATCCCCCAGACCCCAGACCTTCAGGAGAGGTGTCTGACAGGGATTGGTGGGTCTCCCAGGGCCACATCCCAAATCCACCTGATTTGTTAATGTTGTGTATTGCATTTTGACCTTACCCACCTGGCTTTGTGTGATTGGTCTCTGTAACTTGTGTCCACCCCTGAGATTTTGGGGGAACAAAAACCCCCTGTAACCGAGGCCCGGGGTCACTCCCCAGAGGCACAGGCCTGGAACCAGGGACTGCCCCTGAGTTACCCGAATAAAACCTTTTCTCCCTGAGCCTCCGGAGTGTCCCCTCTTTCAAACCACGGCCGAGACAGCTAAGGCAAAAGCGCTGCGGAGCCAAGGACCCACGCAAAGGTACTGTTGGGCGTATCACAGCTAGCAGGGTGGCCCAGCTGACGCTGAGCTGACCTGAGAGACAGATACGCGAAGCAACAGATTGGCGCCCATTTGTGGGGCCTGCAGACGCCTTTTGACCCGCTGTGCCGTGGGAGCTGACACGGAGGCCTGAGGAAGACTCGGACCCTGTGACCCAGAGACCTTTTGAGAGGACGTCGCCTTGTCGTGTCCCGAGGCCTTCAGCATTTCACGGAGCCACTGGGGTTGCTAAAAAGCACCCCTGGTGGAAGAAGGGAACAGCTCCTGCCCAGAGGAGTCCCTTCCGGCTTGTGGTTGCCCCAGCAACGTCTCCAGTGTCCCGAGGGCTTGGTGAGTATATTTCCTCTAAGGGAGGGGAGGATACCCACCACAGAGGCTTGGGAAGCCTCAGGGAACCCTAGGAGGGACGGGACAGGGGGGACCGGGGGTCCACCCGAAGGAAGCCCTTACCCCTAGGAAAGGACGCCCACAGGGATTTGGGGGGTGGTTTTGCTGGGAAGGGGTGGTGGAAAAGGATAACAGCTAGTCGGAATTGGAAACGGACTAAACACCACCCAGAAAGAGGTTTTTAAAAGTTTAATTGGAGTTTTAATTGTTGCCAAAGTTAAATACTCAAAAAAGGAACTGAAAAAGTTTATTAGGTATTTGTTTTTGCATTTTCCGAATGTTAATTCGGACCAAGTGAACAGCATTTGGTTCTGGGAAAATGCTTCTAAAAAGTTGGAAAAATTAGGGAAGTCAGGAGACGTCCTGGCTGCAAAATTTGCATTCTGGCCGTGGCAAATAAAAGCTGCCTTAAAAGAGATCACAGGAATGCAAGATAACAAAGTTGCATTCTCCCAGAGCATTCCCTCAGTCCCTTCCCCCCATCCTCCTCCCCCTGCCTCTCCCGAGTCCCCCCAGCCCCCCCGGTCCCATCCCCCTGCCTCCCCGAAATCTCCCAAACCCCCCAGGTCTCCCCTTCTCCCCTCCCTCAGAGAACCCAAGCCCCCTAAGTCCCCTAAAACCCCCAAAACCCCCCCAGGTATTTTAAAAATGCTCCGGCCCCCCACGGTTCCCCCTCGCCAAGCATTTTGAGAATTCCTGGATCCCCCGCCCCCCGCAGCCACGGCCGGGTTGCGAGAGGCTCCCGGGGCAGTCTGGCTGGCCAGAACGCCCAAACCCCCCCCACGACCCCCCCGATTTCCCCAGCCAACAAACCCAGAGTCCGTTTCTCATTCGCCGAGGAAGACCGCCAGTCCCCAACTACCCCGGTTGGGTCCGGCAGCGAAAACGGCTGTGAGAAACCCCCGAAGGGAGACACGGAGACCCCCCCCTCCCCAGAGAACAAAGGAAAAGGCCTCCATAATGGCGGCAGCCACGAGGTGCAGCCTCTTTGTGCCCTTCCCCCTTCTTCTTGTTCCCAGAATGCCTTTCAGCCCCCTCCTACTGGCCCTTCCCTCTACCCGCCCCCTTTTTCCTCACAAGGCTTGCCCCCGCCCCTTCCCCCGCCCCTTCCCCCGCCCCTTCCCCCGCCCCTTCCCACGCCCCCGCAGAGCCAGGGGTGGGGTTTACCCAACTCCTACTGTGAGGGCACCGCCCCGACTCCGCCCAGAACCTTCCCCCTGCCCGCCCCGCCCCCGAAGTGGGCGGTTCCTTCCTCCGGGAAGGCTCCTTACCCTCTCCACCCCCTTTTTCCCCAGCCATGCTTCCCAGATCCGAGCTTCCCCGAGCCACGTGGTCCCAGGGAAGCCCCGCATCCCCAACCTCCCCTGCCCACCCTGGGACCGGGAGGGGATCAGGGCAAAACCCCAACAGCGTGGGGCTCGCCGCTGCCGCCGGCGCTGCCGGCCCCCCCCTCCCCCGCCGGGGCTGCCGGCGCCCTTCCCGGAGCTGCAGCCGCCCGCTCCCCTCCCCCCACCGAATGCCGGCGCTGCCGCCGCTTTTGCCGGGTTACCGGAACAGTGGCTGAGCGGACCGGACCCCGTGGCCCCCCCTCCCTTTCTCCCCCCGCCGCAGCAGCACCCCACAGCGCCGTGGAGCCCCTTCCCTCCCCCCCACGGCGCGAGCGAGGCGCCGCCCCTGCCCCAGCCCGCGTTCCTGCCGCCCCCCCACGGCGCGGCCGGGGCGCCCCTGCCCCAGCCCGCCCCCCCGCAGCCCCCTCCCACAGGGGGAGCCCCACCGGCACCGCCCCCGCCCTACCCCCCACTCGGGAACACGGTGTCCCCGACTGCACCTCCTTTGGGAAATGCTTTTCCAAGCCTTCAACGGCCACAGCTGCCCGTGCCACAGGCAGGCTGGAAGCCGCCCCCAGCTTACAACTGGGAACCTGAGGCAGCGGCTGGGGTCCGGGAGGGAGAGAAGCAGGAGCTCGGGGGTGCAAATGCAGATGGGGTACCCACAGTTACTCCGGTGACATACCGAAGAAGCAGGGGGCAGGGAACCACGGTAGCCACCTGGAAAGCGTTGTCACAGACGCTTGTTAAAGACCTCATGAAGGCATTAAAGGAGTATGGGAGACATAGCCCTTATTTCGAAGGCTTGTTGTTTACTTCCTTTGGTGGAATCACAGTTGTACCTTTTGATTTGAAGCAGATTTTCAAGTGCCTCTCAAGCAAAATGGAATTTGAGCTATGGGAGGTCACTTGGAGAAAACTGCTGAAAGCTGCATTGCCAGGTTTGCTGGAGGACCCAACTACAGCAACTGATAATGCAGGCAATTCTATTACCCTATACCACCTGTTAGGTGAAGGTGATTGGAAAACAGCCACAGATCAGGCCACCAACATTCCCCAAAATGTCCTTGAGTTTGTAGCTAATCAAGCATGCAAAGCCTTTCTGAAAATGCGGCCCGATGGCCCCTCACAATATTACTTAGACATTTTTCAGGAACCACAAGAACCCTATGTCAAATTTGTGGAGCGACTTGCTTCAGCTGTGGAACAGCAATTTAATGGAGAGGAGGCACAGAAACAAGTGATTCAGCAGTTGGCTTTCTCTCATGCGAACGAAGAGTGCACTGCTGCAATAAATCTGATACCCAGAGAACCAGGCTCGACACCTCCTCTCAAGGAGATGCTACAAGCCGTCAGTGCCGTCGTCCCACGCTGCAGGAAACCAGCCCTTAGAGAGGGGAAAACGCGCCATAAAATCACCGCTGCGGCTGTGGAAACACCTAAAACACCAGAACCACACAAGAAGAACGCTCCTGCACGAGCTAACAGCCAGTGTTTTCTGTGTGGAAAAAGCGGTCACTGGATCAATCAATGTCCAATGAAGGGACAATTTGACAATTTCTTAAAACAGGAAAGGGAACATGAGGGGAGGGAGAACAAAAAGAACACCAGGGTGTCAAAAAACTGATTCGAGAGCGCGGAACTGCCCAGCGTGACGATCCCAATCAGGCAGCCCAAACAACCCAAAAAGAAAAAAGGTCACCTAAATCAGATTTGTCTCTCTCTTCACAGGACCTGACAAAACAAAGGAAACCGAGGCACATAGTATTGCCTGAGCCATCAGGATCCTTGACAACAGAGGACAGGTATGAGCCCTTTAGGCTCCAGTTGGCTGAGCCTCTTCACCTGCGGGACAGTCAGTGGCAAACAGCCATGGTCTCAAAGGAACCCGGCACGTGGCACATGGTGGAGACAAAATTTGTGGTCATTGGGGACTGTAAGTTCACCCCCTCAGACATACAGGTCGCCCCTGGGACAATCACAACTGACCCAGAGCGATTTGTTGTGTGGCTCCGCAGTGAAAACCCACCCACCTTCCTACCAAAAGGGCAAATTATTGCCCAGGCCATCCCTGCAGTGCAAGGACTTGCAGTAAAAGCAAGTCCAGAGGAAAGTGCCACAGAGAGTGGCAAAGGAGAAAGCGACAAAGACACCACTGTCGCTGTGGTAAAAAAGATAGGCTCAAACAGGCCAAAAGATTTCTGTAAGCTTTCTATGAGTGGGGAATCCAAACTCCTTCAAGGAGCTTGGGACACAGCCGCTGATGTGACGGTCGTCCCAGAAAGGATGTGGCCATCACATTGGGAACTACAGGACATTGCCAAACATGTAAATGGTATTGGAGGCTTGCAACTAGCCAAGCAGTCAAAAAAGGCAGTGACAACTGAAGGGCCAAACGGGCAAATGGCCACGCTACGCCCATTTGTTTTGGATTTTGACCAGGCAGGCAACCCTTCAGAACCGCGCCGCGATTGATTATTTACTTCTACTGAACCAACATTCATGTGAGGAGTTTGAAGGACTGTGTTGCTTCAATCTGTCATCTAAGGCTGAGAACATCAAAAAATCAATCCAGCAGCTGCGAGGAATGGTCGAGTCCATCAAACAAGAAACAGGGGACTGGTTTGACAACCTCTTCAAAGGTGTTGGACTCTCTAACATCGCCAGCTCGTGGATCAAAACCGGACTGTTGTTTCTGTTCATCATCTTAATTGTAGCCATTGCTTCTGGTTTGGTCAAAAGCCTGATCATGAATGCAATTTTCCCCACTACTGCCCCCTCAGTGCATTCAGTGACACCTGCCATCGAATTCCCACCGGACTCTGACTCCAGCAGCGAGCGTGATTCAGATATATACACTCCAGACCAGTGACACAAATAAAAGAAAAAGGGGGAGGTGTGGGGGTGCTGGAATAGTATCATAAGTTTCTTAGTTGTAGGTTTGATGTGATTTGGACTTTAACCCTAGCCAGGTAAAGTTACTGTCTTGGATTGTGCTTATCAGAGGTTGATAAGAGTTGCCAAGACAACTCTAATCCTCTGCCCTGGGTTTCGATCGTCCTATTGTGTTTTCCCCCATCCCATTGTACTTCTCCCCCACATGTCCACCATCCCCCAGACCCCAGACCTTCAGGAGAGGTGTCTGACAGGGATTGGTGGGTCTCCCAGGGCCACATCCCAAATCCACCTGATTTGTTAATGTTGTGTATTGCATTTTGACCTTACCCACCTGGCTTTGTGTGATTGGTCTCTGTAACTTGTGTCCACCCCTGAGATTTTGGGGGAACAAAAACCCCCTGTAACCGAGGCCCGGGGTCACTCCCCAGAGGCACAGGCCTGGAACCAGGGACTGCCCCTGAGTTACCCGAATAAAACCTTTTCTCCCTGAGCCTCCGGAGTGTCCCCTCTTTCAAACCACGGCCGAGACAGCTAAGGCAAAAGCGCTGCGGAGCCAAGGACCCACGCAAAGGTACTGTTGGGCGTATCACAGCTAGCAGGGTGGCCCAGCTGACGCTGAGCTGACCTGAGAGACAGATACGCGAAGCAACAATTTGGTAAGGAGAATTCGCGAAACATGGGACAGAGAAAGAGTAAGCCCCAGAAAAAGACCGCAGAAAAGTGCCCCTCTGGTAAGGGAAAGGGAACCATGAAAATCCCTTAAAATAGTCCCTTGGGGTGGATGTTGGAACATTGGGGAGATTGTCCACAGAAAAAAGAGAAATCCAAGGAAAAAATGATTTATTATTGCATGGATGTGTGAGGTGGTGAAGAATTGAGGAACCACCTTACGTGGCCAGTAATGGGAACATTTGAAAGTTGGGTATGTAGTGAGTTAAATCGCTATGTGGAAAACAAGAGCCCCTCGGACCCCGAGGAGAGGGAATACGCCCGGATTTGGTTAAATACCCGAGTGGGCTTGTTTCCAATGAAACAGAAAGGGCGGCCCGGAACCGGGACCGAGCCCTGGGAACCCCTGGACCACCTCCCACCTCCCTACAATGGGTTGAATTCCCCACCCTCTCCAGAGCAAGTGGTGCCCACGGCTCCTTTGGATCCTCCAAGCCAACTCTTGGGGGCACCAGCATCCCAGGTGGGGAGCCATGTCTCTCCTCCATTGTCCCCACTGGCAGCTTCCTTGCTGCCCTCCCCACTCTTGCCTCTTCCGTCCGGCTTGGGTCCATCGGCGGCGCCCCCGTCGATAGACGCTATAGCCGCGGGAGCCCCCTCTGAGGTCCCTCCTGCACAAGCTTGGGAGCACTCTCGTTCACTTTTTCCGCCGCCACCAGAGTTGGTCCGAGCGGAGGAGAGACTCCCCTCTGCCGCACAGGCGGCAGTTCCGCCCCTGCAATCCGGGAGGGGGAGACAACCCACTGCTACCAGTTCTCCCCCTGCTAGCAGAACCCAACGGAAAGCAAGGATGGTGGGTGATGAATGGGGAGAGAGTGAGAATGAGGGACACAGCCTACTCCCACTGAGGGAGGTACCCACAGCCCCTGGGGTCATTGGGTTTGTTAATGTACCCCTCAACACAGGAGATGTAAGGGCGTTTAAGAAGGAAATGGGGTGATTGTTAGACGATCCTTTTGGGGTGGCAGATAGGTTGGACGAGTTCCTGGGAAGCAGTATTTATACATATGAAGACCTGATGGCAATCCTAAGGTCTCTATTCAACAATGAGGAAAGGGAAATGATAAAACAGGCGGGTATCAGAGACTGGGACAGAAGAAACCCACAAGGGACACCAGGGGACCAAAAGTGGCCCAGCTCTAGCCCGAACTGGAATGCACAAACAGAGGACGGGAGAAGGAGCATGGTAGACCTGAGAAATATCATAATCCAGGGCATTCGGGAAGCCGTCCCAAGGGGTCAGAACTTTAGCAAAGCTTTCAATGAATGCCAAGGGAAAGATGAGTCCCCCACTGAATGGATTGAGCGATTGAGGCGAAGTCTACAGATATATTCTGGGACGGACCCCAATTCCCCCGTGGGGGAAGTGTTGCTCAAAACACAGTTTGTAGCGAAATCCTAGGAGGACATTCGAAGAAAGCTTGAAAAGATAGATGGTTGGCAGGACAAAAGCTTGCAAGAGTTGCTGAGGGAAGCTCAGAAAGTTTACATGAGAAGGGAGGACGAGAAGCAGAAAGTGCAAGCCAAGGTTTTGGTAGCGGCAGTGAAGGAGGTTCAGAGACAGGAACAGGCTTCGGGTAAGTATAAAACCTTACCCCGAAAGCCTTCAGGCCCCCGCAAGGCAACCCCAGACACCAGAAGGGAATTGCCTGAGTGTTACTATTGTAAAAAGGCAGGACACCTTCGGAGAGATTGCCAGAAAAGGATAAGAGATGAAAAGATGTTCCAGGAGGATTAGGGGTGTCAGGGGCTCTTCACTTTGGGGACCAGGACATCTAACGAGCCTCTGGTAAAATTGAAAGTAGGTCCCCAGCGTCAAGAGATTGTTTTTCTGGTGGATACCGGGGCAGAAAGGAGCACCTTGCAGCATTTACCAGAGGGATGCACGGTCAGTGAAGAGAAAGTTGTGGTGGTGGGGGCAAAGGGGGATCCTTTTAAAGTGCCAGTGATAAAAAGCGTAGAAATTGAATCAGAGAATAAAGTCTGCTTGGGGAATTTGTTGTTGGTGGAGGAAGCTGATTACAACTTGCTAGGGAGAGATATGATTATCGCTCTTGAAATCAGCATAGTTGTAAGAAGCTCCGATCTCGTGGTAAGAATGTTTAGGCTCACTGAGAAGGATGAGGCAGACATCAATCCAGAGGTATGGCACTCAAAAGGGGAGGTTGGGAAGCTAGAAATAGATCCCATTCACATCATAATCGAGAATCCCGAGGACCCTATACGGGTCAAACAGTATCCCATTCCTCTGGAAGGGAGAAAGGGATTGAAGCGGGTAATTGATGACCTTTTGAAAGAAGGAACAATAGAACCATGCATGTCCCCCCATAACACCCCTATACTGGCTGTGAAAAAGGCAGATGGAAGCTATCGGCTAGTTCAGGATTAGAGGGCAGTAAATGCTCGAACCAGGACTAGGTTTCCGGTGGTGGCCAATCCATATACTTTACTGAACCGGCTCACGCCTGAGGATGTATGGTATAGTGTGATTGACCTGAAGGATGCATTCTGGACTTGTCCCTTGGATGAGAAAAGCAGGGATTACTTTGCTTTCCAATGGGAGGACCCCGATACCAATAGAAAACAGCAGCTGAGATGGACAGTGCTTCCCCAAGGGTTTCTAGAATCCCCTAACCTGTTTGGGCAGGCCCTGGAACACCTCTTGACTCAATTTACCCCGAAGGCAGGGACGAAACTGTTACAGTATGTGGATGACCTGTTAATAGCTGGACCTTCTGAGGGAAGTGTGAGGAAATGCACGGTGGAATTGCTAAATTTTATTGGAGCTATGGGGCTGAAAGTTTCAAAATCCAAACTACAGTTCATGGAGCCCGAAGTGAAATATTTGGGTCATTGGCTGCCCCAAGGGAAAAAGAAATTGGACCCTGAGAGGGTCATGGGAATCATTACATTACCCGCTCCAAAAACTAAGAGACAAATACGCCAAGTGTTAGGGCTCCTGGGATACTGTAGACAGTGGATTGAAGGTTTCAGTGAGAAAGTGAGATTTCTGTATGAAAGATTGAACACCGACAGGGTGAAGTGGACTGAGCAGGATGAATTGGATTTCCAAAAATTGAAAGAGGTCCTCATGACAGCCCCAGTACTGACCCTTCCAGATGTGAACAAAGAGTTCCAATTGTTTGTAGATGTCAGTGGACAGACTGCACAGGGAGTCCTGACTCAGGAATGGGCCAGCAAAAAGAAACCCATAGGATTTTTATCTAAAATCCTGGATCCTGTGAGTCGGGGATGGCCTACGTGCTTGCAGGCCATCGTCGCAGTAGCACTCCTGGTGGAAGAGGCGAGGAAAATCACCTTTGGAGCCTCACTGGTAGTTTACACCCCCCACAATGTGAGAAACATTCTACAACAAAAGGCAGAAAAGTGGTTGACCGATTCCAGGCTTCTGAAATATGAAGCCATTCTGATCAGCTCCCCGGGATTGGAGTTAAAAACCACCTCAGCACAGAACCCAGCACAGTTCATGTTTGGAGACCCCTCCGAGGAACTGCTGCACGATTGTACTGAGATCGTGGAACTCCAGACAAAAGTAAGACCAGATTTGGAGGATCAGGAATTGGAAGGGGGAGAAAAATGGTTTGTGGACGGGTCGGCGAGAGTAGTGGAAGGGAAAAGGAAATCAGGGTACGCAGTGGTGGACGGCAGAACGGGAAAAGTGGTGGAATTGAGCCCCCTGAGGCCCGAATGGTCGGCCCAAGCTTGTGAGCTTTACGCTCTCCTGAGGGCTCTCAAAAGGCTAAAGGGAAAAAGGGGGACCATATTCACCGATTCCCGATATGCGTTTGGGGTGGTTCACACTTTCGGGAAAATTTGGGAAGAAAGAGGTTTGATAAACACAAAGGGGAAAGGCTTGGTCCACGGGGAGATGATTCGACAAATCTTGGAGGCAATCAGAGAACCAAAAGAGATTGCTGTGGTACATGTGAAAGGGCATCAGACCGGATTGCAATTTCAAACGCGCAGCAATAATCTGGCTGATCAGGAAGCCAAAAGGGCAGCGTTGCTCACAGTAAGCATTCCCGAGGTAGTCGGGGAGGAGAACTCCGAAATCCAAATATGTCCCTCTGAAAAGGACATTGAAGGATTCAAGGAGATGGGAGGGGCTTTGGAAATGGGGAAATGGAAATTGCCTCACGGAAGGGAACTGGTCCCGAAAAGTACAGCCAGAGGGATCCTGAGACGTCTGCATGAGCAGACCCATTGGGGAACACGGGCATTGGCTGACCAGTTTCTGAAGTTCTTTGGGTGCAAGGGTATCTTTGAATTGGCAAAACAGGAGGTACAGGGGTGCGTGACTTGCCAGAAAGTGAACCGGTCCAGATCCAGACAAACGGCTTGGGGAGGTCGTCCTCTTTCATACCGGCTGTTTGAAAGGATCCAGGTGGATTTCACTGATTTACCAAAGGTCGGAAGATATAGGTACTTATTGGTTATTGTGGACAAATTGACACACTGGGTAGAGGCATACCCAAGGGCGAAAGCCACGGCTCAAACGGTTTCCAAAGTGTTGTTAGAAGAAATAGTCCCCAGATACGGAATTGTGGATTGCATAGATTCAGACCAAGGGACTCATTTCACCTCAAAAATTATAAAACAATTAACCGAGGCCTTGGGAATCAGATGGCAATATCACACCCCCTGGCATCCCCAGAGTTCAGGGCAAGTAAAGAGAATGAATCAAACTTTAAAATCACAATTGGCAAAACTCATGCTGGAAACGAAAATGTGTTGGGTGAAATGCCTTCCCCTTGCTTTGCTGAATGTAAGAACCATGTCTCACTCTGATACGGGGCTGTCCCCCTTTGAAATGTTGTATGGGATGCCATACAAACACGGAATGCCAGTGGGACATCCCCGAGTCGAGGATGTGCAATTGCAACCTTATCTCATCACTGTAAACAAAAATTTACAGGAGCTTCGAAGGCGCGGACTCATTCCCCAAAGCGCCCCTCTCGGGTTTCCAATCCACCAGATTCAGCCAGGAGACAAAGTGTTGATCAGAACTTGGAAAGAAACCCCTCTCACTCCACAGTGGGAAGGACCGTTCCTAGTGCTGCTCACGACCGACACTGCAGTTCGAACCGCTGAGAAGGGTTGGACTCATTCATCAAGGGTGTAAAAGATCGGGGACCCAAAAACCTCGGACTGGAAGGTTACCACCCCTCCTAGAGAACACAAAATCAAACTCAGACGACAAACTAGATGACTGATCAGATAAGTTGCATTACCCCAGGTTGTGAATGTTTTCCCTTCATTCATTTTGAGTGTGTATACTGTAAACAGGTTTGGGTCACCCACTGTCGGGGAGGGAATCGACCGAAGGGTTTGTGTACTAACTGTCTGACTGAGGAGCAGGATAACACAGACTGTCTCTTAGTACTTGCCACTAGGGCCGGACTTTTGGAACTGTGCTCTCCTGAGTGGTTCCATATTTTCAAAAAGGGGATTAAAGGGAAATTGGACGCTAAAGCAGTACCTTTAGCCGTTGAGTGCCGAAGAACCATCAAAGTACCCTGCCAAGGGGATACAATCAAATTATCCCGGTGGGCAACCTACAAGAGAAGGTTTGCCATTAGGACCACACGGGCCCCTGAAGCACACCCTTGCTGCCAAGAAGATGGTTTACCCCGCCGTATGTACACGTACGGGCGAAGAGCAAGGCAGAGGGGTTTTCCAGTGGGGTTTCCTGACGGTCCTGAGCCTAGCCGTGTGCTGGGTCAAGGGGGCCCTTCCAGGGGCGCTCCTGGGGGAGAGTCCTCCCACTAAGTGCGAATGGTGCTTAACAGCTCCAGAAACCGGGCAGATAATGGATTGTCCTCTGGAAAGGCAGTTGGGCGATTGTTGGGCCAATGGCACTCGATTTCACCTTTGTGAATCGGAAGAAAGGGTCCGGTGCCAACGCTCAGGGGCAAGTCCTAAGGGCAGACTGTTCAGGGATCCTGCTCGCTCACTCGTTAGACAAAGGTGCGAAATCGAAATTCCTTACCCGGTGCAAGCATGTCAGCAATGTAACAAAACTGTATGGGTGGGAGGAAAAAGGCAATCTACTTTCCTTGCCTACTACAAGGTGAATCCCCTGTGTTACGACAAGATGAAACTAAAAATATGTAATATGGGTGGAAAATTGTATTGGGAAGGGAAGAACCTCAAACATGAGGAAATAGGTTCCTTGGATTCTGAACCCATCATTTTCGATTTATTGCCTCCGGGTGATAATCGTGTGTGCTTGCAGTTTGACCAAGCCTTTTGTTTCTCAAGGAACGAGGAAGGGATGGATCCTGAAAGTAAGATGAAACAGGTAATGCTGGAACTCAGGAGACAGGAAGCCGAGGCCAGAAAGAGGAGGATTGAGCAAGAAAGATTAAGGTCGCTCAGTAAGCAATATGAACAATTGGAGAAGCAATATGGGGACGGGGGATTTCCGGCCCCTAACCAAAATCTCTTTGTAGAACTAATGCAGGAAATAGCCACCGAATTGGGACTGACGGATTGCTGGATCTGTAGGGGATTAAAGTCAGCCGAAAGGTGGCCCTGGAAGGGAGAAGGGTTAGCCCCGGAACAGCTTCTAAAATGGGAAAGCTCAAAAATATCAAAAATAATAAAGAGACCGGAGGGATGGATTTTGGAAAAAAGGATAGTCGGAACTATCTGCATTAGCCGGGAAGGGAAGGAGTTCACTGATCTGGTGGGTTATACTCCTTGCATAAATACCTTAACGGTTAATGATAAGGCACGGGTCTGGCAACCCGAGCCACCCTCCGGATATTGGGGAAAAATTCGAGAGAAAGATTGCGAATGGTTCGAGACCATGGGACTTTGTTGGCATAAAAGTCCCGGGGCTAATCCGTTCCAGGCATCAGTGGGACTAAGAGAATATTGGGATGAGCCAGGCAGAACCAATGTAGGCTGGAAAGCTCCAGACGGGATATATTGGATTTGCGGAAAGAAAGCTTACAGCGAACTTCCCCAAAAATGGAAAGGGTCCTGTACCCTAGGCATGATAAGACCCTTTTTCTTCACCTTGCCCAGGGCTGAAAGCAATTTGTTAGGAGCACCTCTTTTTGAAACATTGAACCGACAGAGAAGGGAGATAAGGCGAGAGCTACCTGTAGCCGGGGGCAACCAGAAATGGGGAGAGGAGGAGTGGCCCGCAGAGAGAATCATTGAGTATTATGGGCCAGCCACCTGGGCGAACGATGGCAGTTGGGGATATCGAACGCCCATTTACCTATTGAATAGGTTGATTCGGCTGCAAGCAGTGGTAGAGGTGGTTTCAAATCACACCTCAGATGCCTTGGAACTCCTGGCAAAACAGCACTCGCAGATGAGGGCTTTTGTGTACCAAAATTGGCTTGCCCTAGACTACCTGTTGGCAGAAGAAGGAGGGGTCTGCGGCAGATTCAATGAATCGGAATGCTGCATTGCGATCGATGACTATGGGGAGACTATCAAAGGACTAGCCCAAGAAATCAAAAAGGTGGCCCATGTGCCGGTCCAGAAATGGAATTCAATCCTCCAAGCTTCATGGTGGGACCAGCTGTTCGGACAGAGGGAATGGTGGAAGAAGGTAGTGTTTTTCATAACATGCTCCATCGCAGGCATCATTTTCCTCCCGTGTCTAATCCCCTGTTTCATTCGACTGATACATTCAGTCGTCCAAGGGATGCAAATAGCCTCCCTTCCTATGAATCCAGAGGCAGCCAAAGGGAGAACTGTGTCCAAAATAATGAAGCTCGAGGAAGAGAAGGGTAAAGGGAGGGCTGCTGAGGCCCTAAGGAGATTCGAAGAGGAGCGGAAGCTCCAACAGGAGGACGAATCCTCTCAGGAGGGATGGGAAGAGTGTAATCTTAACTGGAATTGAGGTCAATAAAAGGAACGAATTTTTAATTTAATGAATTATTAGGCGGGGGACTGTGATAAATTTTGGGTAAAAATTCATGTATAAAATAATAACCCGATGTGTAATGGGAATAATGTTAATAAAAATTGTGAAATCCAGTATAGGGCTAATCGTTTCCCCCCCAGCCTGCCAATCTCAGTTGCAAAGACAGGATGAACATCATCAAGCTAGACAAAGACACTGGCCAACCTCGATAAGAATCACTTCCTTGCCAATGCAAGGAAGAAATTCCTTCGTGACGACGATGCCAATCTCATCAACTCTCTGGTGATCTCATCAACACTCCGGTGCAACAAGCAAAATGAAATCAGCATAAGACTAACCCGTGAAATTGACATAAGAAAGAGCTTTCCCGGAATGAGACAATGAGACTTGACGAGATCCAGGAAGGCCATCGAAAAGAAATTCGGACTATTCAGCCCATCCTGGACACCTGGACTGCCTAAGGGCAGAAAAACCCTATAAAATGCTGGACTGAAAGCTGCATCGGCGTGGATTTGGGAGTCTTGTACCCCGGTGCGGACCCCTATCCACCCAGCGCGGCGCTGACAATTTCCTATTTTTGTGGCTTTCTCATTTTTCTGGTGTTCGATATTTTGTTATTAATAAATTGTCTTTTATTTATCCGATATTTGCCATTGCATTTATAACAATCTGCAACACTGAAACTTTCACCTTTGGGCCAGTTTGTAATTATTTCCAAAATTCCAGGGCGATTCAGTTTCCCAACTCGGGCGCGTTGTGTAATGAGGGCAATCCACTTGCTCCAGGTAGCACTGGTGGCATGGTGGGTGGAGGGAACCTTTCCTCTAAACATCCACCCTAGCCCCGGTAGTCGGGGTGCCAGGAGGAGTTGTGCTTCTGTACCAATCACCTCTGAAGCCGCTTGGATTCCCTTGTAGGCGGCCCAGATTTCCTTTTCCGTTGGAGTGTAGTTATCTTCAGACCCCCTGTAGCTCTGACACCAAAATCCCAGTGGTCGGCCTCGGGTCTCACCAGGCACCTTTTGCCAAAGGCTCCAGGACAGATCATGACTCCCAGCTGCAGAGTAGAGCACATTCTTCACATCTGGTCCCGTCCTGACTGGGCCAAGGGCTACAGCATGAGCAATCTCCTGCTTGATCTAGGTGAAAGCTTGTTGCTGCTCAGGCCCCCAATAGAAATCGTTCTTCTTGTGGGTAAGCAGATAAAGGGGGCTCACAGTCTGACTGTATTCCGGAATGTGCATCCTCCAGAAACCTATGGCACCTAAGAAAGCTTGTGTTTCCTTCTTATCCGTTGAGGGGAACATAGCTGTGATTTTGTTAATAACATCCGTAGGGATCTGACGCCGTCCATCTTGCCACTTCACTCCTAGGAACTGAATCTCCCGAGCAGGTCCCTTAACTTTACTCTTCTTAACAGCAAAGTCGGCTTCCAGGAGAATTTGGATGATTTTTCTCTCCTTTCTCGAACACTTCCACTGCTGTGTTTCCCCACACAATGATATCATCAATACATTGTAGATGTTCTGGAGCCTTATCCATTTCTAGTGTGGCCTGGATCAGCCCATGGCAGATGATGGGGCTGTGTTTCTACCCCTGGGGCAGTCTGTTCCAGGTGTACTGCACTCTCCTCCATGTAAAGGCAAACTGAGGCCGGCATTTTGCTGCCAGAGGAATAGAGAAAAATGCGTTGGCTATGTCAATAGTGGCGTACCACTTTGCTGCCTTGGACTCCAGCTCGTACTGCAGTTCCAGCATGTCTGGTACAGCTGCACTCAGAGGTGGAGTCACTTCATTCAAGGCACGATAATCCACAGTCAATCTCCATTCTCTGTCACATTTCCGCACAGGCCAGATGGGGCTGTTGAAGGGTGAGTGGGTTTTGCTGACCACCCCTTGGCTCTCCAGCTCTCGAATCATCTTGTGGATGGGAATCACAGCATCTCGAGTGGTTCTATATTGCCGACGATGCACTATTGAAGTGGCAATTGGTACTATTTGTTCGTCTCCCTTTAAAAGTCCTACTGTGATCGGGTTCTTGGACAGTCCAGGCAACGTGTTCAACTGTCGAATGCTTTCTGCCATCACAGTTGCTACTCCAAAGGCCCACCTGAGTCCTTTTGGGTCTTTAAAATACCCACTCCGGAGGTAATCTATGCCCAAGATGCATGGGGCCTCTGGGCCAGTTGCAATAGGATGTTTCTTCCACTCATTCCTAGTCAGGCTCACATCTGCCTCCACCAACATATAGTCCTGTGATCTCCCAGTCACACCAGCAATAGAAACCGATTCTGCCCCTACATATCTCGATGGGATCAATGTACACTGCGAGCCAGTGTCAACCAAAGCCTTATAGTCTTGTGGCTTCAATGTAGCTATCCCAAATGCCCATCTGAGTCCCTTTGGGTCTTTGAAATACCTGTTTCGGAGGAAGTCTGCCCAGAATGCATGAGGCCTCTGGGCCAGTCACAATGGAATGTTTCTTCCACACTTTTCCAGTCAGGCTGACCTCAGCTTCCAACAGGGTCAACTCCTGTGACCCCCTTGTCACCCCAGCAATAGAAACAGGTTCTGTCCCCACATCTCGATGGGATTAGCATGCACTGTGCACCAGTGTCGACCAAGGCCTTGTATTTTTGTGGTTCTGATGTGCCAGGCCAATGAATCCACACAGTCCAAAAGATGTGGTTTTCCCTGGCCTCTACCTGGCAATGGGCAGGGCTCCTCTAGTCTTGGTTATCTTTCCCTCCCTGGGCATACATTCTAGAGGTTCCTTCAAGGGGATCAGACATGTCATCTTTTCATGTCATATTTTACTTCTGGTTACAGGGCCTCTGGTCTGTACTGATGAGATTTGGAAAAGGTCCTCTTTAAGTTCTTTCCAGAGTTTCTGGTGAGTCTCCTCCATCCTCTCTTCCAGTTTCTGTATGCATTTTGACAGACTTGTTTCCACAGCTGAGATTCTTGCATGCGTTGGGCCATGCACAGTATCTGCATATGCCCGGACCTTCTTCACCATAGCAATCATGGTCTCATTCCCCTCTGATAAAATCTTGCATGTGTCCATAATGGAATAAGCTACGTGAAGATTTATCAAGTCTCTGAGGGTGTCCTGCACTTCTCAGAATGGCTTAAAATAATTTTGCGAGATGGCTCTTCAGGTATGTTTTGTAAAGCAAAAGGTTTATTAAAGACAAAATAACAAACAATACAGAAACAAAAGGAAAAGCCGAGCACAGGTGTCAGAGAAGTCCGACAACTTGCTAAAACACCCCAAAAAGCATTTGATCTCCTTTGTGCACCTTTATAAATACTTAACGATTTATGAGGGAATAACTTGGCTTGTTTCCAATAAAAGCAGCTACAAATGTTGAGAGACATTTCTAAAGCCCAACCAGTGCCCCTGTGCTGGCACTGGACCAACCACAGTGAGAGTATCACAGAAGATTCTAGTCCATTTTCCTTTTAAGTTCAAAGGTAAACTGAAACTCTTTTCCTTATATAAAAACACCTGCCTGGGTGTGGAAATGCATTACTACATATCCTGGCTCCGGACCTTGGGAGAAGCCAAGCAAAACTCTAAAATCCACCAGCTTTCTCTGCAGCGAGAATTTTAACAGTTATTTTTTTTTTCCTTTCTGTGCCTGCAAGCACTCTCCTTGTTAAATAAACAGGTTTTATCCACTTTCCTCCAAGAAATTCCTTTTGTATCGCTGGGGGGGAGGGAGTGCCGAAACTCATTTTCTTTAGATGAAGCATTTATTTCAGGACATTTCCTTTTAAACTTGTCTCAAAACTAAGACACCAGTCCCTCTCCAGGTTTCAATTTAATTCCTACAGGCACTGCTCTTTTGGATCACCTGGGCACATCTCCAGCCCAGACTATTGGAAACACTGCATCCTGAAGTGATACTGGCAGATGGATCACATCTGATTTCAAAGACTGTATTGCAAAAATATAGGCTTCCACATAATCAGTTTGTGGAATAATAACCTGTATTTTGACATTTTAAAATTTGATTTCAGCACTGTTTTTCCAATGGATCTCTCCCAAGGAGAGGCTTTAGCGAATTGTGTAAATACAAAAACTGATGAGTCATCCATTGTTTTCCTAATTTAAAATCAATGGGCTTGAAAAATGGCCAACTTTTGCAATTCTGTGTTGCACCAATGATTGTTATAGAATCAGTACTCAGGTTTCCTTTTACAGTATTTAGCACAGAGTAGCTAGTTTCCTTATCTATTAAAAATTATACGTCCTCATTTACTTCCTCATTCCCCAGCTTAGCTGTAACCAGAGATTGTGGTGTGTAAAAACCCTCTGGTCCCCCTCAGTGATTATCGGTGACAGCCATGAGAGGGGGTCTTTTATGTTTCAACTGCAGACAATCCCTTTTCCAATGCTCATCCTTCTTACAATATGCATATTGATTAATAGCAAGTCTCCCAGGGGCGTTTGGGGTAGGTTGCCCACATACTCATCCCCTTCCTTTCCCCAGAGGCACCATTCCTTTGGATATTCCCTCCATAACTGCAAATATTTTTTGTTCAGTTATTTCTTGCTGGTTTTCTCTATTCCAATAAACTCCCCGAGCAACATCTAACAGCTTCCCTAAATCATACTGGTCTTGTCCCTTATCCTTTTGTAATTTCTTTCTAATATCATCTGAGGATTGCCCCACAAATGTGAGTGCTAATTATGTTTTTCCCCTCTCCTTTTCAGGATCAGTATTAAGATATTTTCAAGCTGTTTCTTTCAGGCAATTAAGAAATTCAGTAGGTGATTCCTTGCTATCCTACTTATTTTAGAATAATTTGGACATATTAATAGCCTTTGGCATGGCATGTCTAATTCCATATAGTATCCATTGTTGGTATCTATTTAATTTCTGTCTAAACATAGGCACATTGCAGTCCTGCCTGGAATCCATGGTGGCAAAAAAATGTCCAATGTACCTGGCAAATTACCCTTAAAATTTGTTCTTTGACAAACCTCCTACCAGTTTTAACAACCGTCCCTTTTTCTGTACTATCAAACATTTCTAACATAGTATCTACATCCTTCCAGTCCAGATCCTGAGTTTTAATCATAATTTCAAATGCTTTTGCCATTTTGTCTTGGTCATCTCAGTAGGTGCCAGCCATCGACTTCCAATTATTAAGGTATGTTACTGAAAATGGCACTTTTACTGTGTTTGGACTGTCTGCACCTACTGCCTGACATAGGGGAGCTATTATCACATCTGTGTTTATCTCTAGTTCTCCCTGCAATTGAATTAAAACCCTCTGTTCTTTGATACATCATCTCCATCTCCTCTATCTTCTCCTCTGCTCCTTGATACACTCCCCCTACCTTCCCTATCCTTTCCTCTAGACATGCTAAATCCACCTCTTGATGTGCCAGTTCTCCCATATCAGTCTTGGCAGCCTGATTGTCTGTTCACCCATCCAACCTGTGATTAGAACTGACCATAAGATCTAAATCATCTTCCTTATCGGGAAGACGTTTAGAAAAAAAATGTCCTATGCTGCACATAGAACAAAAACATTTTAACCATTTTCCTTGATTCTTTTTTCCGAGAGCCAGCACCAAAGTTTCTGAGGGGGCTGGATGCAACCCACAATCTTTCTGCCATTCCAGATGATTCCACAAAGTGAAAAACATCAGCATACATAACCTCATGCCATTTCTGTTCCCATCTAAAAAATAACATTAACTGTAACAATGAATTGTAATTCAAGGTTCCATTTTGTGGCCATGTTTTTCCAGAGTCTAGTTTGTACAATGGCCACTACTGATTACAATAATTAATCAAGTTCTTCCTGGTAGCTGTTTCCCCAAGGGGCTCTCCAATCTTTTTTCAGTGTTGCAAAATGCAACAAATAGGGGTTTTTTTCAGAATGCATCCTTTAGATTTTCTACTACCCATCTCCAAATAGTAGACCCAAAATCTTACAATGCAGATACAAATACAAAACTATTACGTGACAGTTGTGGGTTGGAGACAGAAGCATGGCACAGTAAACACTGAGGGTCATCAGTAAAACCACCTCTTTTATTGTCCAAAGCTTCCTTTTATAGTGAGTTTGAATTTCCCAGGCTTGGATAGCCAATTGGTTGAAAATCCCTGCACTGCCCAGATCTCTGGCCAGTGATGTGTCTGCATCCAGGGCTTGCATGGGGTTGGCTGAGGTCTTTATTTACCTAGGGGCTTCTAGAACAAGCCAGGTTAGCTGAATTGGATTTGTTAGGATCAGATTTATTTTGTCCAACTACAGACTATCTGTCGCTGTAACACAAAACAATTAAAATAATTTTCAATTGATAAAACCAAGTACCAAATTCCCAAATACCAAATAACCCACACATTGTGCTGGCAGATCCACACATTTTATATGGGCAGGATTCCCAAAAGAATGCCTTATTATCAAATGGGATCTTACCAACTTCCCAGACTGGTCAAGGGTCTGTGATCTTCTCTAGGAAAGTCCCAGTGCCAGCATGAAGATCCAGAGATCCCTCAGATCCATGGGAGATCAGGAAGAGGGTCCCATCTGGAGGCCAGAAAATGATGCCAAAGGCATCCAGATAGAAACTTTCTAACACAGTTTTGAGTATTAAAAAGTAGGCATTCCTTATTGAGGTGCTGGGCACTTGGAGGATCATTCCTCTAATTGAGTGTGTGCCAAGTGTCAGGTAAACAGAGTTTTTATACACAATGATTACAAATTCATTAGCTATCCCCTCTTGATGTATATGTATTACTTTATTTTACATAGTAGCACCTCTTATTTGAAGTCCTTCAATATGGGTCTTTTGGGGTCTCCTTCAGTGGTCTTCAACATCCAGTTTCCCAATATTCTGCTTTGTTAGCCTTAACTAGGTACACAGAGCTGAGCAAGCATCCTGTTTGCGCAAATGTAGTGGTTTTGGTTCGAACCTCGAGTTTCCCAGCCAACGCATCCTTTAACGTGGTGGTTTCACGTTTGCCGAATTCTGTTTGCCAACTGGGAGATAGGATTTTGGGAGAAAAAGGCGAAACAGGCTCAACCTAAAAGTAAACAGATAGTTTATTAACACACAGTGAGGAAAAGAAAGAAAAAATGAAACTTTCAAAACCCTTCTTCTCCCCCCACAAATGTTCACTTTTCTACAAACAACATAGAGACAAAACCTGTGACATTCAGTCAGTTTCACCATTTAAATATAGTCTTTCATCAATTCTTCAGGAGAGGAGTCTCTTGTTTACCATGGAATTTTTTTTTCACTGACAACTTGGAAAAAGTTCTCTTGTGGGTCGGAACTCTCTCCATCTGACTGTTATGCTAAGTCTTCTCTATGCTCAATCACTTTGTCTGTTCTCACTCTGGGAAGAGCCAGTGCTCTGGAAGTTCCATCTGCTGGCAGGAAAGAGTTAAAGCTTGCCCAGGCTTGCGGTGGTCATGTGATCTCTGCCGGGGCGGCAGCCAGGATTTTCAAAAGCCCTGGGAATGGGGGAAGAAACTCAGGCTGGCAGATCTCAGAGCAGCCCGGCTGATGAAAGGCTCCTTGCCCCCACCCCTTGGTCTCATTCAGGGTGGGCCCAGCTTGGAGTGGCTTCAGGCTGCAGGCTCCCCTCCCCCTGCTGGGGGAAAGGGCCCAGGCCCACAGCCAGGCCTCAGACCAGTTCCCCCCCATAGGGAGAGCTGCAGGGTGTTTTACAGCTGCTAAAAACCGATCTGTTCCGGGACGGGGGCACATCATCCCCTCCCCCAGCCTGGGAGTCACCGGGCCAAGTGGGCTTCTTGTGAAGGCCCGGGCAGACTGGGCTGTCCCGGCACCCTCCAAGGAGAGAGCCAGGACTGCCTTACCTCCTGTGAGGGCGGAAGGAAGAGAGAGATCTCAGGCTTCCTTCTAACTTTTAAGGCTGTGTGACCCAGAGCTATATCCCTGCATGCAATTGGCTCCTTTGGTTGTCAGTTCAAAGGAAATCACCAATTGCACCTCACCATCTGTGCTAAACCAACACACCAAGTTACATTCTTTATCCACTTCTTCAAGGCTACACTGTTCCTTTTTTTTTTTTTTGGTAAGAGTAAAATGCTGTTCTGATCTACTGTCCTCATCACCATGGCTGTCTGGATTTTTCACTTGCCAGACAGGAGAATTTGAAGGGGAGTGTGAAACCACTCCGCCAATTCCAAATGTTATAAATGCAATGGCAAAAATTGGATTAATAGAGAAACAATTTATTAGAAAAACGATCCCAATCACCGACAAAGAGAAAAACCACAAATAGGACGGGCAGCGCAGCGCTGGGTGGACAGGGATCCGCACCCTAAGGTACAGATTCTCCCAAATCCACATGGAGCGGACTGCAGCTTGGGGTTTTATAGGGTTTTTCGTATCCCAAGGCAAAACAGGTGTGGGGCATAGTCCAACAAATAGTCCAAATACATCTTTGAATGGCTTTCCCAGATCCGTCGAACTTTGCAAATTGTATTCCGGGAAGGTTCTTTTCACATGCGTATCGGGCTCGCTGGTCCACGATTACATCGATGTGTAGTCTCCGGTGAGGAATTCCTCTTCGTTCGGAGAGGAATCTCCGTCTGGGTATGATGCCAATTCTTATCTTGGTTGGCCAGTTTCTTTGTCCATCCTGATGGCCCCTGTCCTGCTCTTTGTCTCAGGCTGAGAAGCGGTTGCTGTATGGGCAGCCGCCTGACTCGGGAAGAATTTTTAAAACAGACTATACCTTTTTACATTTTTATATTAACACCAATCTAACATATATTTCTATATTTTTCATCACAAATTTTTACCCCAATGTCACATTTATCACACCCAAGCACATGGGTGCTTGTATTGTGGCTGTTAGGTTTGAGATATTGGGTATTGCAGCTGTTAGTGGAGTCAAATCAGCTATGGCTTCAGAAATTCCATTTTGTGCTGCAACAGAAATTTGGTATTGTGCTACATTAGTACGTTCTGAATCAGGGAGTGCAGGTATTGCATGAAGTAACAGCACTGTAATCTTGGGATTTCTTTTAGGGTTAAGGTTAGCAGACTTCTGCTTCTAACACAGGACCCATAAATTAACCTCAGCAGTTTGGCAGGTAACACTGGCTCCATTTACTCCAGTGATTTTAACTCTTTCTGTCCAGGTTGCTCACTCGACTTTTCAGCAGCCCGCTGCATAAATATTGAATGTTATGCTTCCATATCTATTAGAAATTTCATTATTTTTTGATGAGAACCAACTGGAGTCTGAATGTATGGGATGCACTGATAGGATTCCACTTGCTAGATTTCACTCTTGCCTGATTTATGGCCATACTTTGATATCTTGGTAGCCATACACAGCTGTTGGAACCCTGGAAGCTGAGAATTTTAGGCTTTCTGTGCTAACAGGCACTGACCCTTAAGAAAGCACTACATTTGACCTGAGACCGTGGAACAGGCTTCCAAAATTGAGTGATAGCACTGGGATTATGGGTATGTAGTTTGAATAGAATTGTGTAATATCACAGGGTGGACAACTTAGAGTTTAAGGCTTTAGACTGTAGTAATATATATAAAGCAAGATGGAGGATTTAAGGTGTTGGCTAAGTTCTTATTCTTTCACCTTCTTCTCCATGGGTTTGGGTGGTGTTTTGTATTTGGATGAAAAAGTCCGCATTGCAGACCACGGGTGTTTGGTTATTGGGTTAAAAGTAAAAATAATATAGGTGTGATCTGATGTGTTGGTTTAGCACAGGTGGTGAAGTGCAATTGGTGATTTCCTTTGAACTGACAACCAAAATAGCCAATTTCATGCAGGGATACACCTCTGGGTCACACAGCCTTAAAATTTAGAAGGAAGCCTGGGATCTCTCTCTTCCTTCTGCCTTCAAAGTAGGTAAGGCAGTCCTGGCTCTCTCCTTTGGGAGGGGCCTGGATGGTCTGGCCTGCCCAAGGTCTGGGCTTTCATGGGAGGCCTGCCTGGCCCGGTGACTCCCAGGCCGGAGGAGGGGATGATGTGCCCCCGTCCCGGAACAGATCGGTTTTTTAGCAGCCGTAAAACACCCTGCAGCTCTCCCTATGGGGGGAGCTAGCCCGAGGCCTGGCTGTGGGCCTGGGCCCTTTCCCCCAGCAGGGGGAGGGGAGCCTGCAGCTCGCAGCCGCTCCAAGCTGGGCCCACCCTGAATGAGACCAAGGGGTGGGGGCAAGGAGCCTTTCATCAGCCGGGCTGCTCTGAGATCTGCCGGCCTGAGTTTCTTCCCCTATTCCCGGGGCTTTTGAAAATCCTGGCTGCCGCCCGGCAGAGATCACATGACCATTGCAAGCCTGGGCAAGCTTTAACTCTTTCCTGCCAGCTGATGGAACTTCCCAGAGTGAGAACAGACAAAGTGATTGAGCATAGAGAAGACTTAGCATTACAGTCAGATGGAGAGCATGAGAAAAGGATTCATTAGAGGAAGGATGAAGGAGTTGCCTGCTGGTAGGACTTTCTTGTTTGAGCTATGGAAATGAACTCTATTGGTAGATTGTCCTTTAAATCATGGGGAAAATATGCATTTGGGGAGATGATTTGTGGTTTTTTGAGCAAAGGTGTTTGTGATGGACTGTATGGTCCCATAAGATGCCTGAACAGAGAGAGAGAGATATGAGAAGCTCCTGCACCAGTGAAAGAAGTGAGAAGACATCTCTGTTCCTTGAGACGAAGAATCCTTTGCCTTGAAGTTGCTTATTTTTAAAAGATTCCTGAGTTCCATGACCCATAAACAGCTTCGGAAACTGCTAATGGGAGGACACCACATGGAAGCAGGTTTCCCTGGGCAGTTGTTTATGTGAGAGTTCCAACCCAAAAGAGAACTTTTTCTAAGTTGTCAGTGGGAAAATTCCATGGTAAACAAGAGACTCCTTTCCTGAAGAATTGATGAAAGACTATATTTAAATGGTGAAACTGACTGAATGTCACAGGTTTTGTCTCTATGTTGTTTGTAGAAAAGTGAACACTTGTGAGGGGAGAAGAAGGATTTTGAAAGTTTCATTTTTTCTTTCTTTTCCTCACTGTGTGTTAATAAACTGTTTACTTTTAGGTTGAGCCTGTTTCGCCTTTTTCTCCCAAAATCCTATCTCCCAGTTGGCAAACAGAATTTGGCAAACATGAAACCACCACAATTGGACAATTAGTGCTTAAAAGACCTTGAAAAGAGTAGGAGAGAGAGCCATTTTTCAACTTGTTAGCTAGAACTCAGGACTTGTGAGACTGTACTATAGATAAGAATTAATAAACAACTGGTTTAGGATGAATTAGGGGAGAACCTCCAAAGGAATCCCCTAATAACAAAACCTCTACCACCCCTCCCCCAGCCCTGGGTTTGGGAAGGAATTTCTCAAACAAAGTGGAAAAAAACGGTTTATTGACAAATGAAAATACATCCCCCGACACAAGGGAAAAGAAAAAAAAGCTCAGGTTACTGTGAGGGGGAGGGCGCAGAGCTTCGTTTGCGGGCCCTGGAGATCCTCGGACTTGTCAGGTCAGGTCAGATCCGGTGCCGGTCCAAAACATCAAAAAGGGGGGGGGGGGGGGGGGGGCGGGGGGAAGAAAGGGAAAGGAAAAAAAACGGAAACAGCGAAAAACAAGCAGCGGAAAGAAAAAAGACAGCGGCAAGTGAAGTGAAGCTAAGCCAGCCCAGAGAGAGAGAAAGTGCCAGCAGAGCAAACAGCAAAATAGTCCCAGCCCCCTCCCCAAAAGGGGGGGGGGGACGGGGGGACGGGACAGCTGCTAGACATAACAAGGTAGTCCACGATATGGGATAGGAGGCACCATCAACCCTGAACATTCCACCCCTTATCCCATACGTGGACACACAATAAAAACTTTCATCTCACTTACTCAGACCTTCGACACTTACACATTTCCATCCGTCTTACTTGCTCAGACCTTTGACACTTATACGTTTCCTTCTGTTTCATGTCTGAGTGATCTAATGCACAGACAATGGTAGTAACATCCAGCACATATGAGTTTCACCCCACATTCAGATCTCCCTGAGGTACACATCATGTTGTTCCATCTTTATGCATTATCCACCATGTATAACCCGGTCCTTGAGCAGAGACAATTCCACGGATGGGTTTGCCTGTACTCGAGGCAGGGTTGATCCATACTGTCTTTCCCAACAAACCTCTAACATGGGCCACTGGAGCTTTATCTCCATCTACTCTATTAAGGAGCTGGGACTGAGCAGGACCTGCTCGGTTGGTAGAACCTCAGGTGATAACTAGCCAGGTGGCCTTTGCTAAATGCTGCTCCCAGTTTTTTAAGGACCCCCCCACCCAATGCTTTCAGGGTGGTTTTTAACAACCCATTGTACCTCTCCACTTTACCTGCAGCTGGTGCATGGTAGGGGATATGGTACACCCATTCAATGCCATGTTCCCTCGCCCAGGTTTTAATAAGATTATTTTTAAAATGAGTCCCATTGTCTGAGTCAATTCTCTCGGGAGTACCGTGCCTCCAAAGGACCTGCTTTTCAAGGCCCAGGATAGTATTGCGGGCTGTAGCATGAGACACAGGGTAGGTTTCCAACCATCCCGTGGTGGCTTCTACCATGGTCAGCACATGGCACTTGCCTTGGAGGGTTTGAGGCAGGGTGATGTAATCAATCTGCCAGGCCTCCCCATACTTGTACTTAGACCATCGCCCTCCATACCAGAGGGGCTTCATCCGCTTGGCTTGTTTAATGGCCGCGCACGTCTCACAGTCATGAATAACCTGAGAAATGCTGTCCATGGTTAGATCCACCCCTCGGTCTCGTGCCCACTTATAGGTGGCATCTCTACCTTGGTGACCTGAGGCATCATGGGCCCATCGTGCTAGGAACAACTCTCCCTTGTGCTCCCAGTCAAGGTCTATCTTCAACTCCCCTATTTTTGCAGCTTGATCTACCTGCTGATTGTTTTGCTGCTCCTCATTAGCTTTACTTCTGGGGACATGGGCATCTACATGGCGAATCTTCACAGGTAGTTTCTCTAACCGGGCGGCAATATCTTTTCACTCTTCAGCAGCCTAAATTGGTTTTCCTCTATGCTGCCAGTTCGTCTCTTTCCATTTCTTCAGCTATCCCCACAGAGCGTTGGCTACCATCCAAGAATCAGTATACAGATAGAGCCTTGGCCATTTCTCTCTCTCTGCAATATCTAGGGCCAGTTGAATGGCTTTGAGTTCAGCAAATTGACTGGATCCACCCTCTCCTTCAGTGGTCTCTGTGACCTGTCGTGTGGGGCTCCATACAGCTGCTTTCCACCTCCGACTCATCCCTATGACACTGCAGGAACCGTCGGTGAATAAAGCATGACGTGTTTCCTCTGCCGGCAGCTGGTTGTATGGCGAAGCTTCCTCAACCCAGGTCACTGGTTTTGTTCTTCATCTGCGACACTGAAACTTTCACCTTTGGGCCAGTTCGTAATTACTTCCAAAATTCCAGGGCGATTCAGTTTCCCAACTCAGGCGTGTTGTGTAATGAGGGCAATCCACTTGCTCCAGGTAGCACTGGTGGCATGGTGGGTGGAGGGAACCTTTCCTCTAAACATCCACCCTAGCCCCGGTAGTCGGGGTGCCAGGAGGAGTTGTGCTTCTGTACCAATCACCTCTGGAGCCGCTTGGATTCCCTTGTTGGCGGCCCAGATTTCCTTTTCTGTTGGGATGTAGTTATCTTCAGACCCCCTGTAGCTCCGACTCCAAAATCCCAGTGGTCAGCCTCGGGTCTCACCAGGCACCTTTTGCCAAAGGCTCCAGGACAGACCATGACTCCCAGCTGCAGAGTAAAGCACATTCTTCACATCTGGTCCCGTCCTGACTGGGCCAAGGGCTACAGCATGAGCAATCTCCTGCTTGATCTGGGTGAAAGCTTTTTGCTGCTCAGGGCCCCAATAGAAATCATTCTTCTTGTGGGTAAGCAGATAAAGGGGGCTCACAATCTGACTGTATTCTGGAATGTGCACTTTCCAGAAACCTATGGCACCTAAGAAAGCTTGTGTTTTCTTCTTATCCATTGGAGGGGACATAGCTGTGATTTTGTTAATGACATCCGTAGGGATCTGACGCCGTCCATCTTGCCACTTCACTCCTAGGAACTGAATCTCCCGAGCAGGTCCCTTAACTTTACTCTTCTTAACAGCAAAGTCGGCTTCCAGGAGAATTTGGATGATTTTTCTCTCCTTTCTCGAACACTTCCACTGCTGTGTTTCCCCACTGTCCTGGGTTGCAGTGTAGGATGTACACAAAGTATTTATTCTATCACCATCTTCATGAACTGTTGAAACCAGGTGGGCTAGTGTTTTCCCAAGCCCCCTGCTTTTTCTGCTAATGGCCCATTAACGCCTTTGGGGGTGTCTCCTGCAAATGACCCATGAGTCACAGGTAACTCCCTCCAGGGGTTATCTCTGTTAATGGGCCATCAAGGACCCATTTCACACTTCTCATGCTATTGTGAGATGCTCTGCCCAGGGGGAGGAGCCAAGCATTCTCACCTGGATATAAGCTGGTATGTGGGACAGTGCAAGGGCACTTATCCACTGGATTCCCAGAGGAGCAGAGCTACTAGACCTTTCTACAGGATCACTGCTTCAGGAAGAGCACCTCACTTGGACTGCTTCCACCATCCTGCTCAGGTTGTATTCTGACTCTGTCAGTGATCCTTTGTGTTATTGTATTTATTTTATTTTACTTTTACCTTTTTACCTTTCTTCTTATTAAATTATATCTCTGACTTGGAGCCTCTCATTCATTTTGCTTTCAAACCACAACACCCACACAATGATATCATCAATATATTGTAGATGCTCTGGAGCCTTATCCTTTTCTAGTGTGGCCTGAATCAGTCCATAACATATAGTAGGACTGTGTTTCCACCCCTGGGGCAGTCTGTTCCAGGTGTACTGCACTCCCCTCTATGTAAAGGCAAACTGAGGCCGGCATTCTGCTGCCAGAGGAATAGAGAAAAATGCGTTGGCTATGTCAATAGTGGCGTACCACTTTGCTGCCTTGGACTCCAGCTCGTACTGCAGTTCCAGCATGTGTGGTATGGCTGCACTCAGAGATGGAGTCGCTTCGTTCAAGGCACGATAATCCACAGTCAATCTCCATTCTCTGTCACATTTCCGCACAGGCCAGATGGGGCTGTTGAAGGGTGAGTGGGTTTTGCTGACCACCCCTTGGCTCTCCAGCTCTCGAATCATCTTGTGGATGGGAATCACAGCATCTCGAGTGGTTCTATATTGCCGACGATGCACTATTGAAGTGGCAATTGGTACTATTTGTTCGTCTCCCTTTAAAAGTCCTACTGTGATCGGGTTCTTGGACAGTCCAGGCAACGTGTTCAATTGTTGAATACTTTCTGCCATCACAGTTGCTACTCTAAAGGCCCACCTGAATCCTTTTGGGTCTTTAAAATACCCACTCCGGAGGTAATCTATGCCCAAGATGCATGGGGCCTCTGGGCCAGTTTCAGTAGGATGTTTCTTCCACTCATTCCTAGTCAGGCTCACATCTGTCTCCACCAACGTATAGTCCTGTGATCCCCCAGTCACACCAGCAATAGAAACCGATTCTGCCCCTACATATCTCGATGGGATCAATGTACACTGCGAGCCAGTGTCAACCAAAGCCTTATAGTCTTGTGGCTTCAATGTGCCAGGCCAACGAACCCACACAGTCCAAAAAAACCACGATTTTCCCTAACCTCTACCTGGCTAGAGGCAGGGCCCCTCTAAGCATGATTATCCTTCTTTCCTGGGGTATATGTCTTACAGGTTCCTTCAAGGGGATCGGACATGTCATCATCGACATCATACTTGACATCCTGGCTGCGAACAACTGGAGCTGCTCGCTGTTTAGTGAGACTTCCTCTTTGAATCCTACCTTCCTTCAAATGACGTACCCGTTGTGCCAGAGCAGCAGTGGGCTTTCCATCCCATGTCCTCATGTTCTCTCCAGATTCATGCAGGGAGAACCACAACTCAGCTTGTGGGGTGTACCTTCTCTCCCCATCAAAGGAGCGCTTGCGTTGGATACCAGGGCCTCTAATTTGCACAGCCGAGATTTGGAGGAAGTCCTCCTTAATCTCTTCCCTGAGTTTCCTATGATTCTCCTCTATTTTGTCCTCTAATTTCTGCAGTCGTGTTTCCACAGCTGCAATTCTGGCATGAGTTGGGCCATGTACGGCGTCAGCATATGCTCGAAGCTTTTTCGCCATATCGAGCACAATCTCATCTGTCTCCTCTCGCTTTATTATTGCTAGAGCAGAAGCGTATTCAGATGGCCCAAGTCGCACAAGTTTCCTCCACATTACAGGTGTACATGCTACCAGGTCTGGATTCCTAGTTGTTATATCATCTGAAAAAATGAGCTCTGCTACCGCCATCTTTCTCAGACGTTGGATCCCCTGTTCTATGGTCCTCCACTGTGTCTGCTGCAAATAAAGGTCATCTGTACACAGGTATCTTTGTGCTACACCGTCCAGAATCTGTTCCCAGAGGCTGTGAGGACTAGCCTCCCTCATCATGCCCTGATCAATAACAGGATCAAGTGAAAGAGATCCCAAATGCCTCGCTTCAGTGCCATCCGGAACTGTAGCCTCCCCTGCAGCATCCCAGAGGCGGACTAACCAACTTATTATAGATTCATCAGGTTGTCGCCTGTAATCCTTTCTTAGGCCTCAAAGATCCTTTAGGGAAAAGGAATCAATATTGGCTCCAGAACCTACATCCCTCGATGTGGTTTCTGATTTTGGTGAAGGTCCTTCTCCTGGATTATCATCATCATCCTCCACCTTGCGATCGGTCTTAGTTGTACACTTTCCGCCTCTTGTATTAGCAGCAACAGCCCTTGGTTGAGCCCTACTGTCTGATTCAGTTACTGGCCTGGAGCCTGGGATATTAGCTGCAGCCTGAGTGACTGGGATAGTAACTAGTTTATCTCCCTGTTCCCTGTCTTCTGTCTGCCGCCCTTCAGTATCTAAGAGAGTACGATAAACATATGCCAGGGCTCAGCTCATTGCAATAATCCTTTTCTCCTTGGTATTACCATGGCACTTCTCTTTCAAATACTTAGCCACCTCGGCTGGTTTCTGAATTTGTTCAGATGGAAAGTCCCAGACTATAGGATCAGAGAACTCCTTTAAAATTTGGCCTATATCTTCCCATTTCCCACTCCACTCAAGATTTCTCCTACTTGGCTTTGCCCCTAAATCAGAAGTCTCATTAGCCCCTTTGGAAATCTCACCTTTCATTTTATATAAACTGCAGACAGTATAGAGAAAACTTACTAAATTAAATGCCAGAAAGATGGTCTCTTTAACACTCAGGGGAAAGTGAATATTTTCTAATAGAGATATAAACAATTCAAAGGAGAAGAGGGAAAACAGAGGCTGAAAAAACTCTTCCCCTGCTTCTCCCCTAACAAACTGAGTGCCCAACCATAACAACGAATCATCAAGCATATTTACAGCCTTCTGGTAAACAATCACAAACAAGCCCAATCCGGTGAATATTCTGGTTATTGCCCCACGGCTACATGAATTACGTATAAGGAGAAATACCAAAGCTATCTCCGGGTAAGGAAATAACCCTAGACACCACAGAGGTAGTAAAACCTCAAAAAACCCTAGGGACCAGAAATATTGGCAGGCTTTCACCTCGAATGCCATTATGAGTCCAGAAAAAAACATCCCGATACACCCACAAAACAATTAGAACCACCAATATTATTATTAAGGTTTTTTCCACTTTCTTTGACTCGGTTTCCCGGGCGAATGCACCAAAAGGTGTCCTGGTTTAGGATTAATTAGGGGAGAACCTCCAAAGGAATCCCCTAATAACAAAACCTCTACCACCCCTCCCCCAGCCCTGGGTTTGGGAAGGAATTTCTCAAACAAAGTGGAAAAGAACGGTTTATTGACAAATGAAAATGCACCCTCCTACACAAGGGAAAAAGAAAAAAAAAGCTCAGGTTACTGTGAGGGGGAGGGCGCAGAGCTTCTTTTGCGGGCCCCGGAGATCCTCGGACTTCTCAGGTCAGGTCAGATCCGGTGCCGGTCCAAAACATCAAAAAGGGGGGGGGGGGGGGGGGGGGGGGGGGGGGGAGGGGGGGGGCGGAGGGAAGGAAGGGAAAGGAAAAAAATGGAAACAGCGAAAAACAAGCAGCGGAAACAAAAAAGACAGCGGCAAGTGAAGCGAAGCGAAGCCAGCCCAGAGAGAGAGAGAGTGCCAGCTGAGCCAACAGCAAAATAGTCCTAGCCCCCTCCCTGAAAGGGGTAGTCCACGATATGGGATAGGAGGCACCGTCAACCCAGAACAAAAGAGTAGGAGAGAGAGTCATTTTTCACCTTGTTAGGTAGAACTCAGGACTTGTGAGACTGTACTATAGATAAGAATTAATAAACAACTGAGTCTGAACACGAAAACTGCATCTCCCCAGCATTTAATCCCGGCTCTAACAGAAGAAGAGAAGATAAAAACATCACACACAGCACCATTTTAGTAGCAGTTTGCTGAACCTGACCATTATGGTTTTTTCCCCACACTTTTGAGGGTCTAGCCTGGGAGAAAAGTGGCTATAATTAATTTGAGCAGGACTGCTCCTTGATGATGTTTTGCAAATCAAAAGTTTTAATAAAGAAAAAATAACAAAGTAACAAAATGTTACAGAAAACAAATTAAAAGCCATGCACAGGAGCCTGTGAAATCTCAGACACCTTTCTACAACATTTCGAAAAGCCTGGAGGTTTTTTTTGTACTCTTTCTTAAATACTTAATGTTTTAGGTGGGATAATCTGACTTGCAGCCAATAGGATCACTAAGGAGTTTTGAGTTGCACTCTCAGAGCCCAATCTACGCTCCTGTGTTGGTACTGAGCCAATCTTTGTTAGGAGGCTATGGAAGAATCTAAGTTCTTTACCTTAAGGAGTGAGCCTTAAACTTTCTCTATATAGAATCATTTGTTGGGTGTGTGGGGTGCATTACTACAGACCATCATCTCTAGTTTCAGTTTTAATTGAGTAGTTATGTTACTTTCTCAACATCAGATGTCAATGCAAACATTACGCCTCCTTCTTTATCATTATAACAGACATGTTTACCATCTTCCAGGCCCTTCATTGGATGCAAAAAGTCAGTTGCAAGATTGTGTTTCTGCAAACAGTCCAGATTCTACATCCTGCAGTTCTTTCTGTAAGATTCTCTCTCTCATATGCACCTCAAAACTCTGTCTGTAGCTTTTCAATGTGATCGTGCTTGGAAGCAAGCAATGCCTCTGCCTGCAGCCTCTTTTCAAGGTTGGTAACATGCAGCAACTCTGCCTACTGAAGAGCTGATCAAAGCAATAAATTCATTTCCATTTCCCCCTGAACTGTTTCACACTCAGCAGCTGTGAGTGTTTCTTTTCTAGTTATCCAATGAATCTTGCAAAGATCTTATCATTTCACTCTCATATTTCTGAGTAGCCAATTGAGTATTTTGTGCTGCTGCAGTGAGTTTACCTTGGCTGGGCACCAGGTGCCCACCAAGCTGCTCCATTGATGCCTTAAAGATCTAGAAATAAAACAACACATGTTTGAGACGGTATGGGAGGTAATATAAAAGCCAGTCTTTATTTGGAGGCCTCCAGGGGCAGATATGGAAAAGTGTCTGCGTAACATAGGGCGAATAAAATTTTATAAGTTTAGCAAACTAACATAATTGACAAGAACTCCTAATTAGAAGCACGAGTAATGAGGTAATTCTCCTCCTTTCATTCCACCTCTTCTGGAGCCCCCCTTTCTTGCTACTAGCTGTACTAGCTGTACTTTGTTTATGAGAAAGTGTCTGGGGAGGGTAGTTCACGCTTTGTTCCCAGGAAAAAGCAGAATATGATTGGAGCCTTGGAATGTGTTTTGTCTTTCTGCCTATCAGGGTAGGAAAGGTACTGGAGTTAGATACGAACTATATAAGTATACAGCAATTGTCTACAGAGCTACAAATATATATAAAGGAAATATAAAAACAAAAATCATTTTGGCATCACTCCCATTCCCAGCAGGACAGGGGAGAGAAAATAAGATGGAAAAAACCCTAGTAGGATAAGGCAGTTTACTAAAGCATATTATTTTCCTATTTCATGTGCTTCCTCTATCCCTCCAGATCCATGACTTGGGTTCCATTCCATCCTGATGAGTGGTCAGGAAAAGAGAAGCAGCATACCTGATCATTGAGCATCGACATCAGCCTGGCTCAGGTCATCATCACATTCTCCTTACTCCTTGAAAACTCATTCTTAAATAGTTCATGTCATTCCTCCTACTTTACTTCCTGCAACATACAACTTACACCACAGATTATTTTCCCACCAAGGTTAAATTTCCTCGAGGTACACGCCAGGTCTCCCTATCCTTCTGCATTACCCACCAAGTACACCCTGGTCCTTGGGCAAAGACAATCCCACAAATAGGTTTGCCTTTTCCCATGAGAGGAGAAATCCACATTGACTTCCTCAGCCACTTCCCTATGGTGTGCTATTAGGATCTTATCTCCTCCTGCAGTGTATAAGGGTTTTCTTTGGGCAGGACCATGGTGGTTAGCAGATGCCCAAATGTTAACCAGCCAAGTCACTTCTGCTAAATTTGCATCCAAATGCTTCCATGTCTGTCTTGTCTTAAAAGACATATGTCTGCCAAGGAAGGTGAGAACCTTCCTGGAATGGAAAGATGACTCCCTCCCTCCAAATTATTATGACTTCAAAATTAGAGGGCTTCCAGGCAAAAAAATATGGGAAAAGAAATAACAGTTCTTAACTAGCAAATATATAAAAAACAGAACAAACAACAAATAACAATAACAGAAATCTTCCCACCCTTTAAGTAATTTTTTCCCTTTGGTGTAGTTACAACCACAACCGGCAGGAGGTGCTGTTTGCCCAGGCAAGGCAGAGGAGCTGCAATGACTCCCCCATGGCTTATGGGGGCACTCCAAAGCAAGTCCTGAGCCTCCCCAAAGGTTAATGGCAGCCCTGGGGAGAGACAGAGGGTGGGGGGTCGGTTTCCCTGGCTTCTCACATGTCCGCTGCATTATCCTGGCAATGGTGGCTCCAGGGAGGTTCCAGTCAACCAGCAGCTGGGAGGTGTTCTCTCCAGAAAGGGGGAGGAGATGGGGGCCCGGTTTTCCCCTGAGGCACCCACCCAGATGGTGAGGTTCTCTCCCAGGGAGGGCAGGTGCTGAAAAAATCCCAGTCCACCAGCCATTCCTGCAAGCGGTGAGCTTACCAATAGGCAGCCCAAACTCCACAGCAGTGCCAAGCCCTCTGGGTAGAAGTCCAGTACCAAACACCACAACTGTCTCCCCTCCAAGCAGGGAAAAGATTGACTACCCCAAGTTAAGAAACTGCAAAAACAATCCCATTCCCCTCCAAACCATTTCAACCCTATGTTAAGGCACTCAGCTACCTCTTTTGTCTCTTGATCACTGTCTATTAACCATTTCCTTGACAACAAATGGAAAGAAATTCCCTGAAAAAACCTAACCCAAACAGTCCCCCATTACCTAATGCTCTTATCATAGTCTTCAGCAGTCCATTACACCTTTCAATCTTTCCAGAGGCTTGTGGGTTCTCGGGTTTTATGGTTCTTTCACCCGAGATTCCAAGGCTGGTGGTTCTGGTGGGCTCAAGGGAGTGTTTTCCCCTCTCCGACCTCTGAAGGATTTTAGATCTGAGTCTGGGCTCGGCAAGAGAAGGATGAGGAGTCTCAAGGTCTTGGTTTTCTTGGTTTCTTGCATTGTTTATTAATTCTTATCTTACAATTCTCTGTGTCCGGCCAAGATGTTCACAGCAGCTCAGATACGATGTGACTCCCCCCGTGATGGGAGGTCACTCTGCTTTTATACAGATAACTACGTGGCTATTATTTACCATTTCATACCAATGCCTATCACCTATACTAACAGTCATTTCTACTTTGACCCAATCCACTGAAACTACTTTGTGCCCACATCACTGCAGAAGATGGATGCCAAGGGAGAAGAACAACCCAGGGCACCACCCTAAAATCTCCATCTTGTCCCCCTGCATCTACATTCGAAAAATCCCAAAACTACAAAATCTTCTACCTGATGATAACTACACTACTATCTGTTATACATTTGTGACTTGCAATTCTTCTCTCTGTTAGCTGATTTTCACATGGACTAAAATCAAAGACTGTGTCTTCCTGGGCTCTGTGCCAGTCAAAACCCCCCTGCATAGACCCCAGACCCTCTTCTTCAGGTCCCAGGCCTCTCTACCAAGGTCTGTGACTTTCCAGGGCCCCTAGAGGGATGCCCTGGACTCCGAGAGTGGGTGATAAGGGATGTGATATATCCACTCCATGCCATGTTTCTTTGACCAAGAGTTTATGAGGTTATTTCTAAAATTAATCTCACTGTCTGATTCAATTATCTCTGGGCTACCATGATGCCACAAAATGTGCATCTCAAGGCCAAAGATAGTGTTTCAAGCAGTGGCATGGTTTACAGTGTATGTTTCCAGCCAGCCAGTCATTACCTCTATCATGGTAACCATGTAACTTGGCATGTTCGTGAGAGTAGTCCAATATAGTCCATTTCCCAGACCTCACCATGTTGCCTGTTATCAAAAGAGAAAAACCCTTCCAACAGTGTTAAAACTGTTAAAATAGTAAAATCAAAATCAGATCTTTATTTGGAAGCTTCCAGGTGTCCTGGTGGTCGTGAGTACACCTGGTCATCGGATTTCTACAATTTTATAAGATGACTTAATTAGGATATCTAGCAGGTACATCCAATGGGAGATTCAGTTGCTCCAGTAACCCACCCCAGGTCAGCCCCTTGGAGTTGGCCCAAGGGCTTCTTTGCTCTAGTTCTCATAATGTCTTCTCAGGCCCTGATTGGAAAATGGAATGTTGTTCTTGTAGGTCCTCTTCTTGACAATAAGACTAAACAGTATTTCAGGAATGTGTTAGAAGGTTAGCTTATTGTTCTAAAATCTAGGAAAAGGGTAGGAAAAATACTAGGAGGTACATAACTATGCAATAGCATTCCACAGAGTTACAAATATATGAAAAATACATTAATACATCTTTAGGCATCAACCTTATTGGACACCCAGCCACTGCTCTCTATTCCAAGGAGATTTTACTTGCATGACTCACTTGATGGCAGCATATCAGTATGGTTCAGGACTGCCAAGTAACGATACATGGAACTCTGATTTCTTCAGAGGGCATTATAGCAAAGGTTATTGAAAAACAGATTCTTTTTGTACAGTGTTTCAGTACAATGAATAGGATTGGTCCTTTAGGGCACCACCTTTTTGTAAACATCTCTACCAGTAAACAAGTTGGAAAAACACCAGGTGTCAGGAGGAAGCTATCTACAGGGATTGTTTTGGGTTCCTCCTCACGATTTCCCAGGCCAGAATGAGAATGTTAGTTGCCCAGCTTTCTCACAGGCTTCAAGCCATTGCCTGGAGCCCAAAATCTATTTTCTGACCACTGTCAGTTCCACAGCAGCACATGTTTCACATTCATGAATGACCTATGTAGTAGTGGTTTGAAAGCAAAACGAGTGAGAGCCTCCAAGTCAGAAATACAATTGAATAAGGAGAAAGGTAAAAAGGTAAAATAAAATAAATGCAATAATACAAAAGACCACTGACAGAGTCAGAATACAACCTGAGCAGGGTGGTTGAAGCAGTCCATATGAGGTGGTCTTCCTGAAGCAGTGATCTCGTAGAAAGGTCTGGTAGCTCTGGTCTTCTGGGAATCCAGTGGTTAAGGGCTGCTTGTACTGTCCCAAATTCCAGATTATGTCCAAGTGAGAATGCTTGTCTCCTCCCCCTGGGCGGAGCATCTCACAATGGGATGATGAGTTGTGAAGTGGGTCCTTGATGGCCCATTAAACAGAGATAGCTCCTGGAGGGAGTTACCTATGAGTCATGTGGCAAGGCATTGATGGGCCATTAACAGAAGATAGTCCAAAGGCAGGGGGTCAGGGAAGAACACTGCCCCACGTGGTTTCAACAGTTCATGAAGATGGAGATAGAATAAATACTTTGTATACATCCTACACTACAACCCAGGACACTATGCGATAGCCTCCATGGTAAGGTCCGCTCCTGGATCATAAGCCCATCTGTACTCTGTGTCCTTACCTAGATGTCTATGATACAGCTGGACTGAGGAGAAGGGATTTGGCCACAGAGAGCAGACCCCAGCCAATCCCTGATGATAGATGTAAGCAGGCAGCTATTGGTCACTGAGCTGGGTGGTAATCAAATCATAGCAAATCAGGTTCGAATGTGGAGTCTTTTGAATAGCCTATATAAAGAGCTGTGCACACCAATAAACTCTCTGCTGCATGAAACTCAGAGTCTCCCGTTGTCTCTCCGTCTCTCCTGACCACAACAGAGGTCCTGATGTTTCATGGGCCCATTGGGCTAAATGGCTCACCCTTTCACTCCCAGTCTAGGTCTATCTGAGCTATTCCATTCTTATCAACCTTATCTACCTGTTTGTTGTTTTGGTGTTCTTCAGTGTCATGACTTTTGGGCACATGAGCATCTAGATTACATACCTTCAGAGTCACGTTGTCTACCCATGCATCAATGTCCTCCCACAATGCATCAGCCCAGATAAGTTTACCCCTGAATTGCCACTTGCTGCTCTTCCATTGCTACAGCCACCATGATAGGGCATTAGCCACCATCCAGGAGTCAGTATAGAGACAGAGTATAAGCCACTTTTCTCATTCAGCAATGTCTAGGGCTAATTGGATGGCTTTCTCTTCTGTAAATTGCCTCGACTTGCCTTCTCCTTCAGCAGCCTCAACAACTTGTCATGTGGGACTCTACACAGCATCTTTCCACCTCCAATGGTTTCCTATCACATGGCAGGGTCCATCAGTAAATAGAGCATAGTGTCTTTCATTTTCTGTTAACTCCTTACATGGTGGTGCTTCTTGGTCACAAGTCACCTTCTCAAGCAATGCTCCAAAATCTCTGCCTTCTTGCCAATCCATAATCTCTTTCAGGATACCTGGGAAATTGGGTTTTCAATTTGTGTAATCAGTACTATCCACTTACTCCATGCAGTGCTGGTTATGTGATGTGTTATGGGGATGTTTGCTTTGAACATCTGGTGTAGCACAGGTAATCACAGTGCTAAGAGGAGACACACTTCTGTCCCAACAACTTCTGAGGTGGCTCAAACCTCTCAGCTCTTTTTCAGTTGGAGTATAGTGGGCTTCTGATCCTTGATAAACCTGTCTCCAAAATCCTAATGGTCAACCTTGGGTTTCTCCTGAGGTCCTTTGCCAGACGCTCAAGGTAAGACTCTGCTCCCCAGCTGCAGTATAGAGCATATTTCGCACGACTGGCCCTGTCTGAACAGGCCCAAGAGCTACCGCACGAGCTATTTCCTGTTGGATCTGCTCAAAGGCCTGTTGTTGCTCAAGGCCCCAGTCAAAATGCCTCTTCTTTTGGGTCACTCAATAGAGGGATATCTTGGTTCAAAAGACAGGTGTCTGCCAAGGAAAGCAGGAACTTCTCTTGGAATGGAAAATATGACCCCTTTCCCTCCAAATTATAACTTTGAAATGATGGGGCTTTCAGGCAAAGATATAGAAAAAGGAATAACAGTTCTTTACTAATATATATATAAAACAAGACAAAGAACAACAATGGCAACAACAAACCAAAACAGAAAACCCAATAAACAGTCACTTCCTGCCCTTTAAGCAATTTCCTCTTTGGTGTAGTTACCACTGCAACTGATAGGGGTGCTGGCAGGCTCTCAGTGGGCAGGGCAGGTGCCATGATTTCCCACGGCTGCAGGGGGCACTGTGGCATGAGCTCGGAGACCTCTCCACGTGGTTAATAGCAGCTTGGCCGAGACGGGAGGTCACAGGTGGCAGCTGATTGCAATTGCTGGGTTACTGGGCAGAGGTGGCCCATACATAGGAACACCCCACACATGGGCTCTGGACCCCTCCCCCAAACGGCTGGGAAACAAAAAAATTAGGCGGACTTGCAGCATAGGAAACTGCAGCAGACCAGGATCTCGGAGTCCAACACACAGGAGTAGCCGCGGCAATGCGCCGTGGGCAGAAGGTCCGACAGGAGACGATCCCGATGTTTCAGCACCACACGTACTGGTTCGGAGCTCTGAGGGGCCAGGCAGCAGGGAGACAGTCAAACAGCTCCTTCATCCCCCGAACCTGGAAACAGGACCAAGCAAACCCCAGCCAAGCCTCCAGCTTGCGCCCTCACCTTTTTTTTTTTTTTTTCTTTTTCTTGTGGTATTATGCCCAACCCGCCCCCAGTCAGGGCTATTTCAATGGAATGTTGGGACATCCAACTACATCTTTTGTTTTCTGATTGCCCCATTTGTCCCTCAGACAATGCCTTTCCCCCTCCAAGGTCCTTTTTCCAGGTATCAGAGAAGAGAAAAATTCACTGAAAAAACCAAATTCAGAACAAGGACATTGACAAGCTGGCTACAACATAGAATGTGCATTCTTCAGAATGCCACAAAGCCTGGAAAAGCTTGTGTTTCTGCGGAGTCCCTGGAACCCCTCAGGTCAATTCCCAGGGTCTTGCCTTGGAAGGATAGACCATAGATTCTTCCCTGCCGAGGCTGAAAGAGAGGACCTTCCCCATGGTGCTTTCACTCTGTGTTCCACCCATTTGCTTTCCCCATATGTCCCTAATTGTAGTGGTTTCTCCTTTCCCTGTTTCACTATTGGTGGTGACACCCTGGGTGGCCAAGCCCCGTTTTCCTTATAGGCCACTGACCTTTTCCTTGCCTTCGTACAGCCCCTGTGCCCTCAGGTCATTGGCCGCTGACCCCATACTTAAGCCTGTGCACAGCACATGGGTTGGTCTTTGTCTCTGATCTTCCCTTCGGTGCCAGGAATAAACCTCTGCTGGAACTGAATCATGCAAAGGCCTTTCTTGCCTCTCTTTGCTGAGCGTAGCCGTGGTGTGTGTGGATGTGTGAGCTTGATTGCTTTGCCTGAATTTTCCTCAAGAGGCTTTTCCACTGGAGATGGTTATTGGGATATAGGTAGCAGCTCCACATCTAAAAAGCACACAGCTACATATTTCCTTCTTGTTAGCTGGTGGAGACATAGTTGCTATCATGTTAACCACCTCCATAGGCACATGATGGAGTCTATCCCAACATTTTATTACTAAGAACTGGATCTCCTGTGCAGGTCCCTTTACCTTACTTTGTTTTTAGGCAAGACCAGCTTTCAGAAGAATTTGGATTATTTTCTTTCCTTTCTCAAAAACTACTTCTGCTGTATTGCCCCACAATGATATCATCAGTGTATTGCAGGTGTTCTGGAGCTCCCTATTCCAGTGCAGTCTGCACCAGTGCATGGCAAATAGTAGGGCTGTGTTTACACCCCTGGGACAGTCGTGCACTGTCCTGGTAACAACTGGTATTTGCTGGTCTTCAACTTGCAGCAATCCCACAGTGAAGGGATCTTCTGAGAGGCCAGGCAGAGTGGACAACTGTTTAATCTTCTCTGTATTCACAGTAGCTACACCAAAAGCCCATCAATACCCTTTTGTATTGATGAAGTACTGTCTCCTGAGATAGTCAATGCCAAAGATACAGGAGCCTCTGGGCCAGTCACAATGCTGTGTTTTTCCCACTTGTCCACTGTTAAATTCACTGTCCTAGGGTGAATTTATGATGCTTATATCTCCAATTGTCTGTTCTGTCTGTGTTGGATATTATGTTCTGTACCTTTAACACTGGTTGCGAGAGCAAAGCAGGGAGAAAGACAAGCACTGAATTTGTTTTCAGAAACTGCACTCACTCCTCCACATTCTGCTCCTAGACTGTGTTGTCTGTAGCATGGACAGAGTGGGACAGAGATCTCCATAGCTTTTAGTTAGTTTTTAGCTAGCTGAGGCAGAGAAGTTCCCTGGATTGTTTTTTTTTTCCCTTTCTTGGAACTGTTTAAACCTGCTCTGGACTGAAAACCCAGAAAACACCTGGAGCTCACTCCTGTGGCCCCCTGGGGCCCAAGACAGCATTTTCCGACACTGGAGGGATGTATAAGAGACTCAGTGAGCCTAGCTATACCCATGGCAAGCACTTTCTCAATTTTGCCATCTCTCTTCAGAAGGGCAAGAGGTTTTATCGTTTCATATTAATCATTTTTAATGCTTGTGGGCACTTTGCTTGTTAAATAAATAGCATTTTCAACTTTTCTCTAAGGAAACTTCTTTCCTGGACCAGTTGGTGCAATGTCGCGGAAAGAACTCCACAGCTAATAATAGTTATTAGAGCGGTATGTATTTATCGATGTCAAGATGCGTGGGGAATAATTTCACCAAAGACACGCATACTCCCCAGGGAACTTGCCCTCCTTCTTATTCCCTGAGGCCTTACATATGCATGACATTCCACAGACCCTCTTAATACATATTAATTCCCAGACTCCGCCCATCCTCGCTTGGTATGGTAATTACTCCACACCCTTCTGGGCATGCTCAGTCCTTAGTGGTGGTGGTCTCTGGGCCGTGGTAGTGGTCTTCTTTCATTCACCTCTTCACCTTTATCTCTCCCTTGTGTGCTTTGGCCCCCTTGGCACGTTTTCAAGGGAACATATCATCTTGGAGTCTGTGTTCTTCTCTTTATCTGCACTCTTAACCCTGTTATTCTGTTGTTTAGGC